>NC_056664.1:17727500-18327500 GCF_018350195.1 Panthera tigris
ATGGAGTTACTTTTCAATAGGTATAACGTTGTGTAAGACGCAGGATAAGTTTTAGAGATCCATTGTTTCACACTGTGCCTACAGTTAACAATACTGTGCTCTGCACTTAAAAATGTGTCAAGATGGTAGAACTCACGCTAAGTGTTTTTGTCATTATGAAAACCAAAATCAAAGACAAACGAAAAAGCTAACGCACCATATTTCTGGGTAACCATTGATCCACTTTCTGCCTCTATAAATTAGTTTGCATTTTCTAGTATCTTATATGAATGGAATCATACAACGTGTAGTCTTTTTTGTCTGGCTTCTTTCATTTGGCATGATTATTTGGAGATTATTCAGTTGTGTGTATCAACTTTTTATTTCTATTTCTGAGTAGTAGTCCGTCATATGGATATACTAAAATCTGTTTATGCACCCATCTGTTGATGGGCATTTGGGTTGTTTCCAGTTCAGGATAATTACAAATAAAGCTGCTCTAAACACTCATTTGTGTGGACATATGCTGTTCCTTCTCTTGGGTAGACGGCTAGGAGTGGAGAAGAGAGACTGTGAGACACGTACATATTTAACATTTTAAAAAACTACCAGCAGTGTATAAAGTCCCAGTTGTTCTTCATCCTCACCAACACTTGGTATAGTCTGTATTTCTCATTTTAATCACTGTACTACATGTGTGCTAGTATCTCATAATTTTCATCTAGATTTCCCTAATAGCTAATGACATTGAACAAGTACTTACCTATCTGTAGATCTTCCTTACTGAAGTGGCTGTTCAAATCTTTTGCCTATATTTTTACCGGGTTGTAGTTTTGTTATTGAATTTTGAGAGTACTTAACATATTTTGGGTACAAGTCCTTTAATAAGTACAGGTTTTACCAATTTTTTCTGCAAGTGTGTATCCGCTCCCTTCATTCTCCTAAATTTTTTTTTGAAAGTTTTAAATTTTGATTAAGTTCAATTTATCAATTTGTTTTTTTATGGCCTGCACTTTGGTGTTATATCTAAAAAATCTTTGCCTAATGGAAGGTCACAAAGATGTTTTCTTATGCTTTCTTTCAGTTAGGTTTTTACATTTGGATTTATGATTGATTTTGTTATTTGTGTGTGTGTGTGTGTGTGTGTGTGTGTGTGTGTGTGTGGTGGAATGTAAAGACCAAATACCATCGATCTTGTTGCATATACAGAGAGTCAATGGTTCTAGCACCATTTGTTGGAAAAAGTGATTTCTCCACTGAATTGTCTTTGCATTTTTGTCACATGGCAGTTGTCCATATAGGCATAGGAAGACTTCCCGCTCTGTTCCACTTATCTATCTACCTTTATGGCAACAACATACTCTCTTGATTACTGTTAGCTTTATACAAAGTCTTGAAATACATAATATATTAGTCACTTTGTATTTCTTTTTGAAATTTGTTCTGGGAGTTACAGGTTCTTTAAATTCCCATCTGAAATCTAAAAATACCTTGCCAATTTCTAAAAACAAAAACACAAATCTCTGCTGGGATTTGAACTGGGTTTGTATGAAACCTATTAGAGATCAATTTGAGAAAAATTGGCATCTTATCAACATTCAGGCTGCCATCCCATGAGGAGAGAGAGTTATCTCTCTCCATTTATTCAGATCTTCCTTAATAGCTCTTAGCAATACCTTGTACTCTTCAGTGTAAAAGTCTTGCAAATCTTTTGCCAAATTAATCCTTATCTATGTCATTTTTAATACTATTGTAAATGGTGATGCTAAAAAATTTGATTGTTGCTAGCATACAGAAAGAAACTTGATTTTGTATATCAATCTTGTATGCTTCAATTTTGTTACATTTACTTATTAGTCCTTTAATAATTAATTTCCACCGGGGGCTCACTCCTTGGGTGGCTCAGTCGGTTAAGCATCTGACTTCGGCTCAGGTCAGGATTTCATGATTTGTGAGTTTGAGTGCCATGTCTGGCTCTGTGCTCACAGCTTCGAGCCTGGAGCCTGGTTCAGATCCTGTGTCTCCCTCGCTCTTTGCCCCTCCCCCACTTGTGCTATGTCTGTCTCTGTCTTTCAAAAATAATAATCAACATAAAAAAAAATAATTTCCACAAAGTTGCAGGATACAAAATGAACACAGAGATGTCAGTTGTGTTTCTATACACCAATAAAGAACAATCTGCAAAGGAAATTAAGAAAATAATTCCATTTACAACAGCATCAAAAACAAATTATTTAGGCATAGACTCAAGGAGGTGAAAAATGGAAAGATATCCCATGTTCATGGATTAGAATACAATATCATTAAGATGTCAACACTATGCAAAGCATTCTACAAATTCAATACGATCCTTATAGAAATCCTAATTTTTTCAGAAAGAAGGGAACCCATCCTAATTGTCATATGATATCCCAAAGAACTCAGAAATGCAAAAGTCTTGGAAAACAAGAACAAAACTGAATACGTCACACTCCCTGATTTCAAAACTTACTACAAAATGACAGTCACAACACTGCGGTGCTGCCACGCAGACAGACATACAGACCAATAATAGAAGGGAGTGCACAGAAAAAAAACTTTCGCACATATGGCCAAATGATTTTTTGACAAAGATACCAAAACTATTCAACGGGGGAAAGAATAATGTCTTCAACAATGGTGTTGAGAAGCCTAGAAATTCACATTCAAAAGAATGAAGCTGGACCTTCTACAAATACAAAAAGAAACTCAAAATAGATCCAAGACTGAAACATAATCATTGAAACAATAAACCTCCTAACAGAGAAAAACTTAAATGACGTTGGACCTTGCCAGCAACGATTTCTTAAGTATGACACCAATAAGATAGCCAACAAAAGAAAAAAATACATTGGACTTTATCAAATTAAAACCTTCTGTGCACCAAGATATATAATCAACGAAGTGAAAAAACAGCCCATAGAGTGGAATATTTTCAGATCACATATTTGATACAGTTAACATCTAAAATATGCAAAGAACTCCTACAACTCAACAATAAATAAGCAAATTTAATTACTTGGCCATTTCTCCAAGTAACATATGCAAGTGGCCAATAAGCACATGAAAAGAGTCTCAACATCAGTAATTATAAAAGCAATTCAAACCCCCAGAAAGATACTGTCTTACGTGCATTAGCACGACTATTATCAAAAACAACGGTGTTGGCAAGGAGGTGGAGAAATTTACACCCTTGTGCACTGTTAGTAGGAATATAAAATGATGCAGTTGTTCCGGAGAATCTCAAAAAATTAAAACTAGACTGTTTTACATAAATTCCACTTCTGGATACATGCAAAAGAATTGAAGGTAGGAATTCAAACAGGTATTCAAACACCCATGTTCATAGCAGCATTATTCACAATAGCTAAAAGGTGGAAGCCACCCAAGTGTCCACTGAAGGATAAATGGATAAGCAAAATGTGGTATGTATGTATATTCAATCTTCAAAAGAAAGGAAATTCTAACAAAAGTTACAACATGAATGGATCTTGAAAACATTATGCTAAGTGAAATAAGCCAGACACAAAAGGACAAATTTATATGGTATACCTATGCTAGTCAAATTCAGACTAGGGGATGGGGGAGGGGGAAATTGGGAGCTATAGTTTAATGGTACAGAGTTATATTACAAAAAGAAAAAAAAAAAACAGACCAATATTCCTGATGAACATAGATTCAAAAATCCTCAAAAAAAATATCAGCAAACTGAATTCAGTAACACATGAAAAGGATCGTTCACCACAATCAAGTGGTATTTATTTCAGGGATGCAAGGATAGTACAATAGCCACAAATCAATCACCGTGATACACACATTAACAAATGAAGGATAAAAGTAATATGATGATCTCAAAAGATGCAGAAAAAAACGTTTGACAAAATTCTACATCCATTTGTAATAAAAACTCTCAACGTAAGTTTAAAGAGAACATACCTCAATGTAATAAAACCACATATGACAAACCCACAGCTAATATCCTACTCCATGGTGAAAGGCCGAAAGCTTTTACTCTAAGATCAGCGACAATAAGGATGCCTACTATCATCACTTTTACTCAACATAGTACTGGAAGGCCTAGCTGCAGCAGACAAGAAATAAACACAAATTCATGAGGAAGAAGGAAAACTGTCACTATTTGGGGCACCTGGGTGGCTCAGTTGGTTGAGCATCCGACTTCAGCTCAGGTCATGATTTCACAGCTCGTGAGTTCAAGCCCCGTGTCAGACTCTGTGCTGACAGCTCAGAGCCTGGAGCCTGCTTCAGAATCTGTGCCTCCCTCTCTCTCTCTCTGCCCCAACCCACTCACATTCTCTGTCTCTCTCAAAAATAAATAAAACATTAAAAAAAAAACCTATCACTATTTGCAGATGGCATAATAACTGCATATAGAAACCATAAAGACTCCACCAAAAAACTATTAGAATAAATGAATTCAGTAAAGTTGCAGATACAAAGTGTACAGAAATCTGTTGCATTTTTATACACTAATAATGAACTACCAGGGAAGTTAATAAAACAACCCATATAAAATTACACCAAAAAAAACCACCTAAAAAATAAATTTAACCAAAGTAGTGCAAGACCTATACTCTGAGAACTGTAGAATGTTAATGAAAGCTAATGAAAATGATATAAATAAATGGAAAGATATACTGTGCTCATGAATTGGAATAATACTGTTAAAATGTCCATGCTATCCAAAGCAATCTACAGATTCAATACAACCTCCATCAAAATACCAGAGTATTTTTAACTGGAATAATTTGTATGGAACCACAAAAGACCCCCAATATCCAAAGCAACCTTGAGAAAAAAAGAAGGAAAATGGCAGTATCCCAGTCCCAAATTTCAAATTATATTACAAAGCTTTAGAAATCAAAACAGTATGGTACTGGCCCAGATACAGACACACAGATCAATAGAACAGACAGTCCAGAAATAAACCCACAGTTACATGGTCAAGTAATCTACAGCAAAGGAGTAAAGAACATACTATGGGGAAAAGACAATCTCTTCAATACGTGGTGTCGAGAAAAATGGACAGGTACATGCAAAAGAATGAAACTGGACCACTTTCTTACGCCATACAAAAAAATAAACTCAAGTGGAACAAAGGCCTAAACAGAAGAACTGCAACCATAAAACTCCTAGAAGGAAATAGGCAGTAAACTCATGGACATCAGCTGTAACAATATTTTTCTTGGTCTTCTCAGGCAAGGGTGACAAAAGCCAAAAACAAACCATTGGGACTACACCAAAATAAAAAGCTTTTGCACAGCAAGGGAAACCATCGACAAAAGGAACAGACAACCTACTTAATGAAAGAAGATTTATGTAACTGATTTATCGGGTAAAGAGTTAATAACCAAAATATATGAAGCAGTGATATAAGTCAACACCAAAAAGACAAGTAATTCTAAAATGCGTGGAGGACCTGAATAGACCTCTTCCCAAAGATGACATAAAGATGACCAACAGACACATGCAAAGATGCCACTAATCAGGGAAATGCAAATCAAAACCACAGCGAGATATCACCTCACACCTGTTGGAAATGCTAGTATCAAACAAGAAATAACAAGTGTTGGTGAGGATGTAGAGAAAAGGTAGGAATGTAAATTGGTGCAGCCATTATGGAAAACAGTATGCCATTTCCTCAAAATTAAAAATAGAAATACCGTACAACCCAGCAATTCGACTTCCAGGTATTTACCTGAATAAAACAAAGACATAATTTGAAAGACACATGTGCCCTGTGTTTACTGCAGCACTATTTTCAATAGCGAAGATATGGAAGCAACCTTAGTGTCCGCTGACAGATCAAAAAAATAAAGATATGGTACACTATGCAATGGAATATTACTCAGCCATAAAACGATTACATCTTCCCATTTGTGATGGATGGAACTCGAGGGTATTCTGCTAAGTGAAAGAAGTCAGAGAAAGAGAAATACTATGTGATTTATATAACGTATCCAATTTATACGTAAACATATATAATTGTTGAATCACTAGGATGTACAACCGAAATTAATACTGCATGTCAACTATACAAAAAATGGGTAAAGAGTTTGTTTTTGCAAGATAAAGAGTTCGATGGATTGACTAGTGGGGATGGTTGTACAAGGTACATGTACTTAATGCTACTGAACTATACACTAAAGATTATCTCAACCATTTCTTTGTTCTGCATATTCAAAAATTTTTTTAATTTTATGTTAAAACTTATTAGTTCACACGAGGACACCTGGACTGCTTCCATCGTTTGGCTATTGTAAATAACTTCCATAAACATACGGGTGCATATATAACTTTGAATTAGTGTTTTTGTGTTTTTGGAAAATACCAGGTGGGTGATTGCTCGATCATAGGATAGTTTTATTTGTAACATTCATCCATTCATCTGTTGATGAACACTTGGTTTCCATATCCTGGCTATTGTAAATAGTGGTACAATAATCATACGGGTGCATATATCTTTTCAAATTAGTGTTTTTGTTTTCTTCAGGTAAATAACCAGTAATGGGATTACTGGACCATATAGTATTTCAGTTTCAATTTTTTTGAGGAAACTTTATACCGTTTTCCACAACAGCTGTACCAATTAGCATTCCCACCAACAATGCAAGAGGTTCCCTTTTTCTCCACATCCTCAACAACACCTGCTGTTTGTGTTTTTGATTTCAGCCATTATGACAGGTATGAGGTAATATCTCATTTTGGTTTTGATTTGCATTTTTCTGATGAATGATGTTGAGCATATTTTCATGTGTCTGTTGGCCATCCAGAGGTCTTCTTTGGAGGAATGTCTGTTCATGGCACCTGCCCATTTTTAAATGGGATTGTTTCTTGGGTGTTGAAGTTTATCAGTTCTTTATATATTTTGGATACTAGCCTTTTATTGGATACGTTATTTGCAAATATCTTCTCCCATTCTGTAGGTTATCATTTGGTTTCGTTGAACATTTCACCACACACTAACTTTATCTTGCAGTAGTCCCAATGGTTTATTTTTACTCCATAGTTCTCTTGCCTCTAGAGGCAACAAACAGAAATTTTCCTATGGCTAATGTCATATTGCTGTCTGTGTTCTCTTCTAGATGTTTTTGGTTTCAGGTCTCACATTTAGGTCTTGAATTTATTTTTAACTTATTTTTGTGTATGGTGAAAGAAAGTGGTCCAGTTTCATGCTTATGCAAGTGGCTGTCCAGTTTTCCCAACACTATTTGTTGAAGAGACTGTCTTCTTCCCACTGTATATCCATTTCTCTTTTGTCAAAGATTGAATGACCACATATTGTGGGTTTATTTCTGGGTTTTGTTCTATTCCATTGATCTGAGTCAATTTTTATGCCAGCACCATACTGTTTTTATCACTGCTGTTTTGTAATATAACCTGAAGTCTGAAATCGTGATACCTCCAGTTTTGTTATGTTTTAAGATTGCTTTGGATATTCACTATCTTTTATGGTTTCATACAAATTATAGAATTGTTTTAGCTCCATTAAAAATGCCATGGGCATTTTAATTGGGATTGCATTAAGTGTATAGATTGCTTTGGGTAGTATAGACGTTTTTAACAATATTTGTCCTTCTAACCCATGTGCATGGAATGTCTTTCCATTTCTTGGCATCGACTTGAAATTTTTTACAAGTGTTTTATAGTTCTCAGAGTACAGGTTTTTCACCTCTTTGGTTAAGTTTATTCCTGCCTATTTTAGTGTTTTTGGTGTAGTTGTCAATAGGGTTGTTTTCTTAATTTCACTTTCTCCTGCTTCATTATTACTGTAAAAGAATGCAACAGATCTCTGTATATTGACTTTACATTTATCAGCTCTAGTAGTTTTTGGTGGAAACTACAGGGTTTTCTATATCTAGTATCATTTATTTTTTCATCATTATAAATGTATTTTTTGTTTTATTTATTTTTAAATTTATATTCAAGTTAGTTAGCATATAGAATAAACGTACTTTTCAATAGGGGATGGGGATTAAAGAGTACACCTATTTCCCCCATCTCCTCTCTGGTAACCATCAGTTTGGGGAGTTGGCTAGGAAGATAGTAGAGTAGGAAGACCTTAAGTTCATCTTGTCCCGTGGATACAAGGGGACAAGAACCATGTCAGAATAAACCCCCTAAACAACTCCAAGACTGACAGAACAAACTACACAACTAAAGGTAGGGAAGAGGCCACATCAAAGGTAGGAAAGGCAAAGACAAGTTCTGGGAGTAAAATGGACAGTGGCCATCTGCAGCAGGAATAGGACCAATGTTGCAGAGAAGGGCAGAAAACAGACTTCGGCACTGGGCAGCCCACAAATAGGGAGGACAGATCTCTGTAACATTTGCCTTTGAAAGTAAGAAGCTGAATTTATAAGTTTGTAAAATCAGCCAGACTTAAAGCCTGGAATTTTAAAAATTGGCAAGCTTGGATCTGGGGGAGCCCAGGTGACATTAGAGAGACAGCATTAAAGAGACAACAGGAGGAAAAGCCTGTGTATATACAGCTAGAACTAGGAATATGAATAATGCTGGGGGCAGGTGGGAGGGTGATTTGCTCATTTCAGGGAGCAGCCTGGAGGGATCAGGAGGGTACCCTTCCAACAACAAGGGAGCTGGCAGATGCTATTTCCCTCCCTCATGCCCCAGCATAAACAATGGTCACCTAAGTGGCCCTGGCACTCCTTATTTAACTTGCTTGCACCAAACCACAATATCCCATACCCCCAACCCCAGTGCATCAGCCCTTCCGAGTCACTCTGGTCTCAGCCCCATCACAACAGACCCCTTTCCCCAGAAGACCAGCACAAACACCGCCAATACCACATCTCCTGACTCCCACATTTTGTGGGAATTCAGTTCCAGTAGCAGCATGGGTGGGTATCATTTTGCAAGCAGACCACCAAACACCTTGCTGGCCCACATTAGGGCAGCAGAGATCTGCAGAGATCTGGACTGAAGGTAAAAGAGGCCAAGATTCAATAGCAGAGCATATGCAAAACAAATAAGAGACACTCCATGAAGTCCCAGTCCCTGGGGAACAAGGGACACTGTAGTACAGGGCACTACAGAACAGAACCTCCTAAGAACAAGAGAAGTAGCTGACTTTTCTAACACATAGAAATAGACACAGAGTCAGACGAAATGAGAGAAACATCTCCCAAGTGAAAGAATAGGACCAAAACCAAGAGACCAAAGCAAAACAGACAGAAGTAATAAGCCTGATAGAGAATTTAATGTAATGATCATAAAGATACTCACAGGACTTGAGAGTGGAGAACATCAGTAAGACCCTTAACACAGAGACTAAAAAGAACCAGAGATGAACAACTCAATAAATGAAATTTGAAAAATATACTTGATGGAATAAATAACAGTCTAGATGCAGCAGAAAATGAATTAATGACCTGAAAGACAGAATAGAAAGTCTAAGCTGAATGAAAAACAACTATGCAAAATGAGAATAGACTTAGGGAACTCTGACTCCATCAAACATAGTAACATTCATATTATAGCAATCCCAGAAGAGAGAAAAGGGGGCAGAAATTTGAAGAGATCATGTCTGAAAACTTCCCTAATCAAGGAAAGGAAACAGATATCCAGATCCAGGAGGTACAGAGATTCCATCCTAAGTTCAACCCAAGATCCCTCCCAAAAATTCAATCACCTAAAATTCACAATAAGATGCATATTAATTAAAGTGACCAAAAGTAGCTATAAAGAAAAAACTTAAAGCAGCAAGAGAGAATCAGGGTAGAGACAAAGAGGAGTTAAGATGGTGGAGAATTAGGGGGACCCTGGGCTATCCTTGTCCCTCAAACACAGCTGTATTGAGGTCAGATTACTTGGGACACCCAGGAAATAGATCTGTGGAGTGGCAGAAGGATCTCCACAGTTCGAGGGAGATAGCTTGGCAGGAGCGAGGTATGTGATGTGAATTGGGCAAAAGAAAATGGCAGAGCCATGGAGGGGAGGGAATCCTTTCTATGGAGAGATAAAAGGGAGAGCAAGTGAAGGAGGCATTGAGAAAGTGTGGTATATGGTTACCACAGGAGGAAAACCTCTCTGGACCATGGACTGGGGAACAAGAAGTGCTAATGTCCTAGTTCATTTTTGCAAACATCTTTTGGAGATCAAACTCTGAGGTTTCAGAAGTCCGTGACCCTCCAGAGTGGCGCCATGGTGCGTGTTTGTAAGGAGGGAGCTGGCCATGGAGTGCATAGTGTGGTATAGAGAACTCTGGGGCACACTGGGAGAGAAGAGTCCCCTTCCTGGAGTACCTTTGGGAGACTGTTTATTGCCTCCCCAAAGACAGAAGACCCTGCAGGTGTCAGCCAAAGGCCTTTCATCAGCAGCGTGGAGAGGCTCCACTCAGGAGAGGAATGGATCCATGCCACGTCCTTTAAAACTTTGGGTTTTGAATCCCCGATGTGTGCCAAAGAGGAAGTACAGGATCGTTGTGATTCAGGGCAAGCTGACTGCCCTTGCTATTCTGGGAGGGCTACCAGAACAGTGGGGGTTGAGAGCCCTGGTCTAGGGATGAGAGAGTGGGGTGGCACCATTTTCCTTCTCAAAACCAAAAAGGTGGTACTTCAAGGAGGAGCACAGTGGACCCCAGCGGAGGCAGGATCCACTTACATCAAACCCTGCCCCTCCATGTCTGGCAACTGCTTATTTACGGGGGCAAGATGGACACTGAGCCAACAGAGCCAGCCTCCTCTTCAGACTAGCACAGTGAGCATCCCTAGGCACCAACAGACAGCTGTTTCTTTTTTCCTCATTTTTTTCTTTTGCAATCAGGCTCATAGTTTGATTTGTTTTTTGTCATCTTTTTTTTTTTTTTTCTTGGACCGGGCTTTTTTATTCTTTTCTTTTTCCTTCTTATCTTTTTCCCTTTCTTTTCCTTGAAATCAGCCTTAAAGTTTTTTGATTCCCTTTTTGTTGTTGTTCCCTTTCCTTCTCTCTTTTTATGGGATTAGGCCTCCCCACCTCACTGCCATTTTTTCCCCAGGGTTATTTCAATAAATAAAAGTACACTTAATTAAAAGTCCAAACACCCTACCAATGCAAACAAGGAGAAGCTCTGCAGAGGACTGACCAGTGGGATAGAGCAGCCAAAACCCAACAGCAGAGTGTATGCAACATACACCAGAAACACTTCCTGGAGTGCTAGGCCCTGAACAGCGTATAACCCCTTTCTAATATAGTAGTACTCTCAGGTGCAGGACACATAACAAGCTTTTAAAACACAAAAGACATAAGCTGAGTCAAAGTGACAAGATAGAAGAATTCTCCCCCAAAGAAAGGTCAAGAAATCATAGCCAGGGACTTACTGTTAGAAGTTAGAACAACAGTCATAAGACTAATAACTGGGCTTGAATAGAGCATAGAAGCCACCAGAGAAACCCCTTCTGCAGAGATCAAAGATGTAAGGACTAATTAGGATGAATTAAAAAAAAAAAAACAACTGTGGCTGAGATGTAAAACAAACTAGATACAGTGACAGCGAGGATGGAAGATGCAGAAGAGAGAATAGTTGAAATAGAAGATAAAACTATGGAAAATAATAAAGCTGGAAAAAAAAAAAAGAGGGAAAGGAAGTTACTAGATCATGAGGGGAGACTTACAGAACCAAGGGATTCCACGAAATGAAACAGTATCTGTATCATAAGAGTCCCAGAAGAAGAGCCAGAAAGAGGGGTAGAAGTTTTATTTGAACAAATTATAGCTGAGAACTTCCCTAATCTGGGGAAGGAAGCAGGCATTCAAGTCCAAGAGGCACAGAGAACAGCCTTCAAATCAACGGACCAGGTCAACACCACAACATGGCATAGTGAAACTTGCAAAATCTAAGGATAGAGAATTCTGAAAGCAGCTAAGGACAAAAGGTCCTTAACCTACAAGGGTAGACACACAAGGGTAGTAGCAGACCTGTACACTGAAACTTGACAGGTCAGAAGGGAGTGGCAGGAAATATTCAGTGTGAACAGGAAAAATGTTCAGCCAAGAATCCTTACCCAGCAAGACTGTCATTCAGAATAATAAAGGCTTTCCCAAAGAGACAAAACCTAAAGGAGTTTGTAAACACTAAACCAGCCCTGCAAGATCCTAAGGGGGACTCTGGGTGGAAAGCAGAAAAGACTACAAAGGACCAGAAAACATCACCACAAACATGAGATCTACAGACAACACAATGACACTAAATTCATATCTTCTAAATGAACTAAATGCCCCAGTCAAAAGACATAGGGTAGCAGAATGGTTTAAAAAAACAAGATCCATCTACATGCTGGCTACAAGAGACTATTTTAGACCTGAGGACACCTGCAGATTGAAAGTGAGGGGATGGAGAACCATGTATCATGTTAATCGATGTCAACAGAAAGCTGGAGTAGCCATACTTACATCAGACAAACTAGATTTTAAAACGAAGATTGTAACAAGAGATAAAGAAGGGCATCATATCATAATTAAGAAGTCTATTCATCAAGCAGAGCTAACAATTGTAAATAGTACTCCCAACTTGGTTTATATATTTGGGTGCTTCCAATTAATCACAAACAAACAGATTGATAGAGATACCATAATTGTAGGAGACTTTAATACTGTACTTACAACAATGGACAGATCATCTTAGCAGAAATTAATAAGGAAACAATGGCTCTGATGACACATTGAACCAGATAGACTTGACTGAAATATTCAGAACATTTCATCTTAAAGCAGCAAGAATACATATTTTTCTCATGTGCACTGAGAAAATTCTCCAGAATACATCACATATTGGGTCACAAATCATCCCTCAACAGGTACAAGAAGACTGAGATCATACCATGCAGGTTTTCAGACCACAATGCTATGAAACTTGAAATCAGCCACAAGAAAAAAATTTGGAAAGCCCTCAAAGATATGGAGGTTAAAGAACATCCTACTAAAGAATGAGTGGGTTAACCAGGAACTTAAATTAAAAAATACATGGAAACAAATGAAAATGAAAACATGACAGTCCAAAACCTTTAGGATGCAGCAAAGGCAGTCCTAAGAGGAAAATACATGGCAATTCAGGCCTATCTCAAGAAGCAAAAAGGTCCCAAACTATACAACCTAAGCTTATACCTAAAAGGGCAGCAAATAAAGTCCAAAGCCAGCAGAATAAAGGAAATAAAGATTAGAGTAGAAATAAATGATACAGAATTAAAAAAAAAAAAAAAAAAAAAGGTCAGTAGAACAGATGAACTAAGAGCTGGTTCTTTGGGAGAATAAACAAAATTGATAACCCCCTAGCTAGACTTCTCAAAAGGAGAGAGGACCTAAATAGATCAAATCACAAATGAAAGCAGAGAGATCACAACCAAAACCACAGAAATGCCAACACTTATAAGACAATACTATGAAAAATTATACGCCAACAAACTGGACAACCTAGGAATGGACGAATTCCTAGACACTCTCATACTACCAGAACTCAACCAGGAAGAACTAGAAAATTTGAACAGGCCCATAACCAGCAAAGAAATTGAATCGGTTATCAAAAGTCTCCCCCAACAATTAAGAGTCCTGGGCCAGATGGCTTCCCAAGGGAATTCTACCACACATTTAAAGAAGAGACCTATTCTTCTCAAATTGCTACAAAAAATACAAATAGAAGGATAGTTTCCAAACTCATTCTATGAAGCCAGCATTACCTTGATTCCAAAAATCAGAAAAAGACCTCACTAGAAAGAATTACAGGCCAATATCCCTGATGAACCTGGATGCAAAAATTCCCAACAAGATAGTAGCAAGTCGAATTCAACAGTACATTAAAAGAATTACTCACCATAATCAAGTGGGATTCATTCTTGGTCTTCAGGGCTGGTTCAATGTTTGCAAGTCAATCAACATGATACACCATATTAATGGAAGAAAGGATAAGAACCATACGATCCTGTAGATGCAGAGAAAGCATTTGACAAAATACAGCATCCTTTCTTGAGAAAAACCCTCAAGAAAGTAGGGATAGAAGGAATATAACTTAACATCATAAAAACCAATATGAAAACAGTTAACATCATCTTCAATGGAGAAAAACTGAGAGCTTTCCCCTCAAGATCAGGAACATGACAGGGAGGTCTACTCTTACCACTGTTGCTCAATATAGGACTGCAAGTCCTGGCCTCAGCAATCAGACAACAAAAAGAAATAAAAGGCATCCACACTGGCAAGAAAGAAGTCAAACTTTCACTCTTTGCAAATGAGATGATACTCTACATGGAAAACTTAAAGACTCCACCCAAAAACTGCTAGAGCTGACACATGAATTCCACAGTCACAGGATATAAAATCACTGTATAGAAACTGGTTGATCTCTATACACCAATAACAAAGCAACAGAAAGACATATCAAGGAGTCAATCCCATTTACAATTGCACCAAAAACATAAGATACCTAGGAATAAACCTAACCAAAGAGGTAAAAGACCTTTGTGCTCAAAACTATAGAAAGCTTATGAAAGAAACTGAAGAAGATACAAAGAAATGGAAAAATATTCTGTGCTCATGGATTGAAAGAACACATATTGTTAAAATGTCAATACTTCCCAAAGCAATCTACACATTCAGTTCAATCCCTGTTGAAGTAACACCAGCATTCTCCACAGAGCTAGAACAAACAATCCAAAAATTTGTATTCAGAGAAAGACCTGAACAGCCAAAGTAATGTTGAAAAAGACGACCAAAACCTGGAGGCATCACAATTCCAGACTTTAAGCTGTATTACAAAGCTGTCGTTATCAAGATAGTATGGTATTGGCATTGAAACAGACACATAGATCAATGAAATAGAGAACCCAGAAATGGACCCACAAATATATGGTCAACTAATCTTTGACAAAGCAGGAACGAGTATCTAATGTAGAAGACAACAGTTCCTTTAACAATGGTTCTGGGAGAACTGGACAACGACATGAAGAATGAAACTAGCCCACTTTCTTATTCCATACATAACAATAAATTCAAAATGGATGTGAGACAGGAAACCATCAAAATCCTACAGGAAAAAACAGTCAACAACATCTTTGACCTCAGCCACAGCAACTTCTTACTTGACAGGTCTCTGGAGGCAAGGAAAATAAAAGCAAAAATGAACTATGGGGACCTCAAGATAAAAAGCTCTGCACAGCAAAGGAAACAATCAACAAAACTAAAAGGCAACTGATGGAATGGGAGAAGAATATTTGCAAATGACATATCAGATAAAGGGTTAGTATCCAAAAATCTATAAACAACTTACCAAACTCAACACTGAAAAAACAAATAATCCAGTGAAGAAATGGGCAGAAGACATCAAAGGCTGCTTTTCCAAAGAAGACCTCCAGATGGCTAACAGACACACGAAAAGATGCTCAACATCACTCATCATCAGGGAAATACAAATCAAAATCACAATGAAATACCACCTCACATCTGTCAGAAAGGCTAAAATTAATAACTCAGGAAACAACAGATGTTGGCAAGGATGTGGAGAGGGGGGGAACACTTTTGCTCTGTTGGTGGGACTGCAAACTGGTGTAGCTACTCTGGAAAACAGTGTGGAGGTTCCTCAAAAAATTAAAAATAGAACTACCCTATGACCCAGGAATTGCACTACTAGGTATTTATCCAAAGGATACAAAAATGCTGATTTGAAAGGGTACATGCACCCCAGTGTTTATAGCAACACTATCAGCAATAGCCAAATTATTGAAAGAGCCCAAATGTCCACCAACTGATGAATGGACAAAGAAGATGTGGTATGTATGTATGTGTACACACACACACACACACACACACAGGAATACTACTTGGTGATGAAATCTTGCCATTTGCAACAATGTGGATGGAGCTAGAAGGTATTATGCTAAGTGAAATAAGCCAGTCAAAGAAAGAGATGTCATATGATTTCACTCATATGTGGAATTTGAGAAACTCAACAGATGAACACAGAGGAAGGGGAAAAAAATAAGATAAAGGAAAAAAGAACAGGAAAAGGAAAAAACAGAGGGAGGCAAACCATAAGAGGCAAACCATCTCTTATGTGTCATATGTAAGAGATGAATCACTGGGTTCTATTCCTGAAGCCAAGACTACACTGTATGTTAACTAGCTTGAAATTAAATTTAAAAAACAAAGTAAAAAAAATCACAATAAATTAAAAATTCATATGTAAGCTGTACGATACAGGCTAACATGTAGAATTGGAGACCTTGAAGGACAGGAAAAAGTGAATAAGACTAAATCTTTCAAGAAGTAATGGCTAAAATTTCCTACATTTAATAAAAAAAAAACCTATAAGCCAACATATCCAAGAAGCTCAACAACCCCTAAGCTCAAGAAACATGAAAACAAAAACAAAAAACTACACCAAGTCACGTCACAATGAAATTGTTTAAAATTATTAATAAGGAGAAAATCTGAAAAGCACTATCAGGGAAAAACATCACCTTACACATAAGGGAATAAATAAGAATTATAACGGACTTCTCATCAGAAACAATCAAGTGAGAAAACAATGCAGCAGCATCTTTAAATTATTGGAATAAAAAACTCAGCCTAGAATTCTATATCCAGCGAAAATATCTTTCAAAAACAAAGTTGAAGCAGACTTTCTCAAACATGTAAAAATTGTAAGAATTCATCAGCAACAGACCTGCACAAAAATATTGAAAATCTTTAAAGGGAAATAATAACAGATCAAAATTTCTACTTGTACAAAGGAATGAAGAGCAGAACTAGTTAGTATGTGGCAAAACATAAATTCTTTTAAAGTTTTTACAAATTATAACAATTAGAAATAATAATAAAATTAGAAGTTTATAGCCTATGTAGAAGTAAATTGCATGATATAAGTAGCAAAAACTGAAGTCATGTTTAAGGACTGATGTGTAAAGCAATGTAATATTCCCTGAAGATTGAGGATGGTAAGTTAAATGTGTATATAGATCATAAACTATTAAAAACCACCAAAGTTATAACAAATAAACTGACAAAGGAGATAAAATGGAGTTATTGAACATACTCCATTTATCTAAAACACATCAGGAAAAGTGGAACAAAAAACAGACATGACAAATAGAAAACAAATAGCAAGGTAATAGAATACAAATACAACCATATAATCATGTGAAATGTAAATGGTTTATCCCAATTAAAGAACAGACTATCATAATAAGATAAATAGCAAAGCACAACCAAATCCTGCCTATAATAAACCTGCCTTAAATATACAGACCCAAAGAGGTTTAAAGCACAATGATAGGAAAAGATTTGCCATGCTTACACTAATAAAAAGAAAGCACGCTAACATCATACTAAATAGTTTTCAGAACAAAGAATATTGCCAGAGGTAATTCTGACATATTTGGCCAACTAATATTTGAAAAGGGGGCCAAGAACACTCAATGAGGAAACAGTCTCTTCAATACGTGATGCAGGGAAACTGGATAACCACATGCAAAAGAATTAAATTGGACCCCTTTCTTCCAATACTCAAATATTAATTCAAATGGATTAAAGACTTAAATGTAAGACTTGAGACCACATGTCTCCTAGAAAAAAAAAAAAAACACACAGGAAGAAAGCTTCTTGACATTGGTCTTTGCAACAATTTTTTGTATGGAACACCAAAAGCAACAAAAGCAAATATTTAAAAACTGGGACTACATCAAACTAAAAGGCTTCTGCACTGCAAAAGAAACACAAAATAAAAAATGCGGTTTACAGAAAGGAAGGAAGTATTTGCAAATCCTGTTCTGGTAAGGAGCTGATATCCAAAATATATGAAGAACTCCTACAACCCAATAACAGAAAAAAACAAGCAACCTCATTTAAAAATAAGGCAGGGGATTTGAGGAGAAATTTTTCCAGAGAAGATATTCAAGTGGCGAATATGTATATGCAAAGGTGCTCAACGCCACTACTCAGGGAAAGAAAAATCAAAACCACAATGAGGTATTACCTCGCACCTGTTAGAACTCCTATCAAAAAGACAAGAGAGTACAAGTGTTGGTGAGGATGCGGAAGAAAGAAAACCCTGGTGCCCTATTAGTGGAAATGTAAACTGATACAGCCACTATGGAAGACTGAACAGCTAGTATGGAGGTTTCCCAAAAAATTAAAAATAAAACTACCATACGATCCAACAATTCCACTTCTGGATATATATCCAAAGGAAATAAAATCACTGCGGAAGAGATATCTGCAACCTCGTGTGCATTATAGTGTTATTGACAATAACTAAGATATGGAAACAACCTGCCTTTTGACAGATGAACAGATAAAGATGTGGGACACTATTCAGCCATAAAAATGTAAATCCTGCTATTTGCAATGACACAGACGGACCTTGAAGACATGCTAAGTGAAATAAGTCAAAGAAAGACAAATACTATAGTATGTTATTTATATATGGAATAAAAAAAATCAACTTAAAATTGCAACACTAATGCCCATTTATAGAGGAGGAAAAATGTGGTATCGCTCAACCGGAGTATCACTCAACCATAAAAAAATAAAACCTTGCCATTTACAACATCATGGATGAACCTAGAGGGTATATGGCTAAGTGAAGGAAGCCAGAGAAAGACAAACACTGTATGATTGCAACTCGTAGGTTGAATTTAATAAAGGAAACAAAAAAACAGACTCTTAAATATAAAGAGCTGGTTGTTGCCTGAGGGGAGGTGGGGAGGAGGAGGAGTGAAAAAGATAAAGGGGGTTCAGCGTATGGTTATCTTGATGAGCACTAAGAAATGTACAGAATTGTTGAATCATTATACAGTACTCCCGAACCTACCCTAACCCTGTGTATTAATTATACTTGAATGAAAACAAAAGTAAATAAAAACGCACTCAAACCCAGAGAAAACAAAGACCAGTTTTGTGGTCACCAGAGGTGGAAGTTGGGAGGGTGGGTGTGGTCAAAAGTGGAGGAAAGTGGTCCAAAGTTATCAACTTCCAGTTAGAAGATAAATACCGGGGTTGTAATTTACATGATGGCTATGGTTAATGCTGCTGCATGACATGTTTGAAAGTTTCTAAGGGTAGACCATAGAAGTTCTCATCACAAGGAAAAGGCAGTTATAATTTTACGAGGAGCTGGATGTTAAATAAAATTCTATCAGGTGGATTATGAAAAATATTAAGTTGGTTTAGTAAGGTTGCAGGATCTAAGATCGATATATACAAATCAACTGTGTTTCTATAGGATAGGCAACCAGAAATTGAAATTTTAAAAGAACATAAAAGAGTATGGAAAACTTATATATTTTTCTAAATTTACCCCTGATTTATAGGTTTAAGATTATAAAACATTACTGAGCAAAATTTTAAAAGTCCTACATAGGGGCACCTGGGTGTCTCAGTTGGGTAAGCATCCGACTTCAGCTCAGGTCACGATCTCGCAGCCTGAGTTCGAGCCCCGCGTCGGGCCCTGTGCTGACAGCTCAGAGCCTGGACTCTGCTTCAGATTCTGCGTCTCCCTCTCTCTGCCCCTCTCATGCTCTGTCTCTCTCACTCTCAAAATTGAGTAAATGTTAAAAAAATTTTTTTTTAAATGGAAAGTCCTACATCAATGAAGACATACATCAGGTTTGAGACCATGAAAACAGTCTTACAATGTCAATTCTCCCCAAATTGATCTACAAATTTAATACAATCCCAGTCAAAATCTATAAGACTGTTTTTGTAAAACTGATAAAATTTATACGGAAATGAAAGGGACTAAGTATAGTCAAAACAACTTAAAGTTGGAAGACTAACACTACCTCATTTCAAAATGAGATATAGTTAAGATAGTAAAGCTACAGTAATTCGGATGATATGTAAAGTCTGATCAATAGATCAATGTTACAGAATATAGGCATCACTTGCTTCATTGCACTTGGATTTACTCCCTTTCACAGATACTCTGGGCTTTTGTTGTTTTTACAAATTTAAAGTTTGGGGCAACCCTGTAATCAAGCAAGTCTCTCAGCACCATTCTTCCAATGGTATTTGCTCTTTTAGGTCTTTGTGTAACATTTTGGTAATTCTTGCGATATCTCTAACTTTTTCATTGTATTTGTTATTGGTGATCTGTGAGCTTTGAGGTTACTATCATGATTGTTTTCGAGCACCACAACCCGTGCCACAACCATCCACTTCCACATCTCTCTTCAGGCCACCCTGAGACACAACAATATTGAAATTAGGCCAACTAATAACCCTACAATGGCTTCTAAGTGTTCAAGTAAGAGTTGTAGGTCTTCCACTTTAAATCAAAAGCTATAAATGATTAGAGGTGCCTCGGTGGCTCAGTCAGTTACATGTCCGACTCTTGATTTAGGCTCAGGTCATGATCTCATGGTTTGTGAGATTGAGTCCCTCATGGGACTCTGCACTGACAGTGCAGAGGGTGCTTGGGATTCTCTCTCCCCCTCTCTCTCGGCTCCTCTCCCACTCATATGCAGAGGCACACTTTCTCTCCCTCAAAGCTTTAAAAAGCTATAAATGATTAAACTTTCTCAGGAAGCCATGTTGAAAGCGCTAGGCCTCTTGCAGCAGTCAGCCAAATTGTGAAGGCAAAGGAAAAGTCATAAATTAGAAGTGCTATTCCAGTGATCAGTGATTTAAAAAGATAAAAATAAAAAAAAATAATAAAGCAAAACAGCCTAATTACTTATCTAGAGAAAGTTTTAGTGCTCTGGATAGAAGATCAAGCCAGCCAGAACCTTCCCTTCAGCCTTCCCTGAAGGCTAAGAGGTGAGGAAGCTGCAGGAGAAAAGCTGGAATCTATCAGAAGTTGGTTCATGAGGTTTAAGGAAAGAAACCATCTCCCTAACATAAAAGTGTAAGGTTAGGCAGCAAGTGCTGAGACAGAGGCTGCAGCAAGATCCAGAAGATCTAGCTAAGGTAATTACTGAAGGTGGCTACACTAAACAGATTTTCAGGGCAGACAAAACAGACTTCAATTGGAAGAAGATGCCACCTAGGACTTTCATAGCTAGAGAAGTCAATGCCTGGATTCAAAGGACAGGTTGGGTCTCTGGTTAGGGAGTAATGTAGCTGCTGACTTTAACTTAAAGGCAATGCCCATTTACCATTCCCAAATCCCAAAGCCCTTAAGAATTGTGCTAGATCTACTCTGTATGTGCTCTATAAATGGAACAACAAAGCCTGGATGAGAGCACATCTGTTCACAACATGGCTCACTGAAAATTTTAAGCTCACCACTGAGAACTGCTACTCAGAAGAAAAGATTCCTTTCAAAAGATTTAATACTCACTGGCAATGTACTTGGTCACCCAAGAGCTCTGGTGGACATATACGAAATGTATGTTATTTCATGCCTGTTAACGACATCTATCCTGCAGCCCATGGATCAAGTAGTCATTCAAGTTTCAAGCCTTATTTAAGAATATATGGGGAGCCTGGGTGGCTCAGTGGGTTGAGTGTCCCACTTCGGCTCAGGTCATGATTTCACAGTTCGTGGGTTCGAGCCCCGCATCGGGCTCTGTGCTGACAGCTAGGAGCCTGCTTTGCATTCTGTGTCTCTCTCTGTTCCTTCCCTGCTCACATGTTGTCTCTCTCATGAATGAATGAATGAATGAATGAATGAATGAATTTCATAAGGTTATTGCTGCCACGGACAGGGATTTCTCTGATGGATCTCGGAAGCCAGCTGAAAACCTTCTAGAAAGGATTCACCATTCTAGATGCCAGTAAGAATATTCATGATTCATAGGAAGAGGTTAAAATATCAACATGAACAGGATTTGGGGAGAAGTTGATTCCAACCCTCACGGATGACTTTGAAGGGGGTCAAGATTCCAGTGGAGAAGTAACTGCAGGTGGGCTGGAAACAGCAAGAGAACTAGAAGTGGAGCCTCAAGATGCACTGAATTGCTGCAACCTCATGATCAAACTTGGACAAGGTGTTGATCTTCGTGGATGAGGAAAGAAAGTGGTTTCTTGGGATGGAATCTATTCATGGTGAAGAGGTTGTGACGATGGTTATGGTGGCAGCAAAAGATTTAGAACATTTCATATACTTAGTTGATAAAGCAGCAGCAGGGTTGGAGAAGATGGGCTCCAATTTGGAGGGAAGTTCACTGTGGGTAAAATGCTATGAAAGAGCATCTTCTACTACAGAGAAATTGCTCATAAAATGAAGTATCAATTAACATGGGAAACGTCACCGTTGCCTTATTTGAAGACACTGCCACAGCCACCCCACTTTCAGCAGCCAACATGGAGGCAAGAGCCTTTCCCAGCAAAATAACTCCCTGAAAGCTCAGAGAGCATTTTTTTTTTTTAGGAATAACGTTTTAAATTAAGATATATACAGTGTTTGTCCAGACATGATGCTATTGCACGCTTTATAGCTTAATGTAATCATAACTTCCATATACATCAGGAAACCAAAAATTCATTTGACTTGCTTTATTGCAACATTCACTTTATTGTGGTGATCTGGAACTGAACGTGCAACACGCATGCTGGTGCACAGTCTAGAAAGAGCTACACATGTTTTTTTTTATTCCTTCAAAGTTTCCAGGAAAATTCAACAGAAGTAGTAATTGTTTCAATAAATGATCTGGAATAACTGGACAGCCGTATGAAAGAAAGGAGAAGGCAGGGAAGGAAAAGGAGAAAGAAATTTCAACCCTTACTTCACACAATATATAAAAATTAACAGAAAATGGTTCATAACTGAAATAAGATCTAAAACTGAAAATATCCTAGAAGAAAATGTAGGGAAACATATGACTGAGATGATTTGCCTACGATTGTTTAAGCAGATCACAAAAATAGTATGAAGTATAAAAGAAAAAAAATCAATTGGGCTTAATAAAAATTAAGAACTTTTTCTCTTGGGGTGACTGGGTGGCTCCATCGGTTAAGCATCCAACTTCAGCTCAGGTCATGATCTCACAGTCCATGAGTTCAAGCCCCGCGTTGGGCTCTGTGCTGACAGCTCAGAGCCTGGAGCCTGCTTCTGATTCTGTGTCTCCCTCTCTTTCTGCCCTTCCCCCATTCATGCTCTCTCTCTGTCTCAAAAATAAATAAACATTAAAAAAATTAAAAGAACTTTTTCTCTTTAAAGACACTGTTCTATTCAAGCCAAAACTTTCTAGGGATACGCCCTTGAGTCGTTCTGGTGTCCTCCTGTCCTCCTTTAGCAAATGGAGGTAAAAATAATACATTCCTTTAGGGATATTCCTTAGGGTGAAGACTAACCTATCGAAGTGAATGCCTTTAGTAAATGCATTTAGCATTTAGTCTAAAATCTAAGCTGTATTAGCTATGTACCAGCAGGCCTGAAATAAATATGCATGGAAATTTCAAAAAGACATTAAACACAAAACATAGTTGATCGAGGACTTATGACTTGCATGTAGAATATACAAAGAACACTTAAAATTTTTTTAAGTTTACTCATTCTGAGAGAGAGAAAGAGAGAGAGCAAGTGAGCGAGTGAGCAGGGAAGGGGTGCAGAGAAGGGGAGAGAGAATCCCAAGCAGGCTCCGCACTGTCAATACAGACCTCAACATGGGGCTTGGAGCCACAAACTGGAGCTCCAACCCACAAACCATGAGATCATGACCTAAGCCAAAGTTGAGTCCAACACTTGAAATGACTGAGCCACCCAGGCACCCCTATAAAGAAAACTTTCCAGTCAAGAAAGCAAATAACCCATTTTTAATAGTATAGGATTTAAAGATTTATTACCCAAGAAGATACAGAAAGATGGATAATAAACCCATGAACGGATGTTCGACACCATTAGTCATTACAGAAATGCAAATCAGAACCACAATGAAATACTATTACACTCCCACTGGAATGGCTAAGATTAAAAAGATTAACATTACTGGGACACCTGGGTGGCTCAAGGTTAAGCATGTGACTCTTGATTTCAGGTCAAGTCATGATCTCACAGTTCATGGGTTCAAGCCCTGCATTGGGCTCCACGCTGTCAGCTTGGGATTCTCTCTCTCCCTTTCTCTCTGCCCCTCCCCCACTTACACATGTGCTCTCAAAATATATAACTAAAAAAAAAGACTAACATGACCAAGTACTAGCAAGAATGTGAGCAATTAGAACTCTCAAAGACCTTTGGGAGTGTTCAATAGTTTAACCACATTAGAAAACCTGTTTTGGCAGCCTTTTAAAAGTTAAATGTACACCAACCATGATCTAGTCATTCCATTCCTATGTATTTACTCCAGAGAAAATATATATCCATACAAAGACTTATCTATGATCCCAAGTGCTTTACTTATAACACAAAACTGGAAACTCAAATGGCCATCAACAGGCGACTAGATGAACGCATCGTGGTATATCCGTGAAGGAACTAGGACTTGGCAACATGAAAACGAAGTATTGATACACACAATGTGGATAAATCTCAAAATAATTATGCTGAATGAGAGAAGCTGGGAGAAAAGAGTGCGTACTTTTTTAAATATTTATTTTTTGAGAGAGAGCAAATGTCACCGGGGGAGGCACAGAGAGAAGGGGACAGAGGATCCAAAGCAGGCTCAGTGCTGACAGCAGAGAGCCCGATGTGGGGCACGAACTTACAAACTATGAGATCATGACCTGAACCAAACAAAGTCAGACACTCAACCACTGAGCCACCAGGCACCCAAGAGTGCCTATTCTTTGATTCCATCGATAGATTTTTTAAAACGCAATCTCTTCTATCCTGGAAAAAAGCAGATGAGTGATTGCAAGGGGCAGGTGAGGGGGATGGAAAGGGAAGAAGGATTTCAAAGGGGCAAGAGTATCTTGGAGATGATGGCTCTGTTCATTATCTTGATTGCAGTGATGGTCCCAGTGTAGACATATGTCAAAAGTCAAATTCCACACTTTAAATACGTACAGTTTATTTAATTCCAATGATCTCAATAAAGCTATAAAAAGTACTTGTCCTATGACCCATTTTTCATAGGCCTATATGGAAAAGTGACAAATTAATGGCCAGATGGATACACGTTTCCTGGGCTGGGAATATTCAGTGTTTTGCTGCAGAAAAAGACATCACCAAGCATATTACTGGGGGTATAATGGTAGATATCTATAGGTCAGGAGAACAATCCAGCACTGCTCAAATCATTATGTGGAAAACTGCACACAATACTCTCTCCTTGCGTGGGGTGTGGTCAGATGCAGAAAAGACGGAGGGCCCAGGCCATTGACATATATATTAACTAGTCACCCTAATAGCAATCAACATGGTTTATTAATTTTGAAAATCGTGGGGCACCTGGGGGACTCAGTCCGTTAAATGTCCGACTTTGGCTCAGGTCATGATCTCATGTTTCGTGGGTTCGAGCCCTGCGTCGGGCTCCGTGCTGACTGCTCAGAGCCTGGAGCCTGTTTCTGATTCTGTGCCTCCCTCTCTCGCTCTGCCCCTCCCATTTGTGTACATGCTCTCTCAAAAATAAACAAACATTAAAAAAAAAAGAGTCACATACCTAGATTTGTCATTTAATTTAGGATCTTGCACTTTTACTGATGGTTCTTGTAAATTTGAAGATTCATATTTTGAAGTAACTTCCAATCATGAAAATTAAAAACAAAAATTAAGCTTTTCAAGTAAACACTTAAGAATAATACTCAAAAGCCTTAGGATACATTTAAAAAATCTGACCTTGTTGCACATCATCTGGTTTCAACTTTTCAGGTGAACTATCTCCTGTATTTGTTTGCTGTAGAAAAAAATAGTTACAGTGCCTTTGAAGTCCCTCTTTTGAAATGCTCTTGGAGCCACTTTACACATCCACAGAAAAGCATTTCCACTAAATAATGAGATACCACGCTTTTCATTCGCTAGACTTTGCTCCTAATGACTGCTGACTGCTCCAAAAAATTGATATTCACTCTTAGGCAAAGATTTGCCACTCGCAAAAACACGATCATTACGCTTCTATGTAATCTCCATGAAATTAAATATAAACAAAATGGGGACCAGACTGAATACCTGTACATGCCAAGAGGTGTGTTAGGATGAAAATAAAATGTATGCCTAGCATCCAGGAGGGCTATAGTATGAACCAGCTATTACCCCCATTTTATAGCTGAGAAGCCTCAGACTCAGTGATGTTAATTTCCCCAAGTTCCTGTATCTAGTCAGGGAAAACCAGGTCCGACTCCAAACATTAGACTCTTTTCCCTATAATCTTTTCCCTACAATCTCAGTCTCCGTGAGAAAACGAGGCAGAGGCAGCCAAGTCACACGTTCCTCTGGACAGCCAAGTTGCATGGAAGCAGAGAACCCATGAACATGGCAAACAAAAGTAATCTAAAGGAGAGGAGTGCCCCCCCCCTCAAAAGGGGGAGATCCATTGGTCAGGAAAAAAATGGACTACAAGCCAGGAGAGATGCCTTCCACCTGTCAGCATCCTGGTGGACACAGTTCAAAACTTTGTGCCCAGCATCCCATACTCACGACAGGCTCATTAGACTGATCATTTACAGGGAGAGCTGTTGGGCAGTGGTCATCTCCAGCACTCATTAACTCTGCCAGCTTAGTGGATTCTTCTGTCTGGTCTATACACATAGAGAAAAGAGCATTAAAAGTGGAAACAATAACCATATGCCACGGTGACCACATTCTCCCATCGTTCTTCATGGGACCCCATGCTGACAGTACATCGCCATCTATTGGTAAGAGCTGGTAATCACATCCTGTCTTAAATCTCAAGTCCGAAATCTACCTGCACTTTGAGAAAGAAACAGCTTTGGGATGGGACTCGTAATAGATACAGGATCTATGCAGGGTCAGCTTTGGGGGTGGCCGGGCCTTTCCGTGCCCCCATATTCTGCCTCCAGCCACCCCTATCATATTTTCTCCTTTTTCCATTTCCATTGACCCACAAGAGAATGTATCAGACTGGGAAAATAATATAAGATGTTAGCAACTTTTCTTTCTCCGTAGGTACAATGGAACATTTATTACTCTTACAGGACCACAGGCTTTCAGTGACCTCTTCCAAGTAAGGTTTTATTATTGTCTTTATAGGGAATTCAGAGTAAGAAATTTTATTTCCCAGTATACCTGTCTCTCTTTCATGACTGCTAGGAATGTCAGTGTCTGCTTTCTCAAATTTACCAGAAAGTTCGGAGGAGCTTATTTTCTGGTCAGGCAACATCTGAAATGCAAGCCAAAATCCACATGACCTTTAAAAGGACTAAACTCTTAAAAATTTAAGGAAAAGCTAAGGCTCAGAACACAGCAAAATGATAAATTCAAAGTTAGTCTTTGGTTTGTCCTCTTTTGAAGGATAATGTTACTGTTTCCACCTCTCTGACCCCCTTCCCTCCAGGACTAGCTCTGGCTGACCACTTCCCTTCTTTCACTCACTCCGTCCTCGTGTCTTCACAGCCTGCAGTGAGTTCCCAACTGTGGGATTTCTCCAATCCCCACTCCTTCCTCACAAGGGCCTCACGGTCTAGGAACTGCAGCTGAATCACAGGAAAACCTTAGTTCTACCCCGAAACATTTTCTTCACTTTGGGAGACATGGAAATACACACAATTCTGAAGTTTTTCTTTTCTTTTTTTTTTAATGTTTGTTTATTTTAAGAGAGAGAGAGAAAATGAATGGGAGTGGGGCAGAGAGAAAGGGAGAGAGAGAATCCCAAGCAGGCTCCACACTGTCAGCGTGGAGCCCGATGTGGGGCTTGAACCCACAAACCGGGGACAGCATGACCTGAGCTGAAATCAAGAGTCAGATGCTTAACGGACTGAGCCACCCAGGAGCCCCCTGAGGTTTTTCACCGAATAAAGGCAAACCTCTAATGTTGAGGCAGAAAGGAAGGGAAGCTCAGAAGACTAATTCACCAAAGCAAAGTCATTTTGGTTTTCGACTGACCCTTAACCTGTCAGCAGGTCGTAAGAAGAGTCATAAGATCTGACTCACAGAAGACTGTAAGACTCCATTCCAACCGGCAGTAAAAGGCGGAGGCCATTGTTAAAATTGGTCCCTATAGGTAATCTCGCAACCCTAGGAAAATGGAAAAAACTTACCTCCCAGTGTAAATGATAAACCCAAAGCTTCACAGCCCCTCCCTATAGAGTTAGGTAATTTTAAAAACATAAAACCCTTTTCCAGAGGCAAAGCGGGGTCCCTTTTCCTCATCTTGGAGGAGGGGCCACTACTTTGTCTGTGAAGTAGCTCTTTTCTTATTTCTAGGTTTAACAAATCTTTGTCCCTTTCTCTAAATGGTTTTCTCTTGAATTCTTTCTCCCATAAAGCCAAGAACCCTCTTGGTGAGGGTCTATACACCCTCTCTGTGGGGGCCTTAGCCTATGTAGCCTCAGTGTTAGGCCAATTCATATGTAATATGTTATAGGAAGTAATTTTTCGGTAAATGATTCTCTTTCTCTCGTCCTCACCCATGAAATGGTCTTTTCATAGGGTGAGTCTTTGGGAACACTACCACAGAGCACTTTACAGTGTATGAGAGGTCTTCATATGCAACTCAATGCCAAAAGCAAATGGGCCCAAAGCTTCCCCCCGACTTCTTAATTCAACCCCCTATCGGCCATTATCATAATATCGTAGGTCTCGTCACTAATTTCTTTGCTCTGCCTATCATCTGTGATAGAGAAAATCTTTGTGATCTTTGCTGTGTGTCAACAGGAAACATCACAGTCAATGATCTGGAGGCTGTATCAGTCTAGAAGAGGTATAAACCATTTCGGCATAAGACCAGGAGATAAAATTTCAGAACTCCCTAAGACACACGATTTCTAGCGATTCCCCTTGGTCCTCAAGGAGGGGAGAGAGAAGGAAATACTAAGAAAGCCCACAGCAAGTATCCTCAGAACTTCAGGAAGAATGTGGTGAGGTGGTAATGTTGTCCTAGAAGATTTTTAACTGTTCACAATAAGTGGAGTAAAAGCATTTTGAGGCACAAAGGGGTTTTCTGTCCTACGTGTGCTTGTTACAGAATATTCCAAAGATCAAGCTATCTGCTTGAGCAGATGTTCACATCAAACCCCAACAAGAAAGTTAAAGACATAAAAACATGCTAAAACAGGGGCGCCTGGATGGCTCAGTTGGTTGAGCGACCGACTTCGGCTCAGGTCATGGTTTCACAGTTTGTGAGTTCGAGCCCCGCGTCGGGCTCTGTGCTGACAGCTCCGAGCCTGAAGCCTGCTTTGGATTCTATGTCTCCCTCTCTCTCTGCCCCTTCCCCACTCACACTCTGTCTCTCTCTCTCTCTCTCAAAATAAAATAAAAACATTAAAAAAATAAAAAAAAACACGCTAAAACATTTCCAAACGATCCAAAAGAATTAAGTTTGCCACCTGTTTGTCTTCTCCTAAAGCTTTGATAGAAGCTTGTGAGATGTTGAATTGCAAATCAAAATGGATTTCTATTTTCATCACTTCTTTGTTGCTGATATTAAAAGGCTTCTTCAGGTAAATGATAAGCATCTTCACATTTCCAGTTTCTAACAAAAAACAAAGTATACAAATGCTTATCAACACGCTGAAAGGTTTTAAGATTTTAGAATTGTAAACAACCGCACTGGGATATTTGTCAACTGCTCAGATTTGTCTGCAATAAGAAGTTGAAAAGAAATTGTGTTAGATAAAGTTACTTTGAACTCATTTTTATTAGAAGCACATTTGTGTGTTTACACATACAAATACACACAGTATGATTATGTAGTTAATCCTGGAAAGACAGGAAGTTACTTGTCTTAGCAGCCAAGCAATGGAGATGGTTTTGGCTTCTAAAATTTGATATGATTTTTTTAATTTTTAAGATTTATTTATTTTTGAGACAGAGCACAAGCAGGAAAGGGTGGTGGGATGGGGGGGTGGTTGTGGTGGTGGCAGACACAAGATCCGAAGTGGGCTCTACACTGACAGAAGCAAGCCTGATGCAGGGCTTGAACTTACAAACTGTGAGATCATGACATGAGCCAAAGTCGGAAGCTGAACCAACTGAGCCATCCAGGAGCCCAATCTGATTTTTTTTTTAATTTTAAGTGATCTCTACACCCAATGTGGGGCTCAAACTTACAACCTCAAGATCAAGAGTTGTGTGTTCTACCAACTGAGCCAGCCAGGTGTCCCTTCAATCTGATTTTTAAAGATCATTTTGTGAATACAAAGTTTTACCTACAGTAAGTATTTTACCACCCAATGTATAAACCACAACACTCATTCTCCTTCTTAATCTCAGATCTCACTTCTAAAATTCAAAATAAAATTCATTGTTCCCGATATGCAAAAATGAAATAATCTTATTTCAATAGACTCCATGTAAGAAAGAGAAATTAAAACATCCTAGAGGCACCTGTGTCTCAGACAACAGTCACCTTGAGGGCCTCCTACCAGGACATCAGCTCTTTACTGATGAATAACAACTGGTTTCAGAAGACAAGATAGAACAAAATTCATGGAGAGTTCAAGAGTAAACCACAATAACTATAAACTGAGTCAGAGGCACCAGGCAAGAAAGTCCCTGAAAGAGCAGACAAAACTAAGGGTCACAGATTAAGGAGAATGGAGAGAAGAGTGAGACACACAGGGGCCTGGATCTGTGACCACTGAACCCCTGAAACATGGCTAGTACAAACTGGCATGTCCTAGAAGTATAACATACACATCAGTTTGTGAAGACTTCACACACAAAAAGGTAGAATCTCTCATTTTTTATAGTGATTACCTATTAAAATAGTAATATTTGGAATATATTGGGTAAAATATGTTAAAATTTGCTTTTTACCTTTTTTAATGGACTACTATAAGATTTTTAAATATGTGGCTCCTTTGATGGCACCACCCCTCCAGCTGCCCTCACCCCCCCCCAGCTGCCCTTGCCCCCCCCCAGCTGCCCTCACCCCCCCCCACCCCCCCTCCAATATGCCCTTGGCTGCAGTCCATCCAAAGAGGTGCCACAAGCCTGGAAGTACACAAGCAGGCCCAATAGGAGCCATGACCCCTCCAAAGGGACTCCTGCTCTGGGTAGTGGGGGTGGGAAAGATAACCACATATACCAGCCCACTGCAGGCCCCAACCATGGGCAGGGACAGGGGGAGAGACGTCTCGTGTGAATGCAGGCCCCACTCACCAATGAAAGCTTCTCAGGGTACAACACAGGAAAAGTGCCCTGCATTTTGGTGCTTTGGCATTTTGCAAACCCCTGGTCTGACTCAACTCACGCGAATGTGGCCCCAGACTGGCCCACTAACAACACAGGAACTAAAATCCCTGCCTCCAACAGGCAAAGAGAGCCGATGCAGACAACTGTACTGAAGGCAAAAATGTGGTTACCCACAACAGTAGGGTGCATGCAATACATAAAGCAGCCACCCACGAAGTACCAGATTCTGGTGAACAGGGGACACTGCCCTTCAGGGCACTCCAGGACCTCTTCTTCATAAGGCCACTACTTTCAAGAACTGAAGACATAGCTGATTTTCCTAACACACAGAAACAGACAAAATGAGTACACAGAGGAATATGCCCCATATGAAAGAACAAAATAAGATTACAGCAAGAAAGCTAAATAAAAACGGAGCTAAGTAATATGCCTGATAGAGAATTTAAAGTAATAGTCATAAAGATACTCTCTGGACAGGAGAAAAGGGTGGAAGATCTCAGTAAGACCCTCAACAAAGACACAGGAAACCTAAAGAACCAATCAGAGATGAAGAGCTCAATAACCAAAATTAAAAATTTACAAGATGGAATAAGTAGTAGACTAGAGGAAGCAGAAGGACAGATCAGTGACCTGGAGGACAGGGTAATGGAAAGCAGCCAAGCTAAAGAGGAGAGAGAAAATAAAAAATGAAAATAGACTAAGTGAACTCAGCAACACCACCAAATGTAACAACATTCTCATTATAGGGCTCTCAGAAGGAGAGGAGAGAAAAAAGGGTGTAGAAAATCTATTTGAGAAATAATAGCTGAAAACTTCCCAAATCTGGGAAAGGAAACAAATACAGATCCAGGAGGCAGAAAGTCCCCAACAAAATTAGCCCAAATAGTCCAGGCTAAGGCACACTGTAATTAAAATAGCAAAAAGTAGTGATAAAGAATTTTAAAAGCAGCAAGAGAAAACAGTTATATACAAGGGAAACCCCATAAGGCTATCGACTGATTTTTCAGCAAAAACTTTTCAGTCCAAAAGGGAGTGGCATGCTATATTCAAAGTGCTGAAAGAAAAAAACCTACAACCAAGCACACTCCATCCATCAAGGCTATCATGTAGAATAGAAGGAAAGATAAAGAGTTTCCAAACAAAAGTTAAAGGAATCCATGACTACTAAAGCAACCCTATAAGAAACGTTAAAGGGGACTCTCTGAGTGGAAAGGAAAGACCTTAAGAGTAAGAAAAGTAGTAAACACAAAACAGTAAAATGAAGCATATCTGTAAAAATCAGTCAAGGGATTCATATAATAAAAGGATGTTAAGTATCACATCATATACCTAAATCATGGTGGAGAGAAGAGTAAAGAACGGATTCAAACTTAAGCAGCCATCAATTTAACATACACTACTATATTCAAAAAATGTTATATACAAACCTAATGGTAATCACAAATCAAAAATCAGTAACAGATCTGTAAAAATAATGGAGAAAGGAATCCAAGCATCTGACTAAAGAAAGCCAGAAAACTGAAAGAAAAGAGGATGAGAAGAAAGGAATAGAGAAGAACTACAAAAACAACCATAAAACAAATAATAAAATGGCAATAAGTACATACCTATAAATAATTACCTTGAATGTAAATGGACTAAACAAAAGACAGACAGTAACAGAATAGATAAAAAGCAAGACTTATCTTATATGTTGCCTATAGGAGATTCATTTCAGACCTAAAGATGCGTGGAGATTAAAGGTGAAGGGATGGAAAAGCATTTATCATGTAAAAGGATGTGAAAAGAAAGCTGGGGTAACAATACTTCTATTGGAAAAAAAAGACATGAAAGACTGGCTCTGCCTGCATTCTGCCTTGACCTTTCCATGTGGCCCTTGGGGTATACTGGGTACTTCCTCCAGGATCTGATAAATGATGCTATGAATGCTCAGTGGGGGAAAAGATGGTGGCAGAGTAGGAGGGCCCGAGGCTCATCTTGTCCCACAGACACAACTAGGTAAATACCAAATCATCCTAAATACCCAAGAAATTGACCTGAACATGGACAGATCAAACTCCACAACTAAAGGGAGAAAAGAGGCCATATAGAGAAAGGTAGAAAGTGCGGAGCCTTGATGTGGGGGAGAAATGGATCTCGGGAGCCACAGAAGGGAGGGGGCCATAAACAAGGGCAGGAAAAGGAGGAGCACACAGGGGAACACACAGGGAGAATGTTTCCCTAATGCCATTGACTTGGAAAATGAAAGGGGTTGAATTTTGAGAGTTCTTGAAATCACCAGGGCTTAAGACATGGAGTTTTAAAAGTCAATGGGCTTGGCTTGAATAGAGCGTGGAGGGCACTGACTGCTCCTGGAACGAAGGCAGGTAAACAACTTAGGGGCAGTTTGGGAACAGCAATCTGAAAAACACCTAGGACACACAGAAGGTGATTATTCACTATTCTAGGAGCACTTCCTTGAGAGGTAGCGTTCATGGAGATGTTTCTCCAGGGACAGAGGAGCTGGCCAGTGCCATTTCCCTCCCCTGCCTCTCAGCATAAACACAGAGACACCTGCAGGAAGCAGCATGGTGCCCACACTGGCTTCCTACCTTGCTTACACCAAGCCCCACCTCCTGTGCTCTGGTGGCACTACCCTTCTCAGTCAAGCCTGCCTCAGTGACAACATGGCAGGCCGCACAAACCCCTGCCCAAACCACGTCTCTGATCAGAGTTTTGCAGGGTCTCAGTTTTTGTGTAAGCAGTATCAAGTATCATTTCACAGGTAGATCAGAGTACACCTGGTTAAAAGTCACCGCATTCAGGTCAGGGATCAAACACTGCCTGTGGGGGATAAGCTTAGGAACCCCCCCAGGCTTACACCAATGGGTTGACAAGGCATAAAGAAATACAAAGTCATAAAATGCTCACACCTGAGTTTGGGTAAAACAGATTGGCACTCCAAGAATAGGGGGGTGCAAAGACACCCCAAGAATAGGGAAGCACAAAGGTGCCAGGAATAGGGAGGTGCAAAGGCACCCCAAAATAAAGAGGGGGTGCAGAGCCCCCAAAACAGAGAGGGAGAGGCAAAGGCCTGAAACAGAAACAGTGCAAAAGTGCCCAATACATAGGTATATGAAATAAATAAGATTAGATGTTCAGGGTGGAAGCACTCCCAATTTAGTACTATAGCAGAAAAGCTGCTTTCACAGGAGGATAGGGCCAGGTTAGGTAAATTGGTGAATTGGACTATGGACTGCTGCGCTGCAGGCAAAGCAGCCCAGAGCAGAAATGGTTAACAAAGCAGAAAAGGTGTCTTGTCAACCCTGAGGTTATTCCCCTGTCTTATCCCCTAGGCTAGCTAAGGTAAACAGAGGTGCTGCCTCATGTCCGCTGTAAACAACCCTCCTCCCGACTGTCCAGTGCCCGGATTTTGTTTTATATTAACCCAAACCCCTAACCACAAATATCCTCAAGATCCCCTTTCCCTCACGTCCACAAGTTAGCATTCACAGATTCATTGTCCCTTTGTGCATGTCCATCGCCATGTTTGTAAGCCTTCTGATCTTAATAAAAACGGGGCAAGGACCCTTATTCAGGGCTCTTGTCTTTTCCTGGACATTAGCCATCTCTCACTTTCAATCCTGTGTCGCACTCTTTTGCTAAACAAGAGAGAACTTTAGACTTAATCTACAACAACTGCCCACAGCAGACAAGGAGAGCCTCTGCAGATGACTGGCCTGAAGGATAGAACAGCCAAAACACAACAGCATAGTGCACGAAGCATGCACCAGAGACACTCTCTGAAGCACCAGGCCCTGGGCACTACATGACCTCTTCTTAATAAAGCCATTACTTTCAGGAGGACACATTACTGGCTTTTCTAACACAAAGAAGAAGGCAGAGACTTAGACAAAATGCAAAGACAGAAATTTATCCCCAGTGAAAGAACAAGATAAGGCCATGGCCAGAGATCTAAGTAAAACACATAAGTAACATGCTTGTTGGAGAATTTAAAGCAACAATCATAATACTCACTGGGTTGGAGAAAATACGTCAGAGACACCCTTACCACAAAGATAAAAGAGTTAAAGAATCAATTAGAGATGAAGAGTGCAATAAAATGAGATTTAAACAGGCTTGATGCAATTAACAGCAGGCTGGAAGAAGGTGAGGAATTAGTGACCTAGAAGACAAAATAATGGAAAGTAATGAAGCTGAACAAAAGAGAAAAAGAATAAATCACAAGAATAGACTTAGGGAACTCAACGGCTTCATCAAACATAATAACATTCATATTATTAGAGTCACAGAAGAGAAAAAAAGGGGGCAGAAAATTTATTGGAGGAAATAATAGAAGAAAACTTCCCTAATCTCAGGAAGGAAACAGACATCCAGACTCAGGAGGCACAGAGAACTTTCATCAAAATCAAAAAAAGCAGGCCAACACTAAGATATACTGTAAACAAATTTGCAAATTATAGTGATAAAAAGTCTTAAAAGCAGCAAGACGAAAGAAGTCCTTAACATACAAGGGAAGACCCATAAGGCTAGCTGGAGACTTCTCAACAGAAACTTGACAAGCCAGAAGGGAGTGGCATGATACATTCAATGTGTTAATTGGGAAAAATCTGCAGCCAAGAATACTCTGTCCAGCAAGGCTATCATTCAGAATAGAAGGAGAGAGAAAGTTTCCCAAACAAAAACTAAAAGGAGTTCATGATCACTAAACCAGCACTGCTGGAAATATTACAGGAGACTCACAAGTGCAAAGGAGAGACCAAAAGTGACAAGGATCAGAGATAATCTCCGGAAACATTGACAAAAACAAGCAACAAAATGGCAATAAATACATATCAATAATTACTTTGAATATAAATGGATCAATCCTCCAACCAAAAGATACAGGGTGTCAAAATGGATTAAAAACAAGACCCATCTATAGGCTACCTATATGAGTCTCATTTTAGACCTAAAGACACCTGCAGATTGAAAATGAGGGGGTGAAGAAACACCGATACACAAATGAATGTTAAAAGAAAGCCAGAGTAGCAAGACTTAAAAATAAAGGCTATGATGGCACAAAAACAGACACTCAGATCAATTGAACAGAATAGAGAACCCAGAAATGGACCCACAAACATATGGCCAATTACTCTTTGACAAAGCAGGAAAGAACACCCAGTAGAATAAAGACAGTCTCTTCAGCAAGTGGTGCTGGGAAAACTGGACAGCGACATGCAGAAGAATGAACCTGGACCACTTTCTTACACCATACACAAAAATAAACTCAAAATGGATGAAAGACCTAAATGTAAGACAGGAAGCCATCAAAATCCTCGAGGAGAAAGCAGGCAAAAAACCTCTTTGATCTTGGCCACAGCAACTTCTTACTCAACACGTCTCCAGAGACCAGGGAAACAAAAGCAAAAATAAACTATTGGGACCTCATCAAAATAAAAAGCTCTGCACAGCGAAGGAAACAATCAGCAAAACTAAAAGGCAACTGACAGAATGGGAGAAGATATTTGCAAACGCCATATCAGATAAAGGGTTAGTATCAAAAATCTATAAAGAACTTATCAAACTCAACATCCAAAAAACAAATAATCCAGTGAATAAATGGGCAAAAGACATGAATAGACACTTCTCCAAAGAAGACATCCAGATGGCCAACCAACACATGAAAAAATGCTCAACATCACTCATCATCAGGGAAATACAAATCAAAACCACAGTGAGATACCACCTCACACCTGTCGCAATGGCTAACAGTAACAACTCAGGCAACAACAGATGTTGGTGAGGATGCAGAGAAAGGATCTCTATTGCACTGTTGGTGGGAATGCAAGCTGGTGCAGCCACTCTGGAAAACAGTATGGAGGGTCCTCAAAAAATTAAAAATAGAACTACCCTGTGACCCAGCAATTGCACTACTAGATATTTATCCAAGGGATATAGGTATGCTGTTTCGAAGGGGCACATGCACCCCAATGTTTATAGCAGCACTATCAATAATAGCCAAAATACGGAAGGAGCCCAAATGTCCATCGATGGATGAATGGATAGAGAAGATGTGATACATATATACAATGGAATATTACTCGGCAATCAAAAAGAATGAAATCTTGCCATTTGCAACAACGTGGATGGAACTAGAGGGTATTATGCTAAGCAAAATTAGTCAGAGAAAGACAAATATCATATGGATTCACTCATATGAGGGCTTTAAGAGACAGAACAGATGAACATAAGGGAAGGGAAGCAAAAATAATATAAAAACAGGGAGGGGGACAGAACATAAGAGACTCCTAAATATGGAGAACAAACAGACGGTTACTGGAGGGGTTGTGGGAAGGGGGATGGGCTAAATGGGTAGAGGACATTAGGGAATCTACTCCTGAAATCATTGTTGCACTATATACTAATTTGGATGTAAATTAAAAAACTTTTCTTTAAAAATAAAAAAACAATAAAATAAAAATAAAGACTATGACAAGAGATAAAGAAAGACACTATAATCATAATGGGGAGCAACCCAAAAAGATATAACAATTGTAAATACTTAAGTACCAAACATGAAAGCACCCAAATACAGAAACCTGTTAATAACAAACATAAAAGAATCATTAATACAATAGCAGTAGGGGACTTTAACACCCCACTTACAGCAAAGGACAGATCATCTAAGCAGAAAATCAATAAGGAAACAATGGCTTTGAATGACACACTGGGTCAGACTTAACACATATTCAGAACATTCCATCCTAAAGCAGAATACACATTCTTTTCAAGTGCACATGGAACATTCTCCAGAATAGATCACATTAGGACACAAATCAGGCCTCAACAAGTATAAAAGGACTGTAATCATACCATGTACCTTTTCTGATCACAACATTATGAAACTTGAAGTCAACCACAAGAAATTTGGAAAGACCAAAAATGCATGGAGGTTAAAGAACATCCTACTAAGTAATTAGTCAGTCAACCAGGAAATCAACAAAGAAATAAGAAAATGCATGGAAACAAATGAAGATGAAAACACAATGGTCCCAAACCTTTGGGATACAGCAAAAGTGGTATTAAGAGGGAAGTTTATAGCAGTACAGGGGTACCTCAAGAAAAAGCTCAAACAACCTAAGTTTAAACCTAAAGGAGCTAGAGAAAGAATAACAAAACCTGAAGCCAGGAGAAGGAAGGAAATAATAAAGATTAGAGCAGAAATAAGTGATATATAAACTAAAAAAGCACTAGAACCGATCAATGAAACCAGGAGCTGCTTCTCTGAAAAACTTAACAAAAGGGATAACCCCTTATTGAGACTTCTATCAAAAAGACAAGAGAAAGGACCCAAATAAATAAAATCAGATGAGAGAAGAGTAATAACAACCAACACCACAGAAAAACAAATTAATTATAGTATTATAAAAAACCATACACCAATAAATCGGGCAACCTGGAAGAAATGGATAAATTCCAAGAAACAAGCTACCAGAACTGAAACAGGAAGAAATAGAAAACTTGAACAGATTGATAACTAGCAAAGAAATTGAATCAGTAATCAAAACTCCCAACAAAAGTCCAGAGACTGATGGCTTTATAGATGAATTATATCATTGAAAGAAGATTTAAACCCTATTCTTCTCAAACTATTCCAAAAAATAGGACAAAAACTTCTGGATTCATTCTGTGAAGTCAGCATTACCTGATACCAAAACCAGATAAAGATCCCATTAAAAAAAGAACTACAGGCCAATATCCCAAATCATTCCCATAATCAAGTGAGGTTTATTCCTGGGATGCAAGCGTGGTTCAATATTGACAAAACAACGTGATACATCACATCAATAAAAGAAAGTATAAGAACCATATGATTATTTCAATAGATGAAGAATCATTTGAAAAAGAACAGCACACATCACATTAATGATAAAAACCCTCAGCAGAGTAGGTTTAGGGGGAATATACCTCAATGTCAGTAAGGCCATATACGAAAACTCCATAGCTAACAACATCATACTCAATGGGGAAAAACAGCTTTTCCACTATGGTTAGGAAAAACACAGATGTCCACTCTCACCACTGTTATTTAACATAGTACTAGAAGTCCTAGCCTCAGCAATCAGACAACAAAAAGAAATAAAAGGCATCCAAATTAGCAAGAAAGTCAAACTTACTATTCACCAGTGACGGGATACTCTATATAGAAAATCCAAAAGACCACCAAAAACTGCTAGAACTGATACAAATTCAGTAAAGTTGCATGATACAAAAACAACCTTCAGAAATATATTGCATTTCCATACGCCAATAATAAAACAGCAGAAGGAGAAATTAGGAAATCAATTTCATTTATAATTGCACCAAAAACAATAAGATACTTATGATGAGGGACCATAAGGCAAGCTGAGGGCCAAGCACAAGCTAGCACACACCCTCCCCCCACCCAAGGTAGGATATGTATAATATTTTAGGAGCTCCTGGTACCCAAGAACAAAGGAAAGGACAGAAAACAGTTAAACTGTTAAGAGTCTCCATCAATTCACAAATATCTTAGTACAATTACCAAAAAAAGGTCAATCTTATCAATGGCCTAAAATCCAGGCACTCCCTACTGTCTTAATGCTTTACTAGAAGGAAAACAACCTTAGTTTGACAATAGCTAGACCTTCAGCAATCTGGGAGTCTTTAGCATATGAAAATCCCTTTAAGAAACTTCCTCCTGACTTTATCTCCCCCAACACCTTAATATGTCACTAGTCACTCTTTACAACCCCAGTGCTGCTCTTTCTGCATACGGGTCCTGTCCTTGTGCTTCAACAAAATCACCTTCTTGCACCAAAGAGGTTTTCAAGAATTCTTTCTTGGCCATCAGCTCTGAACCCTACCATCACCCCAAAACTTCATCACCTATAAATAAACCTAACCAAAGGGGTGAAAGACCTATAAACTCTGAAACCCTGATGAGACACTGAGCCCCCTATGTAAGCATATACCAGCTCCTGCGCCTGGATCGAGACCTCCTGTGGGCTGGGAGATGGTGGTACAGGGCCTGTTTCACATCCCTGCTCCTGGGGCAGCAAGAGACCGGCGTCTTAAGTGGGGGTGCCCTCATCCCGAGGCATGCTGCACCACTGGCCCAGGCCTGCTGTGGCTTCTGGCAGTGCTCACCTAGTTCTCGAGGCCTACTGCAACAGAGAGAAAGGAGACAGGGAGCAGGCAGCGCTGCCTCCCAGGGCATAGTGGAGGAGGCTGAGGTCATCCAGCTCCTGAACACAGCCAAGTTGAGCATCACCAAAGATGAGCCAGAAAGGGCTGAGCTAATTTAACATGATTCATCTTGCCTAACAGACCAACAATAGAAAGGCCATCACTTCCACTTTCGATTTGATGGCCAACTTAGCATTTATATGGGGTCAGCTTGAAAATGCTGAAAAGCTTTTTAAAGCAATAATGAGTTACCTACTTGGAAGGGACGTACAATAGGAAAACAATGCAATAATTCAACTCTCTCTAAAGCTGACCAGTATCTATGCTGCTCAAGATAGCCAGCAGGAGCAAATTCCCATCTATGAATTCTACGTGTCAACTCTAGAGGGAAAAACTGAAAGAGGAAAGGAATTAGCAGAAGACATTTTGTTGGCAAAAGAGAAAGCCAACACCCACCTCCTCCTTGGCATGTGTTTAGACACCTATACTTGCTACCTTCTATTCTCCAAGCAGAGAACAGAAGATGTATGAAATAGAACAGGTTTGAAAAAACTTTGCAGATTTTTGAAGAAATACTAGGAGGAAGACACCCATAGACCGTCATGCTGATGAGTGCCGTGGCTACCACCCTGGATGCACAGGGCCACTTCGATAGGCCTGTGTTTATGTGCAACGGGCATCAGATCTGGTGAGACAGAACATCCTGAGCTGCTCAGGAATCCACGCTGCTCAGGAATCTAGCTGCAATTCTGATGCACAGAGAAGGATACGCATAAGCAAAAGAGATCTTCCAGGAAACACTAAAGCAAGCAGAGCTGAAAAGAGAGGAGGTTTCCATACAGCACCTCAGGGAAGAGTTGGCTGAGCTGTAAAGAAAAAGTAGACCTTTTAACTTAATTTTATGAAGCACTAACTCCCTTTCTGTTGTAGGGAATTTTCAGCAACAGCTATTGTGTCAGTCTCAGTGGCACCCAAACCATTGACTTAAATCTTTTTTCCTTGATATTCAAGTGTCGTCAACTTACCTATGGTGAAGGACTAGTTGTAGACACTACCTCTTTTGTTTTTTTTAAAAGGAACAACAACTTTTAGCCCTGGCTGATTTTGACTTCTAAGGACAGATAAGTGATGCTTTCAGTTGTAACCTATGGTTAGGTGCTAGCTGTGCTGGTCTAACTATAGGTGGAGATGGGCCAGTTTTCCCTTGGGATGGGTGTGTGGTGATACCCCCTCCCAAGCATCTCTATCCTAACACTTTGGTCTGTTGATTTGCCACCCTTTATTTTATCAATATCTGGCTGATCACAGCGATGTCTCATGGCAAAGGGGGATTATGGGGAGTTATCTTATTTGAAAAATAAGAAATGGTGAGTTTTCTTATTTCACGAAGCCCAGTGTGGGATCTAATGCATAATGGACCCAAAGTATTATCTTGGTTTACACCAGTGTCCAGCATGAAGTTTCAAAGTAGGAATTAGGACCTTGAAAATATGGCCATTTCATTATAAATGAAAGGGACTATCTGTTTTTATATCCGGTTCTATACAACTATGAAAAAGGGGGGAAAGGAATGCTACAAACTCCTGTCAATGCTATTTGAGCACTCCATTTCCTCTGCAACCTAGGTCCCTGAACAGACTCATCTGAGGAGCTCTTAAAGACACACATGCCCAGGCTGCACCCCCAAACCTTCTGTCTCAGGGTAGGGCCTTACAAATTTAACATGCAAAATATCCGCAGTAATTCTGATATGTACTGCTAGTACCAATCTGGATCCTAGTCCTGGCCTTTTGAGTTTGGGTCTCAATATCCTCATCTGTAAAGTAGGGATGGAGACGGTAGCCATGGGAGAACATATTTAAGCATCTGACCTTAAGTGAATAGACTACTGTGTTGAAAGATCTTTATCACACTGCTTCAAAAGTATATACATACAAGATAGGCAGATGGAGGTCTTTACCTTAGCAGTCTGGAAAAGAGCTCTTTGCCTAGCGGAATGGCAATTTTATAAGCACCATAAAGGAACACTGTTATTGCTGGTAAGCTTTTGGGGGTAAGGATGTGAATGGGAATGATAAACAGATATTTTTGTTTCTTGTGTACATACTGCAAAAATGTTTCACGATACTCTCAAAAAAAAATCACTGATTAAAGAAATTGAAAAAAAGAAATTGAAGATGACAAAGAAATGGGAAGACCTTCTATACTCATGGATTGGAAGAACAAATACTGTTAAAATATCCATACTACGTAAAGCAAACTACAAAGTTAACACAATCCCTATCAAAATACCAACAGCATTTTTCACAGAGCTAGAACAAACAATGCTAAGATTTATATGGAACCACAGAAGACCCCAAACAGTCAAAGCAGCCTTGAAAAAGAAAAGCAAAGCCAGAGGCATCACAATTCCAGACTTCAAGTTGTATTACAAAGCTGTAGTGATCAAAACAATATGGTACCAGCACAAAAAAAGACACATAGATCAATGAAACAGAATAGAAAACTCAGAAATGAGCCCACAACATGGTCAATTATGTTAATTATATGGTCAATTACATGATCAATTGATTATATTAATTGAATGGTTAATTAATCTTCAACAAAGCAGGAAATATCCAATGGGAAAAAGACACTCTTCAACAATTGGTATTGGGGAAACTGGACTGCTTTCAAAATGAATTCAAGGCCTAATGTGAAACCTGAAACCATAATAATGCTAGAAAAGAGCCCAGGCAGTAAGATCTCTGACATCAGCCATCCCAACGTTTTTTTTAGGTCTTCTGATGCAAGGGAAACAACAAAACTTTTGCACAGAGAAGAAAACAATCAACAAAATTAAAAGGCAACCTATGGAATGGGAGAAGATATTTGCAAATGAACTATCTGATCAAGGGTTAGTATCCAAGATATATAAAGAACTGATACAGCTCAGCACCCACAAAACAAATAATGCAATTAATAACTGGGCAGAAGATGTGAAAAGACATTTCTCCAAAGAAGACCTACAGATGGCCAATAGACACATGAAAAGATGGTCAACATCACTCATCAGGGAAATGCAAATCAAAAGGACAATGACGTATCACCTCACACCTGTCAACATGGCTAAAATCAACACAAGAAACAAGTATTGGCAAGGATGTGGAGAAAGAGGAATTCTTTTGCACTGTTGGTGGGAATGCAAAGTGGTGCAGCCAGTGTGGAAAACAGTATGGAGGTTCCTCAAAAAGTTAAAAATTGGATTATCATACCATCTAGTAATTCTACTGTGTGTTTACCCAAAGAATACAAAAACATTAATTCAAAAAGATACATGCACCTTAGGTTTGTTGCAGCATTATGTACAATAGCCAAATTATTGAAGTAGCCCAAATGTCCATGGACACATGAAGAGATGATATGGCCCCACTCAAAAAAGGGTAACTCCTGATTTCATGCCCCTCAACATTACTTACCAACCTAGAAGAAAGAAAATATAAGTGGATATGCCTACATGAACCCATCAATAATTACTATAAATCTCTGGGGGAAGGACGGCAGGTACTACCACCTTTTTTTTTTTTTTTTAATTGTGGTATAAAACATTTACCATGTAAACCATGCTAGTTCATAGCACTAGTATGCTAGTTCATAGCATTAAATTTATTCACATTGTCATACAACAGATTTCCAGAACTTCCTCCTTCCCACAGCGCCTGAAAACCACCATTCTACTTCCTGTCTCTATCAATTTCATTTTTCTAGATACCCTATAAAGTGGAATCATACAATATTTGTCTTTTAGTGACTGGCCTATTCATTTAGCATACTGTCCTGAAGGTTCATCCATGTTGTGGCATGTGTCAGACTTCTTCTAAAAGCTGAATAGTACTTCATCATATATATACATACACACACACTTTTCTTTATTCATCTGTAGATGGACATTTTGGTCGCTTCCACCTCTTGGCTATTGTGAATAATGCTGCAATGAACACCGGTATGCAAATATCTCAAGTCCTGCTTTCATTTCTTCTGGATATGTTACCTAGAAGTGAAATTGCTGGCTCATACGGTGATTCTATTTTTAAGGTTTTGAAAAACTGTAACTATTTTTACAATGAGAAAACCAGGCACGTAACCGAATCCTAAAATCACAGAGTGAAAGAGTCACCAACCCCATACCTCTGCATCCTGGCCCTGAACATAGTGTTCCTTCCACCACGCTATACTATTTCCCTTCCACCTCAAAGAATAAAGTCTGCTCTAGAATCAGAACTAAATGTGGGGTAGAATTCATCATCTTACCTATTATGCTGAAATTAATCACTGCTTCCTTCAAAATTCTTACTGAGTCCCACAGAGCACTCTTGGAAAAAAATAAGGTAAATTCATGAGCACAAAATATACCTGCATATGAACAATTTCTAAGCACTTAGGTTTAAATAGGATTCAAATGCAGTTACCTTAGTATTGTCTATATAAAAAGTTACACTCTGACTTCCGAGGTTGAAATCAATCCAAAATTTCTCTAGTTTTTCATCATTTGGTTTTCTCATCTATAATATATAATTAAGGCATAAATTGTATAGATACCATGTTAAAGGGTCAGATGAAAATTATTCCACTAAAAACAACTTCTGCTCTTCATAGAAAAAACACTACCCTAATATTATAGTATGTCTTGATGGTCTTACTCTTTTCTGCAAAATGAGAGGTAGGTCTCAACTTTATACAACTAAGCTATTTCTTCAGGGGGCGGGGGACACAACCACTATCCTTAGCTTAACATTTAAAAGATGTTTAAATGTGTCTGGAGGACTCTATCCACACAAGTCCCCCCCCCCCCCGCCCCGTGAGAATCATGAGAAGATAGTCATATGTTGGAGCAGTAACAATCCATACTGTAGATGCATGGAAACTTCTAGAGAAGGAGGTATTATGATCAAATATAAGTGATTATTTGCTATCCAACTTAATATATCCATTAAAGTAGAGCTAAGACTTAAGTTCAAATTACCTTCATTTTAACTGATTACTACAAGAACATTTTTTTTTAAAAAGCTTCAAACAGTATGACCTTTAGAAAAACAGTGTATGTGTCCTTCTCTGGCTTTCAGTTTCCACATAGGTACCTTTCTGAAGGCACGTTACCAATGCCTTTATTTCCTCTCAGCTGTTTTCTAGACCTATCAGGAAATATATAAAGAGTTTTTATTCCTTAACAATGGAAAAAACACTAGACTTACTACTCTACCACTTGCTTTTCCAACAATGGCATTTCTTAGACATCTTTCCATCATAGGTGCTTACTTTTTAACACCTATAGAGTTGAATGAAAGTTTTAACCTATGATGTATGTTACTGGAAGCCAGTTTAGGGCCCTGATTGAAACTGATGAAAATTTAGAAGTAAAAAAAAAAAAAAAAAAAAAAAATAGAAGAACCACCAAGCAGATGTTGGAACCTTCAGATAACCAGGAAGAAAAAGAATGGAGATAAAGGAATCAAAGAAGCTACTAAAATCAGGAAGAGAGATCCTAGGGAGGAGAAACTTGTGGTATGGTCATGCATTAAAGGCTTAGCTCCCAGAGGCCAAGAGAGGGGCTCTGAACCCAAAACAAAGAAATGGTTAATTAGGATATTTTGAAGACGAGATCCAAGAAACATCAACAGAGTCAAGGTTCAGAGATCTTTGAAGATTTTATCCCCAATGGAGGTGCTATAGGTGGATATTTTTCCTTTAGGAAGCAAAGAAGGTGGTGAAAAGAGACCTTACCCTTAGACTATAAAGTACAAGATAGAATGATCTAGAAAAAACAGAGTGCTCCCAATTTCTGTGGATAAAGTGGGGAATATCAATTGGATGGAAAAAAGGGAATTGCCCTTTTCCCTACAATCTAGGCATGAACAATGGTACTCACTAACAGGGTAAAATAAGGCCAGATTCCTCTGATTGACTTCATGAACACAGCAGCAACCCTAAAATTCCTGCATCTAGTAGTAACAGTAGGGTCCTTAAACGTATTAGTAATGCAACCCAGTTATGGTAGGATAGGATACAGGAGAAAGAAGACTTCAGAGTTGCGGCCTCTAGAAGTAAACTTCCTTCTCTAAAAAGCCCTTCTGTGTGGGGAGAGCAGTGTGGCCTAACTCATGGGTTACATTATATACCACTCCCAGGGCCCCCAGAGATAAACTTACCTCATGCCCATCAGCAAAAGCAGCAATACATGGGAAGGAATAGACCCTGCAAAACACTTCACAATTAAAATGCAAAATAAAATGTGGCTGGAACCCCAATACAACCTACAGATGTTCTATAACAAGAATTTGTAACTAGGGTGGGCAATTAAGTCACTTAGCACAAAGTATGGACAAGGGTCTCAAGCCTGCAAATGGATACTACTATGAGTAGGTTTCCAATCTCCATCTGGCAGTCTATAAATCAGGTTTATCGGTACTAGATCTCAGCCCAGTTGTGTGGCAAGATTCCCAATGGTAGGAGTGAATTCAGAAAATTCTCATCAAGGACTTTGTCTGTGAAATAAATTTATCTCCAGTGCCTCAAACCTTCAGGAAGTCACTTTTCATAAAATCTTCTGGACATGTTAAAAAATGTTCCAAGTTATAAGTAAATGTGCTCAAATACTGATAGAGATAAACACATACAAATGAATCACTAGGGAGAAGGGATCTAATCTTCTGATGTTTCTATTCAATGCATAATCCATTAGTGATCAATAAGTTATGTATCCTATATTCTCTCCTGAAATAAAACAGATCCTAGATTTTTCTTTAGTATTAGACATTTTGAGAAAACAACTAGTCAATAAAATAACACCCAGAGAAATATCTTACCTTCTTTCATCACCAAGTCTGTCGTTTAGGTGATTGAGAAATCGTCTACCATCCTTCAAAGGAAATAATGCAAACTTTAATTAAAAAAAACAACAGAGGTCTTATTTAAATACTATTTTTGCCAGCATGAAGAAGCTAGTGTTTGCTTTGAAACTCCCAGGACCCAGTAACATCTCAAGGTCTCACCAAGATTCATTATTACAGGTTAATTAAAACGATACTTTGTGTTATAAAGAGGCAGCTTCAGACCCAAATTCTGGAAGGAACCCCCAGCCAGCAGATTTTCAGCAGAGGAATGCTTTAAGTCTCCAAAAGTTATAGGCACAGTTACATTTCATTGGGTTAAGAGAAAGAGAAATACGTTTAACTAGTGACCTAGATTTGTTTCGCTAACGCACCGGGCGTCCATCTTGCTAACATCTGCCCAGCTCAAGCCAACCACAAATCCATAAACTTGTCAACTTGGAGTTTATCTGGGTGTGTTACCCGCTGCCATTTTTCCTTATAAGGAGTTCTCTAGCCTATTCCTTCCTAGTTTCTCTTTCCTGATACAAGTTCAGAGAATAAGGATTATTTTTTAAAGTTCTCCCGACCCGAAGCTAGTAGAAAGGTAAATTTGTTGCCTCCAAAATACTAAAGCTGAACAGACACTGACCCAGGCTTTTGTCCCTTTTCTTAGCAAGGACTGGCTGTTGTAGTACATCCTCACACTTTATACATTTATTCAGCACTAAGTAGACAGCAGTAATGTAAGTCTGGACCTCAAAGTAGCTCAATTAAGAAGTGCATGGCTCTGTGGGGAAGAGGTTTTGCGAAACACTACCTTTGACCGATTTTCATGAAAATTCCCTGCAGAGGAGAGAATGACACAGAGGAAAAAGGAAACTAGCATCTGAATGCCCACCACATCCCCGGCACTTTTGGTTTCTCTCATTCAGTGCTCACAATTTTAAGGTGGCTTTTATTCCCATTTCACAGATAACAACCCTAAGCCTTCATAAGTCAACTACCTTACATGATGTATGCATTTTTGTAAGCCAGGGAGGTAGTACTCGAACCCGAGGCTTATGTATGGGCTTTCCATCTAGGTCAAATGGAAAACTGGCTAGACAACTACTGTGTATCTGGCAACAGGCTCAAAGTTAAATGTATTTTCAATAATATATTTAAGAGTTCAGATTTAATAAAATTCTAATTACATAGCAGTGTTGACTAGAAAGGCTTGGTTCAACGCTTTCGTGGTTATTAAGAATTTTACTTTTTCCCAAGGGCCTACCCCTCATTTTAAGAGTGTTTTGAAAGAAGAGGGAAAATATTTTAGCTATTTTAAGATGTGGGTGAATACGCAGCCAAGCTATGAGCTATTTTTGTGCTATTCAAGGATATAACCACGGTGAGCCAGACTGCGTGGAAAGCACTGAAAATTATTATTCCTCGAAACTGTAGAGCACCCCATGCCAATTTCAGCCTTCCCTCATCTTCCCAGCTGCTCCATGCAAGACTGAAATGCACATTTCTTTCTTCTACAGCTCTGACCACCATCTGAGGGTCGCTAAAATGGCTCCCTACTCCATGTTTTCTCTAACTGGATCTATCCTATTCGCATTGTTCTGTGTCCAGTATAAGTTACCTATAAAGCAGCCTTATCTGTATGTCCAGATTTGGCCCACAAATCTGGTGTTCACGTGGTCCTCAAATCATTTCACAGAGATGGAAAACAGGAAGCTTAAGAATGACAATTTAATCACATTTGAAGAAAAACTCCTCCCCTGAGCCCAATGCTCAGGAAAACAGTGTGAGGATGCATTGATTAAATGGAATTCTGATGACCAAGAATCGCACCGTCTCAAATTCTCGATCCTTAATTTCTTTGAAAGCTTCAGCAATGATGTCATCTTCAAACCACTGATGGACAAGGTCCCCCCTGGATTTTTTCAAGGTCAGTCTACACAATGCTTCGGAAAGAGCAACCTGCTGGTCATAATCTAGAGATTAAAAGCATGATAGACCTAGATCATTCCGGATGGGCACAAAGCAAAAGAAAAAACAAAAAAAGGTTCTCCAAATTAGCACTGTTGTAAGAAATTCCATCCTGGAAGACTAACATTGTATGCTATAAGCCTTATAATGTAACCTGGATCATTATTTAAATTCAATATTTAAGAAACATCAGGAGGAAATCTAAATAAGCTACCATATAGCAATTAAAAAAAAATCTTTGCATTTTATATTTTAGAAGTATTAAAATATTAAGAAGCAGCTCCTCAAACAGCCTTAAAAAATATTACTACCAAAATAAAAGCCCAAGATAAATTGTGGTATTTCACAACTGATAAAAATATACATGTTTCAATTTCGAATAATTTTAAAAGTCACATCGCAGCTGGATATACAAAACACGAAGACATTTACAGAATGCTTTTAAAATTTGTAAAATAGTATATGTTGCTTATGAATCCATAAAATAAAGGTATAAGAACCTACTTTTGAATGAAAACCAAATCTAAGTCAAGGATTATCTCTACCAATGGAGAGAATGGGATCAGGGACAGGTACACAGGGGGCTTTACATGGAACTCTGATTCTACATAAAAAAGACTAAGTAAATGTAGCAAAATGAAAATCTGACTTAGCTTGGTTGGTTGGTGAATAAATGAGTATTCGTGAATTATTCTTTATGGATTTCAGCATGGTAAAACCTTTCACAATAAATTACAAATAAAATGCTAATTCTTATTTTCAACTTGACCAAAATTTATTATCCACAGTTCCAAGATGCTCATAAAGCCCAAGTGGCCAATATGTAATACTCTAACATTTAAAATTCTGAACACTTCTTACCACCCACAGTCAAGATTGTCCTTGCAAGGTCTTTCCTGAAACATTTAAATAAATTAACATTTTACTGAAGTGAATGAACATACATAAAACTTTACTATTTTGACATTAACATTTAAAATCAAGATGTAGATTTTTGAAATTATTTCAAATTCAGCATCAAAATTTCTGAAATGTCAAGAATACATTTTTATGGAAACACAGTTTATATATTGACTTAAATGCACTTTTTAAAAGAAGCTAGAGTTGTTATAGATTCTGAGCTTCTATTCCTCCTTCTGTGAAATGAATTCAATTGGATGATGTCTGAAGATTTACCAAATGCTAAGAGTCTACAATTTTATAATCACCTCATCAACGTGTGAGGATATATTTCTTATAAAATCTGTTTAAAAAATATAGTTGACACCTGGAAAAAATGGTACAGCAAGTACTAAATCTTTCTAATGTGTTTTTTTTTTAACATTTATTTTTGAGACAGAGAGAGACAGAGCATGAATGGGGGAGGGTCAGAGAGAGGGAGACACAGAATCTGAAACGGGCTCCAGGCTCTGAGCCATCAGCACAGAGCCTGATGCGGGGCTTGAACTCACGAACCGCAAGATCATGACCTGAGCCGAAGTCGGACACTCAACCGACTGAGCCACCCAGGTGCCCCATCTAATGAGCTTTTAAAAACGGACAAATGGAGAGGGGCACCTGGGTGGCTCAGTAGGTTAAGTGTCCGACTCTTGATTTCAGCTCAGGTGGTAATCTCAGCTTGGGAGTTTGAGCCCCACCTCGGGCTCAGAGCTGACAGCCTGAAGCTTGGTTGTGATTCCCTGCCTCTCTCTCCTCTCTCTCAAAAATAGAGAAGCATTAAAAAACTGACAAATGTATCCCCTTTATTAGATGTAATAGGGTTAACTGGTTGAATTATAATAGACCCCCATATCATATCTTCCTTTAACAATTTCAGTTAATTAAATATCAACAAATATGATGTGGATCTTTCTTATCTGAAATTACACCCATTTTAAATAGACTGGCCAAGAAATCTTTTAGTTCAGTTTCTCATAAACAGATGGATTAAAAAGAAAATTAAAAAGAGGCCTTAAGATAGGACCACTGCTTTGTGCTTGCAGCCTTTATATTTGACCTGAAGTCCAGAGCATTCCAGACTCTCTAGCACGCACAAACAATACGGCGGGATCATAGGATTAGTTTGAAAACTTAGGAGAAAAGGATCAGGTCAGCTGTTCTCCAAATCTAAATATATCGCTGAGAATAGTGATTAAACGAATGTAGTTGAATTTTTTTTTTTTTTTTTAGGAAATAGTAGATACCCTGCAACCTGCATGCACTAGTTAACGGACAAACGTGATAGAGGTGGGCTCATGGTCACCGATAACCTCATTTGGGCCTACAATATGGCAAACTTCGTTGCCCTTCATCTCACCAGTCACGGCTGCATGTCACAGGAATGAGTGTGTGCCGCACAAGGTCAGCGATGCTGGTCAGTAGTGGTTAGCACGGTCACGGATACAGGTTCACATTTTCGAATAGGGTACTGGTTTTGCCCTTTCCACAGCCACACAGTACAACCTTACCCCCAAATGTCAATGTCCCAAGAACTACAGAATTGTAACAGAGTCAAAAAAATTAAGAATCCATTGATTTTTTTCATTGTTGAAAAACAATACAAATCCCACGCTTTACTGGCGTAGCTCAAAGTTGGTAGCCTTTGAGCATTTGCTCTTTACCAGATAATAGGCTCATCACTTCCAATGGATTGCCTGATTCGACCTGTATAAAAACTATCAGTCAATGCTCCACTTTGCAGGTGAGCAAACAAAGGGAGCAAAACCAGGATTCGAAGCCCCACAGTCTGGCTCCAGAGTCTGTACCCTGAACACGTGAGTCACTAATTCACATTCACAGTGGGGAAAAAATGGTCTATACCCCAAGAAAGCACTTCAGCTCACAAACCTGATAGACATATTACTAAAAAAGAAAAGCCTAGCAAAGTCCAGTCCTCCTTCACTACTTAGCATAGTGCCTGATATAGGGTAGGTGCACAAAGCATTTACTGAAAAGAAGCAATAAAGTTGTCAAGTCTAAGGAGAACAAAGGTTGAGGTAGTACAATCCAGAGAGGTTTTGCCCTTCCGTCATTCCATCAAGTACTACCTCACTTACATAAGACGACATGGGCCTTCCAACAAGGGGAGTTGTTTTCTCTCTTCCCGAGGCACAGCATGCAAAATGGAGTTCAAAGTCTTCAGAGCCTGTTTGGAGTTGGAGAAAGTATTCACGGGAAGACACAAACATGGAGAGCTGGGCACAACCTTCTCTAAGGTCTCTAGAGCAACGGTTAACTGATTTGTTACTCGCAACTCACCTCCTGTTGAATCAAATGACTTACAGTCTTTTCCGTTACCAGAAATCCTAAGGTAAATATGAAGGAACTCAGCATCTGAATTTTTCCTGAAATCACAATTTTAAAAGAATCAAACTGACGCTAAGACAAATAAGGAGACTCCCACACGACAGGAAGAGGCAAAGACTGGAAAAGCCGTGAGGGCAGTAAACATGTTAGGAATTAAAACAGCCTGGGCAATAAAACCTGGACAAAATGCACCGGCATCACATAGACTCTCATTCAGCAAAACAGGAGCATCCACGAAGTGTGACTGTGTGGGATTATCCTATCTCAAGCAAAGCTACTTTTTTTGGTCCAGACTGAGGGACAAATATACAAGGGGAAGCTCCTTGTACAGAAAACAGCAGTTTTCTGTTGTTGCTTACGTTTGTGCATTTTAAAAAAATAGATATTTGTAATATCTTATTCAAACAGAAGGTTTTTAATAAAATGTTGGCCTCTATGAAATAGCATAATCATAGAAATTTCAACAGCTATTTATGTCAGTACATAGTAAAAGGAGTATGTGGTTATCCTTCATGCTTATTAAACTAGATTTGTGATTTCATTTATGCACATTAAGATATAAAATGATGGTGGTACTTTCCAAGCTTCTGATAAGTGCAAAAATTTATGGTAAGGTGATAGCATTACTTTGATAGGTTCGAACATGCAATTTTGATGTATGTATTATCATAGGTAATATACTCAACCCCCATATAATTCATGAAACTATAGGAACCCAAACCAGAAAATAGAGAAGAGATTCCTCTTTCATCAAAAAAACAAAAAAAACAAAAAAACCCCACAAAAACCAAAAAACAAACAAACAAAAACAAAAACCAGGGGCGTCTGGGTGGCTCAGTTGGTTGAGCAGTTGAGCGTCCGACTTCGGCTTGGCCCAGGTGGTGATCTCACAGTTTGTGGGTTCGAGCTCCGCGTCAGGCTCTATGCTGACAGCTGAGAGCCTGAAACTGTCATTGATTCTGTCTGTCTCTCTCTGCCCTTCCCCAGCTCGCTCATGCACTTGCCCGCTCTCGCGCGTGCTCTCTCTCTCAAAAATTAAAAAAAAAAAAAAAAGCCAGATGGATACTGCTAGATGATCTTTGGGAACCAGAAATTTCGCTAATGGCTGAGCCAACAACTTGCCTGCCAGCTTAAAACTTGAGATTTCAGATGGACAGCAGGGATCCTAAAGACCTTTATGTACCAGGTTAATTAGCAAATACCAGATGTCAATCTTTTCCTTTAAATAGTAAAGAGAAACTGACAAATGCAGCACTACAAAAAAGGAAGGAGGGGGCACTGCCATCAGGTAGCAGAAGAGGGACTTTCAAAAAAGTGCTTACTTCAGCAAACAAAAATTTAGGAAGCATCTTGTCACAAAAAACTTCAAAGCGCAGGAAAGAGAGGCCCCACCCTCAAAGAGCCAGCATAATAAATAACCTGGCCTGAGACACAACAGTGTGAAAAGCACCTGGGGGGAGGGGACTATATGTTGAAGAGTCTTACTTACTAATCTCAGAATGTGTGGTAGAGGGGCAGGTATCTTTAGGAAATTTCTCCAAGAATAAAAATGCCGGTGGGCACCATTTCTCTCCCCACTCCCAGCTTACACAGCTGGACACGTATGGGAGCCAGCAGCGACCCTCTCAATCTTGCTAGCACCCCATGCCCCACCCCCAAAGCTCCCTTACAGACCTGCTCCATCCAACCCGCCTGCCTCAGCAGCCATCCCTACAAAGTGGGTCCTGCCCCGACACCAGGCAGGCAGCCCCGGTAGGGACCAGCACCACTCCAAAGTGTATACTGCCCTGGGGAGAAGAGGAGATAATCTCGCACACCAGTTCACCCCCGTTTCCAGCAGCTAAACTGTTCAGCTGGTCACGCAGAAAGAAAGCCCTGCCATTAGGTGTGCCTGCAGCAAGGACACTGATTGCAGATACCTAGTCTGACTGTCAGCCCATCCACCAATAAAAGCCCTGTGAGCCACATGGGGAGAAAGCCCAGTCATCTGATAGACCCACACAGAGAGGCTAATTGCCGACAGCTAGCCTGACTGCTGATCCTGCCGATCTAGGAGCCCAGCGGCCTTGCACAGGCCCCTTATCACGGCATGGACCAAACCCTGCCCAGTGTGCCCACGGTAGGCAAAATGGGTCGTTGCCACTGACCGGGCTACAAGCAAACACAGCTAGATACAATAGTAACTCAGCCCATCACTCGTAGGGTTGTCTAGGAGACACCCCTGGATTGTTTGGTTCTGATGACCGAGGGACACAGCCCTACAGGGAACCACTGAACCTCTTCTACACAAAGCAACTACTTTCGTCAGGAGGAGATGTAGCGGTCTTCCCTAACACATAGAAACAGATGAAATGAGTCAGTATTCCAAATGAAAGAACAGGACAAAAATCACAACACAAGAGCTGGAAGAAACAGATAAGCACTAAAGAATTCTAAGCAATGGTCACAAAGATACTCACTGGACTTGAGAGAAGAGTGGATGAACTCAGGGAGAAGGTCAGCAAAAGACAGAAAATATAAAACAGTCAGAGATGAAGGATCCAGTGACTGGAAAAACAAAACAAGATTTAAAAAAACCACTCGAGGGAATCAGCAGCATATTAGAGGAGACAAGAGAACAGCTCACGGATCTGGAAAACAAGGTAATGGAAAAGAGCCAAGCTGAACAGCAAAAAGTAAAAAAAAAAAAAAAAATGAAAATAGGTAAGGGAACTCATCAAGTGTAGTAGCAGTCACATTATTGGGATCCCAGAAGGAGAGAAGAAAGGGGCAGAAAACTTATTTGAAGAAATAAATGGAAAGTTCCCTAAACTGGGGAAGAAAACCGACATCTAGATCCAGGAAGCACAGGAAACTCCTAACAAGATGAACTCAAGGAGGTCTACACCAAGACAGATAATAACTAAAAATAGCAAAAATAAGAATTCGGAAAGCAGTAAAGGAAAACAACTACATACAAGGGAAACCACATGAGGCTATCAGCTTATTTTTTTTTTTAGCAGAAACTTTGTGGGCCAGCAGGGAAAGGGATGATACATTCAAAGTGATGATATGAAAAAGAAATTATAACCAAGAATACTCTACCTCGCAATGTTATCATTCAGAATAGAAAAGGGGCTTCCTAGACCAACAAAAGCTAAATGTGTTCATCACCCCTAAACCAGCCTTACAAGAATTACAGGGAATTAGTGGAAAAGAAAGGCTAGAACTAAAAGCAAATTACAACAGGAAAAAAGTCACAGGTAAAAACAGACCTTTTATTAAGGTAGTATATTCATCACTTATAAAGCCAGCATGGAAGTTCACACACAGAAGTAATAAAGTTTGTCATATCTCAAAAAACAGTCAAGGATATGCAAGACAAAAATATGACATCATACACATAAGACAGGGGTGGGGGAGTAAAAATTTAGTGCTTTAGAATGCACTCAAACTTAAGTGACTGTCAACTTAATAAAGACTGCTATACACACAAAATGACATAAACCTAATGGTAAACAGAAATCAAAAACCTCTAACAGATACACTTGGGTTCCTTTCTCTTTTTTATGTATGGGTAACTCTAGAGAAAGCCTTCAAACTACAAGGAAAGAAGCCAGAAGAAACAGAGCTACCAAAACAACCCGAAAACAACGAACAAAATGCCAACACATCCCTCTCAAATTACATTAAATGTAAATGGACTATTTCCATCACGGAGAAGATGGCAGAGTAACAGAACCCTAAGGCGACCTCATCCCACAGTACAACTTGATCATACTCAACAGCATAGATAATCCAGAAAACCACCCAAAGACTGGCACAACAAACACCATAAGTAAAAGGTATAGAAGAGGCCTTACTGAAGAGGGTGGGAAGGGCAAAGAGGCAGTGGGAAACAAAACAGATCACAGCCATCCACATTGGGGTGGGGGGCCGGAAGTAGAGAGGAGAGAGAAACATACTGTCTCGCTAGGGATCCCACACCAGGAAGACAAGTCCCCATAACAACTGGCTTTGGGAGCAAAGGGGATAAATTTTGTGAGCCTTACGACCAGTGGGACTTAAAGCCTGGAGTTATAAAAACCAGTGGACTCTGTTCTGAGAGAGCCTGGAAGGCCCTAGAAAGCTGAGTCTCCACCCTTAAGGAGACAGTACAAACAGTCCATGGAGTTATAGCATAAAAGTAGCAGTTTGAAAAACTCCTGAGAAATATGGGAAAGAGTAGTTTATTTATTTTGGAGCATGTCCTGGAATGGCAGGGGTTGATGAGGGTCTCTCCAGGCATAAAGGAGCTGGAAGGCACCATCTTCCTCCTCCACTCCCACACCACCCCCCCCCAGAATAAACACACAGCTACCTGAAGGAACCAGCACAGCACCAGCATTCACTACCTAACTTGTTTACACCACACCCTGTCCCCTGCCAGGCTTGCCTCAGTCCCAATGTTGCAGGTCCCCTCCCACAAAAGATTGGCACAAATCTTGCCAACACCATGACTCCCAACCTAAATGTTTTGTGGGGCCTTGGTCCTGGTGGTGGTGGTGGGGAGCCCGGCAGAAGCTGGAGGCACACCTTGTTAAAATTGCACACCCTGCCCACTTTGCACACTTTATGGATCTTTCCAGGCCACCCAGGTCCCAGCGGCAGCCGCTAGTCTCATTTCATAAGTAATTTGGCACACACCTGGTTAAAACTGCAGGACCCATCCTGGCGGGGTACCAAACACCACCCACAACAGACAGAGCCTCTGCAGATAACTGTACCGAAGGAAAAAGTAGACAGGACACAACAGCAGGCCACACACAACACATACAGTGACAATCCCTGAAGCATCAGGTTCTGGTAAACAGGGGACACTGCACTGCAAGGCAATACAGGACCTTTTCTTCACAAGGCCATTACTTTCAAGATCAGAAGACATAGCGGACTTTCCTAACACAGAGAAACAGACACAGAATTGGACAAAATGAGGGGACCAAGGAATGTTCCAAATGAAAGAACAGGAAAAACCACAGCAAGAGACATAAGCAAAATGAATATAAATAATATGCCTGATAGAGAATTTAAAGTCGCCATCATAGGGGCGCCTGGGTGGCGCAGTCGGTTAAGCGTCCGACTTCAGCCAGGTCACGATCTCGCGGTCCGTGAGTTCGAGCCCCGCGTCAGGCTCTGGGCTGATGGCTCGGAGCCTGGAGCCTGTTTCCGATTCTGTGTCTCCCTCTCTCTCTGCCCCTCCGCCGTTCATGCTCTGTCTCTCTCTGTTCCAAAAATAAATAAAAAAAAAAAAACGTTGGAAAAAAAAAAAATTAAAGTCGCCATCATAAAGATACTCCATGCACTTAAGAATGGAGGACATCAGGGAGGCCCTTAACAAAGAGATAAAGAACCAATCAGAGATGAACACAATAAATGAAATTGAAAATACACTAGATGGAAAAAACAGCAGGCTAGAGAAAGAAGGGGAGTGAATTAGTGAGCTGGAGGACAGAGCAATGGAGAGTAGTCAAGCAGAGCAGGTGAGAAAGTTATGCAAAATGAGAATAGACAGATTGAGGGAACTCGTCAACTCCATCAAACGTTAACATTCATATTATAGGAATCCCAGAAGAAGAAGAGAGGAAAGGGGGCAGAAAACCTATTTGAAGAAACAATAGCTGAAAATTTCCCCAATCTGGGGCAGGAAACAGATCCAGATCCAGGAGGCACAGAGAGCTCCCAAGAAAATTAACCCGAGGAGATTTATACCAAGACCTACAATAATCAAAATGGCAAAAAAAAAAAAAAAAAAAAAAAAAAAAAAAAAAAAAAAAAAAGTAATGATCAAGAGAATTTTTAAAGCAACAAGTGAAAACAGTTACATATTTAAAAAAAAAAAAACAACCCATAAGGCTATAAGCTGATCTTTCAGCAGAAATTTTGCAGGCCAGAAAAGAGTGGTAGGATATATTCAAAGTGCTGAAGGATAAAATTTGCAGCCAACCATACTCTACCCAGCAAGGCTAGCATTCAGAATAGAATGAGAGATAAAGAGTTTGCCCAAACAAAAGTTAAGGAGTTAATGACCACTAAATCTTCCCTACAAGAAATGATAAAGGGGACTCTGAATAGAAAGCAACAACTAGGAGTAATAAAAGGAGGAAACAGAAAAACAGTAAAAATAAGTGTATCTGTAAAAATCAGTCAAGGGACTTACAAAATAAAAGGATGTAAAGTAGGACTCATATCTAAAACATGGATTGCAGGAAGAGGAATAAAGAATGGGTTCAAAATTGAGCAACCATCAACTTAAAATAGACCACTATATGATGAAGATGTTATACACAAAATTAATGGAAACCACAAGTCAAAAGCTAGAAATAGATAGATTCCTTTCTCTTTATTTTGGCCTAAGTGTATCACTAAAGAAAGCCAACTAATTGTGAAAACAGAAGAAAGGAACACAGGAAAACTACAAAAAACACCATAAAGCAAGCAACAAAATGGCAATAAATACATACCTATCAATTACTTCGAAAGTAAATTGACAACACACTCCAATGAAAAGGCACAGGGTGATAGAATGGAAAAAAGACAAAAACAAAAACAACAAGACCCATCTACATGCGGTCTACAAGAGACTCATTTCAGACCTAAAGACACCTGCAGATTGAAAGTGAGGGGATGGAGAAACATTTATCATGCAAATGGATGTGAAAAGAAAGCCAGGGTGCCGATACTTGTATAGAAAAAGATAGACTTTAAAACAAAGACTATAACAAGAGACAAAGAAGGACACCTTATAATCTTATCTCCTTGTTGGATGATCTCCTTTATAACAATTGTAAATATTTATATATTCAACATAGAAGCACCCAAATACCTAAAACAATCCATAGAAAACATAAAAGAATCAATAGTAATGCAATAGTAGGGGACTTAATGCCCCACTTACATCAATGGACAGATCATCAAAACAGAAAATTAACAAGGAAAGAGTAGCTTTGAATGACACACTGGACTAGATGGACTTAACGGATATATATATTCAGAATATTCTGTCCTAAAACGGAATACACATTCTTTTCAAGTACACATGGAACATACTCCAGAATAGATCACATATTAGGCCACAAAACAACAAATACAAAAGAGACTGAAATCATACCATGCATCTTTTCTGAACACAACACTATGAAACTAGAAATCAGCCACAAAAAAATCTGGAAAGAGAATACATGGAAGTTAAATAACATGCTACTCAACAATGAATGGGTCAATAAATTAAAGAAGAAATAAAAGACAAAGGAAAGTGAAAACAATGGTCCAAAATCTTTGGGATGCAGCAAAAGCCCTTCTAAGAGGGAAGTTTCTAGCAATACAGGCCTACCTCAAGAAGAAGAGTCTCAAACAAATGACAGAGCTAGGGGAAAATAAAAACACCAAGAACCAGTAGAAGGAAGGAAATAGTAAAGATAAGAGCAGAAATAAAACAAACTGAAACAAACCAAAACAAACAAATAAAAAAAAAAAACAATAGAACAGATTGAAACCAGGATCTCGTTCTTCGAAAAGAACAAAATTGATAAATCTCTAGCTAGACTTATCCAAATAAATGAAAAGGACCTAAATAAAGTCACAAATGAAAGAATACCACAAAAATACAAATGATTATAAGAAATTATGGAAAATAATATGCCAACAAATTGAACTACCTGGAAGAAATGGATCGATTCCTAGAAACATAACTTTCCAAAACTGAATCAGGAATAGAAAACAGATTACCAGCAAGGAAATTGAATCAGTGATCAAACAATTCCCAACAAACAAAATTCCAGGCCCAGATGGCCTCACAGGGGAATCTACCAAGCATTTAAGGGATAGTTAATACCTATTCTTCTCAAACTATTCCAAAAATTAGAAGAGGAAGGAAAACTTCCAAATTCATCCCCAGAGGTCAACATTACCCTGACACCAAAACCAGACAATGATAAACAAACAAAAAGGCGAACTACAGGCCAGTAGCACTGATGAACACAGACACAAAAATCTTCAAAATACTAGCAAACAGAATCCAAGAATACTTAAAAAAAAAAAAAAATCATTCACCCTGATCAAGTAAGATTTATTCCTGGGATACACTGATCCCACTCAATGGGGAAAACTGAGAGCTTTTTCCCTAAAAGTCAGAAACAAGACAAGGATGTCCACTCTCACCACTTTTATTCAACATAGTATTGGAAGTCCTAGCCACAGCAATCAGACAGCATAAAGAAATAAAAGGCATCCAGACTGGTAAGGAAGAACTAAAACTCTATTTGCAGATGACATGATGCTATCTATATATTGGAAAACCCCCTAAAGACTCCACCAAAAAACTAGAATGGATAAATGAATTCAGTAAAGTCACAGGATACAAAAGTCAGCATACAGAAATACATTGCATTTCTATATACTCATAATGAGGTGACAAAAAGGAAGAAAACAATCCCGTCGACAATTGTACCAAAAAAAATTGGTTAAGTTTATTCCTAAGAGGTAAAAGACCTGTACTCTGAACACCAATGAAAAAAATTGAAGATGACACAAATGAAAAGATAGTCCATGTTCATGGATTGGAAGAACATGTTTTAAATGTCCATAGTATCCAAAGCTATCTAAACATTTAATGCAATCCCTATCAAAATATCTACAGCATTTCTCACAGAACTAGAACAATCTTAAAATGTGTAGGTAACCACAGAAGACCCCAAATAGCTAAAGCAATCTTGAAAAAGGAAAAGCTGGATGTATCACAATCCCAGTTTTCAAGTTATACTACAAAGCTGTAGTAAACAAATCAGTATGGTACTGGCACAAAAATAGACCTATAGATCAACAGAATAAAAACATAGAAACAAATCCATGATTATAAAGTTATTTAATCTTTGACGAAGGAGATAAGAATATGCAATGGGAAAAAGACAGTCTAGTAACAAATGGTATCAGGGAAACTGGACAGCCATATGCAAAAGAATGAAACTAGACCACTTTCACCATATACAAAAATAAACTCAATGGCCTCAAGACCTAAATGTGAGACCTGAAACCATTAAAACCCTAGAAGAGAGCACAGGTGGTAAGGTCTCTGATGTCAGCCATAACATTTTTCTAAACAGATCTTCTGAGGCAAGGAAAATAAAAGCAAAAATAAACTGCTGGGACTTCCATCAGAATAAAAAGGTTCTGCACAGTGAAGGAAACAACCAATGAAACTATAAGACAACCTACTGAATGGGAGAAGACACTTGTAAATGACCTATCCCCAACAAGCATTAGTGTCTAAAATATATGGAGAATTTGAACACCAAAGAAATAATTCAATTAAAAAAGTAGGAAGACATGAACAGACATTTCTCCTAAGACAACATACAGATGGCCAACCGACACATGAAAAGACGCTCAACATCACTCATCAGGGAAATGCAAATCAGCACCATAATACACTATCACCTCACACCCGTCAGAATGGCTAAACTTAACACAAAACAAGTGTTGGTAAGGATGTGGAGAAAAAGAAACTCTCTTGCCCTATTGGTGAATACAGACTGGTATAGCCACTGTGGAACACAGTATGGAGATTCCTCAAAAAATTAAAAATAGAACTACCCTATGATCCAGTAATCACACTACCTAGGTATTTACCCAAAGAATCCAAAAAACCCACTAATTTGAAAGGATATATACACCCCTATGTTTACAGTAGCATTATTTACAATAACCACTTAATAGAAATCGCCTGTGTCCATCAATAGATAAATGGATAAAGACATGGCATATATACAGTGGAATATTACTCAGCCATAAGAAAGAAGTCTTACCATTTGCAACAACATGGATGGATCTACAGAGCATAATGCTAAGCAAAATAAGTCAGAGAAAGACAAATACCCGATGACCTCACTCATATGTGGAATTTAAGAAACAAACAAGGGAGGAAAAGACAAACCCAGATAATGAACTGGTAACTGTAAGAACAAGCAGATGGATACCAGAGAGGAGGTGGGTGGGGGAATGTGTGAAATAAGTGGAGTAGGGGCACACTTATCATGATGAACATTAAGTCACGTATAAAATTGTTGAATCACTATATTGTACTAATCTATTGAAACTAATACGTTAACTATACTGGAATTACTTTTTTAAAAAAAATTTTTTAGCATTTATTTATTATTGAAAGACAGAGTCAGAGCATGAGCAGGGGAGGGGCAGAGGGAGAGGGAGACACAGAATCCGAAGCAGGCTCCAGGCTCTGAGCTGTCAGCACAGAGCCTGACGTGGGGCTCCAACTCACAAACCGCGAGATCATGACCTGAGCCAAAGTCGGATGCTCAACCGACTGAGCCACCCAGGCGCCCCTGGAATTACTTTTTTAATAAACGGCAGAAAGAAACTGGAAATCAGAAAACATATTAGAAAAAATGAATTTGTAAATTTTCAGGCTAAAAAAAAAAATCAATATACAGAAAATTGTTCCTATACACTAATAATGAACTAGAAGAAAACACAAATTGAGAAAACAATCCTATTTATAATTTCTATTTTTATAAATACCTAGGAATTAATTTAACTAAGGCGATAGACCTGTACTCTGAAAACTAAGACATAAATGAAAAAAACTGAAGACACAAATAAGTAGAAAGATATAATTGAAAAAATATTGTTAAAATGTTCATACTATGCAAAGTGATCTAAAACTTCAATGCAATTCCTATCAAAATACCAGTGGTATTTTTCACAGAACTAGAAAAAAAAGTCTTAAAATTTGTATGGGACCAAAGAAAGACCCCAAACAGCCAAAGCAATCTTGAGAAAGAAGAACAAAGATGGAGGCATCATGCTTCCAGGTTTCAAACTATATCACAAAGCTACAGTAATCAAAGCTGTGTGATACAAGCACAAGAAATAGATACATAGAGCAATGGAACAGAAGAGAAAACGCAGGATAAACCCATGCTTATCTAGTCAATCTACACCCAAGGAGGCAAGAATATCCAATGTGGATGTTCCTGGGGATGTGGAGAGAAGGGAACCCTTGTGTATGATTGGTGAAAATGTAAATTGGTGAAACCACTGTGGAAAACAGTATGAAGATTCCTCAAAAAAAAAAAAAACCTAAAAACAGGAATACCGTATGGTCCAGTAATTTCACTACTAGGTCTTTACTCAAAAAAAAAAAAAAAAAAATTAGAACACTAATTTGAAAAGATACACGCACCTCTATGTTTATAGCAGGATTATTTATAAGAGCCAAGATCAGGAAGCAACTCAAGTGTCCAACAGTAGATGAATGGATAAAAAGGGTATGATACACACTATGGAATATTACTCATCTAAAAAGGAGATCTTGCCATTTACAACAACATGGATGGATCTAGAGCATATTATGCTAAGTGAAATAAGTCAGAGAAAGACAAGTACTGTAGGATTTCACTTCTATGTGGAATCTAAAAAACAAACAAACAAATGAAGAAACAAACAAGCAAAAAGACTCAAGTACAAAGAATAAACGGGTGGTCGCCAGAAGGGAGGGGAGTTGGGAAGGCAAAGTGGGGAGGCAGACAAAATAAAGGGGATTGAGAGTTACAAACTCCCAGTTAGAAGTGACAGAGTGTCACAAGCACAGCTTTGTAAAAGTGCTGACAACACTAATTCCATCTCTGGCCTCCATCTTGTCCACATCTACACCATGACCTCACTCAAGGCTACGAGTTGCATGCCCTGAGGAGATTGTCTTTCTCTGACCTTCCCTGAAGTGGCGCACAGAAGACCCCACTTCAGATAACCACCCTGTGACCACACCACCATGCCCCTCACCCTATAGAAGCTGGGGATTAAGGTCCGGCCTTGGCGGATAATAGCCACATAGCTCAGCGATCTTTTGTCCGCCCAGTCCCCCCTGGTAAGTTACTCTGAATAAAACTATGTAAACAGGATGGAGTGGTTTGCTTTGTTTTTTGGTCTTAGAGTACCTTCTCGGTCTGGAGGAGATCCTCAATAATATTACAATAATGGTGTAGGACGCCAGAGCAACTATACTCATCACAGAGAGCATCAAATAAGGTACGTGACTGTCAAATCACTATGTTGTACACCTGAAATTATGTCAGCTGTATTTCTATTAAAAGTAGGTATTTAAAATATTTAAAACTAAATAAAAGGCAGAGACATACTTTACAACAAAATCTCTGCATTGCAATATGGCTACCATTAGATGGTCAATACATCCATGTACTTAAACTTATTGTACTTTTATATGTCATTTAGGCAAATATTTACTTACTGTATGCCAGAATATTTTACTAATGAAAGATAGTCAATCAGTGGCAAATAATATACTTACCTTTACTACTACTTCTGGAAATAACCTAGTAAAAAAAGAAAAGGCTTATATTATGTTTCAGAAGCATTATCAACTATAACTTTAATCCATTAATGCCGATATTTCTCTAACAGGCAGGACTTGACTTTAAATACAGTAGAAAAAAGTTTAGGGGCGCCTGGATGGCTCAGTTGGTTAAGTGTCTGACTCTTGATTTCGGCTCAGGTTATGATCTCAAGGTTCATGAGCCCAAGCCCTGCATCAGGGTCTCCGCTGTCAGTGCAGAGCCTGCTTCCGATCGTCTGTCACCTCCCTCTCCCTCTGCCCCTCCCCCACTTGTGTGCTCGCACTCTCTCAAAATAAATAAACTTAAAAGTTTAGAGAAATCCGGGGCCCCTGGGTGGCGGAGTAGGTTAAATGTCTGACTATAGCTCAGGTCATGATCTCATGGTTACCGAGTTCGAGCCCCACATCAGGCTTTGGGCCGTGGAGCCTGCTTCGGATTCTCTCTCTCTCTCTGCCCCTCTCCTCCCCTGTTCTCTCTCTCTCTCTCTCTCTCAGAAAATGAATACAACATTAAAAAATTTTTTAAAAAGTTTAGAGAAATCCTATTTGACCTTCAGGCACTATTAAAATCAGCATATCATCCTTAAACAGGTGAATAATGTATATATGAAAATAAATCATTTTTCTTCCATAGCATTGGTTAGTTTCTATTTCATTTAATATTTTATTTTTTTAATGTTTATTTTTGAGACAGAGAAAGACAGAGCATGAAGGGGGGGAGGGTCAGAGACGGGAGACACAGAGTCGGAAGCAGGCTGTCAGCACAGAGCCCGACCAGGGGCTCAAACTCATGGAGGGTGAGATTGTGACCTGAGCTGAAGTTGGATGCTTAACCAACTGAGCCACCCAGGTGCCCCAATTTCATATAATATTCTAAATACTAAATAAGAGTCTTGGTAAAACCCACATCTAAGAAAACACAAGTTTTATAAATAACTTGAAGATTCCTGCAAATTACCAATGGTATCTGTTCAGTGATGAATCCACCCCCATCCTTACCAAGGCTGTGTCAAAGAAGTCTTCTATCACATTAATCAGGGATGGGTCAGACACTGGATCTGCCACGGTCAGAAATTCTATTGTTCTTTCAAACCAGGAAACCATGTACACAAGAGAAGAAACACAGTTTCAACCGTCTAAGACTCAAACTTCTATGCCTTATTCAATACCGTCTCATAATTCCAGTAAAAACTAGAGCAAAATAGTTTAAGACTTTTCTAGGACATTTTGATTCGACCTGGCTCTAAGACCTCCGTCTAGAACTCTCCAGAATGAAGACCTATTGTTACAGTGTTGCGCTAAGAAGCTCTCAGATACCAGCCAGAGTTGGAGATTTGGCCAAGAGGGATGCCAGGAAGTCATATACGGGGGCTAGTGATTAAAGATTAAGAGATAAATGAGCCTCCCCACACAGGAGCAATTCTGGTCTTGAAAACTGTAGAAAACATACTATCAAAGGAGGTGCAGAATTCGGAACGTGCTAGAGAAGTACGTTCATACAGTAACTATGCCTCAAGCCTTTCTTTTGCCAAAAGCGTCCAGCCAATTGGAGATTTGTTTTTCTACAGGAACGTATATGCAAGTTCATATTAAGCTGCTAGGATTGGTAGGATTTAAGATAAACTCCTACAACATTGATTCAAAAAAGTGAAGGCCATCTTTGGACCACTTTTTTTTTTTTTTCTTTTTGCTTAGAAAAAAAAACAACAACAAAATCCTGTGGGCATAGTTTGAAATCCTCAAATGAACATGGAATAGGAGGAGTTTGTGATCAAAAACGCTTACAGGAGTGAGGCCTTGGAAACTTCGTCCACTTGGCAGCCAAGAACCCAAAGCACCCCCAGCTGGGGACCATGGACATAGCAATCAGGTCCCAACCTTGACTGCACATTAGGAAAACCTGGGAGGCTTTGAAACGCCCTGATGCCTGGAACCCCTCACAGACCCCGGAATTCAGAATTGCTGGTGGTGGGACACAGACAGTGCTCGTTAAAGCTTTCCAGGTGATTCTAACGTACAGCCAGGTTGGAGGGCCACTGCTGTGCTCCCAGCGATGCTCCTTTTGTCTCACATCAAGCAAAGATTTGCATTAAACTGAATCATCCATCTGCTGGGGCAAACTTTTCTCTGATAGCCTGAAAAATGTCCCTCTATACAATGAAATTCACCGCTAATGCCACATTTCCCCCTTTCTATATTCATAGGCAGAATTTTATGCTTTTAAGTACCTTTTTGTCACCACTTCACTTACCAACCCAAATCGTATCCCCCTCCCAAGCCCACAAAATACACTGAATATAGGTAAAGAGATGTGAAGGAAACGCCACAGTATTTGATTGAGACTTGCTACCAGAAGTCACTCTCTGGACCCATTATGTGCCATGATCATACATGGTCTAACAGATTCACCAGTTGCCCCCACAGCTGTGTGATTACCAGAAACACGAGACAAAAATGGTTATTTACAGAGGTAATAGCTAGTATTCATTATGCACACGGTATAGAACAAGTTGCTTAATCCTCCTGGATCCTAGGGTACAGGACTAAACATGTTCCTTTCCATGGGAAATTCTTATTCTAGAGAAATAACTTCCCGGTATATTTTGTGCTGACCTGCAAACATAATTGGCTTTAGAAGTACAGAATCTAGTATCCCAGCCCCTTTGATAATACCAATGCATTTTCCTTGACCAACACCTACATGAAACAAAACATGCTTTAGAATGTGTCTAAGTTACGGTTCAGAAATTTCCATCACCAATTAGAAATTTCCATATTCCACTGGAATTCAGATTTCAAAAACTCTAGTGGAGACTTATTTGATTGGACTCTTTAAATCTTGGAAGGGTATTTTAAAACCTAAGTAGGAAATTCAGGTTGGGGTAGATCTTAACTCATCCCCCTGCCTCCGCTCCACCGCCCACCCCCCCCAAAAAAAAACCCATCGGCCCATGGTTCCAAGTTACCCGTGGGACATCCTGCTCCATTTCCTTTCAAGTTTTACCTCCTTTTCCCCATTTCCTGTTATCTGCACTGGTAAGTGTAGGAGGGAATTAGGTAGCACTACATGCAAAATGAAATATATACAATGTGCCTAAGCATAATCCTTAGATCTACCCCCCCCCCCAAGCGCTTTTAAAGTCCCTGAGAGGAGTTAAGGAAAGCCTGGTCTTTACTTGGTCTCCACCAAGAGATCTTTATTCCCTCCCACAGAGAGAATTTACAGTACAGAAAAAAACAAAAAACAAAAAACAGAGCAATCTCCCTGAGCCAATCTGGCTTTAATAAACTTCAGGTACTAGAGTCCGGGGGGTGGGAGAAAAAAAAAAAATCAAAGATTTTAGAGCCAGCCAGATCACCCTCTTGCCCCTCTACCTTCCCTTACCTCCTCACCAACAAATCAAACACCTAACAGCTGCAGAATCTCATCTCATAAAACAAGGGAGAGGCACCAAGAGATTTCCTAGTCTGTGTTGCTTCCAGCAACATAATAATATAAAGGCACTCATAATAGTACCCGCTGGTTAACCCCTAAGAACCAGGATAAAATTTCACAACTGCAGGACTTAGAACGAACAAAAAAATGTGTTTGCTCTTTGTGTTTTCAGACTCAACCGAGATCTCTGAAGTTGGAAAAGTGGGCTATGGCGAGGGGAAGTATTTGATCCTTTATCCGGGTCCAATGTGGTCACTAATTCTATTAAAATAGTTATAGAGCCTTTGGTGGGGGGTTGGGGGGGATGGAGAATAGCTTAGTCCCTGCTCATCCTGTATTTCCAAGTTCAGTTCACCAATTTAAACATGTTATTACAGCAACTGGCTTGTCAAGGGGAGTAGAGAGTACGACCGACTCATTCCTGCACACTCCCCAAGGGCCCTGCCCAGCACATACATCAGGAAGCCTATGCAGACTTTTTGATGGATACAGGCAGTACGCACATCATTATCAATTTCGGCTCAAATTTGATTTCAAAGGAACAGAAAACACCAAACTAGATAACGGGTTTCACACCAATTTAAATTACCCAAAGCCACACAAGATCAAAACAGGACACTTATCTTTGGGATCAGTCCCTGCTGAATTAGCAAAGGCTCATCTTCTTTGACACCATCAATGCAGAATCGCTGAATACATTTCAGCAACAGCGAAACATACTGAAATTCATTTTTATCCAGTTCCTGGTTATTAGACCACACAAAGATAAAGCCTTACAATGCAAGTTAAGGGAACAGATCCTAAGCGTTCTCATCACAAGGAGATTTTTAAATTTTACTTAAGTTATCTCGCCACCCAACGTGTGGCTAGAACTGACAACCCCTTTTCTGACTGAGCCAGCCAGGTGCCCCTCATCACAAGGAAATTTAATCTTATTTTGTATCTACAGGAGATGACGGATGTTACATGCATTATAAAATGATTACCACAACAAGCCCAGTCATTGTACCATACAGCTTAGACTTACATAACGTGCGTCAATTATAGCTCAATGGGGGGGGGGGGGGGGGGGGGAAGACTTACAAATAACTACACATTGTTGTTCCACCCACAAAACAACTTACTTGCCTTAGTTATTGACCTGTGAAGATGGTAGAATACAAGATGATTGTATTTTTGAGGACTGTGGCTTGCTCTCTCTTGAAAATAGTCTTTTATTTTCTGAAATCCTTTATCATGGAAGGCATCAATAATAAGCGATTGAAGCTGGAAAGTTGATAGTTTGCAAATTATTTCCTCCCCCAAGAACATTTCATAGCAACATTTCTAGCATTATCAATAGTAATTCAGTGTGAAAATTAGAGGGCAAATATAGACCGTTATTTCTTGAACAGTAAATCATTGAGCCAATGGTTGAGTTTGCCGGTTTAAGATAGCAGTTTGCAAAATGTGGTTCCCGGACCACCAGCAGCATGGGCTTCACCTGGGGACTTACTAGTAATCAGAAACTCTAGGGTAGAAGCCTTCATGCATGCTAACTCTGAGAGCCACTGACTTAAGGAGAATTATACTTAAGTACAGGTATCTGCAGAAGACTTTATCCTCAGTCATGTTAGAAATTCTAAAACACTAAAAAATTCAAACCTATTAAAAGCAACATAAATGATCAGAATACAAGAAAATGAACTCAACAATTACAGATGGAAGTCGACTAAGGATGCAAATTGTCATAATGAATGCAATTCTTCTTCTGCCTGAACATTAGGAAGATATACTTCTAAATACGTATATTTGAAGAGACACTTCCTTAAATGTCTGTACTATAAAGATATGATTTTTTTCATTCAGTTCAGTCCAATCCTACATGCTAAATTACCAATATACAAGATCATTTTAATTTTTTTTAATGTTTATTTTTGAGAGAGAGAGAGAGTATAAGCAGGGGAGGAGCAGAGAGAGGGAGACACAGAATCTGAAGCAGGCTCCAGGCTCTGAGCCATCAGCACAGAGCCCAACGCGGGGCTCGAACCCACAAACTGTGAGATCGTGACCTGAGCCAAAGCTAGACGCTTAACCGACTGAGCCACCCAGGTGCCCCTACAATATTATTTTAATAAGGAAGCAGTTTAGTGCATACGGCCCCAAATTCCACTTATTCTCACTACTGACAAATGGAAAGCTAGCATTTGAAATTAAACGTGCCAACAGCACATTTACAAGTGAACCTTTTTGTGCCAGCTGTGTTGAGTGTTCTGCAGATGTTCCCATTTAATCCTTACCACCACCCGGAGAGAACAGATTCCTTATCTGGGGGTAGCAGCAAGGCTGGGAGAGTTTAAGAACTTGCACGAGATCACTCAGCTGAGATTTACAGTCAGATTCTCGGACTCAGAAACTTAGACTTCTGCCTGCTTAAAACTCCACCTGGCTTCTCTGTGCTCAGTATAAATCCAAACCCTTTGCCTTGGTCTCTAGGGCTCTGCATGATTTGGTAGGTCAACTTTTCTCTTTTTTTAATTTGTCAACTTCTGCCTGACTTCCCTATTAAGAAGTCCTAAAAAAATAAAATTGTGCCTTGCCTCAGGGCCTTTGCACAAGAAGCCTGGACCGCTCCCCCCACCACTTTCTACCTGGCTGGCTCCTTATCCTCTAATCTCATCTTTCCAGATCACCTTTTTTAGTCCTATCTTTCGGGACTTTATCTCAAGTAAGGCAAGTGTCTCTCTCCACTCTCAATTCTCCATGATGATACTCTCTTCCTTTTCTTCCTACTCCTTCCCTTTGGTCGGTAACCTGTTTCTTTGGCTTTCTGCCAGGATGTAAGCTCCCTGCGGACAGGAATTGTTTGTTTTGTTCAATACCGTCTACCTAGACTAGTACCTGGCCCAAGATAGATTAGACTAAGATATTGGTAGGACAGTGGAAAGCTTGGTGATAAACTGAATGTGGAAGATGAGGGAAGGAGAAGGAGCAAGGTTTCTCTGCCTCTTGAGCTTGAGCTTGGCTTGAGCAACTGGAGAAACCGATCGCGGGGACAGCCCAGCAAACAGCGAACTAGAAAGAGCACGCCTGCACACCCTCCCCCACCCACGGAAAGAAGCTTGATCTTTACGTAGAAAGCATCCGGGGCAATTCTGCTCCCATCTTCTTCCTGAAGGGACTGCAAAGGATCGTCCTCTTCCTGTGTGCAATAAAAATATTGTTTAAAAAAATGTTTCAAAGAAATGCATTTTCAAGTTTCCATAAAATACTTTTATTTTTAAATGTTTTTATTTCTTTGGGGGGGGGGAGGGAGAGACAGAATATAAGTGGGGAAGAGGGAGAGGGAGACACAGAATCTGAAGCAGGCTCCAAGCTGTCAGCACAGAACCTGACCCAGGGGGCTTGAACTTCTGAACTAGGAGATAATGACCTGAGCCAAAGTCCCCTGCTGGCAGCTTAACTGAGTCACCCACCCACACACCCCTATAAGAGGCTCTTAAATACTGAGAATAGAGGGTTGTGGGAGGGGAGTGGGGGAATGGGGAAAATGGGTGATAGGCATTAAGGAGGGCACTTGTGAGAAGCACTGGGCACTGTATGTAAGTGATGAATCACTGGGTTCTACTCCTGAAACCAACACTACATTGTATGTTAACTTTAAAGGACTTTAAAAAATAAAAGAAACGAAGCTTCATGTTGTCATCCTGAACAAAAACTTTGTTCCCCATGCCATTGATGACGGGTCTAAAGTAAATTACCACTTAAAAATAATCTCTCCAATCTTCCTTAGTACCGTCTATGACACATACAGACTATCACAAGAAACAAAACAAACATCGTTGGAATAAGCAGTCACACAAAATAAGCAAATTAGAGTGACAACGATGAAACAGAAGGCTTCGGATTAATGAACTATTTGTAGAATGAGAGTTCGTAAATAAAGGTTTGGAAAGTGGGTTTCAAGCCCAGTCAGGAGTTTAAGCTTTAGGTTTCTGACTTGCACGAATTTTAAGTCTTCCTCTAGGACTTTTACCGCAACTCCAAGGATCAAATATCAACCACCACCGCAAGAGAATTCACCAAACATAGAGGATTGTTACACTTCTCTTCAAGGGCAATCCTGGTCTACCACCTTGGTTTTCACCGCACGTTGTGCTACATTACATAACAGCATCTCCTCTGCTCACCGCATCCCAACAATTAATTAAAAGTACAATACACAAAAAAACATCCTTTAATGTCTTCTAAAGAGGCTTTTTAATTATTTTAAATTTTTTAATGTTTTCTTTTGAGAGAGCGCGAGGAGGGGAGGGGCAGAGAGAGACAGAGACAGAGAGAGACAGAATCCGAAGCAGGCTCCAGGCTCTGAGCTGTCAGCACAGAGCCCGACCTGGGGCTCGAACTCACGAACTGTGAGAGAGATTATGATCTGAGCAGAAGTCCAACGCTTAACGGACTGAGCCCCAGGCGCCCTTAAAGAGGTTTTGGTTTTTTTTTAAAGTATAGCTTGGGCGCGCAGTCCTACTTCTATATGGACTTGACCAAACTCCTTGAAGGTCAGCATACTTTGCAATATTATCGTCATTATTTATAGATATGAAAAACTGGGTAAATTCAAAGTCCCAAATCCAGACTTGTTTATTTTTTTCACCAACGGTGTATTCGGTGAAACGAACGTTGAGAGGTAGGAACGCTGGAGGGACCAATCCACCCCCAAGTCCGGGGCCGCGGGCGTCTTAGGGACCTTTATCTACAGTTCAGGTAGCCTGAAGTCCCAGCGCTTGGGACCATAAGTCTGGGGCCCACATGGGTGAAGGTCACTGCATGGTCTACGCAGCAAGAGGGGAAATGGGCTGGGAAAACATCCAGGGCAAATTGAGAAGAGCCATCTCATTGCCTTCCAAACATTAATCCTCTAGTCTCCCCTTCACTGGGCAAGGGACCAGAGGTTTCTATCCTGCCCGGCCGCCTCACTGAAAGCTCCCAATAAACTGCCAAGCAAACCTAAGGAGGTTAAAACGCTCAAGCCAGCCCGCACCCCAGGCTATCTCCCCGGCGTCCAGCTCCTTTCCCGGCGGCGTCCGGGGTGTTAGCCGGTGCCGCGTCTCTGGGCGACCACGCCAGCCTCTGCAACCCCAGCCCGACGGAGCGTGCGCCCTTGCGCCCGCCTGGAACCGCGGAGAGGGCGCGGGGACCACAGGGGGCCCGGGCCCGCCCAGGGTCACTCACCGCCAGCATCCCGAGGCTCCCGGCCCGTGGCGCGCCTCGCAGCTGCGCCGCCTTCAGCCTCCTCCTGCGGTTCTTCAACCCGAAGCCAGGGAGGGCTGGGCAGCGCTGCGGTGAGGACCCGCGCAGCCCCGCCGCGTTTGGATTCCAATCCTCGCCGGGAACGCTAATCAAAGAACCCGCAGCTGAAATTCACCAACATCGTTACTTGCGAGTAACTAGCAATCGTCGTCAGGCCACCTGCGCGCGCGCGCGCACACACCTTAAAGCGTTTGTTCAGACGATGTGAACAACGTCCTGTACGCATTCTTTATTGGCGAAATTCTAAACTGCTGGATTTCCCCTTTGCGGAAAGGGTTTCCTCTCCACCTTCAGCGGCTGGTTGGGCTGTCTTTGGTCCATTGATATTGATACGGACTAAAGGTGGCCTTTCCCCACTGGAAGCTGATTTGCGCCTGCAATGGTGACAATTTTCCTGATATCACAAAAGGTGTTATGCCTTTTTGAACACGACGGTGTAGTCGGTCAAAAACAAAACGAAACAAAACCAAAAAAGGCAAACAAATGTTTTCATCCAGTCTGCTTGTTTTCTATCTACTTGCTTTAAGGAGACAAGAGTGTATACCAACGGCCAGGTTTCAGCCACTAGGTAGCCTAGGCTGTTTGCGCGAACACCCTGGCAAAAGGAAGTTGGACTTGGCGTTTTCTTAAAAACAAACAAACAAACAAACAAACAAACAAAACGAACAAACAAACGACCCCTCAGATCCAAACGTTCCTCGTGTAAAAATCTATTTGTGTTTTAATTACAAGCTATGAATATTTCGTGCCACGACATTTACAGAAGATACTTTTTTGCATCCAAGCAAAACCTGATAGAGCCTGAATCTGTGTCAAAGCCCGGTCTGTCCATGCGGTGCGTTCAAAGTGATAGTTATTTCAGAGATCTTGATAGCTGTTCCCTGACAAACAGGATGTAAATACAGTTACACTAATTTACCGATTTTAATCTAAGCCTAGCAAATGCAAAGCCTTCTTCCTTTGCTTTTGAATTAGTGGGCTTTTACTCTACCAAAATTGTAGTCAAGGAAGAGCCAGCCGTGAAAATAAAGTGTTCTGAACCAATAAAAATACGAATGCAGTAAAAAAAAAAAAAAAAAAAAAAAAAAAAAAAAAAAAAAATTCAAGGATGGTAACGAACAATAACCAAAATACAGTTTAAGTGCATTTTATTTTAGAGAATAAAATAAGAATATGATAAACAACATAATAAAATTAGTTTTCTTAACATTAGGCAAAATCGCTATAATCAGTCATTTACAGAATTTGAGGGGGGGAATATTCATCCTTCCAAACTACATGGTTGTTGTGGAATTTTCAGGAGAAATGTGACACAATACAATAGACAACACGACTACTTATTTATTTTTATATTTTCACTTTGACTAACTTCTTTTGCTAACCTATTTTATTTACAGAGACATAATTTTAGAGCAACTTGAAATATACGCTTTACTTTTTCTCAAACTATGATGGAGACTCTATGACATTTCTTTGGACACCAGAATCCATTTAGAAAAAAAAGCATGTGATTTGTTGATTTGGCTTTAACGTTAAAAATCATATTTGTTTGTATTTTTGAAGGGTAAAGACTCTCCAGGAACATTCTAAGATTAGAGAGACAAGAACAATTCTAAAAAATGTTTACAGTAAGACCTGGAATTAACTTCTATGTAGTCTCAGAGGTGATTTTAAATTAGTTTGTTTTTTTTTTTTAAGGTTTATTTATTTTTGAGAGAGAGACAGTGAGCTGGGGAGGGGCAGAGAGAGAGGGGGGACACAGAATCCGAAGCAGGCTCCAGGCTCTGACCCATCAGCACAGAGCCCCATGCGGGGCTGGAAACCACGAGCTGTGAGATCATGACCTGAGCCGAAGTCAGACGCTTAACCGACTGAACCACCCAGGAGCCCCTAAGTTAGTCTTGAAGCTATGTTTAAATATTTTAAAGTATACATATCTTAACCTATCACAATTAACGGACTATTTGTAAAAGAAAAGTATGAATAACCTTAACGTTTGGAAGACAAACGACATAAAACGCAACTGACTGCCAAGAGTGGTCAGACTTTTGGCAGTAGGTTAATATGATGAAAACCTGCGGACGAAATCCCTGGGAGGAGAGTGGACACCCTCTTGGTTTCCTCCCCGATCCTCCTCGTGGCGACTACCTGAGAGTGATATTAATCGGAAAGAGAACTTGAGAGGCGGGGAGAGACCGGGGGAATGGACAAGTGAGTCACTTTCTTCTGCGTGGACTCTTGCCTCTGCTTGTGGGAGAGAAGCCAGCTTGGAACTAGAGAAAGAAGAAAGTTCGTGAAACTGCCCAAAGCTGGCATTTTCCGTCACGGGCGTTGTCCGCGGTCAGGGGCTGGTGGCCCCGAAAAGCATCACACCACGAAATTGACTTTCCAAACAAACCTGACTGTGCTCTTGACCGGGAGGTAAGAAGGCCGCGAGCGTGCACAGTTATCTGGCGCACGTTGTGAGCTTAGCGTGCATCCGCTTTGTTCTGTCTTTGGCCAGAGGAAGACACTGGTCCGGCAAGAGGTGGTGGCCTGCGCGCTCCCGGCGCGTCCCACGCAGCATCAGTGAGCGCGCCCCGAGCGCGCAGGGCGATGCCTGGGTCTAGGGCGCTCGGGCCTCGGGGTTCCGACGGATATAGGTCGGAGAATCCCCCTCTAACAGTGATTGGCCTTCGGGGGCGGCTCTTCTCTGGATAGGGCTGGGAACCGAAGTGTGCCGCCTGCAGAAAAAGGCTCCGAGAGTAAATTCCGGAAACCGTCTTCTCTCGCCGCCCAGCGTGGCCAAAGAGCGAAGTAAGTCATTTCAATCGATTTCTTTTGTTGGGCGCCTCCAGGTACCGGAATCACCCTACGGAGGCGGAAGAACAGATGAAGACGACGTGTCTCGGTCCTGGGGAATCCACAGCGTCCTGGGCCCGTCACCGGGCTTCAGCATTCTCCAGAAAACGTCCCCAGATGGAATGGGGGTAGTTCTACAATGCCAATAAAGACGGTCTTTAAAATGTTGTTTTCCGGTGGATGGCGACTAAGAACTGAGAGTCCCCATCCCCTGTTTAAGCAGATAAGGAAACTGACGCTCAGAGAGAGCCTAGACGAGAGAAGGAGAGAGAGAGAGACAGAGGGCGAGAGCGCGCGCCCGAGAGAGCGCCAGAGCGAGCAGGAGCTTAAGCTCCCGGGGTCCGCAGAGACCACATCCCCCTCCCCGTCCAGCTACCTTTAGCCCGTCTTTCCCTAAGGTTCTCCGGGCTCACTTTCCGGGACTCTTGTCCCACCAGGCCACGTCCCTGCGCAGCCCCTCCGAAGCATAAGGACACCTTAGGCCCGCGAGCTCACGGCGACCTTCGGCATTCCTTCGGACGCCACACCACTACTCCCTAAAAACGAGCACGGACTCCCGGACGCTCACAACAGCTACGACAAAGCCCGAGACCTGGAGCGCGTGAGCCAAAGGCTAGCTGGTGTGGGCGCAGTTACCCAGACAGCAAAGGTCTTAAATAAGGTGCCCGGGAATTGAGTATTGGTTCTCAGAGGACTTGTCTGGAAAGCGTCTGTCTCAAAACCTTCCATCTAAACCCAATCCGAAACCGCAGAGGCGAGGCGAGGTGGGGGGCGGGGGGGAGGGGAGATTTCAACTTAAAAGAGACATTCCAACTTCCCACCTGCACCCTCGCCCCTTGACATCTTGGCTTCCCTTTCCCGAGGGCTCGGGTCCACCTGCCCCTCCGTTCCTAGTTCTGTCCGGGAGGCGGTGACCCGCCTTGCAGGTGCCGGGAGCGTGGGAGCTGACGGGGAGCTGGGAAAGGCGGAGCAGGGGGAGGTGTGTCTTTATAAATGCGCGGGCAGCGGTCAGGCGCACACGCAGCGGTCCGAATGGAGACTTTTCAGCACCGCGGCTGAGAACAGGGCTCTTACCCCGCGGTCACCACTTCCGGATTTCTCAATAAATTTCTCTCTGTCTCTCTCTGTCTCTATCCAATTCATTTTTTAAGAGGAAAACATCACCTTGCACATCTCTAGATTTTTCTTCTGTTTTTCAGGATCGTTGGTGGAGAGCGCAGGCGAGGTGGGGCAGATGCTGGCGGAGGCAGGGCAGAAGGAGGACGCCGTGTGCTCCTACGGAATGAAGCTCAGTTGGGATATCAACGATCCGCAGATGCCTCAGGTGCGGGAAACCGATGTGGGCGCGCATGTGGCTCTGGCCATCCACAAAAGGGCTGGTGGCGTTCAAGTTCTTGTAGGGACCGAGGAGAGACCCCCCCTCCCACCCCCACACCTCCCGAGAGTCCTCAATGGTTAGAGGGACCCCACAAAGGGCAGAGCTGGCTTTAGTGATCTGCCTTCTCCCAGCTCTTTCCTTGCGCTTATTTGAAACACACCCATAGCCCTGAGACTGTCAGGCCCTGGGTTCCCAGTCATCTGACGACAGCAGGATGCCTGTCTCTCACTTTCCTTCATCCCAGATAGAAATCAGGTGATTCTTTCTTGATCCGTTCTTTGAAATTCATGAGAAGGGTAGCAGAGAGTCTCAACAAATGTGGATTCCATTGCTTCTCATGCAGCAAAACTGTAAGATGCGACTATAAATCGGGGTGGCTCGAATCTTAAACGAATAGCGTGACTTGGGTGATTTATTCAGACGCCGTGGCTGCCTGCATGGTCATGCTAACCAGACCATAGGTGCAGAGAGAGACTCTGGAATCCAGATTTTGGACACAACTTCTGAGCTTACTTTTCTAATGACAAGGAAATCACCTTCTGTTAGGGTGAATTTGTTTTGTTTGTTTTGTTTTAACGGAACAAAGTAGTTTAGGGTCAAGTCCAGGGGACGAGCTGGGCAGTTACTGGCTTGGGGCAAAAGCTGAGGAAATGCCTTTGAAGTCTTGGGTTTAGGTAGAAGGAAAGGGGAGTAGCTTCCCAAGTATTTGCAAAGGTGGACTTCTAGCAATGTTGTGGCATAGGCGTAAGAGACATGGTGTTTATTCAACATCTATGATCTGCCATATTGATATTCAGATGGATAGCAATTCATTAGCAAAGTCAAGTAGCCTCTTGACTACTTTTTTGGATGTATATATGAGATCAGCGCTTTTTTGGATGTATATATGTATAGTAATTCAGGGTTTTTTTTAATGTTTATTTTTGAGAGAGAGAGAGAAAGAGAGAGCAAGTGGGGGAGGACAGAGAGAGAGAGAGGGAGACACAGAATCCAAAGCAGGCTCCAGGCTCCCAGCTGTCAGCCCAGAGCCCAATGCATGGCTCGAATTCATGAACCATGAGATCATGACCTGAGCCGAAGTCAGATGCTTAACTGACTGAGCCACCCAGGTGCCCCTGTAGTAACTCGTTTTAAAGCCTGCTACCTTACAGTCAACTGGGACCATTTGTGTGAAAGTGGACCACAGCATGGCAAAGACACCTCCTTCTCACTGACTTCCATCCAGAAATCTTCATAGGAAAAAAACCCAGGATCTTCCATTTCAGAAAAGAGCCACTTCCAAATAATGGGAAGATGGCTCCCTCTTTCAAGCGTTTTCTAGACTTCCGATGCAAATGTGAATTATTTTTCCTTTGGGAGACTGGTTCTTAAGCAGGGCATGCATGTAGCCTCTTAAAAGGGCAGGTGCACTGGGAAGCAGAAGTGGAGAAACAGGATCCTGGCCCTGCTCTGGCTAACAGAAGGGGCAAGAGTGACATTGGCCGGATGACCTTGAGATAGTTCCTGAATTTGCCTGAGTTTCAGGCTAAGATGATCTGTCATCAGGTGGTGGAACTAGATAACAATCTCAAACTGTCATCCAGATTTCCTGTCAAGTTCAGTGTGTGCATGCTCAACTGCGTGTGCACATGTGCTGACACATTTGAACAAATGCAACTCAATCCTGGAGTCCTCTGTTCTCGTTGTGATTTTAAAACATGGTCTCTGCAGCTTCATTTTCAGTGTCACCGCTTTGGTAGCTGGCATGAGATGGGGGCGGGGGGGGGGCATGATTCTCTATCCCTATGGGGGGACGCTAATGGAATCCTCTCTTCTGGAAAATTGTCTATTTTACTAACATCCTTAGATTGAAGTGTTCGCTTTAAAAACAAAGATATTAGCATTTAGATATTAGAGTTGTTAGTACATCATTATATATTTCATTTGTGACTTACCTTAAGTCAGCGTATTAATTTATGTCAATTGCAACATTTCTGAGAAAAGATAAATGATGCCTATTTGTAATAACGATGATTTCGACAATATCCCTGTGGTTTTAGAACCCACTGGAACCCAAAACTGCCCATTTACCTATTACTGTTGAAATGTTATAATACTAACGATGTAGCCAAGTCAGAATTGTCGGACCGAGAATAGTTTTTGCCCTGCAAATGTTAGATCTCATTACTTGGGGGTGGTGGGAGAGACAGAAGGTGCAAATGGCTTATTACTATGATAATACTCTTCTGGCCTCTACCCTGCGGGTGAAGCCAGTCGGGTCTGGCTGCCACAGATCTGTTTAAATACGAGTAATGCCACTGTAGAAGGTTATCTCTCTAACTTTGGCTTCCTTGTCTACAAAATAAGAGTATGGATGCCCATCATGGAAGGTTGTTGTAAGGATCATCGATAACTTCGTAACGTGGCTTTGTGGGCCATACTGTCTCTGTGCCAAATACCCAATTCTGCCATACACAAAAAATAGCCCTAGACAATACGTAGACATATGTGCGTGGCCATGTCCCAATACAACTCTCTTTATGGATCTTGATATTTGAATTTTATATAATTTTCTTTTTTGGGAGGGGAAGGAAGAAGAGAGAGAGAGAGGAAGAGTTGGAGCAAGCCAGGGAGGGCAGAGGGGGATGGGGAGAGAAAGAATCTCAGGCAGACTCCATGCCCAGCACAGAGCTGGACAGGGCTCCATGTGAGATCATGACCAGAGCCAAAATCAAGAGTCTGACACTTAACCCACTGAGCCACCCAAGCACCCCTGAGTTTTCTATAGTTTTCATGTGTCACAAAATATAATTCTTTGGATTTCCCCCCAACCATTAAAAAATATAAAAATCCTTCTTAGCTTGTGAGTTGTGTACCAAAATAAGTGACAGGCTGGATTTGGCCAAGGGCTCCAAGTGTGCCGACCCCTGCCCCAGATGGGACCTGGTAAATACTAAGTGCTTGGTAAAGGGCAATCTAATATTCAACTTCTGTGCAAGAAAGACATTACAGTATCCATACCACGTATCATGGGCAAAGACCACCAACCACGAATATCGAAGCAGTGCTCAGTATTTTATTTTTTTATTGTTTTATGGTTTCAGGAGTAGAATTTAACAATTCGTCACTTACGTATAACACCCAGTGCTCATCCCAATAAGTGCCCCCCTTAATGCCCATCACACATTTAGCTCACCCCCTACCCCCCCACCCTTCCAGCAACCCTCAGTTTGCTTTCTGTATTTAAGAGTCTCTTATGGTCTGCCTCCCCCTCTGTTTTTATCTTAGTTTTCCTTCCCTTCCCCTCTGTTCATCTGTTTTGTTTCTTAAATTCCACATATGAGTGAAATCATGTATTTATCTCTCTCTGACCGATTTCGCTTAGTGCTCAGTATTTATTTAAAATTTTTTAATGTTTATTTATTTTTGAGAGAGACAGAGCACAGTGGGGGAGGGCAGAGAGAGAGGGAGTCACAGAATCCGAAGCAGGTTCCAGGCTCTGAGCTGTCAGCACAGACCCCAAAGCAGGGCTCAAGTTCATGAACTGTGAGATCATGACCTGAGCGGAAGTCTGATGCTTACCTGACCGAGCCACCCAAGCACCCCAAAATGTCTTCATTTTTAATTTAACATTTAAGGATACCCAGAAGTGGTATACCACGGTGGTAAGGCAAAGAGGCTCTGTAATCAAACTGTTAGGGCTAAAATCCTAGAGCCATGTCTTACTAGATGTGTGACCTGGGGCACGGCAAATAACCTCTCTGGTCTCCGTGTACTATTGGCTTAAATTGGGACAATAAAAGTATCTGCTGTCGTGTGGGTTCTGAAAGGCCAGATGAACTAGTACATGGACAGCATTTAGAGGGTAATCGATGAACAGCCAGTCGACAGAACAGCAGGTGACATTGTGTGATAGCACAGTTTCTGTGGTTTATGACATCTCTGGAATGGAAAGGGGCCCTTCTTCACGCTACCGTGCTCGGGACAAATGCAAAGCGTGGCGTGTCAGGTGCGGCCTGGACCAACTCCACGGCCCTTCCCTCCCCTTTCCAGGAGCCGGCCCACTTCGACCACTTCTGCGAGTGGCCCGACGGCTACGTGCGCTTCATCTACCGCAGCGACGAGAAGAAAGCCCAGCGCCACCTGAGCGGCTGGGCCATGCGCAACACCAACAACCACAACGGCCACATCCTCAAGAAGTCGTGCCTGGGTGTGGTAGTGTGCGCCCGGGCCTGCGCCCTGCCCGACGGCTCCCGCCTGCAGCTGCGGCCCGCCATCTGCGACAAGGCTCGGCTTAAGCAACAGAGTGAGGGCCTTGTGGCCGCGAGATCCCTTTTCCCGACACCTGTGCCCTGTCCTCCTTCCAAAGCGGCCTGAGTCTGAGTTGCTATTAATCTTTCACTCCCTCTGGCTTTGCAGAGAAAGCGTGCCCCAACTGCCACTCGGCTTTGGAGCTGATCCCCTGTCGAGGGCACAGCGGGTACCCTGTAACCAACTTCTGGAGGCTTGATGGCAACGCGATATTTTTTCAAGTAGGTGGGGAAGGGGGGGATGTTCCAATGTGCGGTGGATTTTTTTCATCCTGCTTACGGACCTGACCACCTGCCATGTGCCTTAGAAACTCGGGACTAACCCAAATGCAGCGCCGTGGCCAGAAGTCGGTGCTGGGGAAATGAGCTCACCTTGTGTGTGCTCTTTAAGGGCTCTAAGCCAAATTGTAGTTATAGCTGAGTTAATACGGTGAAAGGATTGCTAAGTAACCTTTTAAGATTTCTGTTACTGACGCTGCTCAATAGTTTTTTCCTCTGTCGTTTTGAGAAAACAAAAAACAACTCGCGATCTTGGGAAAGGCGCAATTTTTGACAAACACAGCAAGGTCCCTTCCGAGGAACAAACGTATGATTTGTTTCCTTATTGATGCAGGCCAAGGGAGTCCACGATCACCCAAGACCGGAGAGCAAATCAGAGACGGAAGCTAGAAGAAGTGCCATCAAGAGACAAATGGCCTCTTTTTACCAACCCCAGAAAAAGAGAATTCGAGAACCAGAGGTAATGGGGAGCTGACATTACGCTGTAGTCTGTGTTCATTGTCATCACAAAATACACTGATTGTGTAAAATATGAATGTCATAAATTAATTAGAAAGGTTTGATTTTATGTGAAAATTGTATCTCCCACAAAATGTCATTGAGTCACCATTTTGGATAGGGTTTCTTTTCTTTTTTAAGTTTACTTATTATTTACTTTGGGAGAGAGAGAGAGAGAGGGAGGGAGGGGCCGAGAGCAAAGGAGAGAGAGAGAGAGGGAGAGAGAGAGAGAGAGAGAGAGAGAGAGAGAGAGAGAGAATTCCAAGCAGGCTCCACACTGTCCGTGCAGAGCCGGATTTGGGGCTTGAACTCACAAAGCATGAGATCATGACCAGAGCTGAAGTTGGATCCTTAACCAACAGAGCCACCCAGACACCCCTTTTCAGACAAGGTTTCTAATTTCTTCTTCTAAAAAAAAAAAAAAAAAGCAAACCATTTCTACTGTCAATGATACAATGAGGGTGTGTGTGGTCATCCGTATACAAGGGCAGTTACCCATTTTTAATAACGAGAGAAACATGTGCATACCAACAGTGAGTTAACAGCACATCCTTGAGAGGGTAGGGTCCTTGGCCTTATTTACATAGAACAGATAAAATTTCTTGGGGCAAAGTGATCCAGTTTGGCTTTTCAACCAAAGCATGCCAAGCAGACATGTTAGTCTGGGGGTAGGAGAGAGTGATGTTTGAGCACTTTCTATGTGCCAGGCACACAGGGTCTAAGAGCTTTCACACACGAAATGGTCACAAAAGCCTAAAGAGAAGGTTATTATTTTTGAGCCCCGTTTGTTTTTTTGCGGTTTTGCCGATTCTACGTTTGGTTAGAACTTATCTTTCCTGTACTAACTTTTAATTTTATTTGTTCAATTAGAATTACCTGCAATTCTTAGCACTTGCAAGGTAGGGGTAAGAGGCTCTGGGAGGCTAAAAGTTTCTATTTATGCACAAAGACACCAGATCAACTGTGCTAACTTTATTTTTTCTTCTTCAACAGTCTTAATTCTTTTTTTTTTTTTAATTTTAATTAGGCATCTGAAGCTCAGAGAGGTTAAGTAACTTGTTCAACTCATGAGGGACAGAGGCAGGATTTGAACCCAGGTCTGTGTCTCTATGATTATAAACATAGGATGAGGAAACACAGAACCGTCTACCACTCAGACCCACCCTTCCCAACTACCCGTGAACCCTCTTCATTCAGCAGGCTATTCATGCCCGGCCAAGCTTAAGTTCTACAGCCCTTGGACCGTGTGCCCAAATCACGTACCTGAGCAGTGCTATAACATGGCACAGAACCCACTAATTGGAAGTGGTTTTTTTTAATGGTTTTATTTTTATTTTTGAGAGAGAGAAAGAGAGAGAGAGCAGAGGAGGGGCAGAGAGAGAAGGGGACAGAGGTTCTGAAGCAGGCTTTGTGCTGATAGCAGAGAGCCCGATATGGGGCTCAAACTCACAAACCATGAGATCGTGACCTGAGCTGAAGTCAGATGCTTAACCGACTGAGCCACCCAGGCACCCCTGGAATTTGTTTTTATTCGGTGGTTGGCTACTTTTACAAATGAGCTTGCCCATGTAATTTACATTTTTATTTACAAATAAAAATTTATATCATTTTTTTTTTTTAGGTGGGGGAGAATCAAGACAACAGTGGACATTTCAACAACATATCTTCCTTGGAAGATTCAGAAGACTTTGATATAATTACTGACACCGGCTTCCCTATTCCAGCACAGCCTTGCTTTTCCTTCCCGAGCTCGGATGCTTACAGAGCTACCTGTGACCTTGCCACCTTTCAAGCGGACATAATGCCACCCTTTCAGAAATATCCAAACCCAAGAATCTATTTGCCCAGGGCACCTTGCAGCTACGAATTGGCAGGTCCTAGTTACACAAATCCAAACACACATCCCACCCTTTGTAAAAATTCCAGCAATCTCCCGAATGACACGGACTGGGTCCATCTAAATGCACTGCAATATAATGTCAACTCATACAGCAGCCTTGAGAGAAGCTTTGATTTCGCCAGTAAACAACATGGCTGGAAACCAGCTCTTGGAAAACCTGGCCTTGGGGAGAAGACGGACCATGGACAGTTCCAGGCCGTGTCTCCTCACCCTTATTGTAACACAGAGCTTCCCTGTCGGTACCTCACGACTCCCTCCGCAGGTGCTCCAGCACTACAGACTGTGATCACCACCACCACCAAAGTGTCCTACCAGGCCTACCAGCCCCCTGCTCTGAAATACTGTGACAACATAAAGGAAGTTAAGAGCCTTTCGGGGTGTAACTATGCTTCTGAAAACATCCCCGTGTCCATCTACCCGGAAGGTTTGGACTTGCCGACCACAGCGGCCAGGGCCTCTCCGGCAGGGCCGCTGCCTTTGAAAATTCCAGGTGATTGCAGAGCTATGAGACCCACTTTGGCTTTTCCTCAAGAGTCGGCTCCCTCCGGGACAGACGGAGCAGAGACTTGGGACGTGTGTTCATCTAGGTTGGGGTCGGCAATCAGTTATTCGGATGGGGTTAGTCCATGCTTTAGCTATGGCAGTGAGGACTTTTGAACCATAATCCTGGGCACGACATAGTATTGGTGTCCATGCAGGCAGGAAACGTGGAAATAGGAACTATCTCTTGTTGAGCTGGGAGATTGACCTAGGAGACACATACAATAATAAAAATGTTGATCAGTTGAGAAAATTATGGGTTGGGGGTGTTTAGAAAGTATAGGGAAATTTTGCGCAGCATTTTAAAACCTATCACATGACATAGAATTAGGTCTGAAATGTGACTCTCCCAAATGAACCTACAAGCAAACTGGATACCATGATGATCAATGAGCTAAATTCACTGGAGGAGAAGCCAAGAATCCTGATTCTCCTTCTAAGCCTTTCCCAGTTGACCATAGAGAGTTTCACAAATCCTTATCTGGCCTTAGAAGTTGTCAGAATAGCGTCAGGAAGAAATATTTACAATCTTCTCTCCTGAGTCACTTTGTAAGTGCTAAATAGAAATTTTATAATCTATTAAAAGAGCTTCAGGGGCGCCTGGGTGGCTCAGTCGGTTAAGCGGCCGACTTGGGCTCGGGTCATGATCTCGCGGTCCGTGAGTTCGAGCCCCGTGTCGGGCTCTGTGCTGACAGCTCAGAGCCTGGAGCCTGTTTCGGATTCTGTGTCTCCCTCTCTCTCTGCCCCTCCCCTGTTCATGCTCTGTCTCTCTCTGTCTCAAAAATAAATAAACATTAAAAAAAAATTTAAAAAAAAAAGAGCTTCAGGAAATACATTTGATCATTTTATCCCAAGTATATATCTACTGCTTTAAAAAAAAATCTACAGTATTGCAGTGATAAGATGCCATTGTTTTTAAGAGAATCTTCTTTTGCAGTATCATCGGAATACCTTTTCTTGACATTGATGAATGTTTTCATTGCAGACGCAACCTAACGGTGATGTGTAGTTAATGGATTATTATTGTGCTAAAATATGTTTTTTTTTCCTGATTCGCTTTCAGAATTAGAACTGAGATGTTTTATTCAAACACAGATTTACTGTTCATTTGTTACTCCTCATAAATGTCATTGATAATGTTCAATTAAATGTAATAAAGGAGTTTTAAAGTAATGTAGCTGATGCTTGTGCAATTTTGAAATAGAAATAGGAAAAAAAATGTCGTTCATATTATGACCTTGGAAAACAGTTGTTATAATATATAAAACCATATTCATTTTATCTGACAGTTTTATAGTTTATTTCATTTTATTTTTTATACCTTTGTCTCCCTTCACCCATTTTGCTCACCCCCACTGTTGGCAACCAAAAATACGTTCTCTATATCTATGAACTCCGTTTTTTATTTTTTACATTTCGCATGTAAGTGAGATCATATGGTATTTGCTTTTCCCTGACTTCTTTCACTTAGCATAATGCCTCAAGGTTCATTTATGTTGTCACAAATAGCAAGACTTCGTTCCTTTTTATGGTTGAATGATATTCAATCATATCTATATACCACATTTTCTTTATCCATTCATCCATAGGAAGACAAGTACTTCAATTGTTTCCATGTCTTGGCTATTATAAATGATGCTACAATGAACATGGGGGTGCATATAGCTTTTCAAATTAGTGTTTGTCTTTTCTTAGGATGGATACCCAGCAGAGGAATTGCTGGATCACATGGTAGTTCTATCTTTAATTTTTTGAGGAACCTCCATACTGTTTCCCACAGTGGCTGCACCAATTTACATTCCTACCAACAATGCACAAGGGTTCCCTTTTCTTTACATCCTCGCCTACACTTATTATTTCTCGTCTTCTTAATAATAGCCATTCTAACAGATGTGAAATGGTATCTCATTGTGGTTTTGATTTGCATTTCCCTGATGATGAGTGGTGCTGAGCATCTTTTCATGTACCTGTTGGTCATCTGTGTGTCTTCTTTAAAAATGTCTCTTCAGATCCTCTGCCCATTTTTAAATTGGATTGTTTCTTTTGCTATTGACTTGTATGAACTTTTTATGTATTTCGGGTATTAACCCCTTGTTAGAGATATGATTTGTAAATATTCTCTCCCATTCAGTAAGTTGCCTCATGTTGATGATTTCCTTTGCTGTGCAAAAGCCTTTCAGTTTGATGTCATTTACTTGCTTATTTTTGCTTTCGTTGCCTTTGCTCTTGGTGTCAAATCCAAAAAAGCATCACCAAGATCAATCAATGTCAGGGAGTTTATTGCCATTGTTTTCTTCTAGGAATTTTACAGTTTCAGGTCTTATACTTAAGTTCTTAATTCAAGTGAGTTAATTTTTGTGTATGGTATAAGACAGTGGTCCAGTTTCATTCTTTTGCACGTGGTTGTCCAGTTTTCCCAGCATCATTTGTTGGAGAGACTGTTCTTTCCCCATTGTGTATTCTTGCCTCCTTCATTGTAAATTAATTGACCTTTTATATATGGATTTATTTCTGAGCTTTCTATTCATTTCACTGATTTATGTGTCTGTTTTTATGCCAATGGCATATTGTTTGTTTACCACAGCTTCAAAATATAGTTTGAAATCAGAGATCAGAATGCCTTCAGCTTTGTTCTTTTTTCTCAAGATTGCCTTGGCTGTTTGGGGATCTTTTGTGGTTCCAGGCAAATTTTAGAATTGTTTTTTCTATTTCTGTGGAAAACGCCATTGGAATATTGATAGGAATTTTTGCATTGAATCTGTAGATTGCCTTGAGTAATATGAATGTTTTGATAATATGAATTCTTCCAATCCATGAACATGGGATATCTATTTATTTATGTCTTCTTCAGTTTCTTTCATTAATGTCTTATGGTTTTCAGTGTGCGGGTCAGGTCTTTCACTTTCTCAGATAAATTTATTTCTATGTATTCCAGTAGTTTACTTTAGAAAGAACTATTTGCTGTGCTAATAACAGAAAGCCAATTCAAAATATTCAGAATGCACACACACACACACACACACACACACACACATTTTTGCATAGCTCCCAATACTTACTAAAATCATTCAGTTTTCAAATTAATACAAAGTACCTAAATTTTTTTTTTGAGAATGGAGTATTTTCGTTGCATAGAATACTCAATTTGCATCACTAAATCTCAGTACGTCAGATAGATACCATTTTAAATTATTGAGTGTTATATATGTATTTTACCACCCCAATAAATACATGGAGTACTAACCTCAAGATTAAATAAAGATGAGTACACTCCTGTGATTCCCTAGTCAACTCTTTCTTCGGTCCACAACTTCCCTCTAGGAGACGCAACCCTGACCACATGTTAGAATCTCCCGGGCAGCTTGAGTGGTTCTAGTATGCAGGGTGCACCCCAGACCAATTAAATCAGAATCTCCAGGGCTGACACCCAGCCAGGATACGTTAAAGCTTCTCAGATGATTTCAAAGTGCAACCAGGGTCTCTAATTTGCCAGAATAGTACTGGAAACCTCTTTAGTGTAGGCGTTCCAGGAAGTTCAACACAATATGGTCTCATGGAGGCTTGAAAGGAAGACAGTATTCTCAGTGTAATTAATCTCTATCATCTATGACTGTTCCCCGGATGCCATTATTGTGCTCATTTAATGGAAAAGGGAGGAAGTTGACAGGAGTCATGTCATTTGCACTGTAAAATACGAATTAAAAATTGGATTTTGAAAGTGACAAAATTAGATATAGTACCCTGCCTATAAGTCAAAGCATGAGCTCATTCATTCATTCATACATTCAACAAATATTTATTGAACTCCACTAGGCATCAGTGAACTGCAAGTATTACATATGCTCAGTGAGTGAAATAGAAGCCTCTGCCCTCTTGGAGTATGTGGGCTGGTGGGCTACACAGACATTCAGGAAGCAAGCACACAATGTACCTACAGATGGGAAGGGCCATGAAGGAGAAAACGGTCCATATGCGGACACAGAGAATAAGAAAATGGAAGCGAAACCCATTGGGATAAGTGGTGAGGGGAGAGCTCCCTGCAGTACGTAGTCAAGAACCAAAGGGTAAGGGGCGCCTGTGTGGCTTGGTCGGCTGAGCGTCTGACTTCGGCTCAGGTCATGATCTCACGGTCCGTGAGTTCGAGCCCCGTATCGGGCTTTGTACTGACAGCTCAGAGCCTGGAGCCTGTTTCAGATTCTGTGTCTCCCTCTCTCTCTGCCCCTCCCCTGTTCAAGCTCTGTCTCTCTCTGTCTCAAAAATAAATAAACATAAAAAAAAAAAAAAAACCAAAGGGTAAGAAAAGGCTGTCCAGGTCGATGGCTGGGGAAGAGGCTGCGGATGAGAAGTAGCAAGTGCAAAGGCTCTGAGGCAGCAGAGCGTATGTGGTCTCAGAAGGCCTAGTCAAAGGGACAAGAGGACACAGAGTATCAGATGGGTTGGAAGGGAAAGCAGGGTCCAGATTCTTGAAGTCCAAAACAAGGGATTGACATTTTATTCCCAAAGCAGAGGCGAACCAGGGATGAATTACAAGCAGAAAAACGACACGATTCAACTCATGTTTTGAGACGATCGTGTTTAGACAGGGGCTGAAGTGAGGTTCAAGAGGCCAGGAGATTATTGCAAGTTATTCAGGCATGACAGAATGATGGCTCGAATTAAGAGGTAGCGGTGGAGATGAAAGGAAGTGGACAGACGCAAAATGCAAGTCAGAGGTAGAATCAATGGAAGTCACTTACGGTGTGGACGTGAGATAGTAAGGAAAAGGAAAAAAAAAATCAAGAACAACTCTCGTTTTCCAGGTTCAACAAACTGAATGGCTGGTGGTGCCATTCTCCGAATAGTGGCAGCTGAGAAAAAAAACAGTTATGATCAGTCCATGTTTGTGAGTCATCTGAGTTATCAGATGAATATAACACTGTAGCTCCATGGGGAGATCAGAGCTACAGATAAAACCCAGGAAATCCTAAGTCTAAAGTTGCTTTATCATAGCTCAGCCTTGTAAGACAGCCTGGAGTTGTACTATCCAATATGGTAGCTGCTGGCTATATGTCGTGATAGAAATTAATTAAATGAAATAAAAAATTCAGGGGCACTGGGTGGCTCAGTCGGTTGAGCATCCAACTTTGGCTCAGGTCATGATCTCGTGGCTGGTGAGTTTGAGCCCCGTGCGAGGCTCTGTGCTGACAGCTCAGAGCCTGGAGCCTGCTTCAGATTCTGTCTCTATCTCTCTTTGTCCCTCCCCTGTTTGCACACTATCTCTCTGTCTCTATATCAAAGATAAATAAACATTAAAACATTTTTAAATAAAAATTGAATTCCTCGGTCATAACTAGCCTCATTTCCTCAGCCACCCACGTGTAGGTAGTGGCTGCTGCATTGATAAGTGATATAGAATATTTTCATCCTCACAGAAATTTCTATCAGATGGCGTTGGTATAGAAAGAGAAGAAAGGGGGACCTGGTATGGAGCCATTAAGGAATTTCCAATTTTTAAAAAAAAAATTTTTTTTAATGTTTATATTTATTTTTGAGACTGAGCATGAGCAGAGGAGGGGCAGAGAGAGAGAGGGAGACACAGAATCCGAAGCAGGTTGCAGGCTCTGAGCTGTCAGCACAGAGCCTGACATGGGGCTCAAACCCACGAACCATGAGATCATGACCTGAGCCAAAGTCGGACGCTCAACCGACTGAGCCACCCAGGCTCCCCAGGAATTCCCCATTTGTAGTTAGAATATAAGAGGATCTGACAGAGGCATGAGGATTTGTGGTCAGGTAGGTAGAAAAGCAGGACAGAGAAGGGGGTCACAGAAGCCAAAGCTCTTTCAAAAGCTGGAGGGAGGTCAACATCACTGGAAGCTGCTGAGAAGTGGAGGACGAAAACGTGTCCGTTGGATCTGGCAACATGGAAATTATTGGTGGCCATGACAAAAGCCATTTCTCTGGTGTGATGGGGCTTTGTGAGGTGGATCGGAATGGGCCGAGAGCCAATGAGTTGCAAGGTGTCGGACACACGTCTACTCCATGGATTGTGTAAAGTTGATATCACAGTGTAAATAAAAGCCGATGTGCTTGATTAAAAACTACGTGGATAGCTTCAAATTTCTTCCAGGGAAATTTGCCTTGGTGAGAGGGTTGCTAGAGCTAGCAAATAATATACAGGATTCCCTGTTAAATTTGAAATAAGTAAGTAAAGTTTGAGTAAAAATATATCCCAAACATTGTATGGACCTACGAGAAATATTCACTGTTTATCTAAAATTCAAGTTTAACTGGGTATCCTTCATCTGGCACTCCTACTTGGTTCGGGTGTTATAATTTCACTGTTGTTCAAAATATGGTAAATGACACTTGATGAACTAGGAGATTCAAAATGTCTTTACAGAAAATGATTTGGTTGCCGAACTTCTATGGGGACATAATATTTATTTTAACGAAGTAGTCTACTTAATGGGAGAGAATATATTTTTATAATCCTTTAAAGCATAAATATCATAGGTAAACTTAATAAATGTTTCAAAAGCAAAAAAACACCCTTTAACATTTCTATTTACAACCAGAGGTCCTACCACTAACTTCTTCAGCTGACAGTCACCATATTGATTCATATTTCCAGGCCACTTGGTTAAAGCAACAACGACAACAACAAAATTCTTCATATCTGACATCGGTAATGGATTTTCCATGAATCAGCCCATTAGAGCTTCTGATCCACACTCAGACAGCTGAGCCACCCATATAACTTTGTGTTTTATGGTTTGTCTGATAAATCTTTTGAAACATGAGGCATTCTGGGGCTGTGGGTGTGGGGAGAAGAGGCTGAAGAAGCCCCTCCGTGGCTTCAGCCACCTGTGACTCTCTGACTGATGTGCCCAAAGGCCACTACTGAGTAAAAATGCCGCCTGGCTGCCTATGGAGGCCTCTGCATGTGGAAAATAAACATTCTCTTTTCTAATGCTTCTTACGGGGGAGGTTTTAAAAACCCCACTTGAAAAAGGCTTCTGCCTTCAGATGGCTTGTTTAATAGACTATATTACTGATCCAGGTTTCCATAAGCCATCTGAATTCCTTCTCTTAGCTACTCTAAGCACTATGCTTTTAAAGATCTTTTCTGGCTATTGTCAAGATGTAGCAATAAAACCCCTTAATTCAAGGGCACCCAGAACTGCGACACCAGAAAGGGATGTATAGAAGTCATCTCTCAAGGTCTCTGACTTCAGGCTCGACTGCTGGCCTCGCGGGCTTCTGAACCAATCCATTTCTGCTTGGGGTGTTACTATCCTTATTGCAAGAATATCACAATCACCGTGGGACTCCAAGAGAGCCTTGTAAAATACAGGTACAACCTTATGTTTTGATTTTGTGATTAAAAAAAAAAAATCAAGTTCATCTTAGAGAATATATCTGCAAAAGTGATTGAAAAAATTGTGACATATTCAACAGAATATTCCTGAAGATGCTATTATGAACATAAAATTAAATAAGCCCACCAAAATTTTGCAGAAATCTTCAAAACTTACAACACACACACACACACACACATCCCAATCAATAGTAAGTGTTGTAAACTTTATACATTGTTTAAAAAACAAAACAAACACAGAGAACTGGCCTTTGGGGAAATTGGCTTTCAGCAAATGTCCTTCCTGAAGGAATTCACTCCTGTCCATCCTACCATCTTGCACTGGACATCCACTGGAGACCACCCCCTCCCCCATTTGAACCTGAGACACTTGAGACCTTGTCTTGCAAAAGAAGAGAAAGGACAGGAGAACACAAAGTCTGACCATGGTCAGTCTGGAAGTGGAGGAGAGCCTCTAGACCACGCTGTTAGACTTGGTGAAAGGGATCTCAGCCCACGGCTTGCCTGCCGGTGTCTTACACAACTTCAGTAAGACAGGTCTCCTCTACTCCCAGGTGGGCAAGATGTGCCTGGGGCATCTTGTGCTGCTGGAGAATAAGTGCTTGAACAAGCAAACAAACCCGAAACAACAAATGAGATCCCCTAACAATGGGATCCTGTCAAAAGGGCACAAGAGTCAACTGAAAGAGGGCCCAATGGTCAAAGCTGGCACAATTTAAAAAAAACATTTTTTTGAATTATATTATTTTGAATTATAATTCAAAATGTTTTTAAAAATCCATGAGGCCATCCTGATATAAATACGTGATGGAATAAAGAAACTAACAAACAGGGGAGAAGAGACAAATGTCCCATACGGAATAATTCCAAATAATTCATTTAGGCACTCCTCCCTCAAGAAGATGGACCATAACTCCCCAATCTTTAAATGTGGGCTCTGCATTGTGATTTCCTCCCAAAGAATACTATAGAGAAAGGGAGAAAAGAGTGACTTTACAGGGGAAAAGTCTGACAAACTTTCCCTCAGTGAGGTGCTCAAGGCCAACATCAACAGCGATAAGTCATGTTGATAGTACGGGCCCTTGATGTGATGTGATGAAAATGGCCCTTCACCTCTGGGTATTTCCTCCCCTCCAAAACCAGAATCCCAATGTAATCATGAGAAAAACCACAGATTTGGGGGGCATTCCACAAAATACCTGACCAACCCTCAAAACTGTCAAGGTCATCAAAGCAAGGAAAGTTTGAAAGGTCCACCATCTGGAAGAGTCTAAAAAGAAAAGACAACTAACGGTAATATGGTATCCTGGATGAAATCCTGGAGAAGAACGGGACACTAGGTAGAAATTAAGGAAGTCTGAATAAAGTATGACTTTAGTTAACAATAATGTATCAATCATTATAACAAAGATACCACATGAATGTAAGATGTTAATAATAGAGGAAACTGGGTGCTGGCATACATGAACTCTTTACTAGTTTCTCAATAATTTTCTGTAATGCTAAAAAAATATGTCTATATAAAGTAAAAAATAAACATTCCTCCTTCCTGGATCCCATCTTTAACAGCAGAATCTCATGCACAAAGGGATGACAGAGCAGAGCCTTTCACTAGGAAGGCAAAACTATCCTTCTATGTGTCTAGAACCTTAGTGTTTCCCACTTCGATGTATATTCGAAGGCATTTTCCCATCTCGGATTTTGATCAGACTGGTGCACTGGACTAAATTTAGCAAGATGAAATTGAATGTGATAAAGGTCTTACCCTGCTCTTATGGGGTCTTAAAAAAACCAAACACATGCAGCTGGGAATTGATGGGTCATCAGCAGCCCCTGTGGAGAGAAGTCTGGAGTTTAGTGGACACTGTGAGTCTACACTGTAATGCAGCAAGGCTCAGACAGCAGCTTGTGAAGCAGACGGGAGTATGGCTGGACAAGGTGTAGCCATGGTCACGGATATTTCCAACTAGCCACTATTGTCCTGATCATCCTGCTTGTTAGGGCATTCCTTTTCGTTGTCACAGACCTAGGTGGATGTTGATTTCATGCCCCAGACATGCCCATTTTGTGTGCAGGCATGCCAAACAATCAAAATATCATGCCCGGGCTGGCAGCATTTGCTATCAAAAAAGCCAGAGCAACGTCAGAGGACATCAACAGATTACACACTTAAGAATACAGCTAACATTCATCAAATGATTATTCTATGCCAGGCACTATACTTTTCACGTATGCTCCAACTTTATCCTCTGTCAAAAGATGTGACCACCATTCAATGCCTGAAACAAAATGTTGAAATTATTGCTGAACAGGGGAGCGCTGTACTTATAAAATGCAGTGTCTCTGAGCAAAGCAGACAGCTGCACTTGTACGGGGTTTAAGCAAACGTCAAGTTCAGGGATCATGCGTGTGCGGAAGCAGGGGCCTTAGGGATGAGTTGGTATTTGGGCCTGGAAATGGAGTTATTCAAGTAAGACGGTTGTTGGTTGGCTGACCTTCAGAAGTATGGTCATTGCTGGGAGGCTGTTGCTAATTGGCTGTTTTTAAGAAGCGTTGCTCTGTCACCGGTTGGCTTTCTGTTACTGTAGCAAGTTGTCATTGATCAATTACGATGGGTTTAAACCTGGTTCTGGTGATTACCTGTTTCTAAAGCCAAGGAACAACTGTTTCTTTCCTTAAAGTAGACTATCTTTTTATTCTCCCACCACAAGATACCATGAGGTAGTTACTATCGTCATCCAGAGATTTAAGAAACTGAGCCTGAAAGAAGTTAAGTAACTTAAGTCATAAAACTGTTAAGTTAAATCCAGCTCTCTCTATTGCCAAGGCTCTATTCTTAGGGACTACTAAGGTGTGCACGGACTGATACTGGAGCTAGGATACGGTGGAAATAATTCTGCTCTACCTTGTTCTCATCACACCTCGTGCATATTAGGGAAGGTGTTAGTAGCCTGGAGCATATTCAGAAAATAACGAGGAGGCTGAGAAAAATGAAAATAGTTTGTCGTTCAGTGTATTAGTCAGGGTTCTTCAGAGAAACAGAACCAATAGATACATTTCTAGATATATGTGAGAGGGAGATTGAGAGAGAAAGAGAAGGAGAGAGAGAGAGAGAGAGAGAAAGAGAGAGGGAGAGAGAGAGAGAGGGAGAGAGAAAGAGAGCTTTTAGGAAATTGGCAGACATGATTGTGGGGACTGGCAAGTCATAAATCTGTCAAATGGGCTCACAGGCTTGGAATTCTGGCAAGAGCTGATGTTGCGGTTGTCTTAAGCCCAAATTCCACAGGGCAGCAGGCTAGAAGCTCAGGCAGGGTTTCTACGTTGCAGTCTTGAGGCCAACTTGCACCTCCAGGCAACCTTCCTCTTTTCTCTTAAGTCCTTCTTCTGACTGGATGAGGCCCATCCACCTGACAGAGGGTAATGTGCTTTACTCAAAGTCCACTGATTTAATGTTAACCGCATCTATAGATATCTTCACAGAAACATCTAGAATAATGGTGGACCACGGGGGACCGCGGCCCAGCCAAGTTACCTCATAAAATTAATCATCACACTTGATAAAGGGACACTTAGTTTCAAGGGACCAAGAATATTTAGCTAGAAGAAAAGACTCAGACGGGACATGGTAAAGTCTAGAGATACTTAGACGTAAGCTCACGCAGAGATGGGATTAAGTATGTGAAGTTTGGGGGCATGATCTTCAGACAACACTGCAAAGAGTGAGCATAAGAAAGGACCCTGCCAGTGCTCACACAGCTGTTTAGGGGCTGGAGTTTGGACCCAGCACTTCTGTACACTGCGAAGATGGAGTAGGCAGTTCCTTTTGTGGAACGACTTGAGGACGACAGCTCCCTCCCCTCGGGGGTACCTGGAATCTCTCCTCCATGCTTGTGGACAAATGTCCTAAGTTACTTGGAAGACACGTATGGAACATACGAAATATGTGTTCTATAATCTGAAATAGTGACGGTGGGACAGAAAACAGGATGCATCTAGAAGTTTCCGCAGAAGCAACCCATCGAAGGTAAAGAAGAAAAGAGTGGAGAAAAATGCATCAGATTAAGCAGAGCATTTTGTTATCATAGAGCCTTTTCCATGGGCCTTGGAATCCATGAATCAAGCTAAACCCTATGAATACGGGACTCAGCACATCCTTAGAGGGAAGATACGAGGGGAGACTCCAACGTTCCAAATATCAATTTCCATCCCACATCCCCTGTTTTGCATTCCTTCATGACTCATTCGGGACAAAAATTTCGTTCAGACTTACAAACTGCCTACCCATAAAACACAGCTTAGATTCCTCACACTCTGAAGTTTGGATTTATGTTGACAAAATTTAATTAGCATATTTTAAGATTATATACGATTAGGCATTTAAAAAAACTAAAACACATTTTATATGGAGAAGAAAAGAGGACTGATACTACTCAAAGTTAATAATAAAGGCCTTGTCTACTCATCAAAATGGTGCATTTACCATGGTAATCTGTAATTTGCACTCTGCCAGTAGCTATCTGGGAATTAATGACATTCTTCTACACTGTGCACCGCTGGTGGAAAATACTGGAAGTTCACCTGTCAGCGATGGCCAAGAGACCCTGGAGGTTTGGTTCTCTGGTGAGAAAGTTGTCTTGAGTCTGTGAAATGTTTGATGAGGCATTTGCTGAGCTTGAAGGGAGTAGCAGGTGGTGACAGAATAACAAATGCTATCAGTGACCTGTATCAGTTGTGCAAATGCCAGGAAAATAATTTCAAGGTGATTTCTCAGGTATTTGTAAGAGATTAGACATCAAAAATGGCTGCTGGCTGAGAAGATCATGCACTTCACCTTGAATTTCTTGATTAGTCTTTGGGCTGTAGAGATAGCCCAAAACACATAAATACGTCTACTTTAAATAATCCAGCAAAGAATGGAAAGATCTCATTTGGGCTCCCCTAATTACCCCTTCTTTAAATTGTGCTTCAAGGGAAATTCTAAAGTAAGGAATCAATTCTAAAATGTAGAAATAGAGTAAGGAATGAAATGTACATGTTTTATCGGACATTTGTAATGGCAGGCTACCCTCCTACTCTGTAGGATTCAACAGACAACAGGGATATTTGTGAAGTAGGAATTCTTTCTACGAGTTACATTCATACCTTTTTTGGTCCCTAAACAATTCTGGTATCATAACCTGTTAGAGTCTACTCCCCACTCCCACACAATCAGCTATGGAATCACAGACCCTTCATGCCAGGAAATACAGAAGCTCCCAGGAAGGGGTCTATATAAGTCAGAGTTTTCCAGAGACACAGAACCAATAGGATATACATCTATATGTATGTGTGTGTGCGTGTATATATACTGTATACACACACACACACACACACACACACACATTTATTTTAAGGAATTGCCTTGAGTGATGGTGAGCACTGGCAAGTCTGAAATCTGTAGAGTGGGCTGACGGGTGAGAGGCTGGAAACTCAGTAGGATTCGATGCTGCGGTCTTGAGGTAGAATTCCTTCTTCCCAGAGAAACCTGTTTTTGCTCTTAAAGCCTTCAGCTGATTAGTTGGGACTCACCCACATCTTGGAGAATAATCTCCTTCAAAAGCTAACTGATTGGAAATGTTAGAAACATCTACAAACTACCTTCATGGCACATCCAGGTTAGTGTTTGGCTAAACAGCTGGGCACCAGAGCCTAACCCAGTGGACACACACATCTGAACCGTCACAGGGTCATTGGTCGTGGGTCCTCCAACGTCCACGCTTGTATGACGGCATGGAATGCCCTTCCCTGAGATACTTACATGGCTGGCTCTTCTGTTCATTTCAGTCTCATCTCAAATGTCATCTTCACAGGGGTTTCCATGACCACCCCATCTCTTCTTGCCTGGATCCCTTCCCACCTCCCTTCTTTCTATCACCATGCCCTGTTTTCTTTTCTTTTCTTTGTGGAGTTCTTTGTTTTTTCTTACTGTTTCTTTTTTAAAAAATTTGTTTACGCTGATTTATTTTTGAGAGAAAGAGACAGAGCATGAGTAGGGGAGGGGCAGAGAGAGAGGGAGACACAGAATCGGAAGCAGGCTCCAGGTTCTGAGCTGTCAGCACAGAGCCCGATGTGGAGCTCGAACTCATGAACCAGGAGATCGTGACCTGAGCTGAAGTCAGACACTCAACCAACTGAGCCACCCAGGCGCCCCAAAATGAGATTTTTTTTTAACGTTTATTCATCAGAGAGAGAGAGGGAGAGAGAGATGGAGCTCAAGCAGGGGTGGGCAGAAAGAGAGACAGAATCCAAAGCAGGCTCTAGGCTCTGAGCTGTCAGCACAGAGCCCGAGAGGGGGCTCCAATCCATGAACCGTGATATCCTGACCTGAGCCTAAGTCGGACGCTCAACCAACTGAGCCAGCCAGGTGCCCCTTTTCTTATTGCTTCTTATGTCCCATCAGAATATAAGTTCTATGACAGCAGGACTCTGACTATCACATTCATCACTTGCTTATATCAAAAACAGTACTGGCATAGAGCAGGCATTCAGTGAACATCTTAGAATTAATCAATATAGCCAATAAGGCACATAACTCATTCCATTGTTAAATAGCTAATTTATAAGAAACTTACAAAAAATTGTTACTTATGCTAAGCTAAAATCACCATTCTATGAAAAGCCATTCACTTGTCCTAGACTTATCTTTCGGACCACCCAAATACTGTTTTTCATTCTATATCTTTAAGCATTTGGATACAGTTGTGGGTTTGTTTGTTGTTGTTGGGGTTTTTTTGGGGGGGTGCTCTTATTAATTGCTTCTTATCCAGGCTATGTGCCTTCAACACCTCCTATATTATGGTTTCCAGAGTCTACCCTAATTTGTCTGTATCCAACAGAAAGATCTCTATCTTAAGGCAAGCCTGCCAGAATAGAACACACTACTCCAGGTACCAAAAATGCCACGTTGGAGACCCGAATGTTATAACCCTATTAATTTGATTGAATGGATAATTATCATTTCTAGGAGCCATATCACCCTTCTATATACACAGAAAATGCCTCTTTATGGTTACCAGAAATTTGCTGAACACCTGTCTGTGCTGAGCAGAGTAGATTGTGAGGCATCTGTGAGGTGCCTGGGTGGCTCAGTCGGTTAAGCGTCTGACTTTGGCTCAAGTCATGATCTCGTGGTTTGTGTGTTCAAACCCTGCATCAGCCTCTCTGCTATTAGTGCAGAGCCTGCTTTGGATCCTCTGTCCCCTTCTCTCTCTGCCGCTCCCCTGCTTACGCTCTCTGTCTCTCTCTCTCTCAAAAGCAAACATTAAATATATATATATATATACATATATATGTATGTATATATATGTATGTATATATATGTATGTATCTGTCTCAAGAAGTTTATAATCTAAGAAGAAAAAAACTATTTCACATAATCAGAATCAGAGTTGGAAGAAAGTTTCAAGGGCACCTAGGCACTTCCTCTCCATTGATGGAAAAGACAGTGGGGCCCCAGAGCAGTGATGAAATGATAACGAACAAGACAGAACAGAATGTGATTGAGTGATCATCAATCAGGTGGTGCAGACAATAAGAACAATAAAAGAAATTCAGAGGGTAAGAAAATCAGTAGCCCTTTGAGTTGCTGGTAAGAGCCTCACAGAAGAAGGAAGCCTGGGCCTTGGGGTATGGAGCGAATTTGACAGATGAAGGACAGAGATGGCCGTTAGGAAAACTGGGCTTCTCAGAGACACAAGACAAGACAGAGTATGGCATGTTCTTGAGACAAATTCACAAGAATAGATGGTATTTATATAAAATACTAATATATTATATAATATACAATTAATGAAATTATAAAAATTGACTTTGTAAATGTAAAATTAAAGTTTTATGGAAAGCCTACAGACTAAGGAAAGCCCTAGCAAACACCAGATAATATGAACTAAAGTTTATGGGTAATTCTAATGTAAGTATCAAGAAGATGCTGTGAATAGTAATAACTAACCACACATCAAAAATGCATATAGCATTGTTTCCGTCTCAAACCGTAAAAGTACTAGAGCCTAGGAATAGTCTAGTGAACATGGTAGAAAAATATTAGCATTTAGAAAGGAAGAAACTGATCCATAGAAAAGAATTTGGGTTCTCTAAGTTGTCTTCTGGCTTTATTCTCTATATTTGTCATAGCACAGTCTGAAAAAAGAGAAAAACAAAGAGAAGAGGAGGAAGGAAGGATGGAGGGAGGGAGGGAGAAAGAAAAGAAAGAAGGAAGTAAAGAAAGAAGAAAAGAAAGAAAGGAAAGAAGGAAGGAATACAAGGAAAATCTTGTGTTTCTAGAAGTGGTGATTGCACATCTTGAATGTATTAAATGCCACTGAATTGTTCACTTTAAAATGGTTAATTTATATTATGTAAATATCAACTCAATTTTTTAAAAAATCAGTTTTACTAATTCAGAGGAAGTGTTATAATAATATGGAAATAGAGATGCCCAAGAATCCTTCTCTTACTGGTTTATAGAAAACAACGTCTATGTTTACTCATTGGATTCAGATGATTCAGGAGTCACACTGTTCTTGAACTTGGGGTGGAGCAACCTAGGTTATGGAAATACCTCTGGAAAACAACTGTGTATAATTATTGCCTTTTACTAAGTCATATGATCATTCTGAATGTACTCTCTGCCTCAGTAGAATCTGGAGATAGAATTGTATTGTTGGAAGGATCAGCTATGGCAATGCTTTGTATATTCATTCAACAAATAAGTCTGGAGCTCCTAGCGTGTGCCAGACATTGCCTTGACACTAGAGATAGAACAGAGGACAGCTAGCTCAAATCCTTGCCCTCACTGAGTTTGCATTCCAGTTATGGAGGTTGATGATACACAGGACCTCAGTAAGAAATTATCTAGTATGGCATATATTACTAAGTGCTAAGTAAGAAAACAGAGCCGACAAGGGAGATTGGGAAGCATGTGTTGGAGGTATGCACGTTTAGATGGAGAGGGCATTAAGAACGAGCCCTTTGAGTTAAAAATCAGAAGAAATTGCAAAGCTGGCCACGTAGATATATGAGGTAAGAGCATTCCCGCAGAGAAAACAGTGGCTGTTCAGCATGTTTGGAATGGCCATTTTTCTGTACCTGGATAAGTAAGGGGATAATAGTACAAGTAACGTAGCGCCTTGAAAGTCTTCATAAAAACTGTGACATAGGAAAACATTGGAGGGTTTTGAGCGGAGGGTTTTAACCTAATACGTGTTTTAACAGAATTGCTCTGGTTGATACGTTGGGAATAGATTGATGAGGGGTAAGTGTAGAAGCAGGGAAGCAGGTTAGAAGGTTATTTCAATAATATGGGTGAGAAATTATGGCGGTTTGGACCACGATTACGGGTCCCAGGGGTGGTAAGACATGATCGAGTTCAGGACATATCACAAATTAAAGCCTATGAATTTTGCAAATGCGAAGAGTAAGAGAGAGAAGATTTGAGCATGACACATTAAATAATTAATCTGCTAGCTAAAATCATGGGGTTGCCATTAGCTGAGATGGGGAAGGCAGAAGGAGGAGCACTTTGGGGAAATGGTGGAAGGAGAGAGTATGAGGAGCTCAGTTTTGAACATGTTAATTTCAAGCTTTTTGATTTCTAAGGGAAGTATTGGGTAGGCAGTTGGTTATATGAGCCTAGAGTTCAGGATAGAGGCACAGGCTGGATATAAAAATTTGGGAATCATCAGCATATTGTGATACAAGGCATTTATAGACTGTAAAATGCTATTCCAATATACAGCATTGTTACTTAGCAATTCCTCATGAATATAACACAACTGCAATCATTACCCCACCAACCCCTCTGTTCGGATCACCAAAGATACTTTTTAAAAGATACTGTTTTAAAAGAACACAATTTTTTTCTTTCTGGAAAATAGGGTACATGCAAGGGGTAATTTTTTCTTGTTCTACTTCCCAACTACTTTATTGCTGGTTTTAAATGCTAAGAAGTTGAGAGCTTCCTAATTAACTTTAGGCTTGCCAAGTATTATCAACTGGAAGTTCTGAGACGGCCATGTAATGGCATCCTCTTCAAGAATGTTTATCTTCCTAGGGACTGAGAAACTCAAATGTGAAATGCACAGTCTTAAAGGAGCACGAAGCTGCTAGATCAACCACTGTCTTGATAGTAATCATGTACTGAAGAACATACTGCCAATCTTTGATAAGAAATATGCTGGTAGTTAAAAACATACACACTTTATAACACTCTATCCCATGAAAAGAATTGAACGAAACCTCTACTGGGCTTTAACCACTGAAAAGACAATGATTTGAGGATGAAACAACACATGGGAAACATGAGGATGAGAATATATGGGAGAATTGCAAGAATACTGATTCCATTCAATCACTGAGATCTTGATGCTATGTTGAGAATCAGAATACATATTTGCTTTTACATAATCTACATGTCAGTTCATAAAAGTCCAAAGAGAAGTATTTGGGCATCAATAAAATACAATCCTGTTGTGAAGTTTTTGAAGTATCAATATGTCAAAGTAAATTCTTGAATTTCTAGTTCTAGAAATGGTAGAGTGGCTTGTGTTGGACTAACTCTTGGTAAACAGGTCTAAACTCTGGGAAAATATCAAATTTCATTATTTGAAGGCCCTGGAAACTCAACAGATTTAGGTAGATATTGGAGGGCATTTGACCGTTGAGAGAAAGGAACCACACTGGCTGTGGTTCATGCTTATACAACTCCTCTCATGAGAGCTCGCCATAGTCCACACGACGAGGAACATCTAGAGGTAGAGCATAACATTGCAATGTTTGGGGCTTGTCAGAGGATGGAGTCTGGGGCTGACAAAGCAGTTGGGGGCTGCTTCCTTATTTTGCAAGACTCTGGGGACAGAGTCTTGCAAAATAAGGAGCCACAGAGACGATGCCCCAAATCTGTATATAAACTCACTTTAAATTCTTGCCTGAACCCTGAGCTGTACTTGCCTAGACGAGACACCAAGTAGACCAACATAAAACGACAGCTGGAATGAGGAATAAGTCCTCTGCTATCCACTGCAAGGAAGACCAAATTTGGAGTGTGCATCTCACCAAGTCAGAAGGGTCTGGTCAACACTGCAGGCTTTCCACCAAAACCCTAGAAGGGCCCCAGGGAGTAAAGGTTATATCCTAGTTCTAAAGAATTTACCCTAAAACAAATGGCAAAACTAAAATAAACCCATCTTTAAAAGTGTAATACCAAGCATTCACAAGTTCATGGTAATCAGCCGGCAATGTAATTGACTACGTAAAGCAAAAGTCGACATTCTATTAGGTTTCCTAAAACAGGTGAAAAACACACAGAGACATATTCAAAAAGTTTGGTGAATCTCAGAAAGGACAAATATGAAGAAAACCATATCTGGGCTCAGGACTGTCAAATAGCTGAAAAATTTTTAAAAAGATCTTAAAATCCTCAGATAAAAATTGAAGGAAAATGATCAATGTAGTTTCTAACATCTCATCAGAAATAATAAAGGACAGAACAATGTCTGCAAAATTATAAGAGGCCAAAAAAAATGTGTCATCCCAGAATTCTATATCCAGCACAAGTGTTTTTCAAAAATGAAAGCACACATCCTACAGGCACCAAAAGGATAATAAGGAAATATGAAAAACCAAGAGCCAGGAAATTAGACAACTGGGATGAAATGAGAAAATTTCTTGGGAAATAAACTTACCAAAACTAATGCAAAGGGAAATAAAAATTTATGAATTCCTCTATGTTTATTAAAGAAGATGAACTTGTAATTAGAAACCATCTCACAAAGAAAACTCCAGGCCTTGGGGTTTTGCTGATGAAGAGTATCAAACTTCTAAAGAAGAAATAAAACCATTCTATTCCAATGTTTTCAGGAAACAAAAGAGGAGGGAACATTTCCTAGCTGTTTTCATGAGCCTAGCATGGCCACAATATGATAATTTGACAACACACTGCAAGAAAAAAATTTCAGGCCGATATCCCATATGACCATAATTGAAAAATCCTTCCCCAAATATTACTAAATGGAATCCAGCAATGTATAAAAAGCGTAGCACATCACTTTCAAGTAAAGCATTATCCCCATTTAAGTTTGATTCAACATTGAAAAAATTGATGTACGCTGGAAATCCACCTGGGGGAAAAAATGAATCGCAACCCCCACATCACACTGTACATGAAAACTAATTAGTGATGTAGTAGAGACCTAAATGTAAGAGCTAAAACAATAAAGCTTCAAGAAGAAAACACAAGAGAATATCTTTGTGACTTTGCAGTGGGTAAATATTTCTGAAAACACAAAGAGCACTAGCTGCTAAAGCAAAAAATGATAAATGGGGCATCATCAAAATCTGGAACCTCTGCTCATCAAAAGACACTGTTAAGGAAATGAAAAAGCAAGCCACAGAGAGAAAATATCTGCGAAATGTGTATCTGACAAGGAACCTATATGTAGAATATGTAAAGAACTCAAGCTGATCAGTAACGAGACAGCCCAATAAAAAAATTGCCAAGAAACTGGAATCTGTGCTTCACAAAAGAAAACCTGTGAATGGCCAGTATATACATGAAAAGATGTATTCGTTGTCAGGGAAATATAAATGAAATTAAATGAAAGATTTTGCAATCAATTGAATGGCCAATTTTTTTTTTTTTTTTTTTTTTTTTTTTTTTTTTTTTTTTTTTTTTTTTTTTTTGGTGGAGAATGCCAAATGTTAGCAAGGATGTGGACCATCTTCAAATTCTCATGCGTTGCAGGTAGAATCATTAGATGGTACAATGACTTTGGAAATCTATTTGGCAGTTTCTTTTGAAGTTTAACATACACCTCCCTTATGATGCAGCAATCTCCCTCCTAGGTATTTACCCAAAAGAAACAAAAACCTATTTCCACAGAAGGGATTTGTGCAAGAATTATCGTAGCAGCTTTATTCATATGGATGTCCATCCACAGGAAGATAAATAAATAAATTCTGGTAAATTTGTACAGTGGAATACTATCCCATAATTTCTGAATTGAACAAACACAGGTAAATTTCAAAACATTCGTCTGAGTGCAAGGAGGGCACAAAAGAGTTATATTGTCTATGATTCCATTTACATGAAGTTCAAGAACAGGCAAAACTAATCTAAAATAGCAGATATCAGATGCTGGTTGCTCATAGGGAATAGGAGTAGGCTGGTCAGGAACATGGGACATTTGGGAATGTTCTACACCTCAGTCGAGGTGGTGATTACAGGTACATACATTTATAAAGGCCCAAAGAATTACACATTTAGATCTGGCATTTAAGTGTGTGGAAATCTGACCTCAAATTTTTAAAAAGTGAATTTCTTGCATTTCCCAGATTAAAAGAGCAGCCCGCATATGCATGTTCCTCCGGAAATGAAATAACTTCAGAAAAAGGAGACTAATTTAAAGGAAGTCCTTTATTCCAGGTGAAAGTGAATTGGTGAAAAACTGCTGTACTTTTGAAGATATATATGCATTTGGGGGTTACTCAAAGACACTTTAAACACTTTTTTTTAGGTTTATAGAGGGAAGAGTGATTAAGCTCACACATTGTGAATCACTCAATGTCCCACTGCAAAGAGAAATATGCAGAGGTCCTGCACATTTAGGTGCTACAACTTTCTCTGAATATGATTGTGCTAAAGGGGCACCTGACTGGCTCATTCGGCTGAGCGTCCAACTCTTGATTTCAGCTCAAGCCACGATCCAAGGGTCGTGGGACTGAGCCCCCACATCAGGCTCTAAGCATGAAGCCTGCTTAAGATTCTCTCTCTCCCTCTGTCCCTTTTCCCCCTTTTGCTTCCTCTCTCTCTAAAAACTAAAAAAAAAAAAAAAAAAAAAAAAAATTTTTTAATGATCTTTCTAAAGCAAGTGAAACCCACTGATCATACTCAATGATATTCCTCCTCCAACATTTCCCATTTGACTTCAAGCATAAATTAAATCCGTATTTACAAAGTGAATGTGGAAATGAAGCCATTGTTGATATAATTCAGGTGGCCCCAAGGTTAAAAATCTGGAACTGCGTTTGTCAGGGCGGGGAAGTGGGGAGCTGTTGAATTGTTTACCGTCTCCCATTCTAATAAAAACAAAAGCAACACATTTTCCAAACTCTCATTTCTTGTAAGTAAATGTTTGTGGGCCACCTTTGCTTTATGGTGTAATTATCTTTGGCTAGCAGAAGCAGGGTAGGCTTAGCTCAGCCGCAAATATTTCCAGGATTCAAACTCTAAACATACTTCAGCTGGTTCTAAGATGGTTCACTAAGAAGCCAGACAACATAAAGAATCCCTTAGAATCGGTATTTTGACATCCTCACTGCAATTGGCAATGTGACAGCAGACATTACATTTTTTTCGACATTTTATTACAAAATGGGCTTTGTGTTAGATGATTTTTTTCCAGCTATAAGCTAATGTAAGTGTTCACGTTTAAGGTAGGTTAGGCTAAGCTATGATGTTCGGTAGGCTAGGTGTACTAAATGCATTTTGAACATAAGATATTTTCAGCTTACGATGGGTTGATCAGGATGTAACCCCGTGTCGAGGAATAGCTATAGAATATTAGAAAATGAAAGTTCATGGCATATTTTAAAGTCACATTGGTGGCAATTGTTTAAACGTACTATATTTGCCTTTATAGAAAATTTAGATTTACATTATGTTAATACTTGAAGCTATGCAATGATAATATTAACATGAATTTACAACTAAAGTGTGTTAGAATTTAAATAATTGATTTTTACAAATTGCCTCATATAAGAACCTAGGCAAAATTACATATCTTTTTCCATGTTAAGTCTTCCGAGCAAAGTGTAAGAGTGTAATAGTTTCCTAGTAATTTAAAATTTTTTCATTATTATTTTTTCCCGATCTTATTCATTTTTTTAAATATAATTAATTGTCGAATTGGTTTCCATACTACACCCAGTGTTCATCCCAAGTACCCTCCTCAATGCCTATTGCCCACTTTCCCCTCTCCCCAGCCCCCCCTCAACTCAGTAAGTTCTCAGTATCCAAGAGTCTTATGGTTTGTCTCCCTCTCTCTCTGTAACTTTTTTTCCCCTTTCCCCTTCCCCCATGGTCTTCTGTTAAGTTTCTCAAGATCCACATATGAGTGAAAACATATGATATCTGTCTTTCTCTGACTGACTTATTTCACTTAGCATAATACCCTCCAGTTCCATCCACGTTGCTGCAAATGGCCAGATTTCATTCTTTCTCATTGCCAAGTAGTATTCCATTGTATATATAAGCCACATCTTCTTTATCCATCCGTCAGCTGATGGACATTTAGGCTCTTTCCATAATTTGGCGATTGTTGAAAGTGCTGCTATAAACATTGGGGTACAAGTGCCCCTATGCATCAGCACTCCTGTATCCCTTGGGTAAATTCCTAGCAGTGCTATTGCTGGGTCATAGGGTAGATCTATTTGTAATTTTTTGAGGAACCTCCACACTGTTTTCCAGAGCGGCTGCACCAGTTTGCATTCCCACTAACAATGCAAGAGGGTTCCCGTTTCTCCACATCCTCGCCAGCATCTATAGTCTCCTGATTTGTTCATTTTGGCCACTCTGACTGGCGTGAGGTGGTATCTGAGTGTGGTTTTGATTTGTATTTCCCTGATGAGGAGCGACGTTGAGCATCTTTTCATGTGCCTGTTGGCCATCTGGATGTCTTCTTTAGAGAAGTGTCTATTCGTGTTTTCTGCCCATTTCTTCACTGGATTATTTGTTTTTCGGGTGTGGACTTTGGTGAGTTCTTTATAGATTTTAGATACTAACACTTTATCTGATATGTCATTTGCAAATATCTTTTCCCATTCCGTTGGTTGCCTTTTATTTTTGTTGATTGTTTCCTTTGCAGTGCAGAAGCTTTTTATGTTGATGAGGTCCCAATAGTTCATTTTTGCTTTTAGTTCCCTTGCCTTTAGAGATGTGTTGAGTAAGAAATTGCTGCGGCTGAGGTCAGAGAGGTTTTTTTTCCTGCTTTCTCCTCTAGGGTTTTGATGGTTTCCTGTCTCACATTCAGGTCCTTTATCCATTTTGAGTTCATTTTTGTGAATGGTGTAAGAAAGTGGTCTAGTTTCATTCTTCTACACGTAAGCCATTACATTTTGAAAGCTAATTTTATTTTTTTCTAAAAGTAATTTTTCCTTTATATTATATATACACAAAATACATATATTTTATATATATGTAGTGAGAGAATATATCATATATGCTATGTACATTGTGTACATTGTATTATATATTATATTTTATTATAGATAATAGTATAAAATATTAATATATTAATATTTTATATATATAATAAGCTTACCAGTCCCTGAGCTACCCTGTCCTATGTCTGATTCCCACTACCCTGAAGCAACCATTTTCAAATCTTTCAAATATTTCTTCTGGCATTACCATATTTCTAAACCACAGGTTTATACTGCTATTTCTTCCTTCTACCATTTTCCTGGGAGTTTTTTCCTCTCTCCTGTGTTAGATCCTCTTATTCCAGGATCCTATACCTCCTTTTCTGATTTATCTCTCCTTTCAGTGGCTCACACTTTTGAGCATCCTGAGAAAGGATGCATAGGAGGGTTCTTTAGGAGAAAGAGCACACATCTCAAACTAGAGTGTCAACTTCAAGGTGGAAACAATTTTTCCTGAGATTTTAAAGACATTGCTGTCTTTTGTTTACTTGGATATTTTCCCAGTTTCCAGCATCAGCTGTCACTGTGATTTCTGATCATATGTGTGTGACCTATTTGTTTGGTTTTTTTAATGTTTATTTTGAGAGACAGAGACAGAGACAAAGAGACAGAGAATCCCAAGCAGGCTCTGCCCTGGGCACAAAGCCCCATGTAGGGCATGCATGCAAGTGGGGGAGGGGCAGAGAGAGAGATTGAGAGAGAGAGAGAATCCCAAGAAGAGAGCCTGATGTGGGACTCAAACCCACAAACCGTAAGATCATGACCTGAGCTGAAGTTGGACGCTTAACCCACTGAGCCACCCAGGCTCCCTGTGACCTGTTTTTGTGTTTGGTTTTGGTTTTTTATCTTTGCAGAAGCTTTTAGAATCTTCCATTTGTCACTAGTGTTTTGTTTTGTAATGTTTCTTGAAATTTCACAGTGATGTATCTTCATGTCCCTACTCTCAAATCTTTTCCTGGGCATTTGCTGGGCTCTTCCGATGTGAAAACAAGTGTCCTTCAATTCTGTATGATTTTGCATTATTTCTTCGATCTTTGATCCTGTTTCCTCTTTTCTTTCTTCTCCATATTCACTAATCAGATGAGAGACTTGATCCTTTTATTTTCTAATCCTCTCTCCTGTATATTTTATGTTTGAACTATATGTTGTTTTGTTCTGATTCCCAGGAGTTTTTCTTAATGTATCTTCCACTATTTTATTAATTTCTGCTTATCTTAGTTTCATTTTCTAAGAGTTCTTTGTTTTCTGATTATTACTTTTTATAGAATCATCTTTGTTTCATAGATGCATCACTTTCCATTTGCGTCTTGGAGAATATTAGTCATTTGGTTTGTTTTGCTTATGTTTTTGTTTTTTTAACGTTCCCTGTGTTCTTTTTCTTTCTTCTGAATCAGATAATTCCGTCAAGTTTCTCACATTCCTTGGTTGGGTGGCACTTGTGAACCAGGTGATTTAACTATCAGGATCTGCAGGATTTCTTCTTGTTCCAATCCACTTTCCCAGAGAGTAATGTTCTCATCTATTACCTATGGCATAAGGCAGAGGCCATTTTCCTGGAAACCCAGCAAAGAAAGTGGCCTGAGGTCTCCTTCCTGAGAATCCAAGTAACTCTCTTAATCTGCCTAGGTCAACAGGTGCAGTGTCCCGCCTTCTACTGTCCGAGGGAGGGGCGTCTCTAGTTGGGAGTTAGAGAATAAGATCTAAGGGTCTTTTACAGATTTTCTTTTCTTTTTTTTTTTTTAATTTTTTAAAATTTTATTTACTTATTTGGAGAGAGAGAGAGAGAAGGAGAGAGACAGAGAATCCCAAGGAGGCTCCTCCCTGTCAGCACAAAGCCCAGTGTAGAGCTCTAACTTTCAAGCTAGTAGATCATGACCGGAGCCAAAACCAACTTAACCTACTTAACCTACTTAGCTACTTAACCTACTTAGCTACCCAGGTGCCCCTCTTTTACGGATTTTCAGCCAATCCTCCTTTCTTCAGCCCCACTCCAACCACTTTCTGGTGTCCCTCGAAACATCTGATGGCTGAACTTCATCTGAATTTGGCAGTGTAAATCAGCTTTCTGCTGCTTTGACAGTCTTTGAAGTTACAGTTTTCCCTGGAACGGTGAATGTTTATCCTCAGGAAAAAGTACTTTACTTTTCTTGATTCATCCAAGATTTAGGCTTTATGAGATTGTTCACAAGTAAACAAAAAATAAGCATGAGTTGTGAAAATACCAAGTGGGTTGGGTTAAGTCTAACTTTTCATTCATAACTGAACAAACTCTTTTCTGTTAAAAAACAAAACAAAACTATAAGTCTTGACAAATAAACACATATAAAAATAAATACCTCTAAAATCTCCTTATGAAGTTGATTGAAAATTATACTTACCAATCAAAGACTTGTGTGGTGTTTTTAAAATATGAAGCTTAAATTTACCTCCTGTGCCTAAAAAAAAAACCTGCATTGGTTTCTTGACTTCTTTTTTTTTTTTTAACATAATCTACCCCCCCAAATGTGACCCAAATCAAGAAGTATGCATTTTTAAGAAACCAAAGACGCTGGGAATGAAATTTGGAATGTCAGTAGTCACTTGTCTTGATGATGTCCCGCTAGTATTTTTAAATTTTTATTTCAGAGGTTTTTTTCAACTTCATTTGGGGGCAGGAACTTGATGATATATCATCTTACGATAAAATCTTTTAAGTCAGTGAATAAAACGTATAAACAAAGTTGCTGGACCTAAAAACATATTGATAAAGATCTGTTCCACAAATCCATTTGACAGAAAGCAAACATACTTGAAGTGATATAATTTATTACTTCCTCCACAGCCTCTAGACTTATTCGTGAAAGAAACAAAGTGAACTGAATAGTCTGGCTAAACATCATGCAGTCAAGCGGCTGCTTCTTGACAGATAGGCCAGATCTCAGGTTCCCATTCCTGCCCTGTGCCCCTGCGAGACAGCTAGGGTCATCCACAGGTTGTTTTGTGACTAAAGTTGCGATCAAGTGTTTGGGGTTTAATGTCTTTTGATCTCCTAGATGTGGGCCCTCCCTGGCCACTCCTGGGACCTCCCAGAGGTAGGTGCACTTAGCCAAGTGCACCTGATGGCACTTAGCCAAGATGCTGTTGTATATCTTTGAATGACACCGATGTCCTTGCTCTGGTAAAAAGCTACAGGCTGTGAACACAGGGAAAAATCAACACATCCACACATATTCTTGCTATAGTGGAAAATCTGCTTACATGGTGATATAGAGCGGTTTTCTTTGTTTAGAGTGGAAACTCTTTGCTTGACGAACTGGTTTCTTCAGTGATACCAGCTTTTATTGTGTAATAAAATTTTTGCTTTAAAAATGAAGTGGAAAGAAATCCAGCAAAATATTAAACAGCAAAACACAGGAAGATAATACTTATTTTCTCCTTTTAAGCTGGCCCCGAGTTTTCCAATTGGTTTATATTTGAGAAAGCGAACATAAGTGTTATCTTTTTTTAAGATAAAATTTTAAGTGCTTCTAATGCAAAGCAGTTGCTCAGAAAAACAAATCCAAGAAACAATTTGTTAGGAATATCTCTACAAAAGCGTAACTGAATCAAACCTAAAAGATGTAGCACTTACCAAACTGTACGCTCTTCTGCAAAACTGCAAATTCCTTTTTTAGAACATGAACTGCTCAAAGACAGAATCTGTATCATTCATTCATTCATTCATTCATTCAACAAATGTTTACTGAGCAGGTACTACGTGCCAGGCACCCTTCCAGATGTTAGAGAAACAACAATGAACACATCACATGAAATCCCTGCCCTGTGAAGATTATAATCTGGCGGGGATGGAGGGCAAAGCAAGCAATAGGCACAGTGAATAATTAATTATATCATATATTACAAGGTGGTAATGTGCTATGAAGAAAAATAAAGCGAGTGGGGTCATTCTTAAAATTACGACCATGTAGAATTTGCTTTGACTTTAGTTAAAATTTGACCATGATCTTATATAGTTGATAAGTTTCTTTAGAAAATAATTTCATTTAAATCTAAATCATTTGTGGGGCGCCTGGGTGGCTCAGTCAGTTGGGCGGCCGACTTCGGCTCAGGTCATGATCTCGTGGTCCGTGAGTTCGAGCCCCGCGTCAGGCTCTGTGCTGACAGCTCAGAGCCTGGAGCCTGTTTCGGATTCTGTGTCTCCCTCTCTCTGACCCTCCCCCATTCATGCTTTGTCTCTGTCTCAAAAATAAATAAACGTTAAAAAAAATTAAAAAAAAATAAAATAAATCTAAATCATTTGAGGTTAGCTGGATCAGAGTTGGGAGCTGAGAATAAAGCTAAACAGGACAGTGTGGTAAAAAGCGTATTGAATCAGGAATGTTCTGATCCCTTTGTCATTTGTTGAACTTCAGGGCTACATACTTGGCATTGAGATTGAGGGAGGGATCAAATAGGGGGGCTGGATGTCCCCCGCACGCTGAATTCCAGGGTGACGGGGGGAAAGCATGGAAAGATGGAGTAGCTAACTTCAAATACTGGCAGGGTCAACATGTGAGAGACAAGGTAAGTCTTCTCTATGGTCCTGTATAATTAAGGAATGCCTTCAACTGAAAATGGAAGTGAAAAATCAAGTGAGCAAGCAATATGAGGAATTTTCTGGCTCTTACAGTTGAAAAGACCAAGAATAGATTCAGGGATAGCTTTCTGCAGGTGCTCAAATGTTGTTGTCTGGAAATGGTCTCATTCCCTCTCATCTCTGCATTCGACTGTGTTCATTTTCAGCAAGGACATGCGGCGAAGATGGCCCCCAGCCAGTCTGGGCCCTCGTTTTATGCTAAGGATGCATCACAGAAAGCGTACCTTTTCCCCAGTATCTCAGAATCATGTGCCCATCTACGTAAGCCAATCTCTGAGACTGAGTGGCTTCACATGACATCCCGGAAGCTGAACCACAGTGACAAAAGGATCAAGGTGTCTCCCCAGGGGGATATTGAGGGATACCTGACAGGAAGGAGTAAATGCTAGATAGGCAAAAACAAGGGATCCACTGCAGATCATTCCGGGTAAAATTCGGAGTATGGTCAGGAACTACAAAGTAACATGTTGCCATTCAATAAAAGGACAATGTAAACCATTGGAACCATCCCAAATTGAGATTGCAGGAGATATGTGAGTTCTGTCATAGGAAGTTCAGTCAAAGACTTGCATTTCTAAGGTTGCTAAGCTTTCAATCAATCCACTGAATCAATCAATCAATGGATCACTTTGTTATTGGACACTGTAAAGTCTCCCTGTCTCTACTGCTGTTGTGCTTGTCCATTCTACCATCGTATCTTAGCCCTTTAAGGGCAAATGCCTCCTGACGAGCCAGCATCCCTATTCCCTGCTTGCCCCCCTACAATTCATTCCCCAGAGAGCAGCCAGAGGAAATACCCATTTACTCACTCAACAAATATTTATTGAACACCTGGTGTGTGACAGGGACTGCTTAAGGGACAAATCCATTGCTGGCCAAATACATAAATCTCTGCCTTCAGGGAGCTTCTGTTCCAGTAGGAGAGGGAGAAAGAAAACAACGTAAGCCAGTAAAATGTATATTAAATGGTAAGAGATGCTAAAAAGAAAAAATAAAGCAAAGTGCATGGAATATTAACAGTGAGGTAGTTGGGATGGTCCGGGAGCACTTCTTGGAGAAAGTGATTTTGTTTTTAAGGTTTTAAATATTTATTCATTTATTTTGAAAGAGAGAGAGAGAGATGATGATGATGATATGATGATGATGATGATGATGATGATGATGATATGATGATGATGATGATGTTAATTGTAAGGGCCATGATAGATATTAAGGACTGACTAGTATGAGCTGGGTAGTATTCGAGTTCCTCTAACAACTTTCAAAGTTATGCATCATTAGCCCATTTCACAGAAAAATAAAACAAAACAAAACATGGAGTATCAGAGATCCTACATACTTCGCCCAGAGAAAAATAATAACCATTGTCAGTTAGAGGTGGTAGAGAGATTAAAACAAAAGTCTGCATACCTTCAACCAAACCAGGCGTCTCCATTGAAATATTCATCCCTGAGGCCACCAGCAAATTCTAAATAACAATTCTAATGAACACATTTTATTCCGTCAGCAAGATGTATCCTAAAGTATCAGAAGAGCCTAACTAAGAAAGGTTATTTTTTTTTGGTCTGGGAATTCTTAAAAATTTTTTCCATATAAATTAATGGTAATTGTGTCTTTGTTTTATGCCATTTCAGCTTAACTTTTCAGGGAAACACTCTACTTTTGTATAGCAGGGGAAACCTGTATGTGGGTCATATTTTCAACTCCAAAAATTATTATTACTAATTATGAATAACTGTTATTTTACACGGAGAATGCTTTTACATTTATACATGCGTCAGTTTCTTTGCTCATATTTTCTTTTTGCACCTGAGACACAGAATCGGAAGCAGGCTCCAGGCTCCCAGCTGTCAGCACAGAACCCCACGCGGGGTGTGAACCCAGGAACCGTGAGATCACGACCTGAGCCGAAGTCTGACTGAGCCACCCCGGTGCCCCTGTGGATTCATGTCTTTAATCAGTTGTAGAAAATACTCAGCCATGATTTTGCAAAAGTTGCCTCTCTTCTAATCTCTTTATTCTCTACTTCTTAGACTCTAGTTAGATATATATTAGACTTTCTTGGCCTTTCCATCCTATCTCTTAGTCTGTCATTAAAATCTCCTTTCTCATCTCTTTGTGCTACATTCTGAGTGGTTTCTGCAGATTTTGGACCAGTTCCATAATTCTTTCTTTGGTTCTAACATGCTGTTTAACTCACTTGTTTGTTGTTTGTTTGTTTTAAAATATGTTGATAATGATTATGTTTATTTTTAACTATTTTTTCTAATATTCTGGCTCAATTTTTTGTTCATTTTTGTGATTCTGTATGCTTTCTTGTATGCTTTGCCTGCATAGCTATTCTACACTCAAGCTGATATCTCCAATGTCTGAAATCCTCAAAAGCCTAAATATATTATTGCTTTTTTTTGCTAATGTGCATTTAAGGAGCTCCGTTTTTCATGTGGCTATTGGCTGATAGTTTTGTGAAAAACCTGGACGCCTAAACTGAAGATGCTTTCTCCAGAGAAGGTTCATGTCTATTTCTTCTGGGACTTAGATGATGCTACTGCCCTGGGACCGCTTTGGCCCCTTCCCAGTTTCTCAGGTTGATTTTCTAGTGTCTGGTTCAGCTCAGCCCCATGGCCACTGGTCCACGGCTTCGTCTTCTTGTTGCTGTGCTGAAAGTGAATCTGCCTTCGGGCCAGTTTTGCCTTCACATATATTTACTGCTCCTAGTCGAGGATCAGGTACCTCTTAGAAGGAGTTGGGAGTGCTTGGTGATCTTCCATTCTTCCTACTGCAATGATGAGATAAAAGTTGTGTCTTAAGCATGATGTGTTGTTTCAAATCAAGAGGGCTCCTCAGAGGATCTAGTCTACCCTCCTGCCCTCTTCTTGTTTTCCTCCTTGCTTCTTCTTTTTTTTTTTTTTTAACCTACCTTTTGTCATTCTGAAATATCTTTTTTTTTTTTTTTTCCGGAGATTCGCTACTTCTCTGAGTTTTCTTTTTCAGTCCTTCTCACTCCCTCACCTCCATTTCTCTTCCCCACTCTTTCAAGTATGGGGTTTTCCAGAATGCCAATTCTCCTTCCTTCTCAGTTGATCTCATCTACATGCTTGGACTTCAGCTGTACTTCTAGCTCTGACATAACCCTAAATGATACATCTATATTTCAAATTACCCTCTCATAATCCCCATTTGGATTTTCCTCAAACTCAAAATTTTCAAAACTGGCTTTATGATCTCCCCCGTATTCCACCTACAAATCTGCTTCTCTTCAACATTTCTCCACTTTTGGACACCACTATCCACCACTCACCTAAGCCAGATGGTCCTGTTAATTTTAACTCCTAAATAGCCCTTGAATTCTCTTTCTCCTCTGTTCTTATCATCACTGCTGTAGTTAGATCCTCATTGTTACTTCCTGATGAGTTGCATTGCCTCCTTTTCTTTCTCTTGCCTCCAGATTCACTGCTGAAATTTGCCTGACGCAATGCTGCTTTTGTGATCTTTCTGAAATGCAGATATGAATGTGTCACTCATCTGTGGAAGATTCTTCATCGGTTCTCCCATTAATGCATGGTAAATCTTAGGTTTCATAATTGGGCATGTGAGACCTCCATGATCTAACTTAAAAAGCTTTTTACTTTCCTGCCTATTTTTCTTTAAGCTGCAAGAAGGCCGTGAGCATATCCATCTTGTTTACTTTGGCTAGTGCCAAGCCCAGGGCTGATAACCTCACAGATAATTACTAAATGGGTACATCACTGCCTCATCTCAAACCATCTGATTCATGGACCCTTTTTCCTAGCCAATCTGGACATTTTTTGCTATAACAAAAGTCTACCCTCCTCGCACAACTGTAGGCTAATTACTATTTACTCTTTTATTCACACATTCATTAGTCTATCTTGGAATTACCACTAACACTGTAACTGATACATAGAAGGTTCTCTGGATGAATAAATGAAAACAAACTTAGAAGTGTGGCCTAGGAGGTAACACATACATGAAGCATTGACTAATATAAAGGACTACTCCAAGAGCAACTTTTCCCCCAGGTGGTATATGCATAAACCAATATAAGTACAGGCAACCTGTATCTTTCTCCTGCCCTTTCCAAGTCCGAGAACCAGATTTAATGAATCAAATTCTTTTCTGAAATGAATCCACACAAAACCAAGACAAAATAAAGGGCAAACCAACCTCCTACAAAGCACTGAAAAGGTAATCAAGACTTTCCCAAGCCCCAAATACAAATAGCAGAGAGCACTAGCTCCATAGGCACCGCTGTGCTGACGGAAGCCCCGCCCCAAGGGAGGCGGGGCCCGAAGTGCGGGGCGGGATTTGTCCGGATCGACCACGCCCTCTCTGGGCGGGGCGTAAGCAGGCGGGCCGCGCAGAAGCCCTCGCACCCCCGCGGTTTCCTAGGAGACGAAACACAAGGCGCCAGAGCTTCACAAGGGAGCCTACGAGGTGAGCCGCCTGTGCGGGCAGGTAATCCCTAGCGGGCTGCGGGGCTGCCACCCTCCGTCCGAGCCCAGCCCCAGCCTGTCCGGCGAGGCCTGCCCGGCATGTCCCCTCCGCGCCCTGTCCTACGAGGGCCAACCTCCGCCGAGAGAAGGGGCCTGGACACTGGTAGGGGGAGGGACGGCGGGGAGGAGGATCCGGGAGCGGGGGTGGAGCGGGAGGGGTCCTTCTGCGTCTGCTGCGATCCGTGCTCCCCAGGCCCCCCGGACCACTTTTCCGCGCTCCTCGACGGCGGGGAAGGTTCGGGGCGGGAGGATGACGGCGGGCATCCGTCGGTCTGAGGGACCCGGCCCCCAAACCTCTCCCTTAGGATCCCCCTACTCCCCCCCCCCAACTCCCCCAGTCTCCACCCCCAGTCTGGAGGGGAAACTGCTTTCACGAGTGAGAAGCGGGATCGGGTCTCGGGAAGGCAGCCGAATTGAGTGCCGAACGACTAAAATTAAAAAGGAGGTAGAAAGAAACTGGGTCTAAATTCCGCCCTCATTCGTGCACCCCAAGGGACTCCCAGGTAAAAGCGGGATCCCGGCGCAGGGCCCCAGGACGGACCCCTTTCCCCGCACACCCGCAGGACCCCCGCCCCAGGAGGCTTTAAATCCCTGTCCGCGAAAAAGGACGAGACTCGGCTTAAAGAAAACTTTCTTCCTGCAGATACGATTTTCAAATTTAGGGACAGAGTCGGGGGCGGGGAAGGGGGGAGCAATAAAACTGATTTTAGGGGCTTGTAGTTTCCGTTCTCAAAGGGATTCATCATATTTAAGTGACCATTTTTAATGAGCAGACATCTGTCCCGAGGACAACGAAATTCTCATAGAGTCAGTTATGGGACTTCCTTCATTCAGAAAACTCATTTGGTCAAAGCAGCGGAGGAGGAGCGAGTTACTCTCCAGCCTTTTGGTTTTCCTCTGTGACCCCACCCCCCAGTTCACCGCGGCGACTGGGGAAGGGAGAAACTCCCCCTTCCTCCTCCACCCCCAGGCGGCCACTTAACTGCCCCAGCAAAGCTGGCCTTGGGCAAGGATGCTCGATCTCCGCGTTGGGGTGGTTCTTTGTTTTGTTTAGTTTAATTTGGGAATACCTTGTGAATATTAGTACACGGCACGATTTTTTTTTTTTTTTAATCCTGGCAGCTTTGTTTTCCCATTGTAAAACTCTCCTTTTAATTTCTGTAAATACGTGTCTTACTTTGAGATCTTTTCTTTTCCTTCCTGTTTTGCTCTTCAAACAAGTTAGTGATTTTTAAGACGTTATTATTATTTTTTTAATTTTTTTTTTAAATATAAGTAATGCCAGCCTTGGAGTGATAGAATTACAGTAGGTTCTACAAAGACAAGTTGCAGACTTCCAAAGGTTATCTGTTCAGTGGTTGGCAGACAAGTTTTACCCTCCATTTGCCCTCTATGTTAATCTTCTTTAATCCTATCTAAATCCCTGTTAGCTGGCAGAAGCTCCTGAGAATACAGCTTAAGTTTACAGTAATTGTACACTTAAATAACAATACGAAAACTATAATGGGAGAGAAATTATAAGGGTATTTACTTAATGTAGGTCTGTAATTGAGCCTCTAAGTCTTTCTCTTTAAATCAAAATGTAAGGTTTGCTTAGCCATAGAAAGTCACTAAATATCGTAGCCTTATTGTAAAAAAAATTCCAAGTTCCTAACAGTTCTGTTAAATAAGGATCATAGTTGTATTACATTTACTTGTGTTCTGCCTCGCTGTGTATATCTACATACATATGGAAATATATACACAGTTTAACCCTTGAACAACACAGGGATTAGGGGTGTGAGCCCCCAACAGTCGAAAATTCTAGTATAACTGTTGAATCCCCCAAAACCTAACAGTCCACTGTTGGCAGAAACCTAACTGGTAACATAAAGAGTTAATCAACACATAGGTTGTACGTTATATGTATTGTGTGCTGTATTCTTCCAATAAAGTAAACGAGAGAAAGGAAATCATTATCAAGAAAATCATAAAGAAAATACATTTACAGCACTCTATGGTATTGATCAGAAACAAATCTGCATGTAAGTAGACCTGTGCAGTTGAAATGTGTGTGTTCAAGAGTCAGATGGACTACAGATGGAAATGTTCACATACATAAGATGTCGTGTTGATACATCTCTGTCTTGCAGGATTAGTCTTCTATAGATGAACAGAGAAGAATAAATGTAACCTACGGAGAAATATTATTATGTGTGAACTGGGGACCATAGGCAATGTATGTTTCTTAAGTTATAACTATTGCTTTTGACTAGTAATTCATTTAGGACCTTACTACGATACACCGATGAAAGCAGTTGTTTACGTGCTATCAGTCAGTAGATACATGGGGGAAATTATTTTAAAAAACAAGAAAAACCTTTCGCCTTGATATCTGTGCCTCTTTCCATTAGGCCATTGTCTTTGTATTTTCAGGGAAGATAAGGGACAGCTGGAATGGTCAGCCTCTAACTCTGGAGAACTATTTATTTTCCAATTCAAATGACCCAAAGAGGCCTTTCTAAAATTTTATGTAAAGGTTAAGCAGGGCTCAAACTGGACAGAGGCTCTGAGAGCCACCAATCAGACCTTTTGAAAATCGATGTGATATCCATAATCTTCGTCACCCACCCCATGGCTGGGAAATGGCCAAGTCCCTTGTTCGTTCTTCCCTGAATGTAAGCAGACCCTATGGGATAGCCACCTTCACTTGAAATAAACTGTTCCCAGGGCCGCCAGGGTGGCTCAGTTGGTTAAGTGTCCCACTCTTGATTTGTGCTCAGGTCATGATGTCACCATCGGTGAGATCGAGCCCCATGTCGGGCTCCATGCTATCTGCTTGGGATTCTCTCTCTCTCCCTCTCTGCCCCTTGTCCCATGTGCATGTGCTCTGTCTCTCAAAAAAAAAACAAAAACAACAACACCCCCCCTCCCCCCACAGAACCAAAACAAACAAACAAACTGTGTTTCTAGTGTTTATTTGGAACGTGGATGGTTAGGCTTGGAATGCAGTTTCTATAGCTTCCATTCCAAAAACGGTTGGGGTTTCCAGGCCAGTGCAGAAAGTCATCAATGAGTGAATGATCTGTAATGCTAATAACACCAGTGATGGTGGTGCTGGTTGGTCTTAACAGTGGAAGACAAAGGAAAGGAAAGATTAATTCCACTTTTGGGGGTTAAGTCACCACGAGGGAGAATTTTAACTATTGTTTCTTGCACACTCTCACCTCTGCCTTTCTGTTCCTACCCGGGCAGCTCCCTCTTTCATTCCCTTCTCACACAATATGTCCTTTTCCAGAATTGCCTACATTACTTCCTGCCCATCAGACCTTCGGTGCTTGTCCTCAGTGAGGTATTAACATGAAAGAAAAGATGATGCTATCATCCCATTGAATTTCTGAAGTAAGAAATTCATTCTCATAAGGGAGCTCCACTTAGACTGTCTTCCTCCTGAACTCCTACTTTCTTTTCCTTCACTGTTTCTGGCCTGTTATTTTCCAGTGTCCTTCCGAGCATGGGGCCAGATGCAGGCTCGGGGTCTAGTAGGGTAGAGAGCACCACTAGCAATTTCCATTCAGTAGCATCTGGATGTTTTAGGGTAAGGAACTGGGTTAGGAATCTTCAGGTGGAGGTGGGGGTGGGCAGCTTTCATTGTGAGGCTGCATGGTTTTGAGGCAAAGAGGGGCAGGGATGGTTCCTTGAGCTGCAACAGTTATTGTAAAAGCCAGTAAGAACAGGTTGTTTAGAAGTTGGGGACCACCCTACAAAGAACAAACAGCCTCAAGCCTAATGCAGTTACTAGACTGACTCCATCTTTGATTCTCTGATTATAGACACGTTATTTTATAGATTACAATCCTACTGATACAATGGATATATTCTCTACATTGTTACTCAACCAGAAGCGATCAGTCAACTTACAGAGAACACTTTTCCTTAAAATAGAGAGAAGTGTATGTCTTCTTAAATAAGGTAACTAGAAAAGGTGTCAAGCAACATAACATGTTGATAATGAACTGCAAAATGCTGATTTAATAAAATTCTAAATGATAAGAATAAATACATTTTAGTCCACGTTTTGTTCAATCATAGCACATGGTACAAAACAAACAACCCAGGAGCTCCCAGCTGGCTCAGTCAGAAGAGCATGTGACTCTTGATCTCGGCATTGTGAGTTCGAGCCCCATGTTGGGAATAGAGATTGCTTAAAAATAAAATCTTAAAAAAAAAAAAAGATCTTTCAAATATAAATTTCCTTGTACAGATAAAGGAAAAATCAAGAAAAGCAAATACATGTTTGTGTCAGGAATTGTGCAGGAGTGTTCACTCTATATTAATGCCGTAATTTTTTTTTTATTTGAGAGAAAGAGTGGGAGTGAGGGAGAGGGGCAGAGAGAGAGAGAGAGAGAGAGAGAGAGAGAATCTCAAGCAGGCTCTAGGCTCAGCACAGAGCCTGACATGGGGCTCAATTCCATGACCCTGGGATCATGTCCGGAGCTGAAATCAAGAGTCAGATACCCAACCGACTGAACCATCCAGGCTCCCCTAATGCCTTAGTATTTCGAATCCATGTATAGTATAATGTAAAGACCACTTACAAAAAACTTCATTTTTAGGCAAATGGAGAGTCATTTGTTGGCATCCATTAAGCCCAGTAGCTCAGACTTAAGCTGAGGAAGGACCTCTAAGTAGATATGGAATCTACCACTACTGCTGTGATCTCTTTTTTAAGATCCTGGCTTCAGAGTTAGCACAACCTACATTAATTCGCACGTGACTTTGAAGGGGTTATGATCTACATGAAGTAAAATAAATGGTAAACAAATACACACTCCCTGTCATTTAAAAGCCCCCCAGGGTTCTTCCCACATTTCCTGTGGACAAATACATTCCTGTCTTGGGAAACAACACCATTTTATTGTCCTTCCCTGCACATGTTTGTTTCTTTTTCCCAAAAGTCTTCTTTTGGAAGCCTTGGGTACTTTGCCAACTACGACATGTCTCTGTGGGTCCTAAACTTCTGCACATAATAGAGAAATGATTCCTATGATTTTATTTGGTGGAAATGAAACAGTGTTACAGTGAAAGAAAAGTCATCTTTGAATGAAGCACCGAATTGTAACAGGCATTTTAACACCAACTGTTTTATTTTTATTTTTATTTATTATTTAAAAAAAAAAATTTTTTTTTAACGTTTATTTATTTTTGAGACAGAGAGAGACAGAGCATGAACGGGGGAGGGTCAGAGAGAGGGAGACACAGAATCCGAAACAGGCTCCGGGCTCTGAGCTGTCAGCACAGAGCCCGACGCAGGGCTCAAACTCACGGACCGCGAGATCATGACCTGAGCCGAAGTCGGACGCTTAACCGACTGAGCCACCCAGGTGCCCCAACACCAACTATTTTAATGGTGCCAAGCATTTTATTATCATCTGCAACTAAGCATATAACATTCTGTATAACAGAATGACAGATTTTTAAAAAATGTTTATTTATTTTGAGAGAGAGAGAGAAAGAGCACAAGTTGGGGAAGGCCAAAGGGTCACAGAGAATCCCCAGCAGGCTCTGTGCTCTCAGCAAGGAGCCCTACACAGGGTTCAGACCCACAACCCATGAGATTAGGACTGGAGCTGAAATCAAAAGTCAGATGCTTAGGGGTGCCTGGGTGGCTTAGTCTGTTAAGCGTCCGACTTCAGCTCAGGTCATGATCTCATGGTCCGTGAATTCAAGCCCTGCATCAGGCTCTGTGCTGACCGCTCAGAGCCCGGAGCCTGTTTCGGATTCTGTGTCTCCCTCTCTCTCTGACCCTCCCCCGTTCATGCTCTGTCTGTCCCTGTCTCAAAAATAAATAAATGTTAAAAAAAATTTTTTTTTTAAAAAGTCACATCCTTAACCAACTGAGCCACTCAGGTGCCCCCAAAATGAAACTTTTTAAATAAATTTGTAACAATGTCATGCCATTATAGCCTTCATTTATTTTAGTGGGTGTACTTTTCATATATTTTTCTACAGCTAGATTAAGATGCTGTTTGGGAAGTGTTACAGAACATATGGTATATTCACCATACGACTTAAAAAAAATTTTTTTTAATGTTTCTTTATTTTTGAGAGAGACAGAGATAGAATGCAAGTGGGTTAGGGGCAGAGAGCGAGGGAGACACACAATCCAAAGCAGGCTCCGAGCTGACCCCAGCACAGAGCCCGATGCCAGGCTCAAACCCACGAGCTGAGAGATCATGGCCCGAGCCGAAGTCAGACGCTCAACCGACTGAGCCACCCAGGCGCCCCAACCATATGACTTTTCTAAAATGTGCAGATTCCTGATTCCGAATACAGCTGGCCCAGGAGTTTCACATTAGGGATCATGGGCCAACGAAATGTAATGCAAAAACTTATTCAAAGAATGGATATAGAATAGATGGTGATTTTCCAGTGCCTGATTTGGAATAATATAGGTTATATTCAGTATAAAAGGAATCATACAAATTCAGCCAGTATTTACTGAATATTCATGGGATAAATAACACAGTGCGATGTAAATGAAGATTTCATAAATGAGTATTACCAGTCTGCTTCTGCAAACTCCATTCCACATCGCACAAAGGACTGACTGACAAATGGTTAGCATACTGGCATACATATTATAATTCTTCCCTGTGCTTAGGTTACCAGATGTTTGAAGAGATTCCTTAATGAAAATTCCTTTTATTCATCTTGTTGTTTTCTTTCTTCTCGAGGGTGTTCGTAAGAATGAAAGCACCGTTTCCTTGCCAGATTCCTTATTGCTGTACTTCATGAACCTACGTAATCTTGGGCAAGAGCCTGTGTTTAACGATGACACAGCTGTCACCAGTGTAGCAACAACAGTCCAAGGGAAGAAGACGGCTAAGGAAGCACTTACGTTTATATTCAACAAGGGAGTCGTCTCAGTCAACAAGTTGTGTTGCATTATTTTTCCGAGATGAACCGATATACAACCATGAGACAGCTGGGGGACGGCACGTATGGAAGCGTTCTGATGGGCAAGAGTAACGAATCTGGGGAGCTGGTGGCCATCAAAAGGTACCGTGCGCGACGCGGCCGACTTTGAGCGTCCGATCTTCCTTTGCCCTTTCTTTAGAGACAGGCCTAGCTCGGACCCCATGCTTGTTTGGCTAATGCGGACTGCCGTTCTGGAGAAACACTGCCAAACGGGATTCCCCACGCACGTTGTTTCAGTTTTCTGGTTTGTCCGGCTACATTAATGATCGAAAAATAAAGTGCTCTGCTTTCTATGCCTGAGAAATATGAACTGAAACTGAAGGCGATGTTTGCAAAGTGTTTAGAATTTAAAGTTGAGTACAGAGTAGACCATATGATTGCTTTAAGTTAATAGGCCTTGAAAGATGGTATTCATAGGACCAGTCGAGTTCTGAATGGCATATGGTATTTTCTTAAGCTTACCAATGAAATAGAATTAACTATTATTAACTTAATCATCTTTTTTTTTTTAAGTTTATTTATTGATTTGGTGGGGTGGGGGCAGGGTCAGAGAGAGAGAGAGGATCCCCAGCAGGCTCTTACGCTGTCAGCGCAGAACTGGATGCGGGGCTCGAACCCATGAACCGTGAGATCATGATCTGAACTGAAGTCAAGAGTTGGACGCTCAACCGACTGAGCCACCGAGGCGCCCCAACTTACTTACCTTCTTAAACTATTGTATTTCGTATCTATTATACGTAAAAAAAGTTACTCCAAAGCTTAGTGACTTAAAACAAGAACAAACCTTTATTAATTCACACTGTGTGGGTCCGGAGTTTCGGGGGAGCTTAGCTGGACGGTTCTGGCTCCAGGTGTCTCATGAGTCACAGTCATCCGAAGGCTGGACTGGGACCGAGCGTCCATTTCGAAGGTGGCTCACTAGATGAGATTGCTAGGGCTGCTATAAAGAAGGAGCACAGACCGAGCGTCTGAAACAGCAGGTTGCCTTCTTCACAGCTCTGGAGGCTGGAAGTCAGAGATGAAGGCGTCAGCCGAGTTGGTTTCTTCCGTTGCCTCTCTCCTCGGCTCCCAGATGGCCGTGTTCTCCCTGTGTCCTCTCAAGGTGTCCTAATCTCCTTATAAGGACACTAGTAATATCAGATTAGGACCCACCCTAAAGACCTCACGTAACCTTAATTAATTCGTTCAAGTCTGTCTTTTAAATACAATCACACTCAGTTCCTGGGAGTTAGAACTTCAACGTGGATTTGGTGGGGGGAAATGTAGCCAATAAATAGGCTGCTGTAACAAAGCGGAAGCCACAGACTGTGCGGCTGAAATGAGAGAAATGTACAGATTTTCAGTTTTGGAGGCTGGAAGTCTAAAATCAAGGTGTCAGAAGGCTTGGCTCCTTCTGAGGGCCATGAAGGAAGGATCTGTTCGAGGTCCCTCTCGTTGCCTTCTAGATGGCATTTTCTCCCTGTCTTTCACATGATCTTCCTTCCGTGCATATCTCTGTGTGCAAATTTCCCCCTTTTGTAAGAACACCAGTCACACTGGAATAAGTTCCACCCTAATAACTTCATTTTACCCTCACTGCCACTGTAAAGGCCCGTTTCCAAATCAAGTCACAGTCTGAGGTGCTGGGGGTTAGGACTTTAGCATATGGGTTTGTGTGCAGGGGTGGGCACAGTTTAGCCCAGAACACTCACTCACTGGCTGAGAAGTGGCCTCTTCACATGGGCCTCCACAGAGGGTTGCTTGAATATTCTCATGACGTGGCCGTCGCCTTCCTTCAGAACGAGTCTTGGAGACCAATTGCCAAATCAGCCAAGTGATGGCAATCTAAAATTTAAATGCTTTAACAAATGCTTATCAAGCGTTAAAAACTCTAAAATGTCATGATCGAAAACATTACATGTTTAAGGAAATAGTTTTATAAAATATTGACAGTAGCCATTATTATCAAATAAATGTACAAGGTACCATAACTGAAATGAAATATTTACCGAGTGGGCTTAGTAAAATTCAATACCCATTCATGACTGGGGAAAAAAAAAAAAAAAAAAAAAAAAACAAAACAAAAAACCTCTTAGCAAAAAGGAATAAAAAGAAACTTCCCTAGCTTGATAAGACTTATACGCTGCATCATCTTTATGTCAAAATATCAGAAGTATTGCCAGTAGAGTTGGTTTTAAAGCCAGACTGCTTGCCATATTTCTACTAATTAAGATTGCATTGGTGATCTAATTAATTAATGCAATAAGAGAAAAAAAAAGGGGGGATAAGTATTAGCCAAAATGAGATGAAATCATCCCTATTTGTAGATTAAATAATTGTATGCACTCACACAAATACTTCATTGTATGTAAATTTATATATAAAATGTTTTGAAAGACCTGGAAAGCAACACATACAACTCACGAAAGCTGTGGCCTCTGGGAAGCGGGTAAAAAATGAGGAAGGAGATGAGGTCCGGTGGAATCATGCAACATTATTACCGGTGTTGGTTTTATTTTACAAAATGCTCATCGTGTCTTGTGGGTGGCAAAATCACGTGTGTGTTTCACGGTCCCATTTCGTAAAATAGGAACGAGGCCTCACCTGCAGAGAGCTGAGTAGAGCCTTGAAAGCACTGAGGCGTCTAAAACTGTAAGAAGTCAAATTCATTTGAGGGCTGAGAAGAGGCCATATGCATATAATTTAGGAATGCTTTGGTGTATGAAATTAAAAAAAAAAAACCTAACCAAATAACTTAAACAGGCATTTAACTTAACAAGTAACTTAGAGATTTATTTCTCTCACATAATAAAAAGTCTGGAGGTAGGCAGCCCAGGGCTAGTACCTTGTAAGGTCACCACCTTACAAGACCTAAGTTTTTCATAGACCTAAGTTTTCATAGACCTAAGTTCTGTTGTCTTCAGAAAATAGGCGCCCCACCTCCATCCAGAAGACCTCTGGTTACTTCTCATTGGCCGGAAGCGTGTCACATAGAGCACCCGGCTATTCGGGAGGGAGGCTGGGAAGCTGAGTACTTCGCTGAGCATTTTGTACCCTGAGCTGTGTTAGTAAAGAGGAAGAAAAGAGCGGCTTTTCGATAGTCCACTCACAATGTCTGCCGCTTTCAGTATCTACCATGTGCTAGACCGTGTTCCTAACTTAAGTAAGGACACAGCAAAAACGAATGAGGAGGAGGAGGAGTCATGTGGAAGGCTTGAGAAAAAGTTAAATGTCCATTCAGCACATTAATTGTTAAGCTCCCACCACACTGGTGCTCAGGCCGAAATGGGAATGAGATAGATGAGTTACAGTGTAAGTGAGGAAAACCAACGGATTGAACAAATTATGACGTAAAATATGGTAAGTCGTCTGATGGGGGAATAACGGGTCCCAGGGGAGCACAGAGAAGTGATGCTGGAGAAATGTGCTGGAAGCTTCCCGTAGAAAGTGAGATCTCAAGAGTGAGGGGAAAAAAAATACCAAGAAAAAGAGGAGGGAGAAGAATGCTCTAAGCAGCAAGGATAATATGTATGATGGCCGGGAGGCAAGAGAATAGGAAGGTTTGCGTGGGCTGCATAGCTGAAAGAAGGGTAGGTGGCCCGAGTGTAGGTTCTGAGTGCGGCAGAGGAGGGTCATGAGGCTAAAGGGTGAAGTCACAAAGCCAGGGCAATGAGTTCGTGTAGCTTGACTAGAAGGCGATGAAGGATTTTAAGCAGGAGAGTCGATACGATCCAGTACTGCTGTAGAATGGTCCCTTTGGCAAAAGAGCGGATACCTGATCAAAGAGGTCAAGGCTGGACATGAGGTGACCAGTCAGGAGGCTGGTGTAGTCCTCGTGGTTAGAGGTGGTGGTGACCTGATCTAGGAAGATAGCATCGGGTATGGACAGAAGCGGAAGCACTCAAGAGACATTTAGGAGCCAGGCTCTGTAGAAACTGGTGACTGGCATGGCGGAAAGGAGGAAAGCATGTGGAAGAGTCCGGGCTCACTCCCGGGCTTCTTGCTGAAATGCCTAGTGATGGTGCCGTTCTCCATGACAGGGGAAATCACAGGCTTAGCGGTAAAGCTGGGTTCACTTGTGGACATAATAGCTTTAAGGTGCTTATAGGTAACTGAATATTTGCATTCAAAACAGGTCTGGGCTAGGGGCACCTGGATGGCTCAGTCACTTGAGCGTCTGACTTCAGCTCAGATCATGATCTCATGGTCCGGGAGTTCAAGCCCCGTGTCGGGCTTTGTGCTGACAGCTCAGAGCCTGGATCCTGCTTCAGATTCTGTGTCTCCCTCTCTCTCTCTGACCCTCCCCCGTTCATGCTCTCTCAAAAATAAATAAACATTAAAAAAAATTTTACATCTTATTGGCTAGAAATGGATCACATGTATTATGGATCACCTTGTATTATCTGCTGCCATTTAAGAAAAAAAAACTGCAACACCATTCATTCTCGTGGTTAGCAGTAAGATCCTCTTATCTCATTAAATTTAAACTATTTATTAAACTCTCTACTTTTTAAGGACTTGAAAGGCAATTCTATTTCTGACGGTCTCCTGTTTGGGGGATAGTTCCTCATGAGCCCATCTGTGAGCACAGAAATTCATCCATTCATGTAGTAAATATTTATTGAGCACTTACTGTATGCCAAAAAACTGATCTAAGCATGTGGGGGTGTCCCCAAGGAGCTTACATTTGAGGAGAGGGGAGGACTCAACATCATAAGTAAGTATTCGACAGTATGTTAGAGGTGATAATAAGTGCTATGGAGAAAAAGCAGAGTAGGAGCAGTAACCTAGCAATAGTACTATCCTTTTCTTAAGAGGATGAGTTGGGCTGGGGCACCTGGGTGGCTCAGTCGGTTTAGCATCCGACTCTTGGTTTTGGCTCAGGTCATGATCTCACGGTTTGTGAATTCAAGCCCCACATCAGGCTCTGTGCTGACAGTGCAGAGCCTGCTTGGGATTCTCTTCTCTCTCCCTCTCTCAGCCTCTCCCCTGCTTGCATGTGCTCTCTCTCTCTCAAAATAAATAAACTTTAAAAAAAAAAAGATGACTAGTTGGGAATAGATGATTAGTTGGGCATAGCACCTTAATGAGTATAAATGAAATTCTGATTCACTAAGGATATTTTAGAAATAATAGCAGTGATGCCATTCATGTCTTATTGTCGCTGATCACAGATATTGACAAAAACAAGACCATCCAGTATTTACTGAGTGCTGAACGAAGCAGTTTACAATAACCTTTTCATATGCAGTGGTTTCTACTTTGTAGCTACAGAATTTGAGGCACAGAATCGTCAATGGGCAATCTGTACAAGGTCACACGATCTGTAAGCCACTGAGCAAGGATCTGAATCCAGCATGGCAATGCCACAGCCCATGTTCTTAAAAAAATTTTTTTTTTCATTTTATTTATTTTAGAGAGAGAGAGACAGAGACAGAGAGAGAGAGAGTGCACAAGCAAGGGAGAGGGGCACAGAGAGAGGGAGAGAGAATCTTAAGCAGGGTGTACATTCAGCGCAGAGCCTGATGTGGGCTCAGTCCTACAACCCTGGGATCATGACCTGAGCCAAAATCAAGTGTCTGACGCTCAACCGACTTAGCCACCCAGACACCCCACAGGCCACATTCTTAGCTACCATGGCGTGCTGCATTCATTTACTCATTTCCTTACCCTTGTGTATGACACTCTTGTAAGGGCTCTGAATAATTCCTACAGGAATTAGTTTAATCAATAAAGACGACTTAAGCTTCCTGAGAATCTTCTAGAACATATCAGTAGGAGATTATACTACTAAATGAAAGCAGCAAGGCATATAGAGTCTTTATTTTCATAATCCAGCCTTGTAATTTCTATACACGAGGAAACTTTTTTTTAGAACGTGAATCCTCTTTTTTCTCGTGTCCCATTTTGCACGGTGACTAAAAATCTGTTCATATAAAAATACAACTTCTACCTGCGGTGTATATAGTGGAATTATTTTGTTGCCTTTATTACTTTATTACTTTTGGTATATTTATCCCTAATGGTAACACTGGGATGGAAGAGGGAAAGTAAAGAACAAAATTCAAGAAAGCTATTTCTGGGCAACCTACTGGATGGGAGAAGATATTTGCAAATAGTATATCTGATGAGGAATTAATACCCAAAATATAGAAAGAACTTATACAACTCAACACCAAAAAAAACCAATCCAAATAAAAAATGGACAGGGGACCTGAATAGACGTTTTTCCAAAGAAGAAATACAGATGGCCAACAGACACACGAAAAGATGCTCAACGTCACTAATCATCGGGGAAATACAAATCAAATCCACAATGAGATACCACCTCACATCTGTCAGAATGGTTCAAATGAAAATGACAAGAAGTAATAAGTGTTGGTGAGGATGTGGAGAAAATGGAACCCTTTCGCACTGTTGGTGGGAATGTACACTGGTGCAGGCACTGTGGAAAACAGTATGGAGGTGCCTCAAAAAATTAAAAATAGAAATACCATACGATTTAGGAATTCTATTACAGGGTATTTACCCCACAAAAATGAAAAACACTAATTCGAAAAGATACGTGCACCCCTGTGTTTACCACAGGATCATTTATAATAATCAAGATATGAAAGCAACCCGTGTCCCTTGATAGATGAATGGATAAAGAAGATGCGGTATATGTGTGTGTGTGTGTGTGTGTGTGTGACAATTATAGATATAGATATATATTATATATATAAATTAATATATTATATAATTGATATATAACTTATATATTATATAATTTATATATAATTCATATATATCATATAATTTATATATAATTTATACATATTATATAATATATATTTTTATTTATATATATGTATGTATAAATATATATTGGATGTAATTTTATATATTATTATAGTTTATATAATATATATTACATTTATACAATATATTTATATAATATATAATTCATGTAGTATATATAATATATACTATTAATATACTAGTAATATAATATATATGCCTGTATAATATATATTATATATTTATATATTTTAATATATACTTTATATAACTTGTATATAAAAGTATATATTAAAATATACTTATATACCTATATAAATATACTTATACTTACATAAATTTATATAAATTATATATATAAAGTGATAATTATACACACACACACACACACACACACACACTCCAGAGGAATATTAGCCATTAAAAAAGAATGAAATCTTGTGATTTGCAATGACATGGATGGAGCTAGAGAGTACTATGCTAAGCGAAATGAATCAGAGAAAGACAAATACCATATGATTTCACTCATATGTGGAAATTTTTTAAAGTACAGCAAAGGGAATAGTCAATAATACTGTAGTTACATTGTATGGTGACAGATGGGGACTACACTTATGGTGAGCATTTCATAATGTACATAATTTTCGAATCCCTATGTTATATACCTGAAACCAATACAACATTGTATGTCAACTATACTTCAAGAATAAAAATTAAGAACAAAATCCTTTTGAAAAGAAAGCTATTTCTAAGGTTTGGTTACTTTTGAATTTTTATTGACTTGAATCACTTAACTTTATGGGCTTCCTGTTTAAAGCTGGGGTAATGATACAGAATTTGTCAGATCAAATTATTTTACTACATTTGCTCCCAAAATTTATGACTTCCTTCCCCTCTCCACCTCAGTGTTTCATATTTATCTGTTAAGTTCTAGAAAGAGATTTGGAAGAGGCCCTGTTAGAAAAACACAATCAACTGATTAGAGACATGCTAGAATTCACCCAGAAAGGAAGATTAATGGTAATACTTTCACCATTGTGTTTAAAGCAGAATTTCAGGTATGACATAAGTGTGAACCTGTACCAAACAGCCTTGAGATATACAGAAGGGAGGTGGCTCCCTTTTAAGGAGGAGGAAGAGAGAGATCATAGCTTGCCCAAAATGGAAACTAGAGTAAGAAAGCCAACAGTGTTATTGGTGTTGGAAATCCAGTCCCTGTACACTAAACTTGTCTTATTTTATTTCAGGATGAAGAGAAAGTTTTATTCTTGGGATGAATGTATGAACTTGAGAGAAGTTAAGGTAAAAAGCCTACAGATGGAAAGAACCCAAGGAGGCCTTAACTCTGCCTCACCCTGTCCCACTTCTGAAGATGGCTGCTAAAGGGGTTGTTCTGTTCTTTGTAGGAAGCAGTCCAAAGATAACTGTATTTCTTACGTTTTTTTTATCCTCCTACGTAAAGTAATTTCTCATTCCCCATCCAAATGTCAGTGGAGAACAGAAAATAACTCTACCCTCATATTTGAAAGTATACACTCTCACTTTTAAAAGAGCACTTTCCTTCATGCTGTCAAAGGAAAGACAACTTTTAACAACTACAAACCATTTCTTTCTATGTTACGCTGTATAACCTGGATACATTTTTGGAGACATTTGTATGGAATGTCACACAGTTAAGTCAGAAAAAAGTTAAACCTGTTGAATAGACGGGAGAGACAAAAGTGACAGATTGAAACGTTTGGTGGGTAACATCGACTGTTTATGTTGGCCCTTCCATTCATTCCTGGAAACAATCACTGCTTACTTTAACTTAGTCATGTAAAATATTGTAGACACTGAAACTTAATTCATTAATGAGTTCAGAAGATCACTTAAGGTAATTATCACAGGTAGCACTGATGAGGTTTTGCCAACTTCTATAACTTGGCTTTAAGAATTTTATTGCGTATTTGCTGTGCTGCAGTCTCTGAAGAAGCTTAACCACGCCAACGTGATCAAACTAAAAGAAGTTATCAGAGAAAATGATCATCTCTATTTTATATTTGAATATATGAAAGAAAACCTCTATCAATTAATGAAAGACAGGTATGTCTTTATTTTACAAAAACCATAATTTTTTCCCTGTTACCTCCTCTCTGAGTTCCTTGGACCCCTTCAACACGTCACACTTTACAGCATGAAGGGTTTGTCACCCCGAGAGTGAATCTTAACTAATTAGCTGATATCTTCATAACTTGAAGAAGAACCAGCTATGACACAGTCACCATTTTTCTGGTGTCATCTCGTAAAAGTCAAGGTAGGGACACCTGGGCGACTCAGTCAGTGAAGCATCTGACTCTTGATTTCGGCTCAGGTCCGGATCTCGTGGTTCATGAGATCGAGCCCTGTGTCGGACTCTGTGCTGACAGCACAGAGCCTGCTTGGGATTCTGTCTCTCCCTCTCTCTCTGCCTCTCCCCGACTCATGTGCTCTCTCTCTCTCTCTCTGTAAAATAAGTAAACATTTTTTTTTTAAAGCAAGTAAAATGGGCATTAATCTCCCACATGTGACCAGGAGCTACCACCAAAATATTAACCTCCCCGAGCTCGTGGCACATGACTGAAGCTCTCTCTCTTCACGCGTTTAGAAATTAAAATGGGGATTTCTTTGGAATTGGTAACACATTAAGTCGTATCATTCACTTAAATGTTCTAGTAAATGGACTTACTAGATCCCTTCATGAAACCTGCTTCCTTCCTCCCTTCTTTCATTAACCTTTCACAAAGTGCCGGAGAGAGTAATGAAGCAATGAAAATTTTCTCAATTTTGTCCAAGGCCAGCTTTATCACTGAGCATGCAACTGTAGACAGGTTTTGTTTCAAAAAGTATAGTGTGTGCGTTTATATGAAATATTTATCTTGATTTTTTTTTTCAAGTTTATTTATTTGCTGCGCTGACAGTGGAGAGCCCACACGGGGCTCAATCTCACCAACCATGAGATCACGACCTGAGCGGAAATCAAGAGTCAGATGCTTAACCAACCGAGCCACCCAGGCGCCCCCATTTTACCCGCTTTTAAAGCCAGAGGTGTTCAACAAAAGATCCTATAATACTTTATAAACACACTTCCCAGTGGAATGCTGATTGCTATCTCTGTATCTCTTTCATACACACACACATACCCACTCAAAGTAATCCTTAAGGATGGTGAGTGGATTTTTCTTTAATCACATTTTTCCTTCTTTCAAAACATACTTATTGAATGCCTTTTATGCTCCACAGGCTAATGTCCTATCATTAATAGCAGTTAAAATAATGGCAAAGAAAATTTCAACCCCTCAAATCAGTGTTTATTTTTCTCCAGCTCTTTCTGGCCCATGGAAACAGGCATGCATGGTTTTTTTTACTTAGTTTCAGTTTTAGTGGTGATAACTTTTTTATTTGATCGATTCACTTACAAGCGTTTTGTTTTGCTGATACATAATCTTCAGTTATTATTGTTAGTATGTTCTGTTAAATGGCTATACATGCTTCACTCCTCTCTTTTATTTAAAAGAAATAACTATCAGGGGGAGAATACGTTAATTATACTGTATCATACTGATGAGATTATTTTGTAGTCATTAAAAGTGATAATTATAATGAATATGAAAATGCCTATGAATGGATAATAAAACAAATAAAAATTATAATTATGTAACATTGAAACGTAATATAAAAGTTATACATGTAAATGGATTAGTATTGGACCAGAATACTGAAAAATCAAAATAGTTTTTTAACCAGGTGATGATGGATAGTCCTAAATGTTTGGCTTCTAATAATCATACTCTTTAAAATGTATGAAATGATATATTGAGATATAGATGTGGAAGAAAAAGATATATTTAAAAAAAATTTTTTTAATGTTTATTAATTTCTGAGACGGAGAGAGAGCATGAGTGGGGGAGGGGCAGAGAGAGAGGGAGACAAAGAATCCGAAGCAGGCTCCAGGCTCTTAAGCCGTCAGCACAGAGCCCCACGCGGGGCTCAAACTCACAGACCACCTGATCATGACCTGAGCTGAAGTCGGACACAACCCACTGAGCCACCCAAGTGCCCGAAAAAGATATTTTTAAAAAAAGATATAAAAGATTTAAAAAGTAAATATAAATATTTAAAATGTTATACTTTCATCTGATTTTAAAAATATATAAATCTGTGCTGAGTGGATAATGCGATAGCAAAGGAACAATAAAAATAGTCAAGTTTGGAATTTCATGATTTAGTTCTGGATTTCTAAATTAAGTGGAAATAAAAATGATACTGTTTGATGATTATTCAATGTAAAAGCGATAAATTTAACAACAGTTGTACATGGCAAAGAGCTATTTGAGGCTAAGTGGCTTTCTTACACTTTGTTTTTGGTAGCTTAACTTCCTGAAGCATTATTTTGAGGATCAAGATTAATTTAAAAGCCTTTTTTATTCACGTAATCTTTTTTTCTATTGTAACTGAAGGCCAATGTATATAAACCTTTGCTCTGATGCTATAACTGTACCTTTAATTTATAGCACTCATTATATAATTTAAATTGTTGGCAAGGATAAAAATATTTCGTTTTTTTTTAAATGTGTTTTAAAAATATTTCAATAATATGGGGCTGGCTCAGCTGGAAAGACATGTGACTCTTAATCCTAGGGTCGTGAGTTCAAGCCCCATGTTGGGTGTACAGATCACTAACATAAATAAATAAATAAATAAATAACTTAAAAAAATATTTCAATAATATATGATCAATAGTATTTTCAAGCTTTATATAAGATCAGTGTGTATCTTTCTCTATTGTGTGTTTTCAGCCCATTTGGTGAGATATTTTAGAACATTACATAAGCATATAATATAGTTAACAATGTAATATTCAGAAATAGGCCATTTTCCATATGTTGAGGGCATTTTGAATAAACATTCGAATCCAGGGGCGCCTGGGTGGCTCAGTCAAACGTTAAGCGTCAGACTTGGGCCCAGGTCATGATCTCACGGTTTATGAGTTTGAGCCCCACGTCGGGCTCTGTGCTGACAGCTCAGAACCTGGAGCCTGCTTCAGCTTCTGTGTTTCCCTCTCTCTCAGCCCATCCCCCACTCGCTCTCCATCTCTCTCTCTCTCTCTCTCTCTCTCTCTCAAAAATAAATAAACATAAAAAAAACCCACTCTAACCCAATCAATCACGCTGTGATAAAGATGTTAGAAAATGTTGAAATTATGATGAGCTTTAAAAGCTTAAAATGATTACTTCTAAAACACTGCTTGGTTTCAGGGTCAAAGAGAATTAATTCATGTTAACAACTCATATGTTTCAGTCTTAATTTAGGCTTTATTAGGGTCTTTATGTAAATACCATATAAAGCTGCACCGTCCAATACTGTAGCTAGTAGTCACATGTGGCTCTCGAACTCCTGAAACGTGGCTCATCTGGACTGAGATGTTCTTTAAAGGTAAAATAAAAATACACACCAGACTTTGAAAACTTGGTCCAAAAAAAAAAGTAAATTCATTAATAATTTTTATATTGACTACATGTTGAAATGATACCTGGTATAGATACTAAATGAAATACTGTTAAAAATTAATTTCACCTGTGTCATTTGTTTTAATGTGGCTACTAGGAAAAAAGTAAACACATAAGTGTTTCTCATTTGTGGCTCTTAATATATTTTTCCATTGGACAGTACCAGTAGGCAATACAGAACTGAAGCAGTTATGCCCCTAAAACTCTTAAAGCCTCTATCACACAGATTTGCACACCTGGCTTCCTTGACTATTAGGAGTTTTCCAATTTACTTTGCTTCTCTTGGGACAGTTTAAAATTTAGCTATTGAATATTCGTGCAGATACGTTCATTACTGGGTTTGAGTTTCTACCGAACATCAACACAAACAAAAATTCTAATGGTCACGTTTCAAATTTACAACCTTTCAACAACTATAGAGCTACCTTTAACCAGCATCGTGAGGCTAACAGGGGCTCCGAGGGAGGAAGAACATCTCCTTTCTTGTTTGTTTTGGTTGGTTGGTTAACAGAGTTACACGACTCTTTGACTGTTTATTTGTTCGTGTCTTCACAGAGACAAGCTGTTCCCTGAGTCAGTCATCAGAAATATTATGTATCAAATATTACAAGGACTGGCATTCATCCATAAACATGGTAGGTTTAAATTTCATTTCCCTGCCTCTTTAGATGACTGTCAAGGTCACGAGGTCACGTACAGGAATTGTCCATAAACTGTTAAATAACGTTCTATTGAGTAACTACAACTTTGGAGTATGTGCCTACTATATAAAATGGTATTTCTGTAATCTCTAACTATCTTCCTCCAGAGCAGAATTTGTTAACACTTTGATCATCAGCTGTTAGTCCCAGTTACAATAAACCCATCCTATAATCTCCTGCCCTGATTTTACCTTGGAAATGAAAACAAACAAAATGCCCTTCTTTTGGAAAAGATCGGAATGCTTTGATCACATGACCCCTTATTAACGTTTAAATAGTTTAAAGCACCCATGATATGGTGTTTTATAGTTTTCCTTAGTATTTACATTTAGTTGTTTCTGTTCTTTGTGTTTCATATTGTTGCCGGTTCTGTTCTTTGAATGAAATTAAGGAAAGTGCTTGGTCTTATTTTTATGAATCTCTCATTTATGTGATCTTCATTTATAGTCTTTTATATACCTATCAAACCAAAATAATTAGTCCAAAAAGTTAACATAATTAGTATGAAAGTTTTTAGCGAACATTTGTTTAGAATCACTAGATGTTCCGATATTAAATTGGAAGGGTTTGTGCCAGACCACCGCTGCGTTCTGAACGGAGGCATTTGGAAATCACCAGCATCAGTCTCCTTTCACGTTTCATCCCATAGTTTATATGAGAAGATATGAAAGGAGAAACTTTCCCCTTTAACTGTTACACGAGATAATTTAATGTCTAAAAATGCTATTTAAGGGCACCTGGGTGGCTCAGTCGGTGAGTCAGCTGACTCTTGATCTCGGTGCGGGTCATGGATTCACGGTTCGTGGGATCAAGCCTCGCATCAGGATCTGTGCTGATAGAGCAGAGCCTGCTTGGGATTTCCTCTCTCCCTCTCTCTGTTCCCCTCTCCCACTCACGTGAGCACATAATCTCTCTCTCTCTCTCTGTCTCTCAAAATAAATAAACATTTAAATAAATAGGTAAAAATGCTACTTATGTATTCCACGTAAGCATTGTCAGAACATTCCTGAATCCCACTTTTTGGTCCTTTAAACGTCTAAAACCTACGGTAACATACTACAACCCACTGGTAAAAGCCAGTCATTTGTTAATTACATGGAAATAGAGGACATATGCTATTTTAACTGTTCATAATGGATTTTCCATCTTCAGCCCATTTTGTAATACTGACCAGCATGGTAACTCGTGATATTTGCCTGAGTTAATTTATGCCAGTAGAAACCAATGTGCAGAAAAATCAAAAGCATTATGAATTATTTGATTTTTGGAAAGACTTTTGTGATTTACTGATATTTTTTAGGTTAGGAATAAAATTGGTTTAGATTCCTTGGGTCTATAGGAGGAACTCCCAGCAACGTCAGAGCATAAGAGATTGCAGGAAGAAGCTGGCTTGGGGCTTGACAAATTAAAAGTAAAGAACACGAATGGTGTGCAGTTGGCTCCACAACTGACGACAGTGACTGGGGACGCCAGACTCCAAGAACAATAGATATTTTTACAGAAGCTACATTATTCTTGCTACAGTGGACAAGCATCTCAGATGTACTACTCTGAGCAAACATTTTTAACATAGTGGCTGTCCCAAAATAACACTAATATTTTAGTTAAAATAGGACCACGTTACCAATACCCTTATATTAGTGAGAATGGGGAAAACGTCAACTGTACAAATATGTAATTGGTTTGATTCTCTACGATTTTACGGATTATGTCAGTCTACTCACCACCACGTGTGTTCCTGTTCTTGTCTCCGCGGTAAAAAAAAGTGCAGTGTATTTCCCTTGGAAGTTTGTGAAATGGATCTCAGAACAACTATTTTGAGTAAGAAGTACCAGATAACACTGGGTACAAAACTGCTGTGATGTCACCAATGTAGAGCCCACACTGGCTTAGAAGGAATTAGAAAAGCTTAGGCTTAAAACTCGGCTTAAAACGTTCAGGCTGAAGCTACGTGAAACCTGCTCCCAAAATGATCACCTACAACAGACCCTACAAGGGACCAGGCCCCCTCTTGAGTCTCCCGCCTCGCAAGGTCATTGGAATACAGGCCACCCGCGTGTCACCGGCGTGCTTTAGATGGCCCTTAGAAATGTACGAAGAGGGTTTTCATGTCCTTCTTCCTGGGTTTTCTGCCTCGTGTTCACTGACCTGCCTTTCAGCTTCAGTCACCATTTATTTTACATACTGAATTGGTAAATAACCATTATAATTATTGGGCTTTTCAATAAAGCAGCTACCAAGGGAGAACTGAGCTGGTAAATAGAACAACTGCAAATGAAAGAATTGGCTAAAGTGGGTGCAGTTGCGTTTTCGTTTAATGGACTTTTCAAATAAGTGACGTCAGCCTGAATATGCAGCTTTCCTCGGGCTTTGATTAGGCTCCTTCTCTTCTGCCCTCCCCCTCCTCATCTGCTACACAACAGTGACCATAATACGTCCTTAAGATGGTTGTGCAAATTAATGGAGATAATCATAATGTGGCAGTGTCTAGCTCAGTGCTTGAACTTACGGGATTCACAAATAGAAATATGTGTTAAGTGGGAATTTTTAATGTCCTTAGGTACAGTGGGAACTTTCTTGCCAATTTATTTTGAACGCAGGGTGCCTGCCACCTTCACCTTTTAGACAATAGTTAGGGTTTATTTTTTTCCTAAGTTCACATTCCTAATTACAACAGAGAAGTTCAATTATATTTTGTTTAGGTTTCAAGTATGTTTAAACGTGATGATCAATTATTGTTTTCCCTCTCTGTTCCCAAGGTTTTTTTCATAGGGATATGAAACCAGAAAACTTGCTTTGTATGGGCCCAGAACTTGTGAAAATTGCTGATTTTGGACTTGCAAGGGAATTAAGATCACAGCCACCATATACTGATTATGTATCTACCCGATGGTGAGTAGTTTCATGCAATTCTGTAGAGGTTTATGTCCGTGTTAAAGTTTTACCACAAAAGATCGTTACATCGCTTTCTGGAGGTTCCATATCGAGTATTTAAAAGAAAATATAAAACTGACTTTTGCATTCTGTGGAGAAAGAAGGATTGGGTCATGACTATTCTGAAGGAAAAAGGATTTCATTAATTGATTCATTCATTCGACAAACATTTGTTGAGCACGTACTATGTGCTAGATTCTATCTCAGGCACGGGGAACACGGAAGTGAACGTCACAGGAAAAAAATCTCTGTCTCATGCTACTTACGTGACATCCAATAAACAAATAAAAACATCATGGGGGGGCGGGGCACCTGGGTGGCTCAGTTGGTTAACCATCCAAGTTCAGCTCAGGTCATGATCTCACAGTTCGTGAGTTCGAGCCCCGCGTCGGGCTCTGTGCTGACGGCTCGGAGCCTGGAGCCCGCTTTGGATTCTATGTCTCCCTCTCTCTCTGCTCCTCCCCCGCTCACACTCTGTCTCTCTGTCTCAAAAATAAATAAACTTGGGGCGCCTGGGTGGCTCAGTCGGTTAAGCGTCCGACTTCGGCTCAGGTCATGATCTCACGGTCCGTGAGTTCGAGCCCCGCGTCGGGTTCTGTGCTGACAGCTCAGAGCCTGGAGCCTGTTTCGGATTCTGTGTCTCCCTCTCTCTCTGACCCTCCCCTGTTCATGCTCTGTCTTTCTCTGTCTCAAAAATAAATAAACGTTAAAAAATTTTTTTTTAAATAAATAAATAAATAAACTTTAAAAAAAACCCCAAAAACCAAGAAACGTCATGCATTACCAACAGAAAGACATGCACATCCTCATCAGAAGACATGTAATAGTCCCAAACTGCAAGCTACCCAAACGTCCATCAGGAGCAGCGGAACATATTCACCCAGTAGAATGCTTTACAACAATGAGAATGAAAAGCCTACAGCCACATACAACAATACGACTGAGTCTCACAGATACAATGAGGAGCGCAAGAGGCCAAACAGGAAAAAAGTACATATGGTAGGATTCCACTTATATAAAGTGAAACCTAACGTATGCTGTCAGCAGTCAGGGTAGCAGTTACGTGACTAGTGACAGTGAGTGCGGGAGAGGGACCTCCTGGGATGCTGACAACGCTCAGTTTTTCTTGAACTTGGTGCTGCGTCAATGGATGTGTTCTATTTGTGAAAATTCATCAAGCTGCCCTCTTACAATACATGCACTTTTGTGTGTGTGTGTGTGTGTGTGTGTGTGTGTGTGTTACATTCCAGGAAAAACAAGCATATTGGTAAATCAGGTGGTGATACATTATTATGGAGAAAAATAAAATATGGAGAGGGACAGGGAGTTGGGTGGGTAGGGAAAGGACAGGGCATGTTGCTATTGTAAACAGAGGCTCTCGCTGAGAAGGAGAGGCCAGGGCAAGAAGGAGCTTTCACGCAGACAAAATGCTGAGCGCAAAGGCCTTGAGACGGGAGCGCCATGTGTGAATTCTGCCAAGAGCAGAATGAACAGGGACGACTGTAGGAGGAAATGAGGCGAGAGAGTGTATGGAGTGGCCAGATCTCATGGGTCCTTACAGGTCATTGTAAGGACTGTGGTGGCTTGTTAATCCGGGCGGGCGAACTGGGGAGCTCCTGGAGGGTATTGAGAAGAGGTGTGATATGATCTGACATGCCTTCGAAGTACCACTCTCACTGCTGTATTAAAAACAGGTTTCCGAGGAGCTAGGGAAGAAGCAGGGAGACCAGGCAGGAGGCTGTTACAGTAATTCTGGCAGGAAGTGACAGTGGCTTGGATCTGGTGGCCACGGAGGTGGTATTTTTAAAGCAGTGCAACCGTGACTTCCTGGTGAATCAGATGTGGGGTGTCAGATAAAGGAGTCAGAGACTTTCAGGTTGTTTTTTTCTTTTTTTCTTGAGCAACTGGAAGATTGGAGTCAGCACTAATTGATATGGGGGAGCCTCAGTTCTGTTTTAGGTTGAGTATCTGTTTTCATCTGGGTAAATTTAGGTTCCATACTGAAACGGAATGAAATTGAGACTTGTTTTCAACATCCAAACTTGGCAAAACATTCAAAACAATGAATTTTATCTCACAGAAAGCTCAAGGCATAGTAGCAAGCATTGGCAAGGACGCGGAGAGTCCGGGTCCCTCACACATCACTGGTGTGAGCGTGAAATGGTGCAAAAGAGTCAGTGGTTCCTCAGGGGTTAAACATCCAGTTACTACGTGATCCAGCAACTCCACACACATTTCTCTGGTATGTAGCCCAGGGAAATGGAAACACACATCCACACAGAAACTTACACATGCATGTTCACAACGGCACTACTTATAATAGCCCCAAATTGGAAACCACCCAAGTGCCCGTCCACTGGTGAGTGTATAAATAAGGTATACTAGGGCCATATAATGGAACACGATTCGGCAGGAAGAAGAATGAAATACTGATACATGCCACAGCATGGAGGAACCTTGACAACATGCTAAGTGAAAGAGGCCAGTCACCAAGGACCAGAAAGCGTGTGGTTCCACTGGTAAAGCTAGAGCACTGGGAATACAGGGTTTTGGGGGAGGTATGGGGTTTCTTTGGGGGGCAATGAACATGGTCAAAGTTGATTGTGATGATGGATTACTTAAAGCCCCTGAGTCATACGCTTTTAAATGGAGAGTTGTATGTTATGACATTATGTGAATTATATCTCAATAAACCTGTCAAAGGTACTCGGGATAGAAGCAAAAAAAACAAAAAAAAAAAAAAAACACACACTGTGACACATTTGGGCTGAAAAATCTACACACTTCAATATGGAAAAAAAGAAGTGAGAAGTGAGAATATTTCCTACGAGGTAGCTTTGCTCTCGTAAATAGCGTATTTTTCTCCATGAAAATACATGTTAGTTAAGGGAATGGAATCAATTGAAGGAATCAGCACTTTCAAACTGATAAGTAAAAAGACGGAAAAAAACCCCACACTACTTAGGGACAATCTTTGCTAATCTTTTGTTTTCTATCCTTCATATAAATATAGCACGGATACAATGCTTGGTAAAATTATACAACTGTTCTCATTCAGAATGTATCTGCTTCCGTTCAGAACCCTTCTCCCCGCCACCCCAACCGTGTCTTACAGCATTTATTTCCATATTTATTCATTTGAGTTCCTATCTTAGGCCACTTGGACACTTCATTTAAATTTGTCTCCAGCTCCACCAACTGTTTGTGGTCAGGGAAAATATGTTACGTCCAACATAACCCCAACACATTGTATAAATGCCGGATGCACAGAAAGCACTTCATACCGATCCCTTGGTTGAAATGCGTGACCAAACAGAATAGAACCTTACTGCCACGCCATCTTTGAACCCACAGTCAAATTGGCCTGTTTTCTTTTGTTTTCTATTTTCATAGGTATCGTGCTCCTGAAGTTTTATTAAGATCTTCAGTTTATAGCTCTCCCATTGATGTATGGGCTGTAGGGAGTATAATGGCCGAACTGTATACATTAAGACCACTTTTCCCAGGGACAAGTGAGGTCGATGAAATCTTTAAGATTTGCCAAGTTTTAGGGACTCCCAAAAAAGTGAGTACTCTCGTCCTTAAGTTGTTATAACTTTTGGTTATTTATAACTTTTACCTTGGATATCTGATATCTTTCATTTTCAAATAGGCTTATGTTTTAATGGTTATTTGTTCTTATAATCCTTTTTTTTTTTTTAATTGGGTGGGATGAGAAGCCAAAGTCCCCACCAGACTAAAGAAGAAAAGATTCTTGCCTTTAAGAACTTAAGGGAATACTCTATATCTAGCATTGCTGACTGCATAGATATCCTTGCTTAGACTCTCCTACTTGCTCTGTGAATGTTCATTGGCATCGCCTCATTAATCCCAGGTGTCCTGGACCATTTTCGCTTAAGCTTTTTGTGTTTCTTTCTATGTACCTCTGCCCTGGATATGTGATGTCTTGAACCGACTACTTTTCAATTAACTATTGCAATCAGCTAGACCTTACTTTCTGATACGTACTTAATAAATATGTATCATTATCATTACATCCTAATTGTATTCACATGTGCCTTGTAGTTAACATCAGACAAGTAAACAGTTATTAGAGATTTACTGAAATTTGTCATTTCCCAGCTATGTGCAGTTTTTAACACTGGATGGGATGTATATAACATATAATAAGGGTCTTTGGGATGATCAGCTGCTTTGTATATCTGTTGTCCTTGTTTATTCAAAGTCACCTGGATATCATCCTCAAGGTCCAAACACCTGACAAGAGTTGAATATTCTGAAATTTATAGAAGTGCTTTCTCATTTTTTCCTAACAGTTCTATATTCCTTCTATACTCTCCGTAGCACTGAATTGTATACATAGTCTGGTGTTTCATTCTTTCATCTATTTATGGTAGTTAACAGTAACATTTTCATACACCAGTGATTTTATATTATTTCTATGTTTTTAAATTGATTACTAAAAACCATTTTTCTTTTCTTTTTCTTTTTTTTTTTTTTTCTCTCCCGTCCCACCTACTTATATATTCCCTAAATAGAGTGACTGGCCAGAAGGGTACCAGCTTGCATCCTCTATGAATTTCCGCTTTCCCCAGTGTGTTCCTATAAACTTAAAAACTCTTATTCCCAACGCCAGTAATGAAGCTATTCAGCTAATGACTGAAATGTTAAATTGGGATCCAAAGAAGCGACCAACAGCAAGCCAGGTAAGATGAATCCCCCTGATACAGTGTTCTTCCCTTCCCTTCTTCCCTTCTTCCCTCCTTCCCTCCTTCCCTTCCCTTCCCTTCCCTTTTTGTTTTGAGGGTTTACAATACCAGGAATATTTTCATTTACAAAGACAAGTCTATTCTCAACCAGGGTTTTACCAACAGAAGTAAGCCCAAAACCTTAAGGCATCCAATATGTCATGAATTAATTTCTAGGCCTACAAGATGCCTGGGAGAATTGAGAAGACAGCCACACCAATGATGTTCTGTGTCTGGCGGTTCAAATGAGGTTGAGGCTGAAAGAGATCAATTTCTCTAATGATAAAAATTCAGGGGGCGCCTGGGTGGCTCAGTCAGTTCAGCATCCGACTTCGGCTCAGGTCATGATCTCACTGTTTGTGAGTTTGAGCCCCGCGTCGGGCTGACAGCTCAGAGCCTGGAGCCTGCTTAGGATTCTGTCTCTCTCTCTCTTCCCTTCCCCCGCTCATGGTCTGTCTTTCTCTCTCTCAAAAATAAATAAACATTAAAAAATATATTTTAAAAAAATTCAGGCATGTGACAGAATTAGGAAGAAACTCATCACTGGTAGTAGAGAGGCATCTCTTCAGTTAGGAAACAGATTTTCTGTGCTCTCCTGTGGTTTAGAGGTGGGTCCTTGTTCACTCCATACAACAGTGTCATCCCTCCATAGGACTGGAATATTGTTCACTCTGCAGCCCCCACAAGAGGGCAGCAGGTGGTACCCTCGCTTGGCTCCTCTGTGACTAGCCCTTCTACATCCTACAGGTGTTCTCTCGAGTCGCAGTCTTGAAAATGCCATGGTTGTGTTTGCGAAGGGCTTAGATTAAAAAAAAATCTAAGCTTTAGCGTATACTTATTGTTATTTAAATATAAATTCAGTATTAAAATTGCCAAAACAGGGGCACCTGGATGGCTCAGTTGATTGAGCGTCCACCTCTGGATTTTGGCTCAGGTCGTGATCCCAGGGTCGTGGGATCGAGCCCCGCTTTGGGCTCCACAATGAGCATGGAGCCTGCTTAAGATCCTCTATCTCTCCTTCTCTCTCTCTCTACCCCTCTCGCGGCTTGCACTCTCTCTCTCTAAAATAAGAAAAAAAAAATTTAATTACCAAAACATTATTTCAGAAATAATAAGGTTGAGAAATGTTCTCGAAAGGTGAACTGGAAGAACAAATGGGAAAGAATAGTCAAGACAGGTTTGAATAAGTAATTGGAGGACAGTGGTGGGGCAGACAGCTTGCTCTATCAAATATTAAAACAACCTGTAAAGTGATAGTAATTACAACAGTGAAGGTACTAGCATAAGAATGGACAGACAGCTCAGAGTTGCAAAAGCTGTAAGTCAGCAGAGGGGTAAATACGGCATCACAAATGGGGGGGGGGAGGGGTACCGTCACTGGGACAATTAGTTAATTCTTTGGAAAAAAGTAAATTTAGGTTATTTCTCACCATACTTTTCAATTTTTCAAGTAAATCACAGAAGGTTTAAATAATAAGAAGGACAAACTAAACTATTAAGAACTAGAGAAATTATAGGTGAGTATCTGATCTCAGGCTAAGAAATAGAGGAGTATAAAAGTAATAGAAGAAAAATTTCTTCTCTGAGTTTTCCCTCAGATTTCCCTCAGTAGAGAGATGCCTCTCTACTACCAGTGATGAGTTTCTTCCTAATAGAGGAGTATAGAAATAGAGGAGTATAAAAGTAATAGAAGAAAAATTTGCCTCAGAAATCTGAGGGAAAACTCAGATTTTTTTTTTCATCATGATAAATGCACTCCTTAATCCCCTTCGCTGAGTTCCCCCTATTTCCTCCCTCCCCTCTGGGTGACAAACAGTTTGTTCTGTGTAAGGAAAGCTCAGATTTGATCGCATAAAATTAAAATTTTCTCTTATAAAAATCTTAAGATTAGAAGGCAAATAGCAACAAATCTTTTTAACAAATGTGGCAGTGTATTTTCTAATGTTTCTAAATATTGGTTACTTTTGTAATAAAAATGCAACAAAACTCTTTAACTCTTACCTAAAAAAGAAGAATGGGCATGAGACATGTTAAAAAGTCACAGAAAGGGGTGCCTGGGTGACTCAGTCAGTTAAGCATCCTACTCTTGGTTTCAGCTCAGGTCATGATCTCATGGTTTGATAGATCAAGCTCCACATCAGGCTCTATGCTGGCAGCGTGGAGCCTGCTCGGGATTCTCTCTCTCTCTCTCTCTCTCTCTCTCTCTCTGCCCCTCCCCTGTTCATGCACACACTCTCTCTCAAAATAAATTACATTTTTTTAAAAAAATCACAGAAAAAGAGGGGCACCTGGGTGGCTCAGTCTGTTGAATGTCCGACTTTGGCTCATGTCATGATCTTGCAGTTCGTGAGTTCGAGCCCCGCATGGAGCCTGGAGTCTGTTTCTGATTCTGTGTCTCCCTCTCTCTCTGCCCCATCCCCACTCATGCTCTCTCTTTCTCTCTCTCTCTCTCAAAAATAAACATTAAAAAAATTTTAATAAAAAAAAATCAAAGAAAAAGAAAGAAAAATTACCAAAAATATTTTTTTTGATGTTCCCCCTCTTGTTCCCCATGGTAAAATGCAAAAAAAAAAACAAAAAAACAAAAAAAACAAAAAAACAAAAAACAAAACCTTTGAAAAGCTATTTCTCTAAGTAATGGAAAATAGTTTTGCAACATAGTATATCAAGAACCTTAAAAACAATCAGAAAGTTGGATAAAGATTTCTGCACACAGATGTTAAAAGCTAATTAAAACCTTTCCATTGGCAGTATAAACCTAAATGTTTCCAAGGGAACATTTCAAGTTTAAACATCATTAAAGTAGACTGTTTGCTACAATTAAAAAATGGAGACTGCTATTTGAACAAGATATTATAGCAGATATTATAGTAGATGCTGTTAATGCCTCACCCAGATCTCCTGTGCCAGGATGATGCACCTGTCCTCCAGCTTCTGTAAAGTGCTGGTTGCTAGTGCTCACAGCTGCTCCCTTTCCTGGACAATTGCTCCAGCCAGCAAAAACCAGCATCACTGAGAGGTTACGTACCCATACATCTGCTTTGGGGACAGTCTAGATCCTTTGCATGGCTGACATAAAGATACCTTTGTTTTAAGAGGGCAAAACCCTGAAGTCAGATTTTCATTTCAGAATCCCCCTCCTTCTCTGTGGATCAGGCCAAGGTAGACTTGATCAGAGTTGGTATCCTAGGTTGACCCCTCCCCACCCTTATCCTTCACCCACGTCAGATTTTTTTTTTTTTTTTTCATGAAAAGCACTCCCTCAATATATCACTGGTACCAGATCTCCTTCTTAGGCTCTGTTTCTAAGGAATCTGAATTAAGGCAGACAGTATGAGCTCCTGAAGTTATGCACACTTTATACCTTCAGATAAATTATATAATCTGTGGGCACAGAACAAAAAAAAATGGAATTTTTAAAATGAAACCATTTTAGAGAATTCTCAAGTTCAAATGCTAAGTTTAAAAGCAGGCTAGAATATTATAATACAATATGATTTTATTTTTAAAAATATACATATATTACATGACTAGAAGGAAGTTCTGAAAAAAACAACCCGTCACAATGTGAGCAGTAGTTTTCTTCTGGTGTTGGCATTAGAAATCATTTTAATTATAGAAATTTCTATACATCCTTTTTAAATCATTCTTTTTGTTCATTTTTTTTTATTTTGAGAGAGAGAGAGAGGGAGCAAGCAGGGAAGGGGCAGGGAGAGAGGGAGAGAGAGAGAATCCCAAGAAGGCTCTGAGCTGTCAGCCGGGAGCCTGATGTAGGACTCGAACTCACAAGAAGCTGTGAGATCATGACCGGAGTGGAAACCAAGAGTCAGACACTTAACCGACTGAGCCACCCAGGCACCCCTCTATGCATCCTTATTGTATGCAATGATCAAATATTCTCTGCATGAGCAGTAAAAAATAAATTATTTCTAAGACTCTCCTCCTCTGGAAGGACGGTAGCTGATATTAAAGAGGAAAGATTGTTACAGACGAAGCCGTGAAATTACAAAACGCATTTATAAAGGTTCCGGTTCCAAAATATAGCCCATTTCAAATTCAGGAGTATTGACACACTAATTCATATGACTTAATGCAGAATTTGAGTGCCTTCTGTGTGTCACGCAATGCTGTATTTAAATTGTCTGTGTTTGTAGAGGTCCACTTAGCAATGTCAGTGTAATTAACACGGACACCAGCTGTGGTAGGGGACATCGCAGAATTAAAAACTCTTCTGCCTCCGCCAAAATCCACCTCCCTGCCCTTAACCTCTTTCTTTTCCACTATGTCCTAGCCTTGCTTTTTAGTGGAAGCAGGGAGGCCTAGTTAGGGAGAGATGGAAGTTATAGGATACAGGGGCCATGCTGTCCCCCCAGAAACTGCCCTTGCAGGCCTGAGAAGCAGCCAACTGTGGGTCAGGGCTGTGCTCACGCACAGGTGGGGACCGGCTTAGGGCAGGATGTGCAGGGTAATAGGGCTGGGCGACCTCAAGGACCCCCCTCCCACCTTCCCTCCCCTCCCCCCGCCCCCCACACAGACACAAACAGCGGAACTGGGAGCCTTCCTCCTTAATCCAGGCACAGGCTCACTGGTAAGGGGCTCAGCCTCCACAGCTGAGCTGCACAGAAGACTTCGGACGTTCTCTAGGTCAATTTTCATCCACCTTGGTGCTCCCGACATTTGGATCAGATCACCTCTGTTGTAGGGCTGTCCTGTTATTATACTCGATGCCAGGAGCACCTCCCACCCCCAAATTGTGACAATAACTAAATGTCTCCAGAGGGGACAAATCGCCCCAAGTTGAGAACCTCTACTGTAGCTCATGTCCCCAGACAGTCGTGAGGGGTCCTCCACTCCACCTGCCACCTCCATGCAGCAGCAGCGAGTGGCTGACTGAACTAGTTGAAACTCAGTGATCAGGGGCACCTGGGTGGCTCAGTCGGTTGGGCGTCCGACTTCGGCTCAGGTCACGATCTCACAGTCCGTGGGTTCGAGTCTCGCGTCCGGCTCTGTGCCGACAGCTCAGAGCCTGGTGCCTGCTTCAGATTCTGTGTCTCCCTCTCTCTCTCTCTGACCCTCCCCTGCTCACGCTCTGTCTCTGTCTCAGAAATAAATAAAAACATTTTTAAAAATTAAAAAAAAACCCTCAGTGATCATTTTTTATTATTATTTATATTTTCTTTCCATAAATATCTGGTATAGTGCTATAATACACTCTAAAACATATTCACTTGTCATCTCCTTTCTTAGAATTTTTTTATTGCTAGTAGGTATGTAGTTATCCTTAGGCTAAGTGTAGGCCTGAATTTTATATAATGTGATAGTTAACCGTTGAAAATGAACCACATAGGTTTTTTTAACTCATTTTCTAATGCCTTTGGACCATGATCAGTATCTAGCATTTTAGTTTGAATGAATCGCAACAAATTTGACCAGTGTTTATAAGCTAGATTTTTTTTTTTTTCATACAGAATCTTTAAATACAACGGTTGTGTTGCCTGGATGTTAAAATTACATGTGAGTTTGACATTCTTCCTACTATGTTGTACTTTGCTTTTTAAAAGAAATTTCTTTCCTAAGTCATTACTTCCCAGTCGTCTTTTTGAAGGTACCACATAAGGGAAAACTGGATGCTTTCTGAGTCTTTGAAGCTTATCTAGTCTAGTTCTATATGCTGAGCTCGCCGCCGGTCGGTAGTTCATGTGCAATACATGTAGGTGAGACCGTTTTCCATTTCTTATTTCCCTGCTTTTTGTAGGCACTGAAACACCCGTATTTTCAAGTTGGTCAAGTATTAGGCCCTTCCTCACATCATCTGGAATCAAAACAATCTTTACATAGTAAGCAGGTGCAACCACCAGAGCCGAAGCCATCTTCAGTTGATCTAGAACCTGAGCCTCTGCCGGACATCAACGAGCAGACTGTCAGACAGCCGCAGCCGAAAAACAGCCACCAGCCACTGCGGTCCATCCAGCCGCCACAGAACACGAGTGTCCTGCAAGCGCCAAAGCAGCAGAAACAGCCACAGACGCTATTTCCGAGCATCGTCAAAAACATGCCGGCCGTAAGTAGCCCGTGAGGATCCTTTATATGCAGTAGTTTGGTTCAGTTAGGCTTTTGTTTTCTAGGCATTCCTAAAAATGCCTAGAAATGTTTGTTTATTTTTGAGAGAGAGAGAGAGAGAGAGAGAGCGCGCACACAAGTGGGGAAGGCAGAGAGAGAGAGAGAGAGAGAGAGAGAGGGAGACACAGAGTCCGAAGCAGGCTCCAGGCTCTGAGCTGTCAGCACAGAGCCTGATGCGGGGTTCAAACTCAGGAACAATGAGATCATGACCTGAGCTGAAGTTGGACGCTTACCTGACTGAGCCACCCGGGCGCCCCCTAAAAAAATTTTTTTTTAAGATGTAAAATATGATTCTATGTTTAAGTCCTTGCTTCCTCTGGCCGGGGCTTAGCATGAGATAACTTAAAATTCTAATATGGTTTATGAAAAGAAAAACTACCAAAACTAATGTAATAAAGTTTTGATGTTAACAGACTTTAACAGTTACTTAGATACAGAAGAACTGAAAGCATTTAATAGAATATGGGACTCAAGAGAGCTGACCCTAAAATCTTAAGGATTTTAACAGTAATTTTATACTGGTTTTAAATACTACTGAACATGAACAGATTTTTTTTTTTTTTTTTAAGTGTCAGGCATAGTATAAAAACTTCCTCTTCCGACTTTGGTTGTTTGGTCGGTTCAGGGAGCTCGTCATGTGCCATATTACTGGCTCCTCAAGATGTATACTCCCAAATGCACTGCGTTATGGGCATTTTAGGACTGAGAGATCTCAAAGAAAACTGCCTAGTTCCTTATCCATTCCTGCCACCCCTATAGAAGCAAGCCCTGCTCGCAAAGCCCTGACGTATTCTAACATACAACTAATTATGTGTATCTTATGTGTATTGTTTATTATCTGGCTCTTCCTACTGGAATGTAAGTTTCATGAGGTCAGGGATGTTGTCTGTTTTGTTTATCAATACAGGCCCCAAACCCAGAATGGTGCCTGGCACACGGTAAATTCTCAAATATCTGTTGAACAAATGAGTGAATAATTGTCCACATTATTTCTGTTCAGCACCCCCAGGGTCCTGACGAACCCACATCACCTTTGGGGCATTTCTGACTATTAGAAAGTTCTTCCTTATACTGAGCTAAACTCTGGTCTTCTTTAGCTTTTAATAAAAGTTCATCACTCTTCGAGAAAGGCAGCCATTCAGATATTTGAAACTAGCCCTTATACTGCCTGCCCTTTTCTCTAGGAGAAACATCCCCGGTTCCTCCATGTGCTCCGCACATGGCATCATTCACCAATGACTGAGTAATCCTTGGTTCCTGGGTAGGAAGGAGCTGTTGAGTCCCCCTTACCATCCTGCTTCCCCGTTAGAATGAGGCTGCCAGAACCAGAGGTGAACAGCAGGCAGGGAGTATAAAGCATGGTGAATCACCTCCAACATCCCAGAACCAGAGGTCCATCCACTCGTGCCGCCAAAGATTACACTTTTGTCTTTTTCTTGGAAGGCACATCAAATGTTGACTCATACTGAGAGGAAAAGAAAAGGAATATTTACTGAGTAGCTACTAAGTGCCGTGTACTATGCCCAGCCCTGGTATGCACTAAGTCAAAGTACCCAATACCCTAGCCCTATACCTTCATGATGAACAGAATGGCAGGGAGCCCTTGGGCAGGCCACTAGAACTTTCTTCTAGATGGACATTGATCCACTGGCAGCAATCTTGGTCAGAGTACCAAACTACGTACTTAGTCTGCTATAACAAAATGCCATAGACTGGGTGGCTTTAAGCCAGAAATTTATTTTATCACAGTTCTAGATGCTGGGAAGTCCAAGATCAGAGCGTTAGCCAATTTGATTCCTAGGGAGGGCCTTCTTCCTGGTTTGTGGATGTCACCTTCTTGCTTTGTCCTCATATGGCAGAGAGAGAAAGCAGGCTCTCTGGAGTCTCTTTCATAAGGGCACTAATCCCCAGTTACCTTCCAAAGGCCACTTGTCCAAATACCATCACATTAGACGTGGGTTATAAATGGGGGGGGGGGGTGGTCAGCAGTACTGACCCTGCCTTGTTGTCCTTTTGTCGCTTCACTGATAGCCTCAAAGACCCTGTCACCCATTTTGTCGAAGGCCACACAGACTACATACATTGTGTGCTTCTTACAAAAAATGGTTGCCTAGGTGGTCTGCCACTCCTTTCCCTTGATGCTCAAAAACTTTCCCTTTAGTAACTGATTTTCGAATCTTTGTCCTCATCCTATACCAAACGTATTAAAGTGGAGTTGGCACAACTCCACCCTCTACATTACAAAAATTACGTACATTTGCCCCTTTCCAGTCTTCTCAGGCATACGACTTGATGTTACTGACACTGTTCAGAAGCACACAGACTCAGCACCCTAAAAAACCATCCCACCAAAACCAGAGCCTCAAACTCAGCTAAGTGTAACCTTTGATCAGCTCTTCTTATCTGGGACCTGATAGCTTTTTATTCTCCTTAGTCTAGAGCTCATTCTCCCTGGCAAAGAAAACAATAACAGAAGTTGGCAAATACCATTTTCGTCATGGGCCATCACTGTGACACCACGGGCTCCAAGCAATAGTATATCCATTCTTTCAACATCGTGCTCCAGAGATAACTGTATTTGCTGACCTTGCTTCCAAATTCCCTAATTTTCAATTGCCTTTTGGACTCCTCGGTTTACAAACCCCAAAAACACCCCAAATAAATTTGAATAAAACCACTCTCTGATCCAAGCCAAGTCTTCTTCCTCGTTCCTTATTTCTGTTGACAGGGCCCCCATCCTGAAGTGATTGCTGCCTTTCCTTCTCTGCATCTATTAGGATTACACTCAGTGACTTACGATGGAAACCTGACCCCTGAGGCCCCAACAGTAATGGGTTGTTTTCCCACATGACAAGAAGTCAGTGGTGGGCCAAACCAGGGCTGCGGCAGCTTGTAGAAGGAACCAGACCGCTTCTGCCTTCCTGTTCTACCATGGTTAGCAAGCGACTTTCCTTCCTATGGCCACAACATGGCTGCTGTCCCTTTGGGATGGCATCTGCATTCTAGAAGAGGGAAGAGTGATGGGGCCCCTGGGTGGCTCAGGCCGTTAAGCGTCCGACTTCAGCTCGGGTCATGATCTCACTGTTTGTGAGTTCGAGCCCCGCGTCGGGCTCTGTGCTGACAGCTCAGAGCCTGGGGCCTGCTTCGGATTCTGTGTCTCCCTCTCTCTCTCCCTCTGTCCCTTCCCTGCTTGAGCTCTCTCTCTCTCTCTCTCTCTCTCAAAAATAAACATTAAAAAAAACAACAACAACACTGGCATGTCATGCTAGCTGTCCCAGAAATCCCTCTAGTAGACTTCCACTGACAACTCGTTGGCTAGATTGTGTCACATGGCTACAAACAGCTGCAAAGGCAGCTGGGACTTCAGGTATTTAAGCATACCGCTGCAACGAGTGCTGCCACACTCTTCTCTCACATCTGTTCACATAGATGCAAAGTCCAGGCCTTTAATTCCTTGTTAAGAGCACACGTGTTCTTTCCCGAGCATTCCAACGACTAGGAATCTGTTGCCCTTGCCACTGCATGCCAGTATAACTGCAAAGGCCTCCCATCTGAAGAGTCTGGCCTTCGGGAATGCCGCCTGTATCTCCTCGCTTTTTAGCTCAAAAAACATCCAGTGTTTTCCACTGCTCACAGGAGAGCTGCAGCTCGTTAGGCAGACGCTGGAAGGCCTTCAGACTCCGGCATCAGTCTGTCCTTGCAACCCTGTCTTTCACTACTTCTAGCACCAACTATCTGCCTTGATAAGCACCAACCACCCTTCCTTCCCAGAACACACTCTGGCACTTTTCTATCAGAAAGTCACCCTCTTTCCCTCTTCCAAACTCTGGAACAACAACAGTAGTAATAATCGTACCACCTAACTCAGTGACTCTCATCACGTGTTAGGCCCTAACCGAAGGACTTCCGATGTATTTTACTATTAAATTCAGAAACACTAATTAGATGAACATTGGATATCACCATTTAAGGAGGAGGAAACCGAGCCTTTGAAATGTTCAGTCACTTGCCCAAAGAGACAGTCACACACATGGCAGTTTTCCAAATTATACGGCGGTGAGCAGTTCTGATCCTTAAGTGTTCGAGTCCTCCCCCAACCCAATGTCAGAGATCTCTCCTTCCTCGGAACCCCTATCCTGTTTTTAGCACGTGCTACCTATTTTTGTTAACACTTTTCAACGTGTGTACGTGTTATCTTAACGGTACGGAAGGCCCCTCGAGATCAGGTACTCTTAGTATAAGGTAGAGTAGCTTGTGCATAAAAGGCATTCAGCAAATGATTAGAGATGATGATGACTGATTTTCCACCACAGAAGCCAAATGGTACCCTGGGGCACAAAAGTGCTAGGAGGCGCTGGGGTCAGACGGTGTTCAAGTCTGGAGACAGCTGGGAAGAGTATGAGGATTACGATCTTGGAGCCTCCTATTCCAAGCGGCCGAGCATGGGTGTATTCAAAGAAAAGAGGAAAAAAGATACCCCATTCCGGTAAGATTTCACATCCCTCAGGAAAATCTATTTTTATCACGTATCAACTTTATGTCACTCAGGACATACAAATGCAGGGAGACATTAAAGGCAATAAGTAGCTTAATATTGTTCTCTTCCATAAACCCCAAATCTGCACACGTACCTCTGGGAAGGTAAGAATCTTGGCTTCTCACGGTAAAGATTCTCAGTATTAATGGCTGAGTGCTGCAGGCGCGTGGAGGGAAGGGCTCTTGTTAAGTTTTGAGCCTACCCTGATGAAATAGGATCCCACGATTCCCATCTGAAATCCGCATGCCTATTTGAAGAAAGCAAAGCACAACCTACAGAGGCAATGATTTCTTCCGATGGCGTTCAGATTCCCTTATTTGTTTGTTTGCTATTCTAAACCTTTGGGATCACTTCCTAAACTTTTCCTGGAAGTTGAACGTCTCCAGCAGCCCCCTGTCTTTCTCTAAGCCAAGTATTCATGAGTGCACTATTCACCTTTGAGGTGAGGGTGGGTTAAACGTTGTGAACCAATGTGTGGGGAAATACTGTCTTTCTCTCTCCCTCTTTCTCTCTCTCTCTCTCTCTCTCTCTCTCTCTGGAATAAAAGAATAGGGAGAAAAACATATTGGCAGGAGGCAGGGAATTTTATCTAATAGCTATCTGGCATTCCCCTGGGGTCCACATATCTCTGAAGGTACATGGAGATTCTGTGAGGGGGACCTATGCTTGGATAATTCTCAGTCAATAAGTTTCTAGTTTCTCAAATTCCATAGGGACCCTTCCCTAAAATACATGAACTTGAGGATAAACCTGCTTAATCCCCCTGTGGAAAGTCACACCTCTTAGCATTTTCATATGTGAGTGGCAGGAAGGCCAAACAACTTTGGAGATGCTAAGCAAAAGGAGAAGTCAGACGACCAACACCTTCCACTTGGAAGGCTTTGTTGTCCTATAGTATTTCTCTTCAAGGGAAAAGCCCACATTAGAAATAGGGAATTTTAGCCTATTTGGAAAGCACGTGTTGGAAAGCACGGAGATTCAGAACCACTAAAGCACCAGGACCCAGTGATGCTTATTCTTTTAAGTGTACCAGAATGTTCTGTGAAACTGTCTGATTTTTCAAAACCTACGGATATACATTGTACATAATTTGTTGAAGATTCAGAGTGTTTATGGAATAAGGGTATGGAATAAGGGAATAAGTTAAGACTTATTTTATGAAGTCGTACCATGAAATACTCCAATTACAGTCAATCCTCATAATATTTCACTTTATAAATTATTTACTGTTTTCCACCTATTGTTAACAAGAAACAAGAAATAAAATGATTTAATTTACGATGGGAAATTATAGATGTCAGCTTGAAGATGTCAACATCTTAAAGACGTGTAGAGAGCTGTATAATTCCTTTTTTAAAAAATAATTCTTCGCGTCTGCGTTGGCCTACTCTGTACATGGCTTGAAAACTTTTTTTTTTTAACCCATGACGTTCTAATTCCAGCTGAATTTTATCACGTACTTTTAGGGGTAGAAGAGATTTGAATCCAAACCTATAGATCGAGTTTGTAGTCCACATACTTAATTCTGGCAAGGAAACGATTGATAAATTTCAGTATCAATTATTCCTTTTCTCTTGAAATTCGTTCGAAAAACTGTATGACAATCAATTTTTAATGTATTTCTTCCATTTTTTATTTTTTGGTATCTTCGAATGGCTTTATACGATTTAGACATAATAACAATAATGATTAAGATACTTCCATTTATTAAGCGCCTACCTAAATTTTAATTTGTAATCTTCATACTCCAGTACAACTATCTGCCGAGTAGACTACTGAGAGTCAGATAGGTTGAAGGAACAGGTTGCCTAAAGTCAGACGAGGCCTAATCCCAAACTAGACCTCTGTCTCTTTTTTTGCACCGCACTATTTCTTAAGCAATAAGAGCTCAAACACTTGGCGCACTGAATGGACCCTGCTATTGTCCGCTCAGTTCCTCTGGCGGCCTGGGCTTCCTCATAAAGAATACAAAAGACCCAATGCTAAAGTGTGAAACTTTTACTTACGAGGTTGTCTCTTTTAGAGTCAACAAAAGCAAGATGTTTATACTTGCGCGCACGCTCGGTAGACGTTTACTAAATACAGAGATGTATTAAGCCACGGCAGGTACAGGATGTGGTCTGTCTGCAGCCCATCAAACGTATAGCGGCAGAAATAAGACCTTCGAGTCAGCATGACACCAGAGCAGAGCGTGCACTGAGTGCTGCTAACGAAGGAGCTGCAAAGAGCTCAAAAGTCCTGTTTACGGGCAGCAGAGCACTTCGAGGAGAGGAGGCTTTCTGGAATGAGCGGTCTTGAAAGTGGGGCGAATCTCAGCAGCTGGCATGACTACAATGGGCTGAGCCAAAGGGAAAGAAGGCAGGAACGGGTGGGGCCGTTTCTCATGAAAGGGTCCATCTGCCTGTGTCTAGAACTACCCCTGAGCGGGTGGGGGCAGCCAGCAGCTGAGGGCCAGCCAGGCCAGTGTCAGCCTCCGAGGGGGACCCAGACGGCCTTACTGATCAGACGTTACGTGAGTAGGCAGTGACGGTGGCCGCGACGGTCCTCCCGCAGACGCGCAGGGGGCGGGTGGGGGACGCAGTAGCTGCCATCGTCTCATTTTTCAAGTAGTGACGCTACCTTGTGTGGACTTTCAAGGCTTCCAGAGTCGGTGCCCTCAGCCTCCCGCCACTCAGCAGGGGAAAACAAGAGCTTACCCGCTGCCGTTTCCCAGAAATCGGATTCTGAAGTGTCAACTGCTTCCACCGCTAAGCAGTACTACCTGAAGCAATCCAGATACCTTCCAGGTGAGCAGAGAACATACAACGTTGATGCTAACTAGGAGAGGGGTCAGGCTTAAGCGTCCTGGAATATCGGCAGAAAGGGCACCACTGAAACAGCGCTCTCTGCCGGCTCAGCCTGGTCAGTACTTGTTCCCAAGTACTTTCTGGGTCCCCTGCCTCGGGGAAGTCTGCTCAAGAAATGCCTGGCAACCAAAAAGATGAGCATAGGCTTCAAAAAAAAAAAAAAAAAAAAAATACCTCCCTCTCCCCCCAAAGCTCTGCCTTTAGCAAGCGCTAAGTTTTATTAAAACAATTCTGCACCCCCGCGACACCGTTTTATAAAATGTAGCATTTTACACTGTTTCCTAAATGATCGGGATTGTGTTTTTGAAAGATCATTGTGGGTAGAGCATACTAGGGGCTCAAGAGGCCACTGCACGTGTCTGGAACGAGAGGGTGATGGCTTGTTCCAGAGTGGTGAACGTGGACACAGAAATGGGTAAAATCTCCATGTATTTGAGCAGTGGAAAGACAGGACTTGCTGACAGATGGGCACGGGTGGTGGTAAAGAACAGAGGAATCAGTGTTGTCCCCTGGGGGGGGGGGGGGTGGTGACTTTACCCGAGAAAGGGGGAGATCAGGAGGGGACGGATGTGCGTAACTAGGGAATCTCGGGAGTTGGGGTTGGGATGTCTAGTGAGCATCTGAGTTGATCTATCTAGGAGACGACTCAATATATGAATCCGGAGCTTAGGAGAAAGATCTAGACAGATGGTGGGTAGTTTATGTTATGCCTGCAGGTAGCATTTTCTCCTCAAAGTCCACTTTAAAAAGAAAAGTTTAAATTCAACCTAGCCTAAAAGGGAATCAATTTTTAAGTGACCATATATCTATACAGATTTATCTTTAGTCCAAAAAGAGGGAAAGATGAAGAGCTGAGAAAAGTTTTAGGTGGAGGGAAAGACACTGGCTTCTCTGAATAGAACAACAGGCCGCACATTTAGATTTTACAAGAGCTTAGGAGAGAGTGAGGAGGGGTGAGGTGGGGAGAGCCAGCAGTATTCCGGTAAGACAGCACCGTGAGGGCAGGGGAAGGAATTCTGGGTTTATTCCAGCTCCGAAAGAGGCCTTTGGGGGGAACCTTGGGAGGTGAGTGGTGACATGTGACATACGTGTTAAAAAGACTGTGTAAAGGGTGGATTGCACAGGGCAAGACCAGAAGCAGGGAGGCCAGCTGGCAGCCACTGTGGTCCCCCAGGGAAACGAGGATGATGACTGAGAGGGAGCAGGGCTCCTGATAGATTTTGGAAATGGTCTTGCTGATGGATGTTGTAGAAAAGAAAAAGACAAAAGCCAGTTTGTGGCTTGAATCCTAGGTGGATGGTGGTGCTATGCTCTGAGATGGGGAAGACCGACGGGGAACAGGATTGGGCAGGAAAGAGGTGGTCAGGCTTGCATGCGGGCGGTTAGAGTCGAGATGCTTGTGAAACATTCCAGTGTGGCGAGGCCATGCAGGAGGTGGGAGGGAAGAGCCAGGAACGCTGAGGAGGGACCTGGGCTACAGAGAACGGCGACACCCAGACAGTATTTAAGTCCATGCATTGAACAGGATCACCTACAGAGAGACTGTGAGTGGCAACAATGGTAGCGGTAGAGGAGGAGGAGGAGGACAACTCGAGAGAGAGGAAAGGAAGGAGCCAGGCAGCTGAGGGGGAAAAACCATGAACAGGGGGTTTGCAGAAGCTGAGAAGGAACCATTTCCCTGAAAGAGTTTGCTGCTTAGCGGTTATGAGAAGGGACAGAAATGCCTGATTAAACTGAACAGTGGGGAGGTCCCTGAAGGACCTGAAACTTGGCGAGCAGTTTCAGTCTGGAATGGTGAGGGAGAACGAGGCTGGAGTGGGCTGCGAAGTGATGAGAGGTGAGAAGTTAGTGACTGAACAGGTAGACAACTCTGGAGATGCTTCGCTGTGACATTTTGGTGTTGATACCATGAGGAGTTCCGATCCTGCTGCAAAAGCAGGGATGTAACAAAATTCCCAGAACACAGATTCATGGGGGATATTTTCCCCTGTTTAAACATAAATCAATCCTATAGCAAATCGATATTTTCTTATCTGTACAAGGGAGCCCTCTGGCGGTGAGAAAGGCAACTGTAAGTTTTTATCAGGATAAATAGATCCAAAGCACTCTGTTTTCATAGTTCTGCTCCCTAATGTGGTTTTCTGGGACATATTTCAGGATACCTGAAACTGGTCTGGTCATTTCCTTTTTAACTAGAAAGATCTATCCGATCCTGCACATTACTGTGGGTCAGAAGCATGGCTATAATTGAGACCATAAATAGACTTGAAATTAGAGCTGCTTGAAATCTAAACTTGAGTCTTTCTGTTTCCCTGTTGGCATTTTTTTGCCTTGAAGATGCCCCTCTAGAGCTGGGTGAGATTTGAAACTAGAATTGAGCTCAGTTCAGTCACTTAGACAAACATTTACTGAGCACCTGTCATGAGCCAGCGATGACTGCAGAGGATAGAAACCGAAATAAGAAATGATGCTTGACATTTACGATCCATAGTTATTTTTATAATTAAGTATCTTTAGGAATTAAAAAAAAAAAAAGAATATGTTTGGGGGCTTTTTTTTTTTTTTTTTTTTACCATAAAGCCAAGCATAAAAGCATCAATTGATTCTTAAGCGTCAATCTTTAGGATCATGGGAGCTCTAGAAATGTACCATATACTTTCAGGGCAGCATGGCATTATTCTACAAGACTTGGCAGATCTGTGACATTGGCCTGCAGGGAGAGGGACGCAAGAGTCCTAGTTATTGACCTGCTACTGACCGGCTGTTTACTGGAGCAAGACTTTGAGACTGTTTTCTGTTACTTACAGTGGGACTGCACTCACCTCTCCGCTCACCCTGTAAGCCTTAGGTACTTAATTATCGCATAAGGGAGCCGCAGAGTGTGCGACGGAAGTGAAAACCATCTCTGGGGGTGCCCTCTGGTCTCACTCCCTGCTCCCAGAACTGGGCTCTCTGGCACAAACTGATGCCACCACGCAGGCGGGGAGGGCCGCTCCTTCCACAGCACTTTTGAAACCCTGCTCCTTCTCAAGTCCATTTATCGCCTCTGTCCTTCCTTCCACCCTGTGTATTCAACGTGCTGTGTTATTTCTACACTTGCCTTTCCCACTGCATTTTAAATTTCTTAACCTGGCACACAAATCCCTACTTGATTTGACCCCTGCCCCCTTCTCCATCTTTATTTTGTGCCAGTCCCACTTCTTTCTCCATCCATGGAATGTCTCGGGGTTCCTTCCCATCTTGGGTCCCCAGCCTACACTGTGGCCTCTCCCAGGAGCACAGCTCCCACCCCCTCCCGAGTCCTAATCAGATTCACATTTCAGCTTAAAATTACTTTTTTTTTTTTAATTACTTTTTTTAAAGAAAGACTGGTGGGACTTTTAAAGAAAGTTTCTTCTGTTATTTGCCTGTCCTCTCAGCACCAGACTCCTTTAAACAATTTATATACCATTAATTACCTATTTGTAACTGTTAATGTTTCCCTTCCCTCAGGTTGTTAAGACCCAAAAGGGTAGACACTATTTTGCTCACCACTTTTTGTCCAATGCCATACACAATGCCTGGCATGTGATAGGTGCTCAGTAAATATGTGTTCACTGATTTACTTTCCTCTGAGGCAAGGGATGATGGTATATTCATTTCTACCTCTGTCTGTCAGTGTTTGGTATATAGAAGGTGCCCAGTAAAAGCTTGTAAACTAATATGTAAATGACTTCACATTCTAGATTGTGTCAATTTCCAAGAAATCTGGAATGTTCAAAAAGACAAAATTGAAGCAATTGTCTTTGCTAATGGATATATTTAAAAAAAAAAAAAAAAAAAACTAGGGATATCCGAAGGCTAACTGGATTAACAAAATAATTTAACTGCTCAGGGCCCATTCTTTGTTGAACTACATTTATGAAAACTGTTCATTTAAGGAGCTTAGTTTTTCCCCCCTACCTTACCTTGTCTTTGGGGGTAAAGGATTTTTTTGTATTGACTTTTTCGTATGAGTTATTGCTACCTTTTTAGTAAGTGCATCTTCTTTACTGTCAGGCAAGTGCCTATGATATATAGTTCTATTGGTAGGTCCTTTATCAGAATCCGAAATCCATAAGGAGCTCTATGCGATAAGAAAGGCAAATTATTTACATGGAGGAGTGTTTCATTAGAGTACTGATGACTGGTAACTTTGAGGCTCAGTACAGAATAGCCTGGCCTTTTTATGGCTTCCAAACAAGGGATATTATTCTATGTCTCATAAATGTGAAACCTTGCTGAGGAGTTCACTCTCTGAAGAGCCAGAGCTCATCCTGTCCGGAAAGAGGTGCTAACTTCCTACGTTAATGGTAGTCCTTGGTGAGGCTTTTTCTTGTATTTGCTAAAGAAAACACATGTACGACCCAGAGACGTAGACTGTGTGATGTCTTTACCTTCTCGTAAGTTGCATCCAATTTATTATCAGTGAAAAGAAGTCACGTTCAGGAAGTTTTCAAGTCTCTTAAGAATAAGTTAAAACACCACCCTTTGACCATTAGTACCAAAGTCTAAAGTTGCCTCCACATTTCACAGATTTCAGAAAATCATAAAGAGTTTAGATTTTATTATTGTCTAATATGCAATAAGTTTCGGAGATCTTTACACACCACATGCAAGCTCTCAATTCTCCTGGCTACACTGAGTGTTCCTCAAGGGTCTGGCGCATATCCATGTAGTTTTAAGTACGTACTTAAAACAAGTCAATTTGAAGAAAATTTTTGTACCACCTCAATTTTTATAAGACGTTGAGCCAGAGATGTCCAATGTTCAATGATCATTACTTGTTTTATAGAAAATACCTTGTGTTTGCAAAACGCACCGTGAGGATTCCACATTATTGAAGGAACTGCTACATTGTAACATCAATTTATTTCCATTCGCCTCCAACTTATTTCCAGTCTTCATTTGAATGTATTATGTATTTATCTGTCAAGTTAATGATCACACCCTAACTTTTCAAATGACTACTTTGATTTTGTTCTTCTAAGGTGTAAATCCCAAGAATGTGTCCTTGGTAGCCAGTGGAAAGGATATAAACCCACATACTTGGAGTAATCAGTTATTTCCTAAGTCATTGGGACCCATGGGGGCAGAACTTGCTTTCAAAAGGAGTAACGCAGGTAAAGTAAAAACACACTTAAAGTATAAATTTACATTGCTTTCCTTCTGCAGATTTTGACTTCTAACTGTATTGCAGCTGCCTTCTTCCAACTGAGATAACCTTGGGGGGAACACCAAGTTTTCAAACTGGTACTTGAGCACAGGTGGTTTTAAGGCAGTCATGTGCCAGATCTCAACTCCCATGTGGATTCTTTCCTAAAATGGATCTCCCTGAGCTGTGTCTCTATTCTCCTATTTTACAAAACAAAAGACAAATTGCCTGTTTACTATGGTTGTTTCCTTTTTCCCCAAAGTCTAGAAATATCACCTATACCTGGGGTGCCAATCCAAGAGACAGTTTCATAAGTTGGGAACAATGTTGAGAGAGCGAGTAATTGTGATAACTGGGGAACAAGTCCTGTTGAAGTCAAGTGGTTTCCAGTTCTTAACCTTCACAAAATTGAAGAGCCTAATTGAATTATTAGCCGACAGATAGTCAAAACTCATTTTTAAAATCACTGTATGAGTTTTGGTCTAGAACTCTGAATTCACAGAATGTGGTGACAAAGCTGTAATAAAACAGCTTTCATTCCCAACTATCTGTTTATGTTAAACAAGGTTTCTCAGTGCTTCCATTTCCAAAAAGGAACAAGAAAAAAGGGACGGAATTGGTCCTGAAACCTGATTTTAGCAATAAGCAACATTCATTTGTGGACACGCGGACAGCTTGAATAAGCTGCCGTCTTTCTCAGTGAGATGAATTTCCCCCCAAAATAATGCCTTTTAATGTCTAGTAATCAAAATTTATACTATTCAGCTTTTTTGATTAACTACATACAATGAATTGTCATAATTATAACTAACCTAATCCAGGAAAAAAGTATTTTAACATACTTAGGGTTATAAAAAAATTTTTTAAGGTTTCAATTTATACATACTTTTGAATGGTCAATTTAAAGACTTTTAAGCCTGAACTTATATTTGTTTTTCTTAACCTAAAATTATATTTGGATAAAATCTGGGCTTTGACATGAATGAAAATAAAATTTTAGAGAGAAATGAGATTAATGTGAAATTTCCAGCTGTTAAAAAGGAATATGTTCATGTATTTTGTAAGTCAGTATTGGTGGGCATAAAATCACCACGGTATTGGGGCACCTGGGAGGTTCAGCTGGTTAAGCATCTGACTTGGGCTCAGGTCCTGATCTCACCATTCATGAGTTGAAGCCCTACACTGGGCTCCATGCTGACAGCTCAGAGCCGGGAGCCTGCTTCAGATTCTGTGTCTTCCTCTCTCTCTGCCCCTCCCCACTTGCACATGCTCTCTCTCTCTCAAAAATAAACAAACATTAAAAAAAAATGTCCTTAAATCACCATGGTACTTAGATTCCATTGGTTATGGTTAAAGGAGAGATGGAATAGTTTTATTTTTCAATGTCTGTAATTATAATATGCCACAAAGGACAACTTTTGGAACTATAAAACTTATGCTGAAGGATCTTACATATCATTTGAAAATGTGTAAAGAAGTAAAGCATTCTTTTTAAAAAAATAGATAGATAGTTTTCTGGTATTGGACCCAAAAACCACCTGAGGATCACTATGGTAATCTACTGGGATATTCTTTTTTTTTTTTTAATTTTTTTTAAGTGGTCTTATTTCTTATTACTTTTTTTAATGTTTATTTATTTTTGAGAGAGACAGAGACACAATGTGAGTGGGTTAGGAGCAGAGAGAGAGGGAGACACAGAATCCGAAGCAGGCGCCAGGCTCTGAGCTGTCGGCACAGAGTCCGACGCGGGGCTCGAACTCACGGACCGTGAGATTACGGCCTGAGCTGAAGTCGGACGCTCAGCGGACTGAGCCACCCAGGCGCCCCATCTACTGGGATATTCTGATGTGACGTTAATCTTAACACTGTGGACATTTTAAGTGTCAAACACTGCAGCACTGTAATTCACTTTTTTTTGCCAGTATTTTAAAATAATATCCACCGAACCAATACAAATGAGTTATGGTTAAATACAACTTTGAGTCTCGGGGGAATCTATACTTGGCTGGCATCAGATGAAAGCTGTGACCGCACATGAGAATGCTTTCTCATGTTAAGGGTTCTTCCTGATCTTTTCATTAATCATCTAATCAATCCATTTTTGTTCTCTGCTTTTCCTAAAACATTCTTATTATTCATTCTTTCTTTCTACCTGCCTTCTCTTCAGAGGAAAGCATAATTAAACCAATTGAAAAACTATCATGTAATGAAAGTTTTCCTGAAAAATTAGAGGATCCACAAGGTAATTTCTGGGCATTCTAGATGAGTACAACTTGTTCTTTGAATACCTTGTCCACTTTTCTTTTCCACATTTGCTCTGAATCCTGTCATACAAGGCCACTATGAAGGCCAAGGTCACCTTCTTTTAGAAGTCAGACGAGGACTAGGAGAAAGAGAAGCATTCCACATCATCAGAAACACCATTCTTCAGTAGTTGGAATTCTAAGACTAACATGCTCTCAGGAAGTTCTATGCTCATCTTCTTAAATTAATGATGACAATTTATATAAGTGAAGCAGATCTACTGAAAAGAATTAAAAGATTTCCTTATTTCGTAATCAGTATTCCTGCAAAACTTTTTTTTTAAGTTCTGAAACTCATTTTTGAAGCGTTAACAATCATTTAAAATTAAAAACTAACCAGGTTAATGGAAATGGTAGATTTCCTAGGGGTTCAAGGTCGCTGGTATAAACAGTGCTATGGACTCCAGCCTAAAGATTTGCAGCTCACAAGGCACTTCAAAACTCCGTAGCCAAAGTAATTTAAGAAAATTTCTTTTTCTGTGCATTTTTCCGTAGCAACTTCTTCTTGTAATAGTAAGATGCAGCCTATTAACTATTCGGCACACAACTTTTAGAATCTGGCATATCCCCATACTATCACTCAGTAGGCCTTGTGACTGTGGACCAGTTCCTTAGGCTCCCTACGTCGGTTTCCCCACCTACAAAATGGAGGAAATAATATTTACCAATGTATTATTATATAACCATACCTGGGATTTTTGTCACAGTAAGCATTTAGTAAGTGTCTGCTCTGGTGAGAAGGATGAGACCAAGAGCAATGTTCTGAAGCTGCTGCTGAACGTGATCACTGCCTTGAACTTTCTTTCAAAAATCTTTCAAAGTAGAGGGCTGACTGCTGATTCTGAATGGGCACTCGAGGGAGGCGATCATGCTTATATTCAGTAGCGTTAAAACTGTATAAGCTGGTAACGTGCTCACTGTGTAAAATCCCATTTCTGCGACGACGCTGCTGTTTGACGTTTGTTGGTTCAAGAGCAGACACTTACTGGGAGCCTACTATGCACAGCACTGTGACAGACTCAGGGACGAGAAGTTCAGAGTCCAGACTTGCGAACAAGTAACACTGTGAAAAATGCTTCAGTCATAGCTGCCAAGCAAGCAGTTCTTGAAACCACCACCACGATCTGAGCCCCGTTTCACCTCCTTGCTGACACACCTGTCTCCTCTCCTGCACGGCTAGGCTCTCGAAGGAGAAATTACATCCATTTCTTCCCTTATTTCCAGTTTGCTCTTCAGCTCACTGTCCTTTGTCCTCAGATGGCTTCAGGCCACTGAAACAGCTCCTGCCAGGTCCTGACGTTATCCTAGTGGCCAGATTCCAAGGGTGGTGCAAATCCCATCAGACCTCTGCCTCTCTGGCCTCCCTCCTCTCTCTGCACACTGTATCCTCTTGGCTATTCAGACCCTGCTCCTCCCATCACCTACCCTCCCTACTCCCTCTTCTCCACGGGGTCCTTTTCTGTCCTTTCCCTCAATGCTGGTGCTCCCTGGGGTTCCATTCTGGATCTTTGCACATCCACGGTCCCTCTGAGCTGGCTCCTCCAAGCGCATGGCCCATAATTGCCATAGCTTGATAATTCCAAATCTCCAGGCCTGCTCAACACTACAACTCAACTCAAATATCCCATGGCCATCATGTCTTTCCAACAAACCTGATTCTCCTGTACTGCTGTTGTTAGTCACCTAAGATACAAACTTAGGGGTTTATATTCCTCTTTCCCTCCCCCTCCTACCCCATATACCCACGCCGTTCTCTTCTGCATTGCCTCTGTGACTCCCTGAATTCAGGTCCTCATACTTACTCATTTCAGCTATGGCAATGACCTCCTGTCTTCTGCCTCTACATTTCCCTCCTTCGGCCCCTCACTCTACTGCCCCCAGGTTGATCATTCACTAATAGCGATGAGGATGACGATAATGACAGCTGACGTTTATTGAACACCGGATTCTATGCTAAGTGCTTTGCCTACATCTCATTCAATCCCTACAACAACCCTATGAGAGTAGGTGCGGTCATGATAGTGATTTTACAGAACGAAGACAAAGCACAGAAAGCAGTGCAGGGATGGGGGCTTCCTGGCAGGAGACATACTCTCAGGGTAAGAGTGGAGTCATAAAAAAAAAAAAAAACCTGGTGTGTTCAGGGCAAACAGCCTTGGGTTCACATTCTAACCTGGTCACTTACCGTGATAATTTAAGCAAGTTCTGAGAGCCACAAGGTGTGGGTAAAATATACCTCCCAAAGGGTTGTTATACGGACTGAATAGGATGGTCTCTAAAGCCATAGTACAGTGCTTGAAATAGAGTCAGTCCTCAAAAAATAGAATCTAGAATTAGTAGGCGTGTAGTATTCAAGTTACTCTCGGGTGCTTTAAAATTTTCACCTTCTGACTATGAAACTTTATGATACATCACTAGGAAGTCTTGGAAGTTATGCTACTTACAATCAGTCAGGATACATTCCTTCCTTTCTCAAAAAAGAAGTGGGGTCAGCTGGCCAGAGGATACACTTAGCACCTCTTGGTGCAACAACGACAGGTAAGAACTTTAGATTTTTTAAGATTTCTGACCAGAAAGGAGCTTTTTCTAAGTTTCTACACTTTGCCCAAGCGGAGACTTTTAAATTAGTCTCACTCACCTTGTTAACACAGTTCTAATGATTTTTGGCAAAATGCCCCTTCTTCTGAAGGTGCGGTCTGCGAGTCTCTTGTAAGAGCTGCCTTTAACAAAGTGGTGACTTGCAAGGCATACGGATTATGCTACTGAACCTGCACAAGACTGGATGAGGTAGACCTTTTACAGAGGAGGAAAGTGACATCAAGTAATTGGCCGAGGGTCACCCAGCTCCTAAGTGGTGGAGCTGGGAGAGGAGCCGGTTTGTGAAATTCGAGAACATGCTGTGTGACCCAACGGGATGTAAAGAAGGTGCATTTTTCAGAGCTGCCCACCCGGTCGGTACCTGGCACAGGGTGGGGGCTTCATAAACACGGAGATGCTGTTCGTGTATCACTCCACAGGCAGTTCCCGTGCAGAGTGAAGGGAGCCGTGGCAGAACTTTCCCACCCTGGCTCTGGCTTTGCACCGGTAGTAGATGGTGGAGGCTTGGCTTATGCCCCCGCCCTCCGGTTATGACCAAGTAGGCTGTGTGCCCTGCGGTGGCGTGGTGGTGATTCTGTACTTGAGCTTGACCAGGTCTGACTATGAAGGCTCTCAAAACGACTCTAAAATAGAAGTCCTCAGGAAGGCACTTAAAATACACATTAAGGCAGACAGTCAGAAGTTTGGGAAGATAGGGAGTTGTATAAATTCCCTCCGAACTTCAAACTCCTGGTTAGAGTTCACACTCTAAAGTTCTCTGAAGTCCAACCTCTAAAGTTCGCGCTGTTGGAGCTAAAACCGCGAGAAGCACGGGACTTCTGTAATTTATGATTTCGGACCACGGTAGCACTGCTCAAACAGTACTTAGTTACCTTATCTGTGAAAAGCATCGCTTCATTATCTCTCTGCTGAAACAAAATATGTAAGTAAACACATTATACACAGCAAGTGATTTTTTTTTTTTTTTTTTTTTTGAAGCCTCAGGTATTTTAAGCCAGCCTGACAGTGAGTCAGCAGCCAGGGCTTAGTAGCAATTTTTAGAAGAGGAGAAAATCAAAATGTTTCAAACTGGTTTGTTATCTAAGTGTCTGCTCTTAGAAAGTGAAAGTGGGCATTTTAGAAAACGATTTTTGTAAGATATTGAAGGCCTTTGTATATTAAGCATTCTGTCAGATTAGCATGCATGTTCCTGTTTTCTTTTCTTTTTTTTTTAAGTAAATGCTTTCTCATAACTTTTCATCTCTTCATTTCCTCTGCTCATCAGATGTTCCTACAGATGGTGATAGGAGGAAAGGTAAAAAAAAGAAGTAAATATTAATCATCCTCAAGTGGTCAATGCCAATCCTTAGGAAAACACTGTTCTGTAAGAGATGTGTCTTTCAGTACCCACTGGTGTGAGAGTTTCCCACAAAAGAATAAAACCAGGTCATTACCGTATTTCCTCGACTATTTCCCCTTCTCTCATAGCCTTCCTCTCTACTCTTCCCCAGCCTCGCCCCCAGGATTAGAGAAGAAAAATCGAATTAATTTCTTCCAGCTTCCCCATGTAATCTCTCACCCCAAACTTCCCAACACCTCCTCCCCGACTCCCTGCCTTGTGGTAACAAGGACTTTGAGGAGTGACTTCTTCCCTACACGGCCGGCCGCCCTTTGCAAGGGCAGGGAGGGCCCTGTTCTAAGTGAGCTATGTTCATTAACTCTACTCCAGAAGGTACTATTATTACGGTCTTCATTTTACACGGGTTTTATTTCTTGCTAAAGGTTACATAATCAGGGCACGGATCACAGGCAAACATCTTTCCTTTGGCAAATATTTTCTGCAGGAAGTTAAATGCCCTTGATAGGACACGTGCTGTTTTTAAAAAGAGGGCACAGCAAGCGTGAGAGGGCTGCCTGCCCCACTAAGGAGGTGCGGGGCAAGGTCCGGCTGACACAAAAGTGTTTCTTGCCTGGCAGCTGCTGAGTTCTTCACCAAGGGTGCTTGGGTCCTGAAATTATTATTTCCCAGAAAGGAAATCTTGGCAAAATGATTCCCTCTTCAGCAGTTTTAAAAATGTTTTCCTGGACATGGTTTCCCTCAAATGCATTCAGGACCTGACGTAGCTCGGTCATGAGCTGGGAAAAAAGTTCCGTTACTCCCCAAATCCCTCATGTTGCCACACCAGAGGCTCGCCCAACTGTTAGCTGAAGACTGCGTCCCCTCTCCTGTCCCCTCTCCCGTCTCTGAAGTCACTCACCAGGGGACTCTCTGCCTCTCTCTCCTCCTCGCTCCACTCCCTCCCTCTCACCTGCTCTCTCCTCCAGCCACAGGCCCATTAGGTCTGCAGCCTTCCGTGTGGGCTCACAAATTTAACAGACTGGTGTGTGTCCACACTCCTGTGGGATAGAACAAAAGGGCTGTTCCTGGAAAACCTGGTTAACTGTTTAACCAGTTCTTCCTTCACAGTTCAGGGTTAACTGGCTATTACCCCACCTTGTCAGGTTGCTTTCTATCAGCTTGAACCTGGAGAATTTTAAACCTGGTAAGGGCAGGATGATAGGACCAGGTGATTATCCCCAGGGCAGTTCCTCACTTAATGCTTTATTCCCATTAAGCTGAGGTCAGCGGCAGACCCACGTGCTCCCATAATTTCCCCTCCACTCCCAGTTTTACAGAGAAAGTTTAAGAAAACAAAAACAAAACAAAACAGGGAAACCATGCAAGTGAATACAGTATGGGTAGTGTTCAGTGTACAAAATGGTCAGACTCGTCTCAAAATTGACACTTAGTTTAATCCAAGAGTGTCAGCCACCACACAGTGTGAAACGATACTTAAATCCCAAATTGAAGGATCAAACATCCCTCTTCAGATAGAACATCTATGATGCTCAGCCGTAAATATGAAGTGAGGGCAGGCGAAGGAAGGACTGGAGAAGAGATTAAAGTTCTCTGCAAAATGATTTACTGCTCTGTCATTTGAGATGTTTAAGCAATTCTAGCTTGTAAACTGTTCAGATAACAAATATTTAACAAGTCAAAATTTCACAAATATTTAATCAGCCAAATTTATGAATAAAGCAGACCCTACGATGAACGGTTTGGGATCTTAGGACTGGCTCACCTTTTAAAGGAATTCTGCTATCGCCCTTCATTTTCCCAATTAAAAAAAAGGAAGTTTCTTGCTTCTAAAAACCACATTTTCATGGTTAAAAGAAATCTACTATGGGATCCCATCTGTGGAGCTCCATGAAGCCCAAGCTTTATAGGATTCACAATTACAAATAAAGTTTCCATAGTGGGTATTACGCTCGAGTATTATTCAGATGCAACCACTGTGTGATTTTACAAAGTCACTAATAACACTGTGGGTTATTGCCTGTTCAACCTGAACCAAGAATTTTCTTGGTCATCCTAATTCATGTTGCCAACCTAAGTGTGATAGGCATTTGAGTGAAACCACAAAAGCAGCAGCAGTAGTCAGAACTGTAAACCAGAAACACTGGCCCTTGAGCTACTGAGAATTCTCTATCAACATCACACCACACTAGAATTTTGCGTTTTACTATTAAAAAAACAAAACAAAAAAACAAAAAAACCCTTAGAGACCACAGAACTAATCTTTTAAAGATAAATTCAAAACTCCCCCATGAAATGAAAAGATTTAAACTGCCTTATTTTCAATTTGACAATCCAATGAATAAAGTTCTAACTTCCAATTCTGATTTCTTCCAGAATACACCTGGAACACAAAACCCGGTCGGGGGCCGTTTTCAGGACCTACTTACAATCCTACGGCCAAGAATCTTAACATTGTGAACCGCGTGCAGCCGGTTCCCTCAGTGCACGGAAGGACAGACTGGGTGGCCAAATATGGCGGCCACCGGTAGGAGAATGGTGCAAAGCCCCACAGCATTCTCCATAGAATACTCCATAGTCCACGCAAGTCCCCAGACCCTGGGAAATGTGTACAGATGTCTATTTCTACTGAGTTCTGGAAGCAATATGAAGTAGTGGGTACTCTGCAGAGCAAAAATCATCTCCTACTATTTTCTTTCTTTCCTAGAAATGAAATCCAATTTCTTAGCATCAATTGCCCACAGCGCTGACACGCGTACGGGTAGGACTTTACAAAGTATTGAATAAACTATTTGCCAAAGTATCAAGTGTTTGATCTACAAATTAATAGTTACTAAGTATAAGACACTTTTTTAAAAAAGCCTCCAGAAAGTAAGTGTTTAGAATGTTTTCGGTTTCATCTGTTATTTGCCTAAATTAATTAATATTTTGATTGTCCTCAGAGGTGTTTTTGTTTTGCTTGGTTTTGGGTTTTGTTTTTTTTTTTTTAATGGCAACCTCGGTGGTCTGTCAATCAGAGCTCGTATTTGGCTAAGGCTCTATCTTACCAGTTTGGCAATGGCAGAGAATGCTGATTTATCATCTGGTTTTCTACTCTGAAATTATGGAAGCAGTGGTAATTCTTGAGCAGGGCGTCTTTCTTCGGAATAAATTTATCTTTAACATAAAGATTTCAAAATTATGACACCCGATGTTAGCGGAGAAAGAGTCTATTGTTTGACCAACACAACTCCTGTGACTTCGTGGAGACTATCAACCTCAATGGCTTAATGACTCCCAGATCAACCAAGGTTCCCATCTTTACATCATTAAGAGAGTTCTTGAAACTGTGATGTTTGCTCATCACACTTTCAAAATACCTTGTTTCCATGTTCCTACCAGACACAAAGATGAGGTGCGCCAGCTTTCGCCCAAAGCAAACTCTTGCTGCGCTGCAGATCGCTGACCTGGCTCCGACCCTGATATTTACTCTCAAGAGCAAATGCAATTCAGTTGCTATAGCAGTGATTCACTTAGTACAATTTTTTTTTTTTCTTAGTTCTGTTTCTAAACTGGTACTTAAAAGAGACATCTTGAACTTGGGACTATATTTAAATTTGCCATTTTATGGACTCAACATTAATACTGTATATTCTTTTTAAAAATAATACTGTTATCAACTGTAATTTTTATGTGTTTTTTTGTCTTTGTAACAAATGCTAATGTAATTGGCATCATCTTGTGGACATTATCCAAAGACATCATAAAATAATAGTAATACGGTATTTTTGTATAGAAGATTCAGCTCACCTTGTTGAAAACTGTTAAAATCTGAAGAGTAATTTATGATGATGGTAATGGCTATATCTATTTGTACAGTTTTAATTAGTGTCTCAAAGCTAAAAGATTATTTTGTGTTGCTGGAAGATTTTACACTTCTTGATAGATATTAAAATTAATATAGTTAACTGGTGTGTTTTCTCTACACTTTTAAACTTTATACTTCTACTCTGAGGCCTATTTGTTCTTTTAATTATAGACTTTTGTTTTTCTAGCAGTTTTAGGTTTATGGAAAAATTCACTGCGTAGTACAGAGTTTCCATATACCCCTCCTTAAGGGCCCCTCCCCAATTTTCCCTATTAACACTTTGCATTAGTGGGGGACATTTGCTGTAACTGACGAGCCAGTATGAGTACATTAAGTCCTTCGTTTATACTAGGGTTTCACACTTTGTGTTGTCTATTCTCTGGGTTTTGACAAAATACATAATGGCATATATCGACCGTGACAGTATCATAGAGATTAGTTTCACTGCCATAAAAAACCCCATGTTCCACCTAGTCATTCTTCTCCACTGCCTCTTCGCCCCGCCAAACCTCTGGCAAACACAAATCTTTTTATGGTCTCCACTGTGCTCCTTTTCCAGAATTGTCATGTAGTTGGGATTATACAGTATGTGGCCTTTTCCGACTGCCTCCTTTCAAAATTTAAGTTTCCTCCTTGTCTGTTCTTAGCTTATCTCATGTCTGTTTACTGCTAGCTAATATTTCATTGTATAGATGCATCACAGTTTATCCATTCACCCACTGAAGATCGTCTTGTTTTCAAGGATGGGCAATTATGAATAAAGCTGCCAGAAACATTCACTGCATACTTTTGTGTGGGCATCAGTTCTCACCTCATCTGCATAAATTCAAGAGGCATAATTACTGGATTATCTGGTAGGAATATATTTAGTTTTGTAAAAAAGCAGCAGGCTACTTCCAAGGTGGCTGCACCATTTTGCATTCCCAGCAGCAGCGAATGAGAGTTCCTACTGCTCCACATACTCACCACCACTTGGTGTTGGCAGGTTGTCTGTTCTAGATTTTGGCCATTCTTATACGTGTGCAGCAGTATGTCATTTTAATTTGCAGTTGCCTGACAACATAGGATGTGGGCTATCTTTTCATATGCTTATTTTCCAGCTGTATATCTCCTTTTACGAAGTATTATTCAGATCTTCTACACATTTAAACACTGGATTATTTATTTTCTTTGTTATTGAGAGAGAGAGAGAGAGACAGCGTGAGTGGGGGAGGGGCCGAGAGAGACAGAGAGAGACAGAATCCCAAGCAGGCTCCTCACTGCCAGCACAGAGCCTGATGTGGGGCTTGAACTCACGAAACCGCGAGATCATGACCTGAGCTGACACCAAGAGCTGGGTGCCTAACCAACTGAGCCACACAGGTGCCCCTTCTTACTGCTGAGTTTTAAGAGTTCTTTGTATATTTTGGATAACAGACTTTTATCAGATTATGTCTTTTGCAAATATTTCCTCCCAGTCATTGGCTTATCTTTTCATTCTCTTTACAGTGTCTTGTGTACTGCAGAAATTTTTAATTTTAATGAAATGCAACTTGTCATTTTTTTCTTTCATGGATTATAATTCTGGTGTTGTATGTAATAAATCATCACCAAACCCTAGGTCACCTATGATTTTCTCTTGTTAGCTTTGGGAGTTTTATAGTTTTATATTTTACATTTATATCTGTGACCTGTTTCACGTTTGTTAGGTCTATGTCTAAATTTTCTTTCCATTTTTTGCATGTTTATCTCCAGTTGTTCCAGCACCATTTCTTGGAAGAAACTATCCTTTCGCCACTGAACTGCCTTTGCTAGTTCATCAAAGATCAGTTGACTTTATTTCTGGGCTTTCTGTTCTGTCCGACTGATCTGTATCTATTCTTCCACCTATACCACAGTGTCTTGATTACTATAGCTTTACAGAAGTTTTAAGTCAGGTTAACATCAGTCCTCCAACTTTGTTCTTCTCCTTCAATTTTATGTTGGCTACTTTGGGTCTCTTACCTCTCCATATAAACCAGAGTCAGGTGCCAACATCCCATAGAATAATTTACTGGGATTTTGGTTGTATTGGACTGGATCTAGACCAAGTTGGAAAGAACTGACACCTTGACAATATTCTCTTCTTGTAGTGCATGGACCATCTCTATTTATTGTCATCTTGACATCTTTCATCAGTGTTTTGTAGTTTTCCTAATATAGATCTTATAAATATTTGTTAGATTTATTCCTAAGCATTTCTTCTTTAGCGTTAATATAAATGGTATTTCAAATTTAAATTGTTCATTGCTCATATATAAGAAGGCAAATGACTCTGTGTATTAACTTTGTACCTAATACCTTTTATTACCATTTATTAAGTCCAAGAGTTTCTTTGTTAATTCTTTGAGATCTTCTACATAGACAATCATGTGATCTGCAAACAAAGTTTTCTTTCTTTCTTCCCAGTTTATCTTTTATTTTCTTTTCTGGTCTTATTGTACTACAAGGACTTCCAGTAAAATATTGAATAGGTGAGGCAAGAGTGAACATCCCTGTCTTGTTCCTGATCTTAGTGGGAAAACATCTAGTTTCTTCCCATTAAGTACGATGTTACTTTATCAAACAGATGTTCTTTATCAAACTGAGGAAGTTTTCTACTCCTAGTTTGCTGAGTTTTATCAGGAGTGAGTTTTAGACTTTGTCAAATGCTTTTCCTGCATCTATTGCTATCATCATTGGTTATATATATGATTGTTGCTCTGTAGCTTGTTGATGCGATGGATTACATTAATTGCTTTTCGAATGCTGAATCAGCTCTGTATATCTGGAATAAATTCCACTTGGTCATAATATGTAATTCCTTTTATACACGGTTGGATTCAGTTTGCTAATATCTGGTTGAAGATTACTGTATCTATGCTTATGTTTTATACTACATATATAAAAAGACACTATAGAGACTAAAGAAAGAAACTCAATGCTGAGACAACTGAATGGTTTATATATATAAAATATAGGCACATGTATAGATACAGATAGAGTGAGAGAGAATGTACCTAATGTTAACAAGTGAATTAAAATTAGGTAGAGGTTATATGAGTAATTATGAATATTAATGAAACTTTTCTGTAGATTTGAAATTTTTCCAAATAAAACTTAAAACAAGATAAATATATGAAGCAAGATTTATCATAAATACAAGAAGAAATGGATATAAAAACAATCAGAGTAGCACGCCTGGGTGGCTCAGTCAGTTTAGCGTCTGACTCTTGACTTGAACTCAGGTCATGATCTCACGATTGTGAGATCAGTTCTGCATTGGGCTTGTGCTGGGCATGGAGGCTGCTTAAACTTCTAGCTCTCGCTCTCCCTCTGCCCCTCCCCCACTCACACATGCATGTGTGCACTCTCAAAACAAAAACAAAAACAACCGAATCAGAGTAAGAGGCTTATTTCTCAACAGATCTAGAAGCCTAAAATAAGTAAATAAGTATTTGGATAATACAGTAAACAAAGTTTATCTGACATACATACCATATAGAGATACTTCAACCAATAAGGAAAAAATTCATGCACTTCTCGAATATATATAGCATTCACAAAAAGTTGACCTTATATTAGGTCACAAAGAAAATTACAATCTCCCAAATAAAGAAATACATAAGCCACATTTTCCCCACATTTTAATAAAACTAGACTATAATAATAAAAGGGTATATGTCTCCAAATTTTATCCACTTAAAAATATATTAAAAATATCATTCTAAACAATGATTCAAAAAGGAAAAGTAAAAAAAACCTCTTTAGAAATGAACAACATGCCTCTAAAACTTGCAAAATTCAGCCAAAACAGATCTCAGAGAAAAAAAGTATACAATGGGTCCATTTATGAAAAAAAACAAAACAAAACTAGGAACACTGAAAATATGCTGAATTTGAGCATTTAGCTTAAGAAAGTAGAAAAAACAAATGAAAAATTAAAAAAGATTAAAGATATAATTATAATCAAATAAAAGATTTCACCCCAGTAGCAACAAGCATATCTAGCATCCAGATCTTGATTTCTGATACCATGGTCCAGTCTGGAGAAATGGCTGATTCTAGCGCTGAGCATGAAATACACAAGATGATACTGGAGGATCTTACAGTGCTAGAAAGGAACAAAGTTCTAAAAAAACAAAAGCAAAAGCAAGCAAGCAAAAGAAGCCTATGTTGACGGGCTATGTCAAAGGGACACAGGAGCCAAACGAAAGAGCTCCCGACGGCCAAAACTGCAACAATTTGAGAAAGAAAATTAATAAAGAAATACTGTATTATAACCCAAAGTGGGAAATACATATCCTTGAGTCCATACTGATATAAATAAGTGAGTAAGTAAGTAGGGGAGAAGAGACAAATCTCCCAAACAGCAGAATTCAAAGTCATTTATGGAGATACTCTGCCCTCAAGGAGGTAGAGTACAATTCCCAATCCTTAAGTACAGAGTATGTATAGTGACTTCCTTTCAAAGAGTACAGTAGGGGAAGGGGGAAAAAAGGAGTAACTTCACAGTGGAGAAGCCTGACTGAATACTACCTCAAGCCAGATGATCAAAGTCAAAATCAACAATAATACTATATCCATATATGTGACCTTAATAGGATGTGATGAAAATGGCACTTGACCTCTATGGCCTTCCTCCTAAAATTTTAGAACTCCAGTCTAACCGTAAGGAAAACACTAGACAAATTCAACAAAAGAGCATTCTATAAAACATTTGATCAAAACTATCACAGTCATCAAAAACAAGACAAATCTGAAACAATCATAGGCCATAGGAACATAAGAAGACATGATAACTAAATGTAACATGCGGTCCTAGGTGAGATTCTGTAACAGACAAGCAATATTAGCTTAAAAACTTAGAAAATCTGAACAAAATATGTACTTTAATTAATGTACCAACATCGACTCATTAGTTGTAACAAATGTATCATGCTAACATAACAAGGAAAACTGGATGGGGGGTGGGGTATATGGGAACTCTGTACTATCTTCTCAAAATGGTCCTAAAAAATCAAGCCCATTTTTAAAAAGAAGATTGGATCAGTCTATATTTTCAGCAAATATTTACTACGTGCCCATTACGTACTAAAGTGTACCATATACGATGGTGACAAAAGGGTCACTTGTCCTGATCACATTAAATAAGCATGCATAAAACTGTATATTGGCAAATTATTATGGGTGTTAAGAAAAAGAAAAGGATGTTCGTGAGACTAAAGAAGAAATCTAAATGTTAAGAGAGAACCGAATGGTTTTAAGTCTAGGAATCTAAATATACTTGAAATATACTTCCGTCTCCCGGCAGAAGAGAAAGAATTGTTGGGACGAATCATGAAAACAAAGAGTTCTATTAGAAGATTAAAAGATGGTGAGGCTTAGACTTCAGTATTAGCAATTGTATGGGAGAGAGCAGAGTATGACTGTTAACAGAAAGTTGCTGGATTTTAGTGTTTATCTTCTTTCTTGCTGCTTTATAGAACTTTCTCATTAATTTATTATGTTTTGAATTGTTTCTCTTGGATTTTCTAGATAGACATATATTAACCATTTAAAATGTTTAATTTCTTTTTCCACTATTAATTTAGACCTCATTTATTTCTCATAGTTTTACTGCTTTATCTAATGTCTCCAGAACAATGTTGATCTTGTCAGTAACCCCAAGTATGTTATTTCTAACTTAAAACAAAAATTTAATGTTTATTTTTTCTGAGAGAGAGAGAGACAGAGAGAGAGAGACTACAAGCAGGGGAGGGGCAGAGAGACAGAAGGAGACACAGAATCTGAAGCAGGCTCCAGGCTCTGAGCTGTCAGCACAGACCTCGATGTGGGGCTCGAACTCACAAACTGTGAGATCATGACCTGAGCCGAAGTTGGGACACTTAACCGACTGAGCCACCCAGGCATCCCATAGTATTTCTAACTTTAACATAAAGCCATAGGACTAGATAAGTGGTAGCTAATAAAAACCTAACACAGGTAATGCTTGAGTGGATCAGCAGAGACATTTATAGTAGAGTCAATTCATTTTGCTCAGATTGCTACCTAATTTAAAAAAGTTACTATTCATCAAAACTCTACAGTATCCAACAGTAATCTTAATAGAAATACAAGGAACTAAAGGAATATACGAAGACATTAAAAAAACTAAATTAACAACCAGAAAACAACAAAATGGCAGTAAGCCCACATCTATCAATAATTTCTTTAAATATAAATGGCCTAAATGCTGCAATCAAAAGACATAGGGTGGCTGAATGGATAAAAAACAAGACCCACCTATATGCTGCCTACAAGACACTCATTTCAGATCTAAAGACACACACAGACTGAAAGTGGAGAGATGGAAAACATTTTCCAAGCAAATGGAAACAAAAAGCTAGAGTAGCAATACTCATCAGACAAAACTGACTTCTAGGGGTGCCTGGGTGGCTCAGTCGGTTAAGTGTTCAACTCTTGATTTCAGCTCAGGTCATGATCTCATGGTTTGTGAGATCGATTGAGCCCTGTGTCGGGCTCTGCACTAATGGCCTGGAGCCTGGTTGGGATTCTCTCTCTCCCTCTCTCTCTCTGCCCCTTCCTTGCTTGTGTGTGCACATGCACTCTCTCTCTCAAAATAAATAAGCATTAAAAAAAACAACAACAAAAAAAACCCCTGACTTCTAAAAGAAAGACTGAAACAAAAGACAAAGAAAGAAATTACAAAATGATAAAAGGGTCAATCCAAGAAGAAGATAAAACACTTGCAAATATTTGCATACCCAACACAGGAGTACCTAAATTTATAAAACAAATATTAACAGACATAAAGAGGAAAATTGACAATAATACAGTAATAACAGGAAACTTTAATACCCCACTTACATTAATGGACAGATTATTGAGACAAAAATATCAGTAAGGAAACACTGGCCTTAAACAACACAGCAAACCAGATAGACTTGTTAGATACATACAGAACATTTCATCCCCAAAACGCAGAATACACCTTTTCAAGTGCACAGTGAACATTCTCCAGGATCACATTAGGCCACAAAATAAGTCTCAATAAATTTAAGAAGACTGAAATCCTATCAAGCATTTTTTCCAAGTACAACAGTATGAAACTAGAAATCAATTACAAAAGTAAAACTGGAAAAAAAAAAACCCACACAACACATGGAGACTAAATAATATGCTACTAAACAACCAACAGGTCAACAAAAAACTCAAAGAGAAAATCAAAAAATATCTTGAGACAAATGAAAATAGAAACAAGACTTTCCAAAATCTATGGGACACAGTAAAAGCAGTTCTAGAAGAAAAGTTTATAGCAGTGAACAATAAACATTTCAAATAACTAACTTTACATCTAAAGGAACTAGAGAAAGAACAATAAAATCAGCAATAATAAAGCCCAGAGTTAGTAAAAGGAGGGAAATGATAAAGATCAGAATGGAAATAAATGAAATAGAGACAAAAAAGAAAGGCTCAATGAAACCAAAAGCTGGTTCTCTGAAAAGATAAAATCGATAAACCTGTAGCCAGATTCATCAAGAAAATATGAGAGAGGGACCAACTAAATAAAACCAGAAATGGAAGAGAAATTACAACTGACACTAAAGAAATACAAAAGATGGTAAGAGACTGCTACAATTATACACCAACACACTGGAAAGCCTAGAAAAAAATGAATTACTAGAAACACATAACCTTCCAAGACTGATAATGAATAAAGAGAAAATATGAATAGATCAATTATAAATAATGAAATCAAAACGATTAAAAAAACCACCCAAAACAAAAATCCAGGACCAGACAGCTTCACAGATGTATCCTGCCAAACATTTAAAGAGGAGTTAGTAACTATCCTTATCAAATTATCCCAAAACACTAAAGAGGAAGGAACACTTCCAAACTCATTTTATGAAGCTAGCATTACTTACTACCTAAATGAGACAAAAACATTACAAAAAAAGAAATTTGTAGGCTAATAGCCCATATGAACAAAGATAAATAAGTCCTCAAAAAATATCAGCAAACCAAATTCAGTAATACAAAGGATCACACACCATGATCAAGTGGGAGTTTTGCCAGGAATGCAAGGATGGTTCAACATCTTCAAATCAATCAACATGATACACCACATTAATAAAACAAAGGATAAAAATCATATGATCATCTCAATAGGTATCAGAAAAACCATCTGACAAAATTCAACATCCATTCATAAAAATTCTCAATAAAAAAAAAATTCTCAATAAAGTGGGTACAAAAGGAATGTATCTCAACATGTAAAGTCCATATATGACAACCCACAGCTAACACCATGTTCAACAGCAAAAAGCTGAAAGCTTCCTCTAAGATAAGGAACAAGACAAGAATGCCCACTCTTGCCACTTTTATTCAACATAGTACTGAAGTACTAGTCACAGCCATTAGATAAGAAAAAGAAATACAGGCATCCAAGTTGGAAAAATAGAAGCAAAATTATCACTATTTGCAGATGACATGATAACATATATAGAAAACCCTAAAGACTCCATGAAAAAACTATTCAAATAAATGAATTCAGTAAAGTTGCAGAATCCAAAATTAACACACAAAAATCAACTGTACTTTTATATGCTAATAATGAGTTATCAGAAAGAAGCTTTAAAAAACAACACCCCTGGGGCACCTGTGGTTAAGTGTCCAACTTTGGCTCAGGTCATGCTCTCACGGTTCGTGGGCTCGAGCCCCACATCAGGGTCTGTGCTGACAGCTCAGAGCCTGGAGCCTGCTTCAGATTCTGTGTCTCGCTCTCTCTCTGCCCTTCCCCACTTGTGCTTTCTCTCTGTCTCTCTCTCTCAAAATAAATGTTAAAAAAAAATTAAAAACAACAACAAAACACAACCCTCTTTACCACTGCATCAAAAAGAACAAAGCACCTAGGAATAAAACCCAAGAGATGAAAGACCTGTACTCTGAAAACTGTATGATATTGATGAAAGAAACTGAAAATGACACATATAAATGAAAAAATATACTGGGCTCATGGGTTGGAAGAATTACATTGTTAAAATGTCCTTACTACCCAAAGCAATCTTACAGATTCAATGCAATCCCCATCAAAATGTTAAATGCATTTTCACAGAACTAGAACAAAGAATCCTAATATTTATATGAAACGACAAAAGACCCTCAACAGCCAAAGCAATCTTGAGAGAGAAGAACAAATCTGAAGGCATCATGTTCCCTGATTTCAAACTATTCTACAAAGCTATAGTAGCCTAAACAGTATGGTATTGGCACAAAACAAACACATAAATCAATGGAACGGAACAGAAAGCCAGAAATAAGCCCACACATATATGGTCAATCTATGACAAAGGAGGCAAGAACAAGCAATGAGTAAAGGACATATTCTTCAAAAAATTGTGCTGGGGAAACTGGATGGCCACATGCAAAAGATAAAACTAGACTACTATCTTGTACCATATACAAAAATAAATTCAAGACAGATTAAAGACAAACATAATATTTGAAACCACAAAACTCCTAGAAGAAAACCTAGGCAGTAAGCTCTTTGACATCAGTGTTAAGCAATATTTTTGGACCAGTTTCCTATGCAAGGGCAACAAAAGCTAACAAATACATGGGATTACATCAAACTTAAAAGCTTTTGCACAGCGAAGGAAACCAACAAAATGAAATGGCAACCTAATGATGGAGGAAGATATCTGCAAACCATGTATCTGATTAAGGTGTTAATATCTAAAGTATATAAAAAACTTACATAGCTTAATATCAAAACAATAACCCAATTAAAAAAGAGCACAACTTGCATTGACATTTTTCCAAAGTTACACATATATGTCTGCCAGACACATGAAAAGATGTTCCACATCACTAATCAAGGAAATGCAAATCAAAATCACAATGAAATATCCCACACCATCTCACACACACATGGCTAGTATCAAAAACAAAAAAATAACAAGTGTTGGCGAAGATGTGGGAAAAAGGAAACTCTTGAGCACTGCTGGTGGGAATGTAAATTGGTTGCAGCCACTGTGAAAAAGAATACGGAGGTTCCTCAAAAAATTAAAAATAGAACTACAATACGATCCTGCAATTCTACTTCTGGGTACGGACACAAAAACACCAATCTAAAGAGATACATGCACCCATATTTTCATGGCAGCATTATTTACAATAGCTAATGGGAGCAACTTAAGTGTCTATTGAGAAATTAATAAAGAAGATGTGGGATGTGTGTGTGTGTGTGTGTGTATACACAATAGACTATTACTAAGCCATAAAAAACAATGAGATGCTTGACATTTGTGGCAACATGGATGGACCACGAGAATACTATGCTAAGTAAAAAAAAGTCAGAGAAAGACAAATACCACACTATTTCACTTGTACGCGAAACCTAAAAACCACAAAGAACAAACAAAACAGAGACAGACCAGGGACACCTGCGTGGCTCAGTTGGTTAAGCGCCTGACTCTTGATTTCAGCTCAGGTCATCATCTCACAGTTTGTGAGATGGAGCCCCACTTTGGGCTCTGCACTGGGTGTGTAGCCTGCTTGGGATTCTCTGACTCTCCCTCTGCCCTTCCCCACTCACATGCACTCTCTCTCAAAAACATTAATTAATTGGAAAACAAACAAACAAACAAACCAGACTGGGGCACCTGAGTGGCTCAGTCGGTTAAGCATCCAACTTCAGTTCAGGTCATGATCTCATGGTTCATGAGTTTGAGCCCCCCATCAGGCTCTTTGCTGTCAGTACAGAGCCCACTTCAAATCCTCTGTCCCGCTCGCTCTCTCTGCCCCTCCTCCCACTCATTCTCTCTTTCTCAAAATAAAAAACTTAAAAAAAAAAATCTTAAAAAAAAAAATAAAAACAGACTGAGATACAGGAAACAAACTGGAAGTTACTGGAGGGGTGGGGTCCTGGTGTGGGGGCGGGGGGAGGTGAAATAAGTGAAGGAGATTCAGTGGTACAAACTTCCAATTACAAAATAAGCCATGGGATGTAATGTACAGCTAGGGAATATAGTCAATAATACTGTAATAACTTTGTATGGTGATAGATGATAACTACTTACAGGGATCATTTCATAATGTATAAAAATATCACATCACTATGATATACACCTGAAATTAATAGAATATTATATACTAATTAAAATTCAAGGAAAAAAATTAAATGAAGGGACAAGCAATGTTCTTGGGTTGAAGAATAAATATTTTAAAGCTTTCAATTCCTCCAAAATTTACCAATAATTTAGTGCAATCATACCAAAAATCCCAAGTAAATTTTAAAAATAAAGAGGTAATTCTAGGGGCACCTGGCTGGCTCAGTCAGAAGAGCATGCGACTCTTGACTATGAGGTCGTGAGTTCGAACCCCATGTTGGGTGTAGAGATTATTCAAAACTAAAATCTTTTTTAAAAAAAGCTAATTCCAGATTTATCTGGAAAAATTATATATTAATATGTCAAAGAAAATCTGAAGAGGAACAAAGACAGATGTGCACTACCAAGTATCAAAATATATATAAATCTATAGTGATGAATATAATTTGGCACTGAGACAGAGATAAGTAAATCTATGAAACATACTAGAAACAGAATCAGTCTCAAATATGGAAATTCAGTACAAGGTAAAGGTGGCATTTCAAAGCAACGAGAGAAGGATATATCACCTGAATAAACAATATTGAGGGTAATGTGTTTTTTTGGAGAACAGAATTCAGAAAGATCCCTAATTTGAAACATCACACAAAAGTAAATTCTAAGGGCAACAAAAATAGAAACCTAAGAAATAAAACTATGGAAGTAACAAATGAAAATAAGAACAAGCTTTTTTTTTCAAAAATGTTTAAACATTTATTCATTTTTGAGAGAAAGAGAGCTTCAGCAGGGGAGGGGCAGAGAGAGAGACACACACACACACACACACACACACACACACACACACACAGAATCTGAAGCAGATTCCTGGCTCTAAGCTGTCAACACAGAGCCTGATTCGGGGTTGAACCAACGAACCATGAGATCATGACCTGAGCCAAAGTCGGACGCTTAACCGACTGAGCCACCCGGGTGCTCCGAAAACAAGAACAAGCTTTTTTACTATATAGAGTCACATGCCAAGAGGAAAAGAAACAAAAACAGGAACAAAAAACAGAAAGAGCAGCTCACAGAAAAAATACATTATCACTGGTCAATAAACATGAAAAAATGTTTCATAACTTATTAATAATTTAAACAATTAGATATTTTTGGCTTGGATCAAGGGGTTGGCAAACTATGGCTAGTGAGTCAAATTTGGTCCACTGTGCCCGTTTTTATGCAGCCAGCATGCTAACAATATTTTTGTTTTCAATCAAAATAGCATGGCTGAAAAAAATAAGATTACTATTTCATGATATATGAAAATCATATGAAATCCAAATTTCAGGGTCTATAGAGTAAACAGCCATGTTCGTTTACATACGGTTTCTGGCGGGTCTTACTCTACAATGGCAGAACTGGGTAGCTAGGGCAGAGACAGTATGGCCCACAAAGCCTAAAATATTTACTATCTGGCCATTTGCAGATTCCTAATTTAACCTGCCAAAGCTTAAAATTCTCACAAGACATGATATTAGCAACTACGGGGAAACAAAATCTTACAACCATTGTTGTTCCAACTCTTCTGAGGACAATTAAAATTTTAAATGCTCATCTGCTTGGACTCAGTTTTTAGAGATGTCACCTATATACATTCATTTGCATGGTGCACTGTGATTTAGATGGTAATGTACCTTGGCTCAGCATGAACAGCAAAAGACTTTTTTAAACAAAGTACTTTTCTATCAGTAGGGGAAAGGTGAACTAGGTAGGTCTCTATGTCCAGATAAGAAAAGCTTTGTTAAACATAGTCCAGTGCAGCAAAGAGTGTAGTATTTCTGCTGTGCGCTGATTTACGTCAACCATAAGCAAAAAAGGATACATTTATATGATAATATAACACAGGAAATAATAATCTATCCAGGGAATTCTTGGGCCAATAAATAAGGCATAACAATGGTTACCCCTTACACTGAGAGATTAAGGGTCTGAGATGAGAAAAAGACAATTTTACAGTTTACCTTTCTGTCCTGAATGCATTTTCTTCAATGTTTATTTATTTTTGAGAGAGACAGAGACAGAGTGCGAGCTGGGGAGGGGCAGAGAGAGAGCCACACACAGAATCCAAAGCAGGCTCCAGGCTCTGAGCTGGGCTCGAACTCACGAACTGCAAGATCATGACCTAAGCCGAAGTCAGCCACTTAACCGACTGAGCCACCCAGGTGCCCTACATCCATTTTTTTATCACAAGCATATTTTGCTTCAATTTTAAGTAACTTTGTTAACTACCTAATACCTAATTTGTATAATTTTGGAGAAAGGGCTTTATAAAGCAAATTAACAGATCTGAATACGCAAAAATGTACAGACACTATAAACAAAGCTAAACAGTAAGTAATAGCCTGGGGGGAAAACACAATACACAACAAAGGATTAGTACCCATCAAAAATAGAGAGCTTCCACAAATAAGCAAAACTAAAAGAAAAAAAAAAAATGAAGACAAAAATGGTTTCCGTCCAAATTATTTGGTCTAGGATACCAAGGTCATCTAGATATGACCTCTGCCTTTCAGTCTCCTGTCCTGCTGTCCTGGTCATAACCACACGACTTGCTGTTGCCCAACTGTGCCAGATAGCGTCATGCCTCTGAGGCACTGTGCATATTTTCCCTTCCTGCAACATTTGTCAGTCCTTGTTTATGAATTCCTCATTTTTCAAGGCGTGGCTCAACCATCAACTCTTCTAGAGTCCTTCAACAGAACTGACCATTCCCTTTTTTTGTGCTCTGGCTGCAGTATCCATCTATCTCTATTAAGCATTTATTCCTATTATTGCCTCTGGTGGTTTAGATTTCAGTCTTCTCCACTAGATTCCAAGAAGGCAAGTCATCGCTTGTTCTTTTCCTTCTAGGACCCAGCACAATCTTAGGACAGTAAGTACTGGGGAAATTCTGCAAGGAAGGGGCAACAGAAACTTGGCAAGGGCACTACCCGGGCGGCTAGGCATTGAAGACCATCCCACCCACCCTCTAACCCCAGTCTGTGGACAGCCTTAAACCTTTCGGAGCTGACCACTGGGATCAAACAGTTACACGGGGATCTACTGTGGACCTAAATAAATTCCCACCTCCAGGGACCCCTGTTTTCAGAGTTTGATGCTAGAACTGAAGGTGACCAAAATTGGTGCCTTTGGAAACACTCCACAACAGATGAACTGAGGCCAACACGGTGATTCAAAATCCTATCTATGAAAGCCTGGACGGATGGCAGCTTTGGGTGGCCCCATGCACATGTCACTGGCGTACGTGCATATGTGGCTGGGCTCGGATGGAGAAGACAGAAAATATAGATGAGGATTACTAAATGGATCTAACCATATTTCAAGAAGCTATTTATCAAAATGATCATAGAAAGGCTAGCTTGGAACCCAAAATGTGTCTGATGAATAAATACAGAATGAGTATTGGGGTTTTTTTTGTTAGTGTTTTGTTTTTTTTTTTTTTTTTTTTAGAATAATCTTTTTTCTGTGCTTCTGCTCTTATACTTCATAGGATTCAAACACCTGGGGAACAAGTCCACCTGGCTTTCACATAGCAGGGTTTTGGGGAAAAAAGCACTGAAGATGAAGGTTAGCTCTATGAACATATACAATACACACACTGCTCTTTGCTGCTCAAGAGAACACCCAGGTCTGATCTTTGTAACACTAACTACAAACAGTTGTTTCTTTTCTCCCCCAACACATTTCCATAAAAATCCATTCTTAAGATATCAAAAACATAATGCAATGTTCTACCTACCTGATTTTATCTGTTTTCTTCTTAGACCATAAAAGACTAATGTTTGAGAACAGTTCATAATAATCTGATCCACCAGGGCATGAAATCCTATCACACACCAATGAACTATTTGTAAATGGATTTGTCTTTGTAATTTAAAGCATGAATTTGGTAGCACTACAGGATAAAAGGCAATTACTGACTATGCCAGGAATTAATGGGGCACTGTAATTTAATCAATGTATTTGCAAGTATGTGACATCAAGCAATAACCCCTTCTGATCTGTGAGTAGTTATTAATAGCAGCCTGCAAGAAAAGGGCCTGAAGTCTCAGTAGACCAAAAGCGTAATGAGTCACTGCTGTGATGGGGCTGTCCAAAAATCTTATTTTGATCCCAGCTGCATTAACAGAAATGCAGAGTCTCAGACACGGTACCTTGGTCGCACCCAACTTGTGCAGAGCTCCAGGCATTACGACTGAAGAGCAGGCCCAGGCAGAAATGTCAAAACCATGTTACATAAAACGAGAATGAGAAAACCAGGACTCCTTTCAAAGAGTTTAAGGAGACACATGATACTGATCAGTAAGTGCCTGAATTACACTATAAATACAATCAACAGCAGTTAGGGAGGAGGGAAGCCGCAAATATCCCTTTTTTTCGAAAGAGGGGGAAGCTAAAGTAAGAAGGACCAGATGGGAGTTAATTCTCAATGCTGAAAAAAGGAAAGTGAAGTGAAAATGTGTCAGTACCCAGTTAATGTGTGTAGAGACCAAATTAGATAACTCAAGTTTCCCACAGGTCTTTTCGTTTCACATTTATAGGTTAGCTAATTAACCACAATTTCATTTTTTCTTTTTCATTCTGTTGCTGTTGTTACACAGTCCTAACCATAGAAATCCTCACTAAAGATCACCTTTAAAACAAGCTTCGATGCAATGTACAATCAAGTCATACATAGCTTTCCTTGGTTCTTAAATTATTCAAAATACATAATTACTAAATAAAACATTAACTGAACACTTCCACGTTCCCATAGCTTCCTGCCATTCACATCCCAGTCTATGTTCTAGACAACTCTGGCAACGAAGACACCATAGAAAATATTAATGGTAAATTTTATTTTCATTGGTATTTCATTTAACATAATTTCAAAGTAGGTCTGTGCTCTAAGATGAGCCAAAAAACAGAAACCCTAAAGCTCATAAGAGATGTTTTTCACACTGTTCTGAGTAGGGCATGGGGTTTGGGGGTCCCCAAAGTTGATACCTAACGTTTTACCCTTTGAGGTTTTACCTATAGACACAGAAAGAAGAGAGAACATCAACACACAAGAATCAAAGTGTAATAAGGAGCTCTTGGGTTACAAACTACCACCTCTTTAAGGCTGTAGTGAAATGAATGATTTCTTCTGCAAAGTTCAATGTCATTTTTTTTTTTTAAGTAAAATGTCAGAATATGTGAAAATGCTGCACTTGTTTCTCTTAATACACTGATATTGGAGAAGTTTGTAAAATCTTCATGAGTCCAAGCTGGGACATGACTACTACTGATGGGGTCTATTCAACACGCTAATTCCAAGTTTGGCGACCATCAGCAAACTGTTCAAAAGAAACACATAAACAAAAACACATCAGGTAAAGAACACAACAGGTACTCGACTGTTTTTTTTTTTTTTTTAAGAAACTAAGACTACAGGCCCTTCGCAACTACATGAGGAGACGCCGAGGCCGAGCAGGCAGAGGTGGAGACTTCATTCTTGGAAACACGAAAGTAGTAACATGCGAAGGGGCAGTCTTGCCCTGCACCCGCCTCAAAATGGTACGTGTGAATTGGGAGTTCCTAATCTCACTGCCAATAATTCAAAGAGATGAGCAAACTGAAGGCTGAAAGACCAAGGTCTCTCGGGGTCACTGAGCTAGTTAATGGTAGATTTCCGGTCTCCCAGTTTACTGCTCTTGACCTTGGTGTACACGGACTATAAAGCATTATGCCTGACAGCATAACTATGACTGAAGTCAGGTTAGTGATCTTCTTTCGAACAGATTTTTAAAAATTCTGTCCTCAGAGTATCTTTATCACACGTAAGGAAAACGTTTTTAAAAACAATCTGGTCTGAGTTTTGTAACTCAAGTTAGCCAGCAGGATTCAGTCAAAACTCCCTTTTAACAAAATGGTCAGTGATAAAGGACACCCACACGTCTAAGAAATCTGGAATGCACGCTGAAAGTCGCAGAAAGAGCCGCTGTCAGGGCTTTGCCTGAAGCTCCTTCTGACGGAGGCAGGAGCCAGGATGGACCAGATTGCAAACGTGACAGCAAAGCCATGAACTTACTTACTTCATTCTGACATCAAATCAACTACTGTTTTTGCAGCCTCTCCTATTTGTGTGTAAATTAAATCATTTCGGTTGATGTCCAGCATCAGGTATACCAACACAAGTAAATTCTGGAATGTACAGTGTATCTGGGGCCCTAAACTCAACTCCATCCCGGTGACGAACGGCAAGGGAACAGAAAATACCTGGCACCCGCGATTAAGCCCGCAGGCAGAAATTTCCCAGAGTGGTAGAATCTCATCCCCATAATGCCAGCTAAGGTTCCAGATGTAGCTGAGGGGAAAGACAGAAAGAATCGAGTATCATTACATCTTCTATACGGGAGAACCAATGTCCCACCCACCTTTCAAGGGCCAGATCCCCTCTCATACCATCTCCTCCACGCTGGGGGAGCGCTGGGGGTGCTCCGTGGCCACCCGCGCCCTATAGGACTAAGTACAAAGACTGGAATATAAGGCCCTCACCATCTGGGCCAAACCTGCCTTCCCGGCCTCACTACCCACCATTCTTCCGCCATAGTTTTCTCCACATTTGCGGTAGGTCTTCTTCTATTCCCTGTTGATGTATTTACCTTAACTGTATGCTCTGCTAGTCAGCATGTGAAGACCTATTACATGTATTCCCATGCACTCACTGCACTAGGTGCTGGAGGGCAAAACTACCATCATAAAAGGCCTCTAAGAGGATCCCGCCTATTCGGGAAAATGAGGAAAGGATTTGCTGAGGAAACGAAGACCAAAAAGCCAAGATCTGAAAAGGAGTGAAGAGCTAAAAGGGGGAAGAAAGCACATTCCAAGAGAGGGGATAATAATGGTGGGGCCTTGTGGTGAGAGGGAACCGAAGGCTCAACTGTGGCCAGTGAGGAAGAGGGGCCAGAGCACAGAGCCCTGACAGCCATACTGAGGACTATGTTCTTCGGCCCAAGAGCAATGAGAAGCCAACAAAGCATACCAAGCAGAGGGATACGTGAACATAAGAGGACTGTAAAATCAGAACTCGAGCTGCTCCATGGAGAACAATCCGGAGGGAAACCAGAGCATGTCGGGATACCACTGAAGAACCTCCTCAAGAATGCAGGTCAGATAAGGGGTACTGGGATGAGAACGGTGGCCATGGAGACACAGAAGGAGACACTTCAGGGTATGGGCTGGAGGTAGTGCAAATAGGGACTGACTGCTGAAGGAGACAGAAAGATGGGAGGAGGACAAGATCTAAATGGATGGAAAACACCGGCACCAAACACATCTGTAAGGACATGAGGTTACGTTTGGGCAGATGCCTGGAGACAAGATTTCAAGCACACAACCTTTACTTATGAGTAAAGCTTGGAGGAGTGATGCCTTTCTGAATCAATTTTCCGTTTCAATGGTAATTTAAGGCCTAGACCCCAATAACACTGCCAAGCAAGACGGTATAAAGAAGATACGGGGCGCCTGGGTGGCTCAGTCGGTTAAGTGTCCGACTTCGGCTCAGGTCATGATCTCAAGGTCCCGGAGTTCGAGCCCCGCGTCAGGCTCTGTGCTGACAGCTCAGAGCCTGGAGCCTGCTTGGGATTCTGTGTCTCCCTCTCTCTCTGCTCCCTCCCCCGCTCATGCTCTATCTCTGTCTTAAAAATAAACATTAAAAAAATTAAAAACAAACAAAAAAAATATACAAAGAGCCAGGTCTTAAGAACTTAAATATTTAATGGCCAAGAAGAAAGATGGGTCAACAAAAGAGAACGAGAAAATAAGAAGGAAAACAGGAGAGTGGAAAATGGCTTGGTCTCCTATGCTGAAAAAGCTAAAAGGACAACTAGAATGAGGATTAAAAAATGTACAGTCGGGTTGCCTGGGTGGCTCAGCTGGTTAAACATCTGAGTCTTGATTCCAGCTCAGGTCATGATCCCAGGGTCATGGGATTGAACCCCGTGTCGGACTCCACACTGAGCATGGAGCTTGCTTGGGATTCGCTCTCTCTCTTGCTCTTCCCCAGCTCAGGCACACGCTCTTTCTAATAAGTAAATAAACACTAAAAGTATATACACTGGATTTTGAAAATCCAGGTCACTGACAGGCTCAAGGAAAGCTATTTCCATGGACAAAGGACACAAAAAGGGGGGTCGAGAATGTGAGAGGTGAAGAAGTAAAAACAGGGAGTAGAACGGATTGTTTTAGGGAAGTTGCTGAAGGGGAAGAAGAAGGGCAGGCAACTGGAGAAGGAAGTGGGGTCACGAGAGGTCCTTTCTTTTTTAATGGGTAAGAGAGGACACCTTTGAACATGAGTGGGAGGGATTCACCCGCAGGGCAGAACACAAATAAGAGATGACATCTCTGGCAGCATAACACCCCAAGAAGGTGGGGAGAAGAGACCCAAAGCGTGGGTGGAGGGATTGGCCTTTGAGAGAGAAACAGCACAGCGGAAGGCCTGGGTGATGATGGCATGCTGGAGCCTCCGTGTGATGACTGCTGTTTTCCTTTACGTAGGCAGCGAGGGCAGTTGCTGAGAGCAGGAGTAGAATCAGACACGAGGATAAAGGAAGCCTAAAAGTCATTCAGGAGCTTGAGCGAGGGAGCTGGGAGGCAGAGCTGAGAGCGGGGCGCCTCCTCCTTCCACGGGCATGCCCCAAATCAGCCGCCACGACCTCCCTTCCCAACCCGTGCCAACTTGCACGAGCCACTCGGTCAACACACTTGTTCTCCCCACCACTCTTCTAAGGGCCGGCACTGCACGTGTTCCCACTCTGCGTATCTGGGGAGACGGCGAGATGTCCACGCTCCCGGCAGAATGGCTGATGTGTGGGGAGAGCTCAGTGAAAATGCACCCCAGGCCACGCTGATAAGAAGTGATCTTCCTCCCCGGTGCTGCTGTTTGGGCTGCTCACGGGGCACTTCAGCAGCCCCGCAGTCACCCCAACAGCATCAGTCAACGTAAAGGCTCCTCGAAGGCAAGGCCTATGCCAGACATTCAGCTTAGTTTTAAAGGGCTAACACGTGACTTGCAAAGGCAAACAAACGCACTATTGAGGCAAACCTCACCCAGGCACGTGATCCTCCGGTAACGGTCAAGCACATGCTCTTCAGTGGGCAGACATAATGATTACGAGACGTCTACTTGCCTTGTACAAGCTTAACACTAATTCCGTTGGCTAGACCTAAATTGTGAGTCATGAAAACCTTTCCGTATTCTGTACATAGAAAGTAAACAGAAATCAGCACCACTCTCCCCACTCCCAGTTTTAAAACTTCCCCAGCACTTGGGCAGAAGTAGTAAAACTGTCTTCATGTGAAGATCCTGCCACATGCCACCGAACCAGAGCCTTTGGGTAGAATGTTCTGGATACATAACTGTACCAGAGAGACAGGGAAGTGGACGTACCTAGGAAAACCCAAATGTTCCTCGGATCCTGAGACAGCTGATAGGCACCCAGGCCTGCTAAACTTCCGAAAAGAAGGCCAGCAGCCAGTGACGGGACGCTACCTGCAGAGAAGCAAACACAGTCCTGCATTATAACGTCAGACACTCATCAACAGAAGTCACCAGATTTCCTTTCCCTCCAGGGGAAAACAGCCAAGAGAATTTCTCTCAACACAGCTCATAACCAAGGAGCTCTCAAGCAGGCAAATGTGTGCGGCGTTTGCTATTTTACGGAGAAGTCGGGGTAACGTCACATTATTCCTCTCCTTTTTAATATTCAGACACTTGCATCTGGGGACCAAAGAAGGGCTCCTGACCAGGCCTGATGAACCTGTCAAGCGTTGGAACTGTCCACAGGCAGAACCTCAGGCAAATCCCCAAAGGAGAAGGAAATAGGGGCAGTGAATTAAAACAAAACAAAGCCTGGAGAGTAAGAATTCTGGTGTGTGTGTGTGTGTGTGTGTGTGTGTGTGTGTGTGTGTGTGTGTGTGTGTGTTGGGGTGGGGAATGCAGGCTAGGAAAGAGGTAGAAACAGCAGGTTTGCTGATAGAACTATGCCTGATGAGAAAAGAGGTTTCTGCCTACTCCAAAGAGCACAGAGATAATAACACCCTGGGGTCAAGGCAGATGTGTGGTAGTCGATGATAATAACAATCTACTACCACTCCTGCCCGGCATCTTAGATAAAGACACCAAGAACAAGGGAGTAGACAAGAAGCTTGACTTAGGTCAGCCAGATAATGGGAAAGCAAGTGCAGGGGCAGCTACGGGACTGAAAAGGAGCCTGTACCCCAGCTAGAGGGCTTCAAACAAACCTGACTCAAACAAGACTGAACTCTGGGGACCCCGGGGACTCACTCTCTACCAGCAACAACGTGAAGATCTTAAGAGGTCAGGTAGCTACAAACCATACCTGCTTTCGCATAGCCAATGATCCCACCAGAAGCGACCAGTGCTGCATAGCCAAAGCCAATCCAGTGTAAAGGCACTCTGAAAATAAAAGAGTAAGAAACCAGTGCCAACCATGTCTAAAAAATAAAAACCACAATCACAGGATGGGACTAAAACGTCATCATTCCAGAACAGTCATATCACTGTACAAATGAAAATAAAGCCTAGAGGTTAGAGGACTTGCCTGGAGACAGTGACGGAGCCGGGACTCAAACTCAGGTTCCCAGCCTACATGACCAATGCTCAGATACCCCAGGCTGTCCGGCACTCTACACTTAGTGCACTTTTCAGATCAGGAAAGAAGCTCTGGTTTTGAGAAGTTCTTGGCTATTCTACTCCCAATCACTGTGTACTTACAGCGGGCCAGAGTCCTTCTGCATTGTTCTCTTTCACTCCAACAGAAGAGTACACCTGCTGCACCTGGGAACGAGGGACTGGATCAGAGGTGGTAAACAGCACGTCTCTCTAGCAGTCAGAAAGAAGTGGATCCTAGTTCCAGCTCCACTCCTTAGCAGCTAAGAAGTAATGGACAAGCTCCCAACCTCTCTTAACCCTCAGTTTCCTTCATTGTACCATGAGGATAAGAATGGTACAAATTTCCTACAGCTGCTGTGGGCATTAAACAAAATAATAAGTAAACGTGCTTAGCCGCTAGTAAATGCTGAGCAGATACCAACCATTTTGGTAATAACCTCCATTCCAATAGCACAGGACTACAGGAAACAGCAAAATTCACGGACCAGCTCTGTCCAGGTGATAAGTTTACCTTTTCACCAGCTAACCAAATTATTACTGAATCGGAAACTAAGTATCTCCTGTAACCTTAATTCAACTATTTCAGTTACCCCTTTCCACTCCTGCCCAAAGAACTGAATTCTTTCAAAACTCAACACTTGCAAAACTTTCAGACAGCTATTTAATTTTGCATCCAATTCCTAACTCTTGTTAGACTGGGGACGGTGAGGGGGGGTAAAATACAGGAAAGTCCAAATCATAATTAACGTGGAACACTTCGCTCTTGGCAAAGAAATGCATCTGGTATGGTTTAACTTGAAAGCAATACAACCTTTTGTTTAAATTTTTAATTGTCGGGCAGGGGCTACTTGGAATTGTGCCAGTCATTAATTGCAAGTAGCACTCAGCGAGATTTTCAAGCAGCAAAAGCAATAAAACCCCCAGGAAACTAATCACCGCTACGCTACACTGGTAAGCACTGGCCTCCAGAGCTCAGGGGTTCTGCAAGATTCACGACTACTTTAAGGAAAGCAGAAAATGCACGACTAGAAAGGAAACTGTGACGCAGCCTAAAGCCCCTGCCTGGATCCGGGGGACAACGAGTAAGCGGCAGCAAAGCCTCTTATATAACCCCAAACAAGTCAAAATGATATAAAATAGTAATTAATTCCCAAGCACCGAACCTCTTTCCCCTACGACTGCACCGGTCGACCGCGGGGTACCAGCGGCGAGGCGTGGGAGTCCGGGCCCCGCCGGAAACGTCGCGACGCGCTCTGCGTCCCGAAGGCAAGGCGGACCGAGGGGTGGGGCGGAGCATGGGGCGGGGCTTGAGGGGGAGGTGTCGCGGCGCGCGCATGCGTTCCAGGAACGGGAGACGCCTGGGGCGGGGCTTGGGAGGTAGCGTCCAGGCGAGCGCTCTGCGTCCGGGAGGTGGGGCGGAGAGTCGCGGCGCGAGACTGGAGTCCCTACGCCGGTGTTCCCAATCGCCGCTCCGGCCGTGCTGATCGGCCTTCGAAGCTCGGCTCGCCAGCAGCCCGCCTGAAACCCAGAATTTGAGTCGGGTCTTTCCAAGTGGCTTCGCGAGCTGGGCCAGGTTAACCTGGTGTAAACCAAAGGCATGCCATCCGGGAGGATTCTCACTCCCCGAATCACGGTTTTTGCCTGCCATGGTTAAGAACTACTTTCTTCCTGCAGAGCTGGTGGCCACAAGCCAGACAATAATGTGGCTTTATTGTTATCTGAGAAGCAACTTAAAGGAAGGGAGAGGATAAGTGAAATATAATTTCCTACTACCGCAGTATGCGCCAGTGTCCACGAAACATCATCTCCACTCCCTCTCCAGATTGCGTCTCTTCCCTGCGTTTCCTGCGCGACCACTCAATCGCTGTAAACCAGAATTTGGATGTTATCCTTGACGTCTCTCTCCCCTTCATCCCCTGTAAGGATCAACGTAGATAAATCTTATAAATACAGTCTTCAGTGAAAAAAAGGAGATTGCAGCTCCCGCATCTTCCAAAACAAAACCTTGTCACTTGCAACATCTCTTAACCTTTCAGATACCCAAACTGAACCCTGTGGTTACCATCGCTGATTCTTACCAGCCAAAGCAGATAAGGACTAAGAAGAACCATTGGTAATTCTAGTAGGCCAGATCCTCACCAAATTACTGGAAGACTCCGCTTAACAACCAACAACGGGACCTATCTTAACCACCTCGGAACGGACTTAGGGATGCACGCCTCCCGATACAGGTGTATACGTAAACCTTAGTTATCACCACCATGATCTTACCCCTGCCCTTTAGACTTAAATTGAACCACAGAGGATTAAGTTAATTACCTACAACTGTAATGCTTGGTAGAGCTGTTATTTGAAGTAAGGTCTTTCAAAACCTACACCCTCACCTTTATGTTGTATTGCCTCGTCATTCCTCAACCCGTAGCACACCCCATTTCTCTGTGTGTAGCCCCAAAATTTATTGTCAAATACATTGGCTCTCTGCTCTGTTTCAGTTAGTTACAGAGTAAACCAAATTAACGATTTGTGTTCAGTAATGTTTCTCATTGGCATTAACATATTTTAGGAGATAGCTCAGTTCTCAGCTAGGAACCCCTGAGCCACAAATGTGTCAATGGAGTGTGACCAAGATCGTGTGAGGGAGAAGTTTTTAGTCCTCTGGTCACTGGGGCTTCTTAACAGGTTGTTTCTGTTTGTTTCTTTCACAGAGGCCTAGGGTCCAGACCATGTTCGGTAGACAGACAAACGTAGCCACGCACATAACCAGAGCAGTAAAGTCCGTCGGCCAAAACGGAAGAGCTTGTGAAGAAGAAGGAATAGTGCCTCAGTTTCAGCATTATTTGACCCTTTTTGGAACCTCATTCATGTGTGACTTCACACATTAAGAAATCCCAAAACAAAAATGTCAAAAACAAATTCCCGGTTGCAGTGTTTCACCTGACGTCTACTGAGGATCTACAATACCAGTTTCTAGGTGTTCAGGATTATTTTGTAGCTTTGAAGAGGACCATCATCCATCAATAAAACCTTTCCCCAGGAAATTGATGAGTGAGGTTATGAAAAAATATTGCCTGCGTTCTCAACCCACCCTATCTGCCACATGCTTCTGGGACCTCATTTATCAGAAAGAAAACATGCGGCGTGTTAATTGTAAGCCAGACACTGCATGAAGTGCTTTCCGTAGATGAACTCGTCTAATCTTCATACTAACCCTTGGACTAGAGACTCTTATTATCTCTTGCTTTCAAACACAAGAGGAGAAAGAGGTTACCTAATAGGGACATGGCCACTGGCCTTAATAAATGGCAGAGCTGCCCTAACTCCTTTCGTCTGTTCTCGATACAGTGACCAGAGCACTCCTGTTATGAGTCAGTTGTGGATACATATGCTCAAATCCCTCCAATGGCCCCCTTTCTCGCGCCCACCTCTGAGCACCTGCACGTGCTGCTTCATCAGCCCAGAGCTTCTCCCCAGATCATCTCCCAGCTCACTTCCTCACCTCCTTTGTCTTCATTCGAAGGTCACCCGCTCAGTGAGGCCTTCCCGGATTATCTGGGTTAAAACTGCAATCCCTCCGCAGTTCCCTCCACGGCTTATTTTTCTCCATGACGCTTACCTCCATACACAGTATGCTGTAAAACTTACTGACTGCACAATCATCCTCCCACCCAGCACGTAAGTTCCTTGAGAAGGATGTTTATGCGGCGCTTGGAATGGTGCTTGGCACACAACGGCTGCTCAGTGAGCATGGACTGAGTGAGAACAGACGTGGAGTAAGAGAGGCCGGTCTGCAGAGAGAAGCGTGAAGACAACGCGTGGAGTTGGAGACAAGGTGGAGAGACCGCCCTGACTGCACCCTCTCCCTTTCTGAGCTCTGGTTCTCTTCTGTCCGACGCACCTGTGTCTTTGTTAAAACTCCAGCCCCGTGCCCTCTGTTTAGAATAGCCAGAGCAGCTTTTTTGTGTCTCGCAGCTAAGTCTCTCTTAGCTGAGACAGCACCCCATTTCCTCTGCCAGAAATGCCCTTTTATCCTTGTCTAAAAACTCACATCTCCTTTTTTTTATTAAAGTCCTCAGTCAAGCGGCCCCTGACCATCCCAGGCCATTACAGGTGTTCTGCGAAAGGGAGGTGACTGCCAAAAGACCTCCAAAGACCAAAGGAGCCGCTAGACCAAACAGAAAGGCCGACGAGTCTAGCTTGACAAGAAATGGCCCCTTAGTAGGGGGCTTGTGGACGGAGTGTTCCTTTGGCTGCCACAAGACAAGTAGGTCTCTTGGATCCCACTCGCCCTAAGACTTGCTTTTCGAGTGCCAGGGGCAGGGAGTATGATAGGAAAAGATAGGATTCAGTAGGCAGAGAGGGAAAGGTGAGGACCGGAGGTCCCTGGGTGTGGAAACACATATTTTGGGACAATGCTGGGAGCATCTGACCACAGAAAAACTCCCTCCGGCGTACGGTTCCTCTTAAGAATGTAACAGTCACCACCTCCTCCCTCTCAGGTTCCCCTCAGGAATTTCACAAAAGGTCTTTTGTGAAAGACAGACCATAAAAGGTATGACCCACAAGGAATGATATGGCCACATAGCACCCACAATGGAATCGAGCCAATAAGGAATGGACAACCCAGCACCTAGAGTTCTCTCACCGATAAGAGGAGGACCTAAGAAGGAACCCGGGGGAAGGGAAGGGAGGGCTGACCAGAATTATAAAACAAAGATCCTTACCTAGTGTTGTGGGTATTCACCTCCAAATGCCCCCGTCTATAAAGAGACATTTCATACTATTTTTTTTAACTTTTTTTAACTTTTATTTTTGAGGGACAGAGCGTGAGCAGGGGAGGGGCAGAAAGAGAGGGAGACACAGAATCTGAAGCAGGCTCCAGGCTCCGAGCCGTCAGTAGCCGTCAGCAGAGAGACCGACGCGGGGCTCAAATTCACAAACTGCGAGATCATGACCTGAGCCACCCAGGCGCCCCCTAGTCTTACTTTCTAATCTTCTACGCGAATAAACTTTTGCCTGCTGCTCATTTTGTGTCCACTTCTTCATTCTTCAAAGCGCCGAGACAACAAAACCCGGGGTATTGAGGCCAAAAAAAAAAAAAAAAAAAAAAAAAAAAAATCCTGCAACAGAGTATGTGCTGAGGGACCACCCAAGAGGAGGATGTTAAAGACTAGGTATGTTTCTTAAATTCCACATATGAGTGAAATCATATCTTTGCCTTTCTGACTTATTTCACTTACAAACATAGGCGAAAGGAAGGAAAAAAATAAAAACGGAGGGAGGCAAACCGTAAGACACTTTTAAATACGGAGAACAAACAGGGTTGCTTGGGGATGTTGGGAAGATGGGCTAAATGGGCGATGGACAAGAAGGAGAGCACTTGTGATGAGCACTGGGTGTTATTATAAGTGATGAATCACTAAATCCTACTCCTGAAACCATTATTATACTGTATATTAACTTGGATTTAAATTTTAAGTAACTGGGTGCCTGGGCAGCTCAGTCAAACATCCAACTCTTGATTTAGGCTCAGGTCATAATCTCACGATTCATGGATTCGAGCCCCACGCTGGGCTCTGCGCTGACCCTGTTTGGGATTCTCTCTCTCTGCCCTTGCCCTGCTCGCACACTCTCTCTCTTAAAATCAGTAAACTTAAGCTTAAAAAAAAAAAAAGAATAGGTATGTGTCAGTCATATTTGCAGGGCAGATCAAGGATGTTATGCACCGAGGGTATACTTAAGGGTGTGGTTCAACAAAAGGAAAGAAGGGAGGGGTGCTCAAAAAGGCTTCAGGCTATAGGAGAGTCATCCAGGCAGATCTGTTCACGTAATGTGTAATTATTTACCAACTTTCGTCCTTTAGGCTGGGATCACACTTTTCCTTTCAGCACCCAGAATCTAGGGTAGCGCCTGGCACAGGGCTAGTGAACAAAGGAGGGGGAGATATAGGTGACATGGTGCATTCTGAATTGGGAAAGAGTGAATCTGGGAAGAGAATCTGCTCAGACACCAGTATCAAAGTGGATAATTCGACATGTAGATGGCCAAGACTATGTGCAGACTGTACATAGAGGGGAAGGACAAGTAGATCAACAGAACAGAATAGAGGGCCCAGAAATAGACCACCACAAATACAGATGACTTTTGAACAGCTCAGTTATGGGCCCTGACCCTTCAGGCAGTCAAAAAATCTGCATATTAACTTTTGTCTCTCCTCAAAGTTAATTAAAAGTCTACTGCTGACCAGAAGCCTTACTGATAACACAGTTAACACATATTTTGTATGTTATATGTGAATTATATATGTGTTCTTACAATAAAGCTAGAGAAAAGAACATGCTAGGAAAACACAAGAGAAAATGCATTTACAATACTGTATTTATTGAAAAAAATCAGTAAATGGACCCATACAGTTCAAACCCACATTGTCCAAGAGTCAACTGTACAACCAACTGATTTTTGACAAAGGAGCAGAGGTAATACTACAAAACAAAAATAATCTCTTCAACAAATGGTGAACTGAACATCTATGTGTAAAAAAAAAAAAAAATATCTAGACACAGACCTAACATCTTTCACAAAACTTAACTCAGGATGGATCACAGACCTAAATGGAAAATGCAAAACTGTAAAACTCCCATAAAGAAACTTAAGAGAAAACTTAGATGACATTCGGGGATGGTGAAGCCTTTTTAGATACATCAAAAATATGACCCGTGAAAGAAATAATTGATTAGCTAGGCTTCATTAAAATTAAAAACTTCTGCAAAAGATAATATTATCAAGAGAATGAGAAGACAAGCCACTGACAGGGAAAAAAATATTTCCAAAGACACATCTGATAAAGGATTGCTATCCAAAATACAAAGAACTCGTTTGTGTGTGTGTGTGTGTGTACATACATATACACACTTTTCATTTTTTTTTTTTTTGAGACAGAAACAGAGCATGAGTGGGGGAGGGCCAGAGAGAGAGGGAGACACAGAATCTGAAGCAGGCTCTAGGCTGTCAGCACAGAGCCTGATGCGGGACTAGAACCCACGAACTGTGAGACCATGACCTGAGCTGAAGTCGGACACTTAACCAACTGAGCCACCCAGGCGCCCCTGAAGTACAAAGAACTCTTAAAACTCAATAGTAAGGAAACTATTTAACTAAAAAATAGGCCAAGTAGCTTGACGCTTTACCAAAGATATCCAGATGGCACATAAGCATAGGAAAAGCTCCACGTAGGTCCTCAGGGAAATGCAAATTAAAATAACGAGATCCCACTACACACAAGATTGGCCAAGATCCAGAACACTGACAAATGTTCTGGACTGAAAAATGGTACAGCTACTTTGGAAGGCAGGATGGCCGTTCCTCACAAACCTACACATACACTCACCATACAGTCCATCAGTCACACTACTTAGTATTTACCCAAAGGAGTTGAAAACACATCCACCCCAAAACTTGCAGATGTTTACGGCAAGTTCGTAACTGCCAAAACTTGGGAGGCAACCAAGATGTCCTCCAGCAGTGAATGAGTGGTAATGTGTGACACATACGATGGAATACTATTGAGCATTAAAAAGAAATGAGCTATCAAGCTATGAAAAGACACAGAAGAGACTTAAATGCATATTCCTAAGTGAAAGAAGCCAATCTGAAAAGGATACAGTACTGTAGGATTCTAAGTACATGCCATTCTGGACAAGGCGAAACTATGGAGGCAATAAAAAGATCAGTGATCGTGGAAGGTTGGGTAGGGGAGAGATGAACAGGCAGAACACAAGAGTTGTTGCAGAGCAGTGGAAATGCTCTGTGCATTATAATAGGTCATTCTTCCAAACCCATCCAGTGTTCAGCACCAAGAGTGATCCCTAAGGTAAGCCATGAACTTTGGGTGAATCGATCGCGTCAGTGTAGGTTCATCCCTGGTAAAAAGTGTACCATTCTAATGAGTGATGTGGATATCAGGTGTGGCTGTGCATGGTAGAGGCAGTGGGTACATGGGAAATCTCTGCACCTTCTCCCTTTTGTTATAAACCTCAAACTGCTCTAAAAAATATTAAATATTTAAACAAAAACATTAACAAAAAACCCAAATCTATATTCATCTTTGTTTGTAGGTCTGAAGTTAACGAGGAGGTAGCCTGAAATGTCAGACACGGATTCTGGCTCACTTCCTAGATGATTTCCTCCTGTGAAGTGAGTGGCAATTCCAGTGTCCAAATGCTTGATGTTTTAATTAGCCTGAACAGGAGGGATTCCCCTGTCGGCTTTAGGTATTTGACATCTGGTCAGCTAATTCACATCTATGAATCCTCTATTAATGTGTCTTTTCAAAATACCCAGGAATCTACGGGGGGGGGGGGGGGGGTGGGCAAGGAAGAGAGAGATGACAAGATTATAATTAACAGGCTGAATTTAAGATTATCTTTATTGGATTAACTAAATGACTGTTTTTGTTGGCCTGAAACAGATGGGGGAAAAAAAAATAACATACCCGGAAAATGTCATTTTCCAAACCTTCAGTTATCTTCTCATCCACAGCATGGAAGCAGAGTAGTCTGATGAGGTTTGGCAATCTAAGAACCTTAAGGACATAGCCCTGAATTTAAGCATACACTTTATGCATACATATTTTACGTGCCCATGAGTTTTGAGTTGGTCTTAATATATACTTACTGGTATGAAAATCTTTTTATACCTTGGTTACGAAAAGGATCAAAATCTGCATTAAAAGTACTAGAACCATCTGAAGAAGCCAAAGGAAGGCTAAGTTTTATTCTTCCCCCATTTAGGAGAAAAATCTGAAAAACAACTTTTTTATCCATCTCTGGTAAAGAATGTGTTCAAAACTGTGCATATTTTAAACTAAATATTTTAAGATCTTTATTTGCTTTATACAATGGTAAAAATTATATATTACACATTAACATACTATATATCACGATATATAATATATAATAGAACACTGCCTACCAAAAATTGTTTTACCATTGTTAAAAATAAAAAACAAAAATAGAAAACATCTAAATGTGTTTGTTTTTTTAAGCTGTACATCTTCTCCAAAAGAAGAAATTTCTAGCTTTTACTCGTGGAGGGGAGGAGGCAGGCACATTTGAAAAGAATGATTCCATCTAGTAAGTTTTTCTCATAGAAGGAATGTGGGATTGACTGTATCACTTATATTTTCTTTTTTCTCTTCTTTTTTTCCAACATTTCTACCATTTTCCTCTTCTTGGTTGACACCAGGCTATTTCCTTTCGTTGGCTTATTACTGTCATCAGTTAAACCACATTTCTTCGTATTAGGTTTGGACTGCCTTTCTTCTTCCTGCACTACATTGCCAGCTTCCTTTTTGATTCTGGACTCTTCTTTACTTACTAAAACACAAGAGACAGTGCATTTATTTATTTTTAATATTTTATTTACGTTTGAGAGACAGAGAGAAACAGAGCACAAGCAAGGGAGGGGCAGAGAAGAGGGACACAGAATCCAAAGCAAGCTCCAGGCTCTGAGCTGTCAGCACACAGCCCGACGCGGGGCTCGAACTCATGAATCGTGAGATCATGACCTGAGCCGAAGTCGGATGCTTAACCGACTGAGCCACGCAGGTGCCCCGAGACAGTGCATTTAAAGACTGCTTTTTCCTTCTTGAAATAAACACAACCTGATGATGAAGTGAAGTTATCTGAATGTCCTCCACCTCAACAATTCAAGAGCTAATTAAAAAACAATCACTTTCACTTACCAGGAGAAGGCTCTGCAGCCGGAGGAAGGCTTTCTTTTGTGTCTGTCACTCGGTCTAGCCACACTCCAAGGCATGTCAGCCTGGCATTAGTTTTTACTTCACAGAGTAAAGATGGAGGAACTTTCTAAAACAGAAGAAAGAAGAATTCTTAACATGGGGGAATTTTAAATACTTTTCTTTTTCCATAATCAAGTGAACTTTTTTTCAAAGGTTTTATTTTACATTTTTAAGTAATCTCTACACCCAACGTGAGGCTCAAACTTACAACCCCAAGACCAAGAGTCACATTCTCTACTGACTGAGTCAGTCAGGCACCCCTGAGTGAACTTAATTCAAAACTTACTATATTTTCTTGAGAATAAAATACACTGTTTAGAAGAATTCTATTATCTTGATCCATGTTTGGTCTGACTATGCCCTTCGCAAGGCACTTTCTGAATATTCAGAAATTGTAAATTCACCAAGGAAAAGGATCGTGTCTCGTTCATTTCTAGGTTTTAACAAAGAATCTTGCACAAAGCACACACTCGACAAACCACATTTGTAGAATGGGTTTATAAGAGAACCAAGCAAAACAAGTAAAAACAAGAAAATCTGTTAAGAGTGAGACCACTAAAGGGATTTAATTTTCCACTTATCTGGTTCAAAACTATTCTAAGATTACTGATCAGGAATTTTCGAGTTTTTAGTAATGGCAGTATTTTTTTTTTTAAATAGGCTCCACACCCAATATGCGGCTTAAACTCACAACCCTGAGATCAAGAGTCACGTGTTTTACCGACCAGCCAGGCACCCCAGTAATGGCAGCATTTTTATCTAACAAAATCTTACAGAGAACACCAATCTATACACAAAAGAGAAGAAAGCAGCATTTCTCTGATTGAAAAAGCACGAGTTCTCGTATCCTGCCAGCTGAGACTCACAACACCAACCCCCACCGTGGCTCTTGGAACCCTAACTTTAAAACTATGAGTATCCGGGGGCGCCTGGGTGGCTCAGTCGGTTAAGCGTCCGACTTCGGCTCAGGTCATGATCTCGCAGTCCGTGAGTTCAAGCCCCGCGTCGGGCTCTGTGCTGACCGCTCAGAGCCTGGAGCCTGCTTCACATTTTGTGTCTCCCTCTCTCTCTGACCCTCCCCTGTTCATGCTCTGTCTCTCTCTGTCTCTAAAATAAATAAACGTTAAAAAAAAAAATTTTTTTTTAAACTATGAGTATCAATCACGCGTGGAAGAGATTTCAGGTTTTTTTAAAGATCTCTGCCTTATGACCTTTGGAAAATATTCCACCTCACTTCACTCAAAACAATACCGATAGTAAAGACTTGCATTAAAGCCCATTCACATTGTGCTGAGACACCAACCTTATTCTGCTTAAGCTTCCACATTTTGACGAAACCATCACTTGATGCTGTAACAATAACATGATGCTCTGGAATTTCAAAACTGAACATGTCCTTTATCCTAAAATAGAAATATTAACACCATAAAGGATCCTTTCTTCCAGATAGTACAATACCATTGTAGAGCTTCTACGCACACAATCTCTCAATTTTTCAATGTTTCAAGTGCTTCCAAACTGCTCAAGGAACGGTGCTAAAATAGAACTGTGCTTCACATCCCCATCAGTCAGTGCGCCATTTTCAGGGTCTAAGTTCTAAGATAAAGTGGATTATTAACGATATGTTAAGAAAAAGTGGAAAAGATGATCATGATAACCATAAGTAATTAGGTTATCACAAATGACATAAAGATACTGAAAGTCCTTCACCTCAAGATACTCCAAGATCAGTATGAAGAGCCAAGTAAGACAACGAAGACGAACCACGGGCTTCCTCCTACGCACCTGTTTCTACCCCCCCTCCAATGCCACCACCCTAGTCTAAGCCACTACCCCTGTTCTTCTGGATTACCAGCGAGCCTAACTGGTCTCTCTGCTTCCATTTTTGCTAACAATTTTTTAAAACTATCAATCAAATCATGTTACTCCCAGGCTTAAAATCCTACAAAACTAGGATCTTTTTTAAAATAACACAGGATAAGGGTGTCTGGGTGGATCTCGCGGTTCGTGGTTTCAAGCCCCGTGTCGGGCTCTGTGCTGACAGCTCGGAGCCTGGAGCCTGCTTTGGATTCTGTGTCTCCCTCTCTCTGCCCCTCCCCCACTCATGGCTTTGGTTCTTTCTCTCTCTCTCAAAAATAAATAGACATTAAAAAAATTTTTTTTTTAAGTAACACAGGAGAGGAGGAAGGGTCTGGGGGTATATATAAAGCATGTCTGGCCATAAACTGACAACTGCTGAAGCTGGGTGGTGGGTCTATGGGGGTTGCTTCCTTAAACTGGTCTATTGGCCTTTACATTTTTCCACAGTAAGAAACAAAAAATCTACAAAGGCCCTTAGCTAAAATCTAAACTCTTCACCAGTCTACAAGGCCATGTACCATTTGGCTCACTCTGATCTAGTCACAAAGTTCTTCCATCTCTTGTTAAAATACATCCAGCTCTTTCCTCCCTCAGGTGACTGCGTGTCATCACTTGTCTCTTCAGAAACGGCTCCCTTTTACCCCTCTCAAGTCCTACCCCCTCCCCGCTTCTGGATCAAACTGTGCAAGTTATGTCTGTTATTCTTACAGCACACATTTCTATTCCTGTTCTAATTACCTGCTTACTTGTTCATTGTCTGTCTGTTGCTCTACGACTAGAGCCACTAAATGCAACTTCTTGTCTTTTCCATTCATCATTAAATACTAAGTGCAGTTCTTAATGGATGCTCAATGAATACTTGTTAAATGAATAAACAGCCAAATATCCTAAGTGTTAGCTTAAGTGTACTAGTGTTATTAAGTACCTTTGACATGGCCTTGAATGAACACTTCCTAATGCAGGGGAAAACCAGGGCCGGTACACTGCAGTATTTGAGTATTGCCAAGAGATTTCTTAAAAACTGTTATTTGGAAAGTAAAAACTAGGACTTACTTAAGACATAAAAGGACAAGTAAATGAAGCACATTAAAGTAGAACAGTGCATTATCACCCTTCCCAAAACTGTAGTAGAAAAAGCAGAGGCAGACAGGACTGGGTTTGGATCCCAGCTCCAGCACCCAACAGTGGGGTAACCTTGGCCAAGTCACTTAGCCTTTACTCTGAACGGCAGTGTCTACCCACAGAGATACAGTGAGCCGTGACAGGTAAGAAAGACTGGCATAAAACAGAAGTCATTGCTGTCACATATTTCTCCTGCAGGAAAAACAAGTAGTGTGCACAGGGAGAAGTGGAAAAGAGGAATAAAATAAAAGGACAAGAGAGATCCTGGCAAAGCTCAAGATCGTTTTTTTTTTGTTCCTCTTCAAATATGACTGATTTTAGGCCCCAAGCCTAATATTATTGGAAAAACATCTTGTGCAAATCACTAGTCCTGATGACAACTTCCCTACTTTTGCACTAAGGCCAAGACATTTCTACCATCCTCTCAGACTCCAGAAATCATATATATGTAGGAATGTACCCTACCTTATGAAACTGTTGCATACGTGACACTTACTGGAGACTCTACACTTACATACACACATACACATAGAGACTGGCAAGGAAAAAAAAAAAATACCTGTTATCATGAGCTTTAAATTCACAGAGACACATTAGTGAATCACAGTCAAAAAACCTTACAACTTCTTCATCTCCAGCCACTGCAAGGACAGACTCCTAGAAGAGAGAAAAAGAATATCCGGAATGTCATCAACAGTTGCAACCATCATCATATACACTAAGATTCCACCACTGATTTCTCATCACTTACTGAAAGAAACGTAACAGAAGATATTCTCTTTTCATTTGTGATGGTGCCACTAACGGATGCAGTGTCAAGTTGATAGATATCTATTTTATTCAGCATAACAACTACGTATTTCTCTCCTCTTGGGGACCATTCCACTATGTGAGCATCTGCAAGTTAAAAAAAAAGCTTTTTTTATTTCATAAACAATGACCAGAGTAATAACAAAAATAGCAAACAGCTGTACCATGCATTTCACATCCACTGTCCTATTTACCCTTCATAAGAAATTTCTGATGCATATTTTGCAAGTTAAGTTTTAGAAAATAAACTGGATTAAAGAATCATCAAATGTCAGAGACCTGGTAGGTGACAGAGTCACAACAAGAATCCCAATCTAAAATGGGAAAAAAAAGAAAATGGGAAAAGTAACCCAAAGCATTGCTCTAGGAGGTAACCACCATCATGCAGGGGAAACAAAGGTGAGCACGCACGCACACACACAAGAATGTGTGTGTCTACATTCATATTCCATCAAGTTATAAAAAACATTCCAAATAAAAGTACTCACTTTGCTTTATGTTTTTTATGAATGCTGATCTTCCTTCCACAAGATTCCATGTTCTGCAAAACAGGAAGCTCACTTATGGCATGGTAACTTTTACTAGGTGTAAAGGTAAGCGTAATGAACACTTACTCGAATGACAATTTACTACAGATGCCGCTATTTGGAACTGTCATGTTTCTTACAACAACACTGGAAATATTTACCATTAAGCAAGATTAATGCATCCATTCCCACACCCCTTTCACCTACTTAAAATGTTTAATATATTTTCAAAAGGTTTCACCTCTTAAAACATTGCTTTTTAGGACCATCCTCTTTGCTTCCCAACTCCGAATGAATGACTGGGATGTAATGTGTATGTCTGAACACAGAGTCTGTCCTTTTTTTTCCTCTACCGTCACGAAAAGGTTCACTGGCTTTCAGCTTTTCCTTGTACTGCAGTATCTCTAAGTAGCTGACAGCCAGGACACAAGACAGAAGTGTATCTAATTATTGTAGTAAAAAATACCCTGATGGTTAGGTTCCTGCTATTGTACTTGGAGAACAAAGACCACAACTGAGAAAAGATGCTCTTGGCATTAATGACCTTACCTCAATGTCTTATCCGTACCCACAGACAGGGCCAACTTGCCAGATGGGTGAATAGAAAGGAAGGTCACGTGTCCTCTACAAGGAAACCAACAGTTAGCCCCCAACTTGACTGGTACCTGGAGACCACCAATGGGAAAGGACTAGACTCACTTGTGAGCTTTAATGGACTTCAGGCACTCCCATTTCTTTGCATCCCAGACACAAATGACTCCATCTTCTGCCCCACTGATTAAGTGCCTGTTGCCATAGAATTTCAGGCAAGTTATTGTGCCTGTGGAAAAACCGAAATAGACCAACTTAATGTTCATTTTGAATGCAAACTCCATTCCTGGTTTGAAGGCTATGCTGTGGTAAGTAAAAATCTAACGTCAGCATTAGTGAAATAAACCTTAAAGTCTTAGGTGAAGAAATTAATTTTTTCATATCAGAACATACAATTTCAAGGCTGTGCAAATACTTTCAACAGAATTTCTCTAGTTGTAGATACAGACTAGAGCTAATCAGTTCATTTACTTGCTCTATGGGTCCAGAATCATAAATTTAGGAGACGGCTGGCTAGGATTGTTTGAGCAGAAGTCAAAAAAAACCAACTAATAAACCAGCTAATCTGGGGAACAAACCAAGATATACAACCATATAACTTCTTCCTTTCCTTTCCCTTTTCTTTGTTTTGGTTTTTGTTTTTGCTTTGTGTGGGTTTTGTTTTTGTTTTTGTTTTTGTTTTGAGAGAGAGAGAGAGAGAAAACACAAGTGGGAAAGAGGGGCATCAAGCAGGCTCCACGCTCAATGCAGCTGGATCCCAGGACCTGGGATCTTGACCTGAGCCAAAATCAAGAGTTGGAGGCCACCCAGGCACCCTGGCTCCCTCCCTTTCTTTCTTTATTGAAAGAGAAGAGAGGAATGAATGATTATTACTTTCTAATCAGTTAGTTAGCTACCCAATCATCCACAATCCAATTATTATCACTCCGGAGCTGTTTTCTATTTGATTTCTACAGCTTTCATTCACTGTCCTAAGAATTTATTACAGGGGAACCCGGCTGGCTCAGTTGGCAGAGCAGATGACTCTTGATCTCGGGGTTGTAAGTTTGAGCCCCCACAATGGGTTTAGAGATTACTTAAAAATAAAATCTTTAAAAAAATAACTAAAAATTTTTTTAAATCTTAAAACACAAAGAATTTATGAAAACAATTTTATAAACTGTCCTACTGTTCAACTATGCCTTCTGTAATCTCCTTTGTATGGTTCACAAATTTTCCTACAGCTTTTCAACTTCTTCACAAACAACTCCACTCCCCTCTGCCCAAAAATTAAAACCTGAATCTCCCATGAATTTCTTCTACAGCTCTTGAGATAGAGAGACAAACATGTTCTATACCCTCAAATATTAACCTCGCTGGAAGGAGGTTAAGGTGATAGAGGAACCCAGCATTCTTCTGACCCCCAAAAGCAGTCCCTGTATATGGACAATGCATGATACCCTGACCCTCAAATAAAACTCCCTATCCTTTAAAGCTTGTGTCCGTCAGCTTACTCTTCCTATAGCTCAGTGGTCAACAAACTACTGTCTCTAAGCTAAATCTGGCTGGTGGCCTGTTTTAATAAATGCAGTTTTCCAGAACACAGACTTGCTTGTTCAGTTCCCAAATGTCTATGGCTGTTTTCTGCACTGCAACAGCAGAGCTGAGTAATCAAAACAGAGACCATATGGCTGCAGAGCCTAAATATTTACTATCTTGTCCTTTTCAAATAAGAATATGAACCCTTGGGTCACTGTTGTTCACCTGCCACCTCCTGGTCAGTCCTTTACATTGTCCTTTATAGGGAAGGGTAAAAGTTCTCTGATAAATATAATTTTGCACACTGCCCAGCCCCATCCCCAAATATATGGGGTAATATACAACCTTATCAAAGTGGGAGTCTTTAGCCACCTTTGTCCATTTTCCTTTCTATCAACTTATTTCCTACCTTGGTAAAGATCTTATCTATTACCAACTGTTAGATAAACAGGAGTTATACAAAGAATGAAGGAAGTTAGGAACCGTACTTCATCCCCATCCAAACTCCTTCTAAGTCAGTCTCATCCTTATTGTGCAACACCTGTACCAATGGCTTTAGGCAGACCAGATTGATTTAAATTATTTCTTCCACACCTAAGGGAGAGAGGACTTTCTTGAAGGAACTGGGAATAGGAGGCAGAAGGGAAAAAGAACATATGTTGAACTCACTCAAAGTCTAGCTTCTGTTGAAAAGCAAAAACTTGTCAAAGTAGCTAAGGACCATCTGAGAAAGACACTGAACACTCCAAATTACTGCTAGAAATCAGTGCGTAGCTGTCTTATCTCCCTTTAATCGCAGGAAATCAACAACCTGAGCAGAGCTTCCCCAAACTAAGCACATATCTAACTGATTCTACTATTTTGAGTTCTTCCTTTCCATTTCCCTTCTCCTGGAACACGTGTTAAACCTCATTCTTTGTGCCTTGGGAAAATACAATAAAAACAGAATAATGTTCAATACTGGAAAAACACACACCTATTCAGTCTTCTTATCCCTAAATCCTACCACTATCCTGGACAACTTCACCATCAGTGCGGAAAACCCAAGCATGACTGGAGAATCACCAGGCCCTGACCTCCACTCCAGTGACCTTTGCTTCCTCTCTAGTTCAGTCCCTCGCACCTACACCCAGGACATGTTACCACCTAGAGCTGCTCCACATTACAACTCTTGAAGAATCTCTTCCCTGCCTGCAACCTCACCTTTCACCAGCCCCTTCTTGCCCCCTTCATTCACTCCACGTGCTTTTTTATTTCAGAGATCTGCAGGCCCTTAACACTCCATTTTCTCTAGACTGACAACTTAAACCATCTTTCATCAAAATCCTTTGTAAATCAATCCTTCCGTTGCATGGGTACCGGGTAACTTTCTGCTCCCCACAAAAATGCCTGGAGCTTAGTGCAAACGGATGTTACTCGGGCCACAGCCTCCAACTTCAATCAGGCAGACTCTCACTAGTCCTTCTGCTTGTCCTTGGTCAGCATCTCTCGTATGCCAGGTGCCAGCACTTTCCTCAAGCCCACACCGCCCCTCCCTACCATTCAATCCCTAACCTCTTCTTCTCAAGGACCATCCAGGACGTGGCCTGTCTAATTCCCCAATCACCTTAACCTCCGTTCTAACCTTCTCGTAATACTGACTTGCTTACAGGTCCCCATGCACCCAGTGGTTAACGACATGGGCTCCACACCTAGGTCTGAGTTCCAGTTCCACTGTTTTGTGACTATGGGCAACTTACAAAACATCTCTGAGTCTTGGTTTTCTCTTCTAGGAAGCCGAAGATGCAACTGTACCTTACTGGCAAACTGCTGGGTACGTGGTACTCCCTCAACGAAGTCAGCCATCAGCATGAGGCTGCTACTGTGCTCCGTGCACTTCCCGTGCTGCCTGGGATGCCCTCTCTCCCACCTTGAAACTTCACCTGGCTAACAACTGGCACTTCTCTTCTAAGATAATTCAGTCAGATGTCATTTTAGGGAACTTTCTGCTTCCTCCCACTCCCTCCAGATGCAGTTAAGTGCCCCCCTTCTGTCTCTCAATATGGACCGTGAAGAACTTGAAAACAAAAGACATGTTTTTTTTCATTTCTGTATTTCCTAGCACAGAATCTACTATGTAATAGGCACTTAATGAATTGTTCAACTCAAGTCAAACTGTCAAGTAATGACGCCTCACCACTGTTTTAAGGATATAATTTTCTTACCGTTGTGATGCACTAGAGCCCCATGGTCTACCTTCTTTTTCATGTCATATATGTGAATTGTTTCATCTTTGCTCCCAGTGACTACAAAACGACTATTTACAGCCACCGCTGACAAGGAGGCAGTGTGGGCATGGTGAGTGAAGTCAGCCACGGGAGTCCATTTTTGCTGAAGAGTAAAACACGCAATCAGTGTCACAATCACATCACAGTTCTCCAGAAACACGTTAAGTGGTTCCACAATCCATGAAAACTACCAGTGGATACTTACAAATTGAGAAAAAACTATGCAAGGATAGCAGACTAAGAAAAACAAAGACCCTGAGAATTAAAAAAGGCAGGCAGCAAGGAGACAGGACGGCAATCAAGACTCCAAAACAATTATGGAGACCGGATTACTTTAAGGTCCTATTCCAATCCTTAACTCCTTCATATATGTACTTATATGTGAGACTTCACTATTCATTCATTCAAATGTTCAGATTTGATTTGAATTTATTCGTTCAAATACTAAATGACTACTATGTGCTTGGCATCATTTTGGACAGTTGATACGTAACAGTGAAGAAAAGAAAGCGGTAATTCTAATGTAACTGCCATCCCTGTGGGAGAGACAAACTGTAAATAAATATGGTATCACATAGAGAGGAGTATAAATGACAAGTCTTATAAAGAAAAATAAACAGGATAAACACTGTGTCTCCCTTAGTACTAAAATAAGCCCTAGAGAATGACCAATGATGAGATCTCAAGAACTCTACGCTTACTGATATGCAACTTTTGGACAAAATAAGTGAGACTGGTTGAGTGCGAGGAATAAGAGAGCTGAATACATACACACACCTCAAACTGAGGGAGACGCATCAAGAAGTATTAGCAAATTGGGGCACCTGGGTGGCTCAGTCAGTTAACTGTCCGACTTCGGCTCAGGTCATATCTCGCGGTTCGTGGGTCTGAGTCCCACATCGGGCTTTGTGCTGACAGCTCAGAGCCTGGAGCCTGCTTGGGATTCTTGTCTCCCTCTCTCTCTGTCCCTCCCCCACTCGCACTCTGTCTCTCTCAAAAATAAACATTAAAAGTTTTTTTAAAAAAGGAGTATTAGCAAATCAAACAAACCACGGAAGAAGAATCCATCAGATTTCTTTGAACACACTTAAGATGTGTCATTGCAAATTAATTTCTAAATAACTACAGCATCAGACAGTCCTTCCATCAATCAGGACCAAGGGAGGCTCTTTTGAGTAAAGGCACAATATTCCTGAGGGGCTGCTATGACCATAAATCAAAGACAATCTTTGCTTGTGACTTTACAGAAGGAATGTTGATTATCTGAGCTCTGGTCTGTCTCGGTTTAGAAGCAGCAGCGGGTAGTATAAGAGCTTCATGTTTCAGAGACATCTAGGGACTTGAGTCCCAGGTCTCCCAATATTAGTTGTGTGGCACTGCGCAGGTCACTTAACCTATCTCAACTTCAGGCTCCTTATCTGTAACATGGGGATAACTGTATTTGCCTCAGGAGGCTGCTGGGAAGACCACTACGTGTCTGGAACAATGTAGTGACTTTATTACAAAGAGAACACAATGGCATCATCTTTAAGATACAAGAGATGGCACCTTCCAGCCAAAAAGATTAATAAGCAGGAGGAGACAAAGTAATTATTCAAGTTATATCCCTCCAGTTTTCTGGTTAATTCAAGACTGACACCTTGACTTTTTCACAAAGAAGTACTGAAAAGAATGGGTTTCTAGGAGATACTTAGGTTTGCTTAGGAAAAAATACTACTGGATTAAAAGTTAAGAGATCTTATTTCTAATCCTGGGTATGTCCTATCTGTTTGACTAACGGCAATTTACTTAACCTTTCTGCTCACACATCCAGTAAAAATACTTCTATTTTGTTCTAATTTGCCTCCACGCATTTGTCTCCTTTGCCCTTATGTCGGCAAGCTCTCTAGCGCTGTACCCATTCCTTTGGCTTCTTTGCACCTCCACTACCAATTAACGGCTCCGTGGTAAGGGTTCAAAAACACTGAATGAACTGGAGACACTTTATCAACGAGAGGTTTACCCGACCCAGATCTAACATTGTGTCAAATTCAAGGACAAAAACTCAGTAAAAGCGAACTGTTCTTTCTTTAAATCCTGAACGCGTACACCGGCTGTCAACGGACTCATTTGCCAGCTTCCTTCCTGCACCGTGGCCAGAATGTCTACTAAACCCAACAAACATGATCTCGTTTTACGAAAATGCCTACTCCAGGTTTTAAAAAGCTAAATTATACGTTTGAGTTTGATTCATCAATTAATCCCTAAGAGATCAGTGTGTTTACCTGTGATGATGTGCTTACCACGGCCGTGCGGGAACCCGACCAGACCTTCCCGCGCCCCTCCTCCCGCAGTCCCTCCCGGCGCGCGCTCTTACCTCGTGGTCGTCGCCTGCAGCTGGCTCGGGGCGTACTGCGAACCCAAAAAGGACCTGTTCGTAACAACCAGCGACCAGCTCCATTCAGCAGCGCACGTGCCCCTTCAACCAGCGCCGCTCAGCTGAGACAGTGACGAAAGCGGATGCCAGAGCAAGTGGGGTCCTTCCTGCGTCGGCGCTCAAATTACGTCATGGGCGCAGGGCTGCCTTTAGGGCGCCTGTCTCCGTGGAAGCGGTTTCAGAGCTCGAAGATCACGCGGAACTTCCAAAAGGAAAAAAAGAAAGGATGTCACACGAGGAAGTTCTCACGGCGAGGAGAAAAATGTTGGGGGCAAGCAGGCATATTCTAGGTGGCTGTGAGGTAGGCAGGTCTAAAGGGGAATGGGGCGGGACATCCTCTGCGGAAGCCCCTCATTTCCGTGACGTCACGAGCAGGGCGGGACCTCTTCCGGTCTGGGCGGGGCCCCTGGCGGTGTCGCGTGCTGAGTGCTGAGCCCGCTGCGCTGTGGGCTGTCAGACGGTGGACAGGAGTTGGGTTTCCTTTTTGCGCAGGCAACATAAGCAAGCGTTTGTCTCTCACGTTCTCTCGTAACAGGGCAGAGAGGGGTCGGCATTCATGGTTAGCGGCTTCTAAAGCAGGCCGCACACCTTTCCTTCTAGCTTGATTGGTTTGTCTGACTTCGGGGTCACATTGGCCAACGTCGCCGCACATCCCGGGGAGGGAGGAGGACGCTTTACCTGAAGTGATAACACGGGCTGCTTGAGGACGAAGTCCGCAGTCATCGTAGGTGAATGTACCGAAAAGAGATCTCCCATTTCACTTTGACCACCCCCCGCCCCCGCAGTTTAGGGACCACATGAAACATGCATGAAAGCCAAGATCGCCTTAATTAGCATTTGCAATTCTCATAACGTGTGGAGATTCAGAGGTCTGTTGAAATGACAGCTTTGCACAAATCGGAGTAAATCCTGAAGCGTCATAATGAGCCTCATAAAGGCGACAGCAGGTGGATTTGACAAGCAGGAATTCGGATGGCATCCTCGGTGTCAGTTCTTCAACCCCCGCTTGAGTGCTGATCCTGCAGCATCCTACAGGATCAGCACTTTGACCCTTTTGTTTTCAAGACTATGTGTTTCTCTGGTATTCTGAACTGTCGCTACGTGTCTAACTCGTGTTTGTTTTAATTTCCGCTGGTTTGGGTCTTGTAGAAATGATTACTCTTTGAATGCTTTGGGTGTCATTGCAATTCAGGGAAGGCTTTGTCTTCTGCAGGCTTTAGCGACTCCACGTGTAAGCGCTCCCCAGGCACTGAAAATGCTGTAGTCAAACTAACCCTCTGTCTCGGAAACACGTGTAGTCATTCACTGTTTTAAACTAATTCCTTCGCTTTGTGCTGGTTATCTTTATTATGTTAAAAAAAAAAAAAAAAGTCAAGTTATCTTACTATTTATTTTCCTATTCACCATCTCTTTCCTGTGTCCACCAGAGACCTACCAAAGTGAGAGGGGTGTGAATAGGTGCAGTGGATGTTGGCTGGGCATGGGACAAAGAATGAGTGAATAGGACATTTCTTTGAAGTCTCATGTTTTATCTTGAAAACTGTTAGAATGGGGCGCCTGGGTGGCTCAGTCGGTTAAGCGTCCGACTTCAGCTCAGGTCACGATCTCGCGGTCGGTGAGTTCGAGCCCTGCGTCGGGCTCTGGGCTGATGGCTCAGAGCCTGGAGCCTGCTTCCGATTCAGTGTCTCCCTCTCTCTCTGCCCCTCCCCCATTCGTGCTCTGTCTCTCTCTCTCTGTATCAAAAATAAATAAACGTTAAAAAAAATTAAAAAAAAAAGAAAAAAGAAAAAAAGAAAACTGTTAGAAATCGTTGGAACCAATTCTAGAGCTCAGAAGACCTTAGAGAAGCATTTATCCAGGTGATCCCACTCTAGGGCAGTTTATGGATAAGTTCTGAGGGCTCTCCAGCCCTTGAAATTAGATGCACAATTGTTTCTGTACATTTTTGAAGGAGAGCATTGATAAAATTTCATTACATTTTCAAAAGGATTAGTGCCTCTAAAGTTAAAATGCACTAATCCTGGGGCGCCTTGGTGGCTCAGTTGAGCAGTTGAGCTTCCGACCGGCTCAGGTCATGATCTCGTAGTCTGTGGGTTCGAACCCTGCTTCGGGCCCTGTGCTAACAGCTCAGAGCCTGGAGCCTGCTTTGGATCCTGTGTCTCGCTCTCTCTCTGCCCCTCCCCTGCTCATGCTCTGTCTCTCTCTCTCTGTCAAAAATAAACATTAAAAAAAAATTGTTTTAATGCACTAATCCAGTCTGAGGTTATAAATGTGAAATAGGTCTAGAAAAGTAACTCAAAACCACCCAGCTAAGGGACAGTAGACCTATAATGCTACTACTTTTTACATTTCCTTGGGCTCAAACTTTCTCTTTAACAAAGAAGAAAGAAAAGCAGTTTTTCACTGTCTAAAGAAAAACAATACAAAATTACAAACTTGTTCAACTAGATTCGAGCTGAGCATACTTCCTGCAAACCTCCTGGTCTCTTTCCAAACACAGGATGCAAAAAACCATTTAATCCTCTTCTTGTGAAAACTGCAGTTGCCAAGAAACAACCAACTGTTAAGAGTTCATTAACACCAGAGCACAACAGGATTTTTTTTTTTTAGTTTTGCTTTTAAATTATTGATCAAAAAGCTTTTTACACTTGAGCTGTGTGTTGATTTATTCATTCATTCAACAAATATTTATGGAGTGCCTGGCTTTGTTTGGTTTGCTGAAGAAAAAAACAGTTTTTTTGGTGGGGGGGGTGGGTAGTAAGGTGGATATGCTGTGCTAAAAAGCAGGATACAGCAGAGAAAAATCAGCCATGTTAGAAATATGAGAGTCTCATATTTTTGCTCAATTACCCCTCCCCACCACCCCACTTTCTCACTGTGGCAGGTAGCAAGTCTTAACTTTTAGGACTACAGAGGTACATGTGCATATTCCCAGAGGACTTTTTGTCTCCTTTGCACGTAGAAGCTGAGAGTGGGCTACTTCCCCCTGGACACTGGCCAATTGTCTCTCCTGGTATAAATTTGCTTCAACTGCTTCAAGGGAATAAGACAGGTGAAATATGAGGAGTTGGCCTTTGGGGCTTTTAAAGAGCAAAACAGCATTTGTGAACCCTTCCTTGTCGCTGTCATCAACAAAGCCCCTGAGTGTCCATCTTCTCTGGAGCTTTGCTCCTGGCCCTCTGTCCCCAGCTCCTGCCACGCTGCTGGGGGATTCAGACACACGACATTAACTTCCTTCCCCAGCCTCTGTAACCACCTTATTATAAACGTCTAACTTCTGCTTTCTTTTCCAGCGATGGCTCTCTCACCCATTTATAGGCAACATTCTGATTTTCCTTTTACAAAATCCAGCTCTAAAGAGAAGGAACAAAACACTGATGAAAGTTTTACAAAAAGAATCCTCAACTGATAGGTTTTATTTGAAGGCTAAGCTGCTCTAGCAGTTAGGAATTGTGTTTAACTTCATACAGTAACCTAAATCAGCCGTGGCTTAAACAAGACATTTATCTCGTAAGTAAAAGAAATCTGGAGGGAGTCAATCTAGTGCTGGTACAAGGAGTCATCAGGCACGCAGACACATTCTCTCTTTCAGATCCTATATTCCGGTGTATGGCTTCCCCTTTGATGTCACCTCATAGGCCAAAATAGGTGCAGCTTTTGGGTTCCAGCCATCATATCTCTAATCCTAGCCCTAGGTCCGGAGAAAGGGTGGAGTACCACAGGTCTCCTTCCAGTTAAGCAAACACCCTTGGCCCACACAGCTGTCCTCAATCCTCTTATAATAGTCCTATTTACGTCTTATTAGCCAGACTTTGGCCGCTCGGCCACATCTACCTGCACTTGGGGAACTAGGAAATGTCTTTTAGTGAGGCCTATCTCTGCCCCCAAATAAAATCAGGGTGCTGTTATTTCCCCCCCTAAATTTTTATTTAACGTTTATTCATTTTTGAGAGACAGGGAGACACAGAATCCGAAGCAGGCTCCAGGCTGTAAGCACTCAGCACAGAGTTTGATGTGGGGCTCGAACCCACAAACCATGAGACCATGACCTGAGCCAAAGTCGGACGCTTAACTGACTGAGCCCCCCAGGTGCCCCTGAGATTTGTTATTAAGGAAGAAAAGGAAACTGAATAGTGGCTGGCACCCAGCAAGCTGAGGCAGAGCTGCTAATCAGTAACCTCTCCCAGGAAGCATGGGGACATCTGGAGTGTAGGCCCCACTCTATCACCCTGCTTTGCACAAGTAGCTGTTCAGTAAATAATGGGTGAATAACTGAATGATTTGAATTCATGATTATTATTCTTTACAACACCGGCAAATATAGACTACATCAAGCACTTATTAACAAGCTGCAGGGAAATGGCCAGACCCGAAGTGCCCCTATTTGGACTCAAAAGTTACCTTCTCACATTTGGACACTGTGTAGGCTGGCTACTTAGGCGGAATCTGAGTGAGGCTCTAATCCAAACCTATGGAATCAGAACCTACGTTTTAAACAACGTGCTGAGGTGATTCATATGCACGTTGAAATTTGGGAAAGCATGCTGTATTTGGTGTTTTTAAATAATTTTGAGCCACAGTATTATTTCTTTAAAATGTTTTCCTGTAAACCAAAGTATAGTAAAAAGAATGGTGATTTTTTTTTAAATCCTCCATATGAAGTAGTTTCATGCACATAAGAAATACATTTGACATTTATTTGGAAAGCTATAATTTACAGAATTCTTTAGAGCTGTACCATAATCCTTAAAGGCAGGCAGAGAAGATTCTATTATCCTCACCTTAAAAATCATGGAAGAACCATGACTCATTAGGGATATTTGTTTCTGCCATAATCACAGTTATGAAGAGGTAGAGTCAGGATTTGAACCTTGGTCTTCTGACTCCTGGATCCTATATACTTTCTACTCTATTTGATCCTTGTTTCTCATATAAAAGAAATGTTCAGTCAATGTTTGGCAAGTGAATGTATGCAATGTATGAATAAATCAGATCTCACCAAAAATAAAAAATAAAAAAAAAATAAAATGTTTTCCTGTACCCACATTAAGAGGGTAGGTTAGTGTGTGTGTGTGTGTGTGTGTGTGTGTGTGTGTGTGTGTGTGCGCGCGCGCGCGTGTGTTCCTTCTAGGACTTCTTTCCACTGGTTGGTCGGGGTAATGATTTCAACCTGCAAGAGCTATTAAAAAAAAAAAAAGTCCACTAATTGCTGCTTCCAATAGTTAGCAGATAAGTGAACTGAGGAGGGAAACATCAACAGTGCGGTACTTCTTTTACGGTTTTCGTTGTTACAAATGACTCAATAATTGTAGAGGGTGGGATGGAGACTTCAGTGGGTTTCACAGTTGCTCAACACGCACTCCTCTGTGCCCCCGCTGGCTTTCGGCTGCCTTCCCCTGGGCCTGGAGCTGGGAGAGGCCGCTGGCAAGCTTAGAGCCAGCTGCTAGCGTGCAGAAGGTCCCCCCAGGTGACCCCTATAGACTCCTACCCCACCCATGCCTTAACCCCATTGTAACAAAAGTCAAGCAATTCATCACCCAGCAGGAACTGCTTCTATGTTAATTGCTCTCTCTGGCAGTGGGGAGAGAGATTTGCTGGGTGAGAGGCTTTAGCCCCCAGAGCTGGAGTTATTGCTTCCCGAATAAAAACTGTGGATACCTGGTCTCTTTTTGCAAAGTTTCTGGATAAATGGCTGGGCAGGAGAGTTTTGCAGGCTGTGGCATAGCTCAACCAAGTACTTATTACTGGCACTGGCAAAGGTGAGCTGGTCTGTCCTACTCCCAGTGAAAATGAAGGGCGTCCATGCTCTGTTTCTTCCGTGCTTTTTGGCAATTTCCAAACCATCGCTTTGGAAATTGGTGTCCTTAAACAGTTAACGCAGAAATCATCTTTACCACAGCCTCCTGGGAAAGAAGAAAGAGTTTTGAGTGATTCTACCTTGTTGGTGATGTCGTTCTTGTCTCCCCTCCACTCATTAGGGGGAAGCCCGTGTTCCAGCCCTGCCTGGGTTACCAATCGGGCAGCTGGTTTGAGCAGCAGCACAGCGGTTACTCCCTCTCTGGCTATGACTACGGCTGTGCAGCAGAGAGAGATGGACACAACCTTTCTGTGCGTGAGACCTCCGGACGCCCAGCTGCAAGTCTGGTCACACCTAAGGTACCCCTCCCTGAAATGAATCCTGTGTCGTCCGTGAGCCCAGCATGGAGGTATCTTTTTCCTACCTTCACACCTCCGGATGCTCTCATTCAAATTCCCACAGCCATGGCTTTTGCTCCCCATTTCAATGCCAGAGAGGAAAAGCTGATGATTTGCCCACAATTTAAGTCATCACTGTCTTCCAAAAACAAAATTATAGGCTGATGAAGTCCGTGCTTAAATTCTTACTGCTAAATTTTAGATTACCACTCATTTGATTTTACTCTTTTTAGAAAAAAAAATGTTTATTTTTGAGAGAGAGAGAAGAGAAACAGAGTGTGAGTTGGGGGAGGGGCAGAGAGAGAGGGAGACACAGAATCCGAAGTAGGCTCCAGGCTCTGAGCTGTGGGCACAGAGCCGGACGTGGGGCTCGAACTCATGAACTGTGAGACCATGAGCTGAGCCAAAGTCAGAGGCTTAACCCACCGAGCCACCCAGGTGCCCCTTGATTTTACTCTTAAACACTTAAAATAGGACTAGAGATAGTTTTTGTTTTGTAATAGCAGAAAACATGAACATACTTTTAAGAGCTGTTCCAGGGGCATCTGTGTGGCTCAGTCGGTTAAACGCCTGACTTCGGTTCAGGTCATGGTCTCACAGCTCGTGAATTAGGGGCTCTGTGCTGACAGCCCCGTGCCTGGGGCCTGCTTCAGATTCTCTCTCTCTCTCTCTCTCTCTCTCTCTCTGCCCTTTCCCCACTCATACTCTGCCTCTCTCTCTCAAGATTAAATAAGCATTTTTAAAAAATTAAAAAGAACTGTTCTAATGTTTTGGTTACTAATGCGAGCTATTTCTGAAATTGCACAGATTTCTGTGTTAGAATAAGAGAAAGCTTCCCCCGTCCTTGTCCTTTCCTCTTCCCCATTTCCTCCCCAGTTAGAAGAAACCCCTGTTCAAGGACACCCATGTCCTCTAGATTTTTCCCTTCTTCTCTTGCTAAATCAGGGTGATTGGGCTTTATTTCTGTTTGCGGAGAATTGAACAAGAATGAACTTGTGTAGTACATACTGGTTTACTCCTTGCTTGCTTCTGCTGACAGGTGGCATTAGCAGATGTTCCCCTTTAATTTTTTTTTGAATGTTTATTTTTGAGAGAGAGAGCGTGCACACGCACAAGCGCACAAATGCGCGCAAGCAGGGGAGGAACAGAGAGAGAGGGACAGAGGCGCACTGATAGCACAGAGCCCGGTGGGGGTCTCGAACTCAAGAACCATGAGATTGTGACGTGAGTGGAAGTCAAGACTCAGACATTTAACCAACTGAGCCACCCCGCCTCCCCGAGACGTACCCGCTTTGAAAGAGCTTTCTTTAAAAGTTGCCCATTTGGACGAGCTGTGATATTAGCTCATCCCTTGGGGGCTAACATTTTAAATGTTCTTAGCACTTCAACAAACGTTTACTGATCTCCAAGCATTTGTCAGAGTGTTCTTTGCCTAAGGATAGATTGCCGGAAGTAGAAGGTCGGGATTAAAGGATGTAACATTGAAAATTTCGGATCGCGAATTACTCACCAAAAAGCCTGTCTACGTTTACACTTCTCATTGCTGTTGTGAGTGTGCTTGCCTCTCCGTGTGCAATTTACCAACATGACAGGTGTGGAAGGCGTTTGCTTATCATTGAGGGCAAATACCTTTTAAGGTGTTGCCTGATGATACCTGCGTTCTGTGACCTCATCGATGTTCTTTGTCTACCTCTCTTTCTGTTAGTTATACCCCCTTTTATCTGACTGTGCAGATGCTTGCCTATTATGGAAATTAGCACTGAGCAAAGTGTTAGTGTTCTCTCCAGTTTGCTTCCTAGTGTTCCTCATGGGATGGCCTGTACCTTAAACCCAGAGTTGGATTTAATATTTCAACCCTCAGTTTTTAGAACTTACATTTGCTTGGTATCTTCTTTTTTTTTTTTTGCCCAAACTTTCATTTTCAATTTTTCAAGTATGTTTTAGGCGTGCCTTCTTTTATATAAAATATCTTGTTATATTTCTTGTTTTTTTTTTCTTTTTAAACCCAGATCGGGTTTTACCCTGTTAGCAGATGTTTGATGTTGCATCACTTAAAAAAGAAAATTTTGCTATATTACCTGAGGTTTTAGCACATTTTTTTCTTCTACCCCTTCTCTTTTTCACTAGTTTGGGAGATAGTCTATGTGTCTTCCTGTGGTTACCCTTATCTTTAAATAGAGAAGTATAGGTTTGACTGCATTATCAACTTCAAAAATGAAAGTATTTCTTGATTTCTGCCCACTCATGAGAAAACAAAATTAACACCAAAGAAAGAAAAGACAGTAAGAAACAACACCACCAAAGGAACAAAGAAACATAAATAAATAAAAACGTTTTTAATGTTTATTTATTTATTTTGAGAGACAGAAATCAGGTGAGCAGAAGAGAAGAAGAGCTATTTATTTATTTTGAGAGCAGAAATCAGGTGTCCCTCAGAGAGAGAGGGACAGAGAGAATCCCAGGTAGGCGCTGTGCTGTTAGCACAGAGCTCGACTCGGGGCTCAAATCCCCGAACCCTGAGATCATGACCCAAGCTGAAATCAAGAGTCAGATGCTTAACCCACTGAGCCACCCAGGTGCCCCATAAATAAATAAAAATTTTAAAAGAAATTAACCATTTTTTGTCTCCTTGTCCCCTGCCTCTTTCTTCTCGTTTTTGTTGATACCTGCTGGGATTTTCATCCCACTTTCCTGTCAAATTATTACCGTAACATGCAGTTTCTTTCTTTCTTTCCTTCTTTCCTTCTTTCCTTCTTTCCTTCTTTCCTTCTTTCTTCCTTTCCTTCTTTCCTTCTTTCCTTCTTTCCTTCTTTCTTTCCTTCTTTCTTTCCTTTCTTTTTTTCTTTTCTTCTTTCCTTTCTTTCTTTCTTTCCTTTTTTTCCTTTCTTTCTTTCTTTCCTTTTCTTTTCTTTCCTTTTCTTCTTTCCTTCTTTCTTTTTTCTTTCTTTTCTTTCTATCCTTTTATTTCCTTCTTTCTTTTTTTTCTTTCTTTCTTTCTTTTCTTTCCTTCTTTCTTTCCTTTTCTTTCTTTCTTTCCTTCTTTTCTTTCTTTCTTTCTTTCTTTCTTTCCTTTTCATCCTTTCTTTCTTTCTTTCTTTCCTTTTCTTTCTTTCTTCCTTTTCTTTCTTTCTTCTTTCCTTCTTTCTTTCTATCCTTTTCTTTCCTTCTTTCTTTCTCTTTCTTTTCTTTCTTTCTTTCTTTCTTTCTTTCTTCCCTCCTTCCTTCCTTTCTTAACACACGGTGTCAAGAATTAGAAATCTATCCACTTTCGTGGCTGTGGTTAGCACACTTGTGCCACCTGCCTGCTTTCCTGGCGGGAGTCCCCAGTTATGAAGCTGTTCAGCAGTATTCACAATGGTGAGGCTTTGCCGTGGGCCTCTTTTACTCCCGAGTGCCCTCGCTTTATTCTCGCCTAAGAAAGGATGACCTCTGCCAGATGTCCCAGCTCTATTGTCCATTTCCCCCTCTGGGGCACGCTGGTGTTCTTAACGCTTGTGTCTCCAGGATAAGAGGTTAGCCTCCCAAGAGCCCTGTGCGTTTTGACATTGTGTCTTTAGATCAGAGGGAGTGGATGTGTTCAAAATGATTCTCAGGTCTTTGGGCTCCTTCAGCACAATGGTCCCACACTCTCACCCGCAGAGTTAGCACTCTGCTAGCAGAACATTAGCAAAACCACTAGCGAAATTTAGTAGATGTGCCCTTCTTCAAGAACAGCAGGTACTGCCCAGGTGACCCTCACACCAGAGAGAATGCTCTGTCTCCATAGAGCACCTGCTCCCTGCATCCTGGTCAGGTGAGATCCACAGTTACCTGAGCACACATTGCAAAGGAGGAAATGTGAGGTTACTCGGGCATTGTGTTATGAGAAAGGCCTCCTTTAAGCCCAGATTCTGGCTGTCTTAGCTGTTTCTAAACAGGAAAAAATACACCAATGGTGAGATTAAACTTATGGTAACTACATAATTTATTTTCCAAACCAGGACCTATTTCAGAGTGAAAGGGAGGGATGCTTTCTGACAGATTGAAAAGAAGAGACAGTGGCTCTTTGGTTTTCAGTATAAACTTGTTCTTCTTAGCAAGGGAGGCTTCATGAAGTTCATTGGGTCCCAAGAGCTACCTGGGCTATTCCTGGATGGCTTGGTTCCTCGGAACAGCTGTACATGTTTAACAGAAACACTTCCCAGCAGGTGCCTATGGAGAGGAGTCATAGAAACTTAGCCTGTCCCAGGAGAGCCAATAGGGTCTGGGTTAACCAAACAAAATTTATTTGGGGAGTGCTTCTCGAATTCACTTCTCTCATTGACTAGTTAGCTCTTCTATAGTCTCTGTTATCTGCTTAAGCACCTATTGTCCTGGTCCTTAGCTGAGCTGTGGGGTCCGGGTGTGATTAGAAGGCTCTAGGGAGAATGTGCTCGTGAAGATTTTACAAGTCGTCATCTGGAAATAGGGGCAGAGGTCCAGACAGAGAGTTGGGCATTTAGTGCAGGGACCGTGGAGTCTGGATGCCAGGGTCCCTGGTGTCTAGTTCCTAGCCCAGGCCCTAGGATGCCAGTTAGTTCCAGAAGCTTCAGGGAGGCCAGAGGCCTTGGTTAGGCATGCTCCTCCTTTGTGACTTTTCATCTGTTGACTCAGATTACCTATTTCATAACTGTGGTCATTATTACTTAAAGATTCTTCAAATCAAAATTCAAAACAAATTTGATCTAAAGGGAGTTCAGTGTCTTAGATATTATTTTTGACAGAGAGTGTTTTCTTTAAAAGCATGTGTTGATAGTAAATCTTTATTTTTTTTCCTAACATACTGATTTCCTTGTAGGAAAGCACGGCTCTGGCAGAAAAGCAAGATGAAAACCCACTGGAAGGTAACGTAAACCCTGTGTTGCCATGGTTGAAAACAAAACTAATCCATTCCCAAGGTTACTCATTACTCAACTGGCTCGAAACTGAGAGATTCTACTGGAAAATTCCTACGTAGGTTGCGTAAGCCATTTTCTTCAGCAGTTCATCTGGTTTTTGGAAATTGTTTTTGTGGGAAGCTTGAGCTAAGCCACCTGTTTGGGTCTTTCTGAAGGACTAGGAAATAGGGACATTTCCAAACAATAAAAAGACAATAAATTGTTTTTAAGATCAGTTTCCTCCATAAATTTAAACTTTGGGATTAGTAATGCTTTAATTTTGATTTTTAAGGGGAGAAGTAGGAGGTGATCACTGTGACTTTGGCTTCCTAACTTCCCTCAGGGTTATTGTTTCCTGGGGGACCTCACAGGCCCAGTCTGTAGGGTTAGGCAGTGCTGCTTGTAGTTCCTGATCTATTTTGAAAGAAAGAAAGTGCATGGGTACGAAATGCCCAGAGCAGGACCCTATTATTAATTGAGGAAGGGGAGAAAATGTGTGGCTTGTTTTACTTAAGTTACAGGCAAGAAAAATAGAAGAGACTCTCAGAGAGAACACCTTTGCCAGTTTCTTACCACCTGCCTGTGTTATCACATGGCCATCTGGTGGTTTCCTCCACCCCCAGGGGACCCCCAGCAGACCAACCCCCCCCCCCCACTGCCTCATGACTGCATCAAAGGTGAGAACAGCTGTCTTTGTAGTCCCAGTGACTAATACAAAGTCAGCAAGTCAACAGGTGCTCAGTGTTCAAATGAAATGAAACTGATGTTTAAAAGAAATCTTTAAATGCTATGGGGGAGTTCTAGTTTTATCCAAATACATTTGATTGAAATGTGAAGAAAAGGTACGCATTCCATCTCTCAGGGGAATTTCATTCTGGTTAAAGCCTGAGTCCATTCTCCCTGCCTTCTCCAGTCCTGCGGACGGTATAAAAATTACAGAGAAAGACCCACAATAAGTGTACTTTCTGGATGCAGACCGCCTGGGTTCAAATCACCCTGACAAGCTCTGTAATTCCAGGCAAATTCCCCTCTAGGACATCAGTGCCCCATCTGTGGAATGGGATGTGAAAACGAACCTCCTACAAAGTGTGACAATAGCTCTAAACTGTTTTTAAGTGTCTTAACTTCATCTGGCAGGTAATAGCAATTTTGGTGGTTAGTATAAGCTCTTCATAGAGCGGGGGGAGTTCTGTCCAGGGCAAATGTGATTTAAACACAAATCCAACCACATAGAGAGTTTTAAATTTTCTAGTAGCCAAATTAAAAAAAAAAAAACTAAAAACTAAAAAGGAACAGATGAAATTAATTTCAATGCTTGAAATATTTCTGTCGGCACAGAGCCTGATGCAGGGCTCGAACTCACGGACTGTGAGATTATGACCTGAGCCAAAGTCAGATGCTCAACCGACTGAGCCACCCAGGCACCCCAGGAATTTAAAAAGCGTATACCAAGTTTTTGCAATGCAGTGCATATTTACATCACCTCTCTGATAAGGACTAACCTCATTTCCAGTGCTGAATAACCACATGTGGATAGGGGCTGCTGGATTAGCTTGGTCTAGAGGTCCACCAGGCTTAGGGAAGATGTATTCGTTTGTCTTTTATGGGCTTCTTCTACCACTAGGGTCAATGTCACTGGAAGGGCCTAAATCGTTAATCTGGGGTTCATAGCTGACCACACTGTGTCTGTTTCTAGGCCACAGGTTAGAGGACAGGCAGTACTTATATGGATGTGGTCCTGACACCTTTCCTGTGACCAGGAACCTAAGTCAGGAGCCTTTTCACAAATACCTGCCCATAACGGTGAAGGAAAGAACCCTGGGGCATGACCTTAAGAAAGAGAATTTCAGAAAGCTCAGAAAAAAAAAAAAAAAATCTAATTTTATGACCAGATGTTCTCAAAGGAAAGATAAAAAGGGAGGGGAAGCTCTAAACAATAAAAATCAGACAACACAGTCACGAATGACTCCAGGGAAGAAAAGTAGGAAGTAGCTCATGAAAGTTATATGATGCTTTAGGCCTATGATGACGGTTGATAATCTTGGTTCTAAAATAAGCACAGAAGGATGTTAGTCAGCTCAGGCTGCTGTAACAAAATACCACAGATGGGGTGGCTTGAATAACAAATTTATTTTTCATAGTTCTGGACACTGAGAAGTCCAATATCAAGGTACTGGCTGCTTCAGTGCCTGGTGAGGGCTCTCTTCCTGGCTTGCAGACGGCCACCTTCCTTCTCATTATGTCCTCATATGGTGGGGGAAACATAAAACACCATCACTGGTGTCCTTTCTTATAAGGGCACTAATCCCATCAGACTAGGGCCCAACCCTTATGACCTCATCCAACCCTGATTGTCTCCCAAAGGCCTCGTCTCCAAAATGCCATCACATTGGAAGTAAGTGTCTCAATGAATTTTAGGGGGCACAAATATTTAGTCCAGGACAGGCATACAAATACAAATGAATAGTGTGGTCCCTTATGAGTATTGGGAAGTAAAAATTATGGTCCTGAGTGAGCTAAGGCTTGCAAACATTACAGAGGAACACAGCAAGGGCTGCTTCAATTACATTCAGTACAAGGAGAGGAAAAAACGGATGGCATTCAGCACCTTGGAAACCTGACAAGTTGGAATGAATATCTAGGTCTGACGCTTTCATGGTAACTTAACACCACCTCACCATAGGGTTCCAGGTTTCAGAGAAGGAAGCCTGTGCCCCCCTCTGTTTCTGAATGGGCTGCTATAAACAATTTGTTCACTTACGTCAATCTGTTAATTAAGCAAATAAAGCAACATGTTTATTGTTTCAAAGCCCCGTTCTGCGGATTTAGTCCTGGCTCGCTGGTGTCCTGTCCACCCAGGTGCTCGTGCTGGAAACTTAGGGCTCATCCTTGACCCTCCCTTTCTCTTTTGCCCCAAATTGAACCCATTTCCAAATGCTGTCCATCCATCTCCAAAACATCTCTTTATCCGTCCATTTTCTCCATCTCTTCCACCACGGGGACGCTGGTTGAGCCTGGTCATGCTACTTTCCCAGCTCCCATTTGTATTTTCAAATCTTCTTGAAAGGAAACGCGCAGATTAAAAACTCTAACGTGAAACGTCTGCAATATTTTCCTGCTGATGTTTTTATGAAACTCTCATTTCAAGCCATTTCTAATATGTGTCCTGTAACACTTTTTTTTTTTTCCATATGCGTTATTGGCTTCTGCAGATCCAGATCTTCATTTGAATATTGAAGAACTGAACAAGGAGTTTATGGTGAAAAGTGAGGAACTCTATGACTCTCTCATGAGTTGCCACTGGCAGCCTTTGGATACGGTTCATTCTAAAATCCCAGATGAGACCCCCAAAGAAGCATGATGCTCACTAAGCTACCCAACTGTCAGATCAATTGCATCTTGTTTTGTTGGGGTTTTTTGTTTGTTTCTTTGCTTTTGTTTTTGTTTTGCTAAGACAAAAAGAATTCTGCCAGGAATGTACTCTATGCTATATGTAAATACAAATCTCCAGGACTTAAATGTGACTGACATGATAGAATGTAATGTAAATAAACTTTACCAGCATATCCATTTCTGGAAGTGTGTTCTATTAAATAAATGCCAGAAGAGGTCCCATAACTATCATGGTAGAGTAAGCTGCACTGTAAGACATTTGAAAATAGGTTTGGAGCCCCTGGGTGGCTCAGTCAGTTAAGAAACTGACTCTTGAATTCAGCTCAGGTCACAGTCTCACAGTTCATGAGTTTGAGTCCCACATTGGGCTCTGCACTGACAGCGTGGAGCCTACTTAGGATTCTCTCTTCCCTCTCTCTCGCTCTCTCTCCCAAAATAAATAAACTTTTTTTTTTTTTTAATGACATTTGAAAATAGGTTTAATAAGAGGCGAGCCTGACCTGAACTGGTTGGGGCATTAGTGGATAGATGTGTAAATGGGTAAAGAGTGTGGAATCACATAATCTGGCTTGATGGCAATTGATGGCCAGAAGTTAGCAGGAGAATGATTATGCTTGAAAATTTGGGGGCTGCTCTGTAATTGAAGCTCAGTTTGGTGGGGCAATATATATTATGACATGCAGAAGTTGGTGACATTTGATTCAGAAGATCTAGATTTAGAAGAAGATAAGTGAGTGAAAGATAAAGCGAAAGCATCAGCATAAATGCATATGGTGAACAGTCTCCCGTCCTGTGGCTGGAATAGTCCAGACTGCCGCTGCTTTCCTTCTGCTGGTCACTATTAATCCTGTGAAAGGATAAACATCCAGCCCAAGCACGAGGATGTCTTTACATTCTCTAATACCAAGTGGAACGAGGGTAACTTGGGAGGTAGCAAATGCTGGGTCGTGGGGCAGAGAAAGCAAGAACGGCCCGATACCTCCGTTGGAGATGAACGGATTCTTCCGAATTTTCAAATTAGCAATGATGGGGACAAAGTGTAGCGTGAGCAGCAAAGGACCCCTCTCGTGATTGTAACCAGACAGTGGCAAAGGGAGTGTGAAAAGCAACGATTGCTGCCAATTGGAACAAATTCCAACCTCAAAAAGGGGCAGGAGCTCTAATTCTAAAAGAAAGAGGAACAAAAAGCTCCTCACAGGGCGTCAACATTGTTTACCAGAGGTATTGGTAAATGGTATTACCAATGGTATTGTTTACCATTGTATTTACCAGAGGTTGGTGTAGTTAGATGCGTCTACTAAAGTTCTGGGTAAACAGTGATCATCAGTCACTGGTTGGTGTGATCAGACCTGTTCAGTCCTTCTGCTGAGGGTTAACAGTCAGTCATCTAACTGGTTGTGATAACCCCCATTGGGCCTATTTTGTGGATCAGTGCGGGCCATAGGTAATCAACAGTGGACTTTGCAGTTCTGTTTGTGGTTATCGTGTCCAAGCAGACGAGCCCCTGAGAGCAAGGGTAGGCGATATTTCCGTGCTGCAAGTAGAGAGATAAGAAAGCCGAAGATGGAAACTTGTGCTCCATTCTTAGAGATGACTGCTTGGAAAAATGTCTTAATTTCTAGTGCTGCTGTGTTTTGCTCTAGGAAGAACAAGAAAACCAGGGGGCCGGTGGGATGGAATCCCCAGTGTCTGATGAGGCAAGGTTAGGATTGTGTGGACCTACGGACCCTTGCCTCTCATTAAGTAGCCTTCATGGAGATGGGGACTGGGAAGATTAGGCTCCTTCTTGTGATGCAAGAGGGAGGAGGTGCTGAGAGCTGACTAGGGGGTGGGCATCTGGCGGTATACACTGATCGTTGTGGGGTGCTTTGAGACCCAATGGAATGCTTCGGCTTTCCCTGAGTGAACTCCGTTAGGGTTTCAGCAGCAGAAGCCACAGCCCAACAGGAGTCCCGTAGTTACCGAGATGTGATCTGTCTTCAAAACCTGAGGGAGAGGGGATGTGGCTGGCCTCACTACCTCCTTTCTCCACTGTACCTTCTATAAACAGGCTTCTGCCTCAAGAATCTGCATGTTGTACAGTCGGCACTTGGTTTTGTCAGTCAACTTATCTTTTCTAGGAAATCTTTTTCTGACTCACATCTTGGGATTCTGGTGACATCTTTCCTGTCCTTGGTGACCCTTCCTTTTGATCACAACTGATGAGTGTTCTATCCCTGGGCTCCAATGCAGCCTAAGCCACAGTACCTGCCTCAGCTGATTGGCCAGAGTGATCTCACGACCCTGTTCAATCCATCAGACCTTTCCTCGAATTTTTGAAGACACTCAGTCCTTCTCTGGTGGTGAAGCTAGGAGAGATGGGGCCCAGGAGCTGCTGTAGCAATGTCTCCTCCTGTGGGATACGGTGAATTTACAGAGAGAAGCAGATAGAAGGGCTAGCAGGAGAGAGTCAGGTGCTGTGTATTCTCTCACTTTTCTTTTTTGCACACTATTGTTTTCAGGAATCCCTACATTTCCGACGCAATTCCCTTGTTGGTTCAGCTTCCTTCATTGCAACCCAAAGTGTCTGAATTTAATCAAGTTCTTAATTTGGTCATCCCATGGGGGCAGGTTAGAAAGACTTGGGTGGCGCTCTCTATTTCCATTCTGCTAGTTAACAACCTCCCAGGACACATGTTCTATCTACATTTTTCTCAGGGTGTGTTCATCCACTTCCTGTACCAGAAACCCACACATATGTTTGCAGCACAGACCTTTCTTTCGAGCTTCACATTAAGTGCATCTTACCGCTTACTTGATTACTCACCTCGTGTGCCGACAGGCGTGCTGAAATGACCAGATGTGTAAAGGATTGTTCTTTTACCCATGTTAAGAAACGTCACATTCAATCAAACGGTGCTTACACTCATGCACTTCCCATGGAGGGATTTAGACATGGGAGAGGGGAGATGGATGGCTTCATGAATTTACTGCTGTTACTGGAGGGTAAGTTTCGGGCTTTCAGCTCTAGAGAAAGGTAGAGACTGGGGTTACGGGGTGGCAAAGCTCCCACCCGCTCTAGTGAAGATCTGGCCCAGGTTGGGGGGTGGGAACTGACCTCTCTGCAGTGGCTGCCCTCACAGGTGCTGGAACAGAACACTTTTTGCAACAGGTTTAATTTTCTTCTTTTTTGGGGGGGGGGGCGGTAAAATACACATAACATAAAATTTACTGTCATACCCATTTTTAACTGTGCAATTAGGTGATATTAAGTACACTCACCTTGACACACTACCATTACCACCATTGGTCTCCGGAACTCTTTTCAACCTGCAAAACTTAAAACTCAGTACGTCAATACTACGTCCACAATTCTTGCTTCTCCACTCCTGGCAGCCACCATTCTACTTTGTGTCTCTGTGGATTTGCCTAGTCTGGCTATTTCATATAAATGGAATCATATAATACGTGACCTTTTGTATCTGGCTTATTTTCCTTAGCATAATGCCCTCGAGGTTCATCCACGTTGTTGCAAATGGCAAGAACTCATCCTTTTTTATGGCTGTGCAATATTCCATTGTGCGTATACACCACAGTTTGTTTCTTCCTTCATCCATCAGTGGACGTTCTTGGTTTGCTTCCACCTTTCAGCCATTGCAAATACTGCTGATATGAATGTCCCAGGTTTTGAAGGCAAAGCAGTGTCTGGGAATTACATTCTCTTATGACGGCACCTGGGAGAAATAGGCCTGAGCTCTGAGTAATAGGGCTCTTGGCCATCAGTGTTCTCAGCTCACTAGCACACTCCCCAAGTGCCATCTGGCCATGGAAGGACCCAGAGGATCACCACCTCAAGGGCCGGTTCCACTGTCTTCTTTCTTCCTGGTGACCAATTCTTCTGCTAAGAAGTAAGACCAATTTTCACAAAGCTCTCAAAATTCTCCTAGGACCTTTCTCCTAGGATAACAAGGCTCTTGGCCTATACTTCTTTTTTAAATTTTTTTTTATGTTTATTTATTTCTGAGACAGAGAGAGACAGAGCATGAGTGGGGAAGGGGCAGAGAGAGAGGGAGACACAGAATCGGAAGCAGGCTCCAGGCTCTGAGCTGTCAGCACAGAGCCCGACGCGGGGCTCGAACCCACGCCCCGTGAGATTATGCCCTGAGCCCAGGTCAGACGCTCGACCGACTGAGCCACCCAGGTGCCCCATCTTGGCCCGTACTTCTATGACTATCCAGTCACCTAGTGATTTTTGACACAACCAGAAAGATCTGCTTTGCTTTACGATGACTTTCTATCCATGTATGAAATAGTTGGACCCTCGTCTCATGAAGATGGGGAAAGGCACCCAATTTTATCTCCTTCATTGGGACAACCCACAAAATACATAGTGACTTTGGTTAAATGAGTTAGATTTATAGTTAAACACTAGGAAGAAGCCACTTGTGACTAGGTACCAAGTGCAGAAGATTGAAATTTGTTGTAATGTTATCTGCCTTGGGAGTGACCTTGAGGATATTGTTACTGCAAGTTCACAGGCTGGCCACAGGTCTGCAATGTGTCGTAGGCAAGATCTATGATGAAAATAGAGCACATATTCCAAAATGAGAGTTACTGTTTCTAATTGTAATATAGTAAAACCTTGGTTTGCGAGCATAATTCATTCGGGAAACATGCTTGTAATCTAAAGCACTTGTATATCAAAGCGAATTTCAAGAACCATTGTGATCACGTGACACCCGGCATCACGTACTACTCATATGGCAAGACATCGCTCATTTATCAAGTTAAAATTTGTTAGAAATGTTTGTCTTGCAGAGTGCTCACAGAACAAGTTACTCACAATTCAAGGTTTTACTGTATATTATTATTTGTAGCATGTTCTTTAAGAAACAAAACAGATGCGGGGCACCTGGGTGGCTCAGTCAGTTGGGCGTCCAGCTTCGGCCTAAGTCATGATCTCTCGGTTCGTGGGTTTGAGCCCCAAGTCGGGCTCTATGCTGACAGCTCGGAGCCTGGAGCCTGCTTCGGATTCTGTGTCTCCTTCTGTCTCTGCCCCTCCCCTGCTAATGCTCTGTCTCTGTCTCTGAAAAAATAAATAAACGTTAAAAAATTAAAAAAAAAAAAGAAACAAAACAGATGAACCTAGGGAAAGGGAAGGAAAAAATAAGATAAAAAGAGAGAGGGAAGCAAACCATAAGAGGCTCTTAAATACAGAGAAAAAACTGAGGGTTGCTGGAGGGGAGGTTCGTGGGGGGATGGGCTAAATGGGTGGTGGGCATTAAGGAGGGCACTTGCTTGGCTGAGCACTGGGTGTTATATGTAAGCGATGAATCACTGGGTTCTACTCCTGAAACCAATGCTACACTGTATGTTAACCAACTGGAATTTAAAGAAATACATTTTTGAAAAAGTAGCTCATAATTTGGGAGCAAATACCAATCTGACTCCACTGGGACTTCAGCTTGATTTAGGGCTCTCTCTTGAATCCTCACTTCTAGGCATTCCTATGGATATGACTCCAATCCAAACTTGTTAGCAAACTTGCTAGAAGATTTACAGATCCACTTTAAGTCACCAGGTCCATAGACACTCATATCTTGGTAACAGTGACCATGCATGAACACAAAATCAAGACACACGCAGTAAAATGATAACCAAAACAAAAACATCTTACATTTCTGAAAAAGAAGGCCTTTTAGATTCTTTGGACTCGCTAAAATGAGTAAATTTATTATACAAGGTCTGCTTTTTCTTCATTTTCAATGAACAGGTCATTGCAAGTGAATCTATCAACTGCATTTGTTTGCGTGAGCAGCAGGGGTGAATCTCAAATAGAATTCTGTGGAGAACGGAAGTTTCAAATTGAGAAGTCGCAGAAATTTATAGCACTAATTTATTCAATAAACACCTATTACTATACATTACACTTTAGATTTGCAAGATGAATCAGGCATCTGATCATACCTGGAAAGGCTCATCAGCTGAGGAAACTTCCCAAACGGCTAAAATATAAGATAAAATGTAATGCATGCCCCAGAGATTACAGAGTGCTGTGGGAGTTCTTAATGGGATAAGGTGTAGAAATAAATCTCGATGGGAGGTAGTCGATCTTATTTCGTTTTCTATTGTCTCAGATTGTACCTTAGTTTCAACTAACCATCTTTGTATAGTTCAGGAAGCAAGGGTTTGGGTGATTCGATGTTCACTGTGAGGGGACTTCCTTAAAGTTATCAGTGGCTTTGTGGCCCCTACGACCGTGCTTTATGACGGCACAATAGTTATGCTGTGTGTACAGTTGGAAGTTTTGGAAGTGAAGGGCTTCCCTTCTCCCAGTGGATCTGAGGTCATTACATCCTTTCCAAAGAAGCTACTCTTCTTCTTGTAGTCCCTTCTTGTCAAGTACCTCCTCTGTCCAAGGTAGAACTTTGGAAGAACTTTAGAAGCCATACATTGCTCTCTTCCTCCCCACAACTGTCTGCCTTGACAGAAACCCAGGGTATCCCAGAGGTGATGCTGCTAGCCCCTTGGGAAGTCTGATCTCAAAATGTCCTGTGCTCCTCTAGCCTTTTTTCATCTCTCTTACTCCTTTAGCTGCCATCCTACCCTGCGGTGAAACTCACCTGAAGGGCTCCCAGGTTCTGACCACACAATGGCAGGCGGAGATAGTCCAGAGTTGGGAGGCATGGGGCTCAGATGCTCTTGTCCCTTGTCAAAGGACTCTAACGAGAAGGTAGGGAAGCACTGGAAGCAGAGGCATGCCATGCTTGGATTTGGGGCTTTTAAAAAGACTCTGGCAACAGCGTAAAGGAAGAATTTAAAGGCTAAAGATGGCTTCGCCTGACAACCAAGTGAGGAATTCACGGGCCCAACAGAAAAGCATGAGGGAAAATGGCTACGGGAAGGAACTGGTTGGGCTAAGAGAAAGGGGAAAGGTTCTCAAGGCTCAGGAGTTTCACTGGAACAGCAGGTGTAGTAATAGAAGTAAAGCAAGGTTCACAGGTGATATCAGTTGGCACAGGGAGTGGAAAACACTGGATTAATTTTGCTTCTTAATGAGGTGCAGTCATGGGAAGAAGTGTGGGCACACCAAAACATCCACACGTTTCCGGTATGGCTCGTTTCGGAGCCCCAAATGGAAAGTTAGCATGAGGAAGGTGACATGAGTTGTCTCCTCCAAGTGACAGGCACATGCTATGTTCCAGAGCGCCATTTCCCAAACTGCGATCTATGGAACGCCAGAGTTCAGAGAAAGACACTAAAAAGTTACTTGAGGCATCTGGCTGGCTCAGTTGGTGGAGCACGTGGTTCTGGATCTCAGGGTTGTGAGTCGAGCCCCACGTTAGGTGTAGACTGCTTAAAAATAAAACCTTAAAAGAAAAAAAAAAAAAAAGATGAACTACCAAAGAAGGGAGTGGTAGTTCTGTGGCCAGATAAGTTCAAGAAATACTGTAATATTACTCCGCATATCAGCAGGTGAAAGGCTCTGAGCGTTTCCTGAATGGATTGGACCGTAGAACCCCTTCACCCATCACACCTTTGCAGGGCCTGGTGTTGTAAAGAGTGTTATGCTGAAAATTAAACATTTAGTGTACTGAAAATGTGTTCTGCCGACCTGTGCTGGTCCTCCGACTCCTTGCCGATCTGCAGCAAGATTAACCCAGAAACTGAGCAGGTATAGAAACTTTTATAGCAATCTAATATTACTGCAGCATTTCTAATAACTTATTCATTATCTTTTACAAAGACATCGCTCCACAACTGATCGGAGCGAAAAAAAAACTGGCTTTTCATCACAGATTATTTTACTTTATTTATTTTATTTTATTTTATTTTATTTTATTTTATTTTATTTTATTTTTTAATGTAATTTAATTTAATTTAATTTTTAAATTAAATTAAATTTAATTTAATTTAATTTTATTTTACTTTATAAGAAGTACTTTCAAAGGAGCAATGGCTGGAGATGTCGTTCTCACAGACATTTTGATTTCATGGATCAGAACAAAAATTTTTAAGTGAAATCTGTATATAATGGCCAACCCTTGGTTTTATTATTTCAGTGATTTCCATCATCCACTCCCATCATTTCATTTTTAAATATGGCATCTGAATGTCAAAACAAAAGAGGAAGAACTTACTTTCAAAGAAAGGACAGCACTTTAAACCTAAGAAATCCAGCTTTAGAAAAAACTAGCTACGCTTTGTTTTTCTTCTTATTTTGCCAAGGACCAGTGAGACTTTGTCACCCAGCTGTGAAAACCACTGACTGAGAAAAATGAGTTATTGGGTTCTGGCACAGAGAGGAAGGGGAAGGGTGTAGGGAGGAAGGGCTTTCCACAGACTGTTCCTTTGAACGTGACTGAGAACAAAACCAGAGAGGACCTCTATTGTGTTTCACAAATAGGAGGTCATTTTCCTATTTGTATAGCCATTAAGGGAGATGCCCGAGCAGAGAAGACGATATATACCAAAGAATTTTATAAATGGTCCTGCATCAAACAAATACGTACACGAGTGGAGAAGGCTCATCAAAGTTAGCATTTACAGCGATCTCCTAGTGCAAGGGATTTCTGGGGTTTATGTAGTTACTACTACAAAAAAACCGTAGATTTTAGGGGAAGCACGTTATAGTGACAAAATCCTACACTCCAAGTTAGGATGGCCACGTTCTGTGGTCTGTTCCTGGTTCTGCCTCTCACCGTGGAGTCATTTAGTCTCTTGGTTTCCAAATAGATAAAATGAGGAAGATTAGAGGATTTCCAAAGATCCCGAGAGTCCTAAAACTCTAAAGCTCCAAGATAAGAGAGGGGAAAATGGGGGATGGGCACTTGTTGGGATGAGCCCTGGGTGTTGTATGTAAGTGATGAATCACGAGAATCTACCCCCCAAACCAAGAGCCCACTGTACTCGATGTTGGTTAGCCAATTTGACAATAAATTATATTGAAAAAAACATAAATAAATCTCTAAGATGAAGTAGTTACTGCGGATCTGCTGGCATGTTTTCAGAGCCGTTCATTCTTGACCACTTGCTCTATGACCCAGACACAATTATTCTAGCTAGAGTCTATCATTCTAAACGCCTTTACATCCCCTGTGGGGCTCCTGTGTGGCTCAGTTGCTTAGCATCCAACTCTTGGTTTCAGATCAGGTCATGATCTCATGGTTCATGGGATCGAGCCCGAAGTCAGGCTCTGCACAGACAGCCCAGGACCTGCTTGGGATTCTCTCTCTCCCCCTCCCTCTCTGCCCCTCTGCCCTCTAGCACGTGTGCTCTCTCAAAATAAATAAATAAACCTTAGGGGCACCTGGGTGGCGCAGTCGGTTGAGCGTCCGACTTCAGCCAGGTCACGATCTCACGGTCCGTGAGTTCGAGCCCCGCGTCAGGCTCTGGGCTGATGGCTCAGAGCCTGGAGCCTGTTTCCGATTCTGTGTCTCCCTCTCTCTCTGCCCCTCCCCCGTTCATGCTCTGTCTCTCTCTGTCCCAAAAATAAATTTAAAAAAGTTGAAAAAAAAAATAAATAAAACATTAAAGAAAAATTAAAAAAAAAATAAAATAAAATAAACTTTAAAAGAAAAAAAAAAGCAGACAAACCAACTAACCCAGAACCACTCTCTTCCTGGTCCACCTCTGTTCATCTTTTACTTAATGAGATATGGAAATTTAATACATTACAGATTTCATTTTTTATTATTTTTTAAAGTTTATTTATTTATTTTGAGGGAGAGACAGAGTGTACATGCATGAGTGCAAGTGAGGGTGAGGCAGAGACAGAGGGAGAGAGAGAATCCCAAGCAGGCATGGAGCCTGATGCAGGGCTTGAACTCATGAACTGTGAGATCATGACCTGAGCCGAAATCAAAGGGCAGATGCTTAACCAACAGAATCACCCAGGTGCCCTGAGATTTCATTTTTTAAATGTAATATGTCATTAGCATTTTAATAAATATGACTTAATATATACAACAGGGATTCAAACACATAAGCCACTTAGTTGGATTTCTCATGAAACAATAAAGGAAGATTTTAGCAATGACAGCAGTTCTCGAAGGTGAACATGCATCAGACTATCACCTGGCCAGTGAATTAAACACACATGACTTTCCTCATACCCCTTAGGGCTTCTGATTGTATAAATCTAGGCTCGAACCTGAGAATTTGCATTTCCAGCAAGTTCCCAGGTGGTGCTGATGCTTCTCCAGGGACCATACATAATCTAAGAATCGCTGAGGTACCAAAAACCCTACATCTCGATGAATTCTTATAATACATGTCGTACACGCTTATTCTGTAGAGGAAAAGAAATGATCCCAACAATACTCCCCCCACCCAAACTGGAAACACATCATCTTTCGAAGACAAAGAAGGAGTTGGGGAGATTGGGTCCTGTCAGGTTCCCTTTTAACTAGAGAGTTTCACACATAAATACTAAATCTGCCACTTGACCGTCTCCTTCCTCGCTCCTGGTTATTTCCATGGAAACATCTGTGGAGTGGTCTGGACTCAACTCCCCTCACACCCTCCTCTTCTTTCGGAAACTGCCTGTTGATGTCATTTGTGCAATTTTCCATGGAGATAGTCCTCTCGTTGATTCATAACTGCCCTCTTCATATAAACAGAGAATATTAAATCTTCGTCAGTCACATATGCTGAAACTACTTTTCCCACTTTGCCTTTTTTTTTAAAGTTTATTCATTTATTTTTTGGGGGGGAGAAACAGAGAACGAGGGAGAGAGAGAATCCCAAGCAGGATCTGCACTGTCAGCAGGGAACTGGATGCGGGGCTCAATCCCACGAACCCGTGGGTTCAGCTCATGACCTGAGCTGAAATCAAGAGTCAGATGCTTAATGACTGAGCCACCCAGGTGGCCCTCCCACCTTGCCTTTTATAGTGAATATTTCGTGTTCCGATTATTTATGGATACTTCATGTTAGGAAGACCTTCCCCCATTATGTTTCTTAGAAATAGTCCAAGAAAGCAAGTGAATTTCTTATGTTTCTGTTTGCTAATTTGGCCAACTTTGCAAACTCTCTTTTTATTTCGAAGGCAGTTCACTTAGCCAAGTAAGGTGTACTAATGTCCATCTTTTTAGGAAGTCACATAAAGTTGGGATGAAATCAGTAGGTTCCCGGTAACTCAGAGATTGCCCAGCCCTCTGATCAGTTCCAAGATAGCCATTTGGTCGGCCTCTGCTCTGATTGAAAAAAAAAAAAAATGCAGCTTGTGGGTTTGAGCCTCGCTTGGGTTCTCTCTCTCTCCCTCTCTCTGCCCCTCCCCTAATCCCTCTCACCTCTCAAAATAACTAAATAAACTTTTTAAAATATAAAGTTTTTAATAAAATGTATAAATTTATCTATTAAGGCCTTGCACATTTTTTGTTAGATTTATCCTTAATGCCTTAGCGTTTTATCATTGCTCTGAATATTCTTTGCTTGTATATATGAACACCATTCACTTACATGTAATGCTTTTATATCCAACAAATTACTGATGTTGCCTATGGCTCCAAAAAGGTTTTTTTTTTTTTTTTTTTTTTGCAGATTCGTAGGCTACATACGTCACATCTTCATTATCTATTCATCCATCAATGAACACTTAGGTTGTTTCCATATCTTAGCTACTATGAATAATGCTACCGTAAACATGGGAGTGCAGATATCTCTCTGATGCCCCGTTTTCATTGCTTCTGAACGTATACCCAGAAGTGGAATTCCTGGATCATATGGTAGATGTATTTTTAATTTTTTGAAGAACCTCCATGTTGATTTCCATAATGGTTGAACAAATTTACATTCCCATCAGCAGTGTAGACGGGTTTCCTTTTCTCCACATCCTCCCCAGCACTAAGCTCCTCTTTCTCATAATAGCCATTCTGACAGGTGGGAGGTGATATCCCATTGTGGTTTTGATTTGCATTGCCCTGAGGGGCAGTGATGTTGAGTGTCTTTTCATGTACCCACTGGCCATTATATGCGGCTGATCTAGAGTAACTCTTGTGTCTCTCTGAATATGATCAGGAACTTTGTGGAGTCCTATGGACCTTGTAGTTAACTGTAGGGTAAGAGCCTGACATAAGCTTTTTGATTGTGAAGTGGCTGACATTAAGCTTTTATTCCTGGGACATCCATTTCAAAAGGCGTCCATATCGGATATTGCCATACATTGCCAGTTGCATGACACAATTAATGGCAAAACCAGATGAGGAAACTGGCTGCCCCCGTTCATGAAGTTCCTTCTTTCAGAAAGCCCTGGATAACCTAGATAACTGACCTCCTGAGTCACCCTGCTTCTCCCTTTCTGTACCCTAATTCCTGCTCCTATGACTTTAAATTAGCTAATAAAGACGGAACCCACAAAACCCTAGGAAACGCAGCACCTGCGCCCTCCGCGTGTGTGTGTATGTCTCTCTTTCTCTTTCCATGACCTTGCTCAGGTGTACCATGCACCCTCCAGAACCTATGAGTGATAAATCTTGTTCTTCACCATGTGCGGGGACGTGGATGGAGCTAGAGGGTATAATGCCACGCGATGTATGTGCAATCACTATATTGTACACCTGAAACTAATATAACACTGTATGTCACTGACTGGAATTAAAATAAAAACTTAAGAAAAATCTTGTTCCTCCAAGTTCCCCAATGATTTTTTTTTTTTTTTCTGAAGTGCGTCCTGCAATCAGAAGAATCCCAAGGGCCAGTCCAGCCATGACATTGGCCCTGTGGGTAATACAGTAGAGAAAGTGCCTCAGGCGTTGCCAGCCAAGAGCATCATGATCAACAGGCTGGGACCCACACCGCATTAACGCTTATTACAAAAGTGGCCTCACATCTTCCCGAGCATCCTTGTTCTAGTCTGCCTTGTTCTAGTCTGTGAAATATTGCCGTGTAAATTTTTTCCTACGTCTTACATCAGATTAAGATTGCTAGCACATACTGAATTTAAGATTTTAAACATTTTATTATATTAACTATCTTCAGTACATAAATATATTAAATATAATCCAATCACTAATAAAGAAGAACTAGAAATACACCACTTATTCAAATACTTATCCTACTCATTCACGTGTTAGTATTGTCTGTAAGGGAAACAGTCATTCAACAGTGAGCATCTAATGCAATCAGGTGTAAGGAATTTAGGGCAGCAAATAAAACTTCATTTCTTCTAGAAAGATTTGCACCCTGGATATGAAGAGAAATAGACAGTAAGTATATAATGGGATAAATCCAATCGCAGAGGAATAAAAGCTGATGAGTATTCTGACTCTCTGGGAGAGTCAGAGGGATGAACCTGCATTCCTAGTTCTATTTGTTTCAAGCCTACTCAACATTCTCCATTCTGGAACCTTCTCTGGCTAGGGCAGTGTGCTATGCACAGAGAAGAATCCGATACAAGAAATGCTCCTTGTTTAGAAACCAACTGGAATGTGGGAATCAGTGAAAAGGGAAGAATGAGAAATATCTCAGAACATTTTGTTTGGAAGATGAATAAATAAGGAAGAGCAAATTTGGGGGGGGGGGAGGAGTGTGGGTGGATTCTCCTGGGGATACGTTTATGGGGCAGTTAAAGGAAGTGAATCTTCCTGAAGTCACTTGTGTATTTTTACACCCCTAAAGTGGAGATATTCAGACATTGTATATATCCTGATTCCGTGCAAGAGGCTCCCCTTGCCCTCCTAGCCGATCAAATCGTAATTTAATCAAGATTTTAGATCTAATTTCCAGTCTGTAAGAAATGCATGGGATAGACAAATTAAAAATGAAACAAGGAAGTAATCAGTCAAATCTAGAATGTGGGATGTTCTACATGACTGAAGATCTGTTCTAGAAAAAAGTAACTTAAAAGAGCTTTGAGACATCATAAATTCAATTCAGAGAGTGAAACTTGTTCAGATCCTTATTTCAACAAACTAAGAGTATAAATTTTTTTTAGACAGGAAATTTGATTTTGAATTGGGTATTCAATTACACTAGAGAATTAGTACTAATTTTGTTATATGTGTTAATGGTGTTCTCTTGAGTAAGAAAACGGTCTCTTTTTTCTTTTAAGAAGCACACTGAAGTTTTTAGGGTTGCAAAAGACACACTAGCTTGGGATTTGCTTCCAAATATGGAAGTTAAAGAAAATTGTGGTGGGCATTAATTGAATCAAGTATAGATAGTATTATATGGATGATTCTTAAAGCTGATTGATAGGATTCTGGGGTTTGTCATACTCTATATTCAAAGTATGTTTGGACACTTTTCTCTTTTTTTTAATGTTAATTTTTAAGAGAGAGACAGAGAGAGAGTGAGGAAGGGGCAGACACACACACACACACACACACACACACACACAGAATCTGAAGCAGGTTCCAGGCTCTGAGCTGTCAACACAGAGCCCGACATGGGGTTTGAACTCACGAACCATAAGATCATGACCTGAGCCAAAGTCGGACGCTTAACCGACTGAGCCACCCAGGTGCCCCTGTTGGGACACTTTCCTATTGAAACATTAAAAATAAATTACACCAGAAAAAAGGCTGGATATGGAGCTGAGGGGAGAGGTGGGGCTAGTCATAGAAACACAGGGTGTGGGGGAGGGAGTGCCTGGGTGGCTCAGTCGGTTAAGCGTCCAACTTCAGCTCAGGTCAAGTTCTCACTGTTTGTGAGTTCTAGCCCTGAAGAGGGCTCCGTGCTGACAGCTCAGAGCCTGGAGCCTGCTTTAGATTCAGTGTCTCCCTCTCTCTTCCCCTCTCCCGCTCCCGCTCTGTCTCTGTCTCTCAAAAATAGATAAACATTAAAAAGAAATACAGAGTAGGGTTACACCAATTAGAGTGAACAGCTACAGTGTTATAATAGCAGTCAGGGGCGACTCTGAAGGGTAGTGCTAATGGGAAATTCTCCAAAAGGCAGAACTTGGAGTACATTTGGTAGTTTGCTTTGTCTGAAAGGAGAGATGGCCGGAAGTATGGATCTGTACTCACTACATGGGCAGTGGCATAGCTGGGCTGGATGTTAGGGACTTGGGAGAAATAGGATTGAAGATTGGTGACAAGGAAGTCTGGGGATGAATGGATGGGTCTGTCAGAATGGGAAACGACTATGAAGACATTTGTGTCTTCTGTGAATGCTCACCAAACCGCATGCACTGCAGAGGAGGCTCTCAATTATCAGGTGAGGCAAATGATACATTCTGTGTACATTAGCCAGCCACTTACCCCCATCACCCAATCCTTTCTCATTGGGCCCATGAAAAGAGTGGCTCTGGTGGTGGGGATGGGAGCTAAGTATGGGCTCAACAATACGGACTTTCCATTACCAAGGCTGACCTGAATGCCTAATCTACTGACGGCAGGGACCAACACGGAGCCCTGAAATGGTACTATTGTCTATGGGGCCAGTCCGCTATCAGGTGTCAGGTTGATTGCACTGGACCTCTTTCATCACTGGTCGTAGAGATATGCCCTCACCAGAATAAATGTACATTCTGAATATGAAATATGGATTTGCCTTCCCTGCCCATAATGCTTCTTCTAGCACCACAATCCCTGAACTCATAGGATGACTTCTCTATCACCATGTCATTTTGTACAAAGATCAAGGAACTCATTTCGGAGCAAAGGAGGTTTGGCAATTTGCTTATGTCCATGGAATTAACTGGTCTTGCCACATACCTCCTCAAGTCCAAGTGGCTGGCCTAATTCAAATTTGTAATGGCTTTCTGAAAACTCAGTGCCAGCTCCTCTTGAGATGCAAAATCCTGGAAGATTTCTCTCTGAATAGGGTTCTCTCATAGAGGATGCCATATATACTCTGAATCAGAGACTATTTATATGGCGGTCTTCTCCTTAGCCGGAATACGTGGGTTTGGGAAATCGAGGACTGAATCCCACAGTATTTTCACTTCTTATCCTGACAACTTTGACTTCTGTGATTTGGAAGTCTTGGTTTCTAAGGCCGAATGCTCCCTCTAAGGGACACAACAATGGTTCCATTGAATTCAGAGAGGAGATTTCCACTTGGTCTTTCCGAACTCCTTATGCCACTGAACCAATAGGGAGAAAAAAATCACTCTAAAAGAAAAAAAAAAAGCATCACTCTACTGGGGGGGTGGGGGATGATTACCATTTTCAAAGGTAATTGCAATGCACTACCCAGTGTGGGCAAGGTGGACACTTCTGGGAACCAAGGCAGTTCTCTGGGGATCACCTCTTAACGTTTCCATGCCCAATAATAAATGTTAATGGAAAACTACAGAAACCAAAAAAAAAAAAAAAAAAAAAAAAAAAAAAGACTAGATGATAAAATTTCAGGACGGAAGATTTGGATCACTCCACCAGGTAAAGAACCCTGAGCACCTGAAGTTCTTGCTGAAAGCACGAGAGATATAGAATCGGTAGTGGAAGGAGAAAGTCATAGCTATAATGTGTAAACTGGTGACTGATTAAAAAGTGAGGATTGTAATTGAGGATGAATGTAAAATGGTATAGTCACTATGGAAAAGAATATGGAGTTTCCTCAAAAATGTTAAAAACAGAATTATTGTATAATCCAGCAATCCCACTTGTGGGTACACACTCAAAATAATTAAAAGTAGGACCTTAAAGATATATTTCCATACCGTTGTTTTTCCAGCATTATTATTCTTACTAGCCAAAAGGTGGAGGCAATTCGCATTTCCATCAATGGAGGAATGGATAAAGAGAACGTGGTCTATACATACAGTGGAATATTATATGGTCTTTGCAAAGGAGATCCTTGGGGCGCCTGGGTGGCTCAGTCGGTTGAGCGGCCGACTTGGGCTCAGGTCATGATCTCGTGGTCTGTGAGTTCGAGTCCCGCGTCGGGCTCTGTGCTGGCAGCTCAGAGCCTGGAGCTTGTTTCGGATTCTGTGTCTCCCTCTCTCTCTGACCCTCCCCCATTCATGCTCTGTCTCTCTCTGTCTCAAAATAAATAAACGTTAAAAAAAAATTTTTTTTTTTAAAAAAAGGAGATCCTGTCACACACTACAACATGGATGGAACATGAGGGCATTATACTAAGTGAAATAAGCCAGTCACAAAAGGGCAAACACTGTATTATTCTACTTAGATGAGGTATCTCCAAATAGTCAACTCCTAGAAACAGAAAATAGAATGTTGGTTGCCAGGAGCTAGCAGGAGGGAAAACGGAGAGTTGTTGTTCAATGGGTATAGAGTTTCAGTTTTACAGGGTGAAAAAGTTCTAGAGCTCGGTTTCACAATACTGTGAATATACTTAACACAATCGAACTGTACGCTTAAAAATGGTTAGGACGGTAAATTTTATGTTATGTGTTTTTAAGCGCAATTTAAGTAAATGATAGAAACATTGAGGACTGTGGTAGCTTTGCATGTTTTCCCATTGCTTATGTTTATCTGTATATATTAACCATTTTTTCCTCATTCTTCCCATTATTATTATTATTATGTATATATTTTTAAATTTTTTTAATGTTTATTTATTTTTGAGACAGAGAGACACAGAGCATGAATGAGGGAGGGTCAGAGAGAGAGGGAGACACAGAATCTGAAACAGGCTCCAGGCTCCGAGCTGTCCGCACAGAACCTGACGCGGGGCTCGAACTCACGGGCCGTGAGATCGTGACCTGAGCCGAAGTCGGACGCTCAACCGACTGAGCCACCCAGGCGCCCCTATTAGGTATATATTTTTATACATACAAGTCATTGAAGGTCAACTTTACAATGTTTTCCTTAGGCAGTGGAATATTCAGTGCGACGTGAATAGAGCCAGTGATGGATACAATAGCTGTTTTGACTTTGTGTCTCCCAATTTTGGAGAAGCGTGAGGTCCTCTTACTTACCCAAAAGGTAGCCAGATCTTGTTTCGTTGCATGGAGAAGTTCAAACGTGTGTAGAAAAAAATTACCTCTAAGCTCCAAATGTATCCTTTTTGATGCTGGAACTGGATCCTCATTTTCTCGTATCATTTAGCTAATTCAGCAATAAGTGAAGACTTGAGTGATTCACGTAAGAATATAAAGGACGTTTTCCTTCATAGATGTGTGTGTGTGTGTGTGTGTGTGTGGGTGGGTACGAGGGTGTGTTCCAATCCGTTAACACTGGCACGTATAGCCAGAAAGACTAAACAGATGGACTCCGGATGAGTGAAGTGTTACTATACATCGACAGTGAGTTTTCGGTCTCCACCCAGTGATATAAACACTAAAGCTTCTCCTCCCAGCAGTCATGGCCCCTAAATGCACTGCTTCATTTTGTTTTAAGTATTGTTGTTTACCTTTATTAACAATACACAAATCATCCCTTGAATACATACAACAAATACCTGCAGAACTGAACAGGATATTTTTAATGTCTTTTTATTTATTTTTGACAGAGCACAAGCAGGAGAGGGGCAGAGGGAGAGAGGGACAGAAGATCCAAAGCAGGCTCTGCGCTGACAGCAGCGAGCCTGAAATGGGGCTCAAACTCACACGCCTCGAGATCGTGACCTGAGCTGAAGTCGGTTGCTCAACGGACTGAGTCACCAGGTGCCCCAGGATATTGTTAACAAAGGAAAATAATCACAACTTAGTGTACACATCTTTATACAAGCTATCAAGGAATGTACACCGGCCATTTTAATCACGTGATTGAGAACTAACAAGCTATAGTTGGAAATATTCTTTTTTTTTTTTTTTAATTTAAATTCAAGTTAGTTGACATGCCGTGTAGCCCTGGCTTCAGGAGTAGAGCCAAGTGATTCATCTCTTACATTGACACCCAAGGCTCACCCTGAAAAGTGCCCTCCTCAATGCCAATCACCCCTTCGGCCTATCCCCCCACCCACCTCCCCTCCAGCAACCCCCAGTTTGTTCTCCGCATTTAAGAGTCTCTTATGGTTTGCCTCCCTCTCTGTTTTTATCTTATTTTTTCCTTCTCTTCCACTATGTTCATCTATTGTGTTTCTCAGATTCTACACATGAGTGAAATCGCATAATGTACCACTTTAAATTTCCCTTTCTGGGGCACCTGGCTGGCTCAGTTGGGAGAGCATCCAACTTTTGATCATGTGGTCATTAGTTCGAGCCCCACATTAGATATAGAGATTACTTAAATAAACTATAACATAACATAAAATAAAATAAAATAAAATAAAATAAAATAAAATAAAATAAAATAAAATAAATCTCCCTTTCTTCTCCGTAGCAGATTCCTTAATAAATAGCACCTTGAGCAGATTCCAGAACTTCCAGGTCACCTTCGGTTATTGAAAAATCCATTCCCTGAAAACCGGTGCAGCCACTCTGGAAAACAGTACGGAGGTTTCTCAAAAAACTAGGTATTGTGCTAAGCGAAGTTAGTCAGAGAAAGACAAATATCCTATGACTTCAGTCATATGAGGACTTTAAGAGACAAAACAGATGAACATAAGGGAAGTAAAAATAATATAAAAACTAGGAGGGGGACAAAACAGAAGAGACTCTTAAATACAGAGAACAAACAGAGGGTTGCTGGAGGGGTTGTGGGAGGGGGTTGGGCTACATGGGTAAGGGGCGTTGAGGAAGGCACTTGTTTGGGATGAGCTCTGGGTGTTATACATAGGGGATGAATCCCTGGAATCTACTCCTGAAGTCACTGTTGCACTATATGCTAACTCACTTGGACGTAAATTTAAAAATTAATTAATAAAAAATAAATAAAATAAAATAAAACTTAAAAAAAAGAAAGAAAGAAAGAAAAAGAAAACTCCATGCCCTTTAAAGCTATAACCTCATTCCAATCTAAAGCTTTCCTTACCTTGTCACTGACCAAACTCCTGGATCGAGGGAGGCTGAAGCATGGTGGGAGGCAAGGTCTTGTTCTTTGAGCCCCCTTCACTCTTCGTCACCTCCGAGTGTGTGGTTTGATGGGGATGAGAGGACACGTCATCTTGCCTGTCTCTTCTTGGGAACAGATGAGTGTCTCGTACTGATCTGCCTGCTGATGTGGCCTTTTGTTGGCTGCGGCTGTCTCTGTTTTTCATTCCAACTGGTTATGGATACCCTACTTCATGGCGGGTCACCAGACACTCTATCTCTGCAGCATCGTGTGTATTCTTGGGAAAGCCTACAAGCCTGCCTATTGACCGGGTTCTCTGATGTGAGAGGTCTGGTCCCTCCTCAAAAGGAGTCTTTGGGCAAAGATGCAAATCCTCTTAGATAAAATTAGGGCAAAACCAATCAAGCTCAGTTTCGTTCCATAATGACCCCTGGAACTAAGGGAATTTTACATGTCTTTGTCACCAGATGGTTGCTCATTCCTTGGTTTTACTATCTCTTGCTGCCCTGCCAATTCTTTCCAGTTCTTTTCCTTGTTTCCTTCTCTTCCTTCTTTTCTTTTCATTCCTGAAGTGCAGAGCCATAAATTCACTCCTTGGGCAAAGATCTAACTAGAGAAGGAGATGCCAGTCTTCCCTTTGTGCACACCTTGTATTTTCAAGTGATTCTCTTCTCTTCCTCATTTTGCGTGGGAGTAGGAGGTGGGGGGCAACCACAGCAGTCCCGTTGGGCTGATAATTCACATTTATGATGATACTCTTTCTCCCTCATCAGTCTTAGCCTGATATTAGGGAGGAGGGAATGTGTATATCTGGAGTCCACAAATTACAGCCCATGGGACAAATCAGGCCCACTGCCTGTTTCTGTAAATAAAGTTTTATTGGAACACAGCCACGTTCATCTATTGTCTATGGTTGCTTCTGCACTACAAGGCAGAGTTGAGTATTTTTTTAATAGTCCCAAGCTGAGTGTGGAGCCTGCTTGGGATTCTCTCTTTCCCTCTCTCTCTATCTCTGCCCCTCCCCTGCTCTCATGTGCACTGGAGCTCTCTCTCTCAAAAAATAAAATAAAATAAAATAAAATAAAATAAAATAAAATAAAAATAAACGTTTTAGAAAAAGAAATAAACATTTTAGGAGCGTCTGGGTGGCTGAGTCAGTTAACTGTCCCACTTGGGCTCAGGTCATGATTTCACAGTTCGTGAGTTTGAGCCCCGCATCAGGCTCTGTGCTGACAACTCAGAGCCTGGAGCCTGCTTCTGATTCTATCTACCTCTCTCTCTGCCCCTCCCCAGCTTGTGCTCTGTCTCTCTGTCTCTCTCTCAAAAATAAACATTAAAAAAAAATTTTTTTTAAGAAAAATAAACACTAAAAAAAGAAAAAGACTGTTTTTGCCATCTCTTAAGAATCTCTTATGGGGATTTATGACCCTAATTGTATGAAACTTAACACCCCTTTGACCACTCTCCATTCCATGGACAAGAGCTTAATCCTATTTAATATTTTGTTACAATTGCTTAGACACACACACACACATACACACACAAACACACACTCCCCATTTGAAGTTTGACTCTTTGCTTGATACTTTAGTCTTTGGAACATAGACTTAAAGTCACCAAATAATATTACTTGAATTTTTTTTAAGATTTAATTTTTAAGTAATCTCTGCACCCGTTGTGGACTCAAACTCACAACCCTGAGATCAAGAGTCACACGCTCTGCCAACAGAGCCAGCCAGGCTCCCCTAGTTGAATTATTTATAGCCAAGATTCAATGTGACTTTCAGAGACAGAGAGAAATAGAATTATTTCTTACTCTATCCCTCAAGAAACTTATGTTTGAGATCTCTGAATAACGAAGAATTAGCTAGCCCCTGACTTTGTTGATTTTCTTTACAGTATAGTGTTTCCTATTTAATTAATTTCTGCTACCTTTATAATTTGTTTTTCTACTTTCTTGGGTTTATTCGGTGTTCATTGTCTACTTCCTTTTTTTTTTTTTTTTTTTAGTTCTATTTATTTATTTTGAGAGAGAGAGAGAGGCAGACAGAGAAGGAGAAAGAGAATCCCAAGCAGGCTCTGTATTGTCAACATGGAACCCGACAGGGCTTGGATTCATGAACCGTGAGATCATGACCTGAGCCAAAATCAAGAGCAGAGACCTTAACCAACTGAGCCACCCAGGCGCCCCTGAACTCTTGCTTTTAAGGATGAGTCCAGGACCCTCATGCAGTTCCTATTTAAGATTTTTTATTTTGGTTTTGTTTTGGGTTTTCTGCAGCTTAGCTATGGTGTCTCTGGGTGTAGAATACTATTTGCCAAATTTCATTGACTTTAAAGTTCACTTTTTTCCTTCATGTTTTAATATTTCTGAAATCAGGATGCGTCTTACAACTAAAGGCCTTTTACAATAAGCTGCTGGTCAGACAGCCATCATGGTATGATTGTCATTGCCACATGGGCAAGCATGGGTTAAGCTTGGGTGACTTCAGGGCTTCCATAACCAATCTCTTTGGACTTTGACTTTTGTCCCCCAGCCCAGGCTTCAGCAAACTGTGGTTCACAGGCTGGCTGCCTATTTTTGTAGGCAAACTGTACAAAACACGGTAAAGTTTTATTGGACCTGTTTTTGTACAAGCAAACTGTAAAAAACGTTGTAAAATTTTATTGGAACACACCCACGCTTATTTGTTTACATATTTTTTATGACCACTTCTTTTTTTTTTTAATATGAAATTTATTGTCAAATTGGTTTCCATACAACACCCAGGGCTCATCCCAACAGGTGCCCTCCTCAATGCCCATCACCCACCCTCCTCTCCCTCCTACCCCCCATCATCCCTCAGTTTATTCTCAGTTTTTTGAGAGTCTATGACCACTTCTTTAAAAACCTTTTTTGAATATTTTGATCTACATTAACAACCTCATTGATATTCTTTTCTGGTATTACTGCCTTTCTTTCTTTCTTTCTTTCTTTCTTTCTTTCTTTCTTTCTTTCTCTTTCTTTCTTTTTTGATAGATAGAAGGAGTGCAAACAGGAGAGAAGGGCAGAGGGAGAGAGAGAATCTTACGTGCCATAGTCAGTGCGGAGCCAGACTCAGGGCTCAATCCCACAACACTGTGATCATGACCTGAGCTGAAATCAACTGGCGGATGCTCAACTGACTGAGCCACCCGTGCACCCCTGCATACATTCTTTATTGCGGTTAAAAAAAATAATGACATAAAATTTACCCTCTTGACTATTTTTAATGTATAGTTCAATAGTGTGAAATATGTTCACATGGTTGTAAAATAGATCTCCAGACCTTTTTCATCTTATTAGCCTGAAATTCTATATTCATTAAATAGCAATTTACCTTTTCCCCCCTTCCCCAGCCCCACAGAGTCACTTTCTATGTCTATGACTTTCCTTCCTTTTCAAGGCCGAATTTTCTCATCCACTTATCTGTCACCGGGCATTTGAGTTGCATTCATGTCTTCGCTATTAGGAGTAGTGCTAGTTAACATGGGGGGTGCAAACATCTCTAACCATAAACTGCTTTTGTACTGCAATGGTGGAAATGAATAATTATGACAGAGAACCAGAGACTATATGGTCTGCAACCCTAAAATATTTAACATCTGGACTCCTTTTTTTTAATGTTTTAATGTTTATTTTGAGAGACAGACAGACAGAGTGTGAGTGGGGGAGGAGCAGAGAGAGAGGGAGACACAGAATCCGAAGCAGGCCCCAGGCTCCGAGCTGTCAGCGCAGAGCCCGACGCGGGGCTCGAACTCACAAACCCTGAGATCATGACCTGAGCCGAAGTCAGACGCTTAACCTACTGAGCCACCCAGGCACCCCTTAATATCTGGCCCCTTAAGAAAATGTTCCAGACCCCTGATCTTAGGCCAGTAAGCCTCTCAGCTGTTTTTCTCAAATCACAAATCTCTGGACGTCCATTTCTCTGGTATCTTGGCTTACTAATGCCTCAACATCTTGCTGTGTCTTTCATGCTGTTAGAAAGGATGCATTTATATTTCCTCCAGCTTCTTGGTTGTTTTCAGTAGAAGGGTTGGTCTGAATTGCACAGTCCATTAAAAAAGTAAAAGTCAGCTCTAGCACCTTTTAATAAATTCTTTTTCTCTTTAAATCAACCGGAATCAGTTTCTGGGAATTTTTTTTTTAACGTTTATTCATAATCTTTGAGAGAGAGAGGCAGAGACAGAGCGCGAGTAGGGTAGGGGCAGAAAGAGAGGAGACACAGAATCCGAAACAGGCTCCAGGCTCTGAGCTGTTGGCACAGAGCCCGATGTGGGGCTTGAACTGTGAGGTCATGACCTGAGCTGAAGTTGGATGCTTAACCCACTGAGTCACACAGGAGCCCCTCTAAATTTTTATTTTCATGCTCAGAGCGTCCCATGTTAGCCAGTAGAGGCCCTTCAAGGTGACTCTGGTGCCTTTGAAAGGTTCTCATCCTTCTTGGAGCACTACCCAACTTTCTGTGCCACCTTGTTTTGCAGACTTATCTTACACTTTCCCTGGCCAAGCTCTGGAACTGGTCTTTTCTCCAAGGAGCTTTAGATTAGCTGAAATGTTAGCAAAGCCCAGGAACACATTGGTACAAGCAAGTCTTAACATCCAACTACAGTTTTTGTGCTCAATTGCAAATAGCAAGACTCTAATCTCAAAATAAGCCTTGCCTGACAGCCTCTTTTTTTTTTTTAATTTTTTTAATGTTGATATTTATTTTTGAGACAGAGAGAGACAGAGCATGAGCAGGGGAGGGGCAGAGAGAGAGAGACACAGAATCCGAGGCAGGCTCCAGGCTCCGAGCTGTCAGCACAGAGCCCGAAACTGCGAGATCATGACCTGATCTGAAGTCGGACGCTCACCCAACTGATCCACCCAGGCGTCCCCTTGACAGCCTAAACTTTGAACATATAAAGCACCATGATCACCGTGATAAGTCCACTTACCTCCTGTCAGCATACAAAGTTGTTACAATATTTTGCCTATATTCCCTATGGTATACTTTATACTTTATATCCCTGTGACTCATTTATTTTATAACTGGAAGTTTGTATCTCTTTTTCAAATGTTTATTTGAAAGAGAGTCAGAGAGAGGGGGAGAATCTCGAGGCTCCAGGCTGACAGCAATATTTCTATTTTTAGTGTTTTGTGGAAACTCCATACTGTTTCCTATGGAGCCTGAACCAACTTACATTCCCACCAACAGTGCCCAAGGGTTCCCTCCTCCCCACATCCTCACCAATATTTGTGATTTCTTGTCTTTTTGATACTAGTCATTCTGACTGGCGTGAGGTGGTATCTCACGTGGTTTTGGTTTGCATTTCCCTGGTGATTAGCGACGGTGAGCATCTTTTCGTGTATCTGTTGGCCATCTGGATGTCTTCTTTGGAAAAATGTCTATTCAGGTCCTCTGCCCATTTTCAAATTAGAGTGGGGGAGGGTTGTTTGTTTGTTTCTGGTGTTGAGCTGTATGTGTTCTTTATGTATTTTGGATGTTAACTCCTTATTGGATATGTCATTTGCAAATATCTTCTCCCGTTCAGTAGGTTGCATGTTTTGTTTTCTCGAAGATTTCCTTAGCTGTGCAAAGTTTTTGACTTTGATGTAGTCCCAACTGTTTACTTTTGCTTTTGATGCCCTTGCCTGAGGAGATGATAAAAAAAAAAAAAAAAAAATGTATTGCTAAGACCCATGTGTAAGAGTTCATGGCCTGCGTTTTCTTTTAGGATGAACAGCCTAATCTAAAGGACCCCGTCTCCCTCCATGTCTGTTGATCTCTGTCACCTCACTTTGTTTTATTCTCTTCCCAGAACTGACTCACGGTCTAAAATTGTCTTGCTTGCTGATATATTCTTATAGTTTTTCTATCTCTTCACCGTGGCTATAAAAGATCTATCTGTTTAAATACACAGGAAAATTGCCAGCGCGTGAAACTGGCACAATTTCTTTGCGAAATATATAAGTGAATAAGTGGAATCTTCTTGCTTAAAAATCCCATGAAAACACAACCTATTTCTTTACCCTTATTTTACATTTATGACTGTTTTTCCAATGGCATTTGCCCAGAGTCCCACCATTGCTTAGAAAAGTTTCTCAACTACATATCCAGATAGGAAAATTTGGATGCACGGTAATGACTACCCCGTTAGGGTTTTAGTAAATTTCCTACATTTTCCATATCTTTGCCTACCAGTCTACAATGTAGTCAAGTCACACTGTTGCTTTTTGTAACCGTATCCCCCATCAATCTCATGCTATTACTGTGGTTACTCTTTAAACCATTCTTCTTCCACTGGGTGGGTCATCTCTGATACGCAGCCATGCAAGTGGAAAGTCTAATTTAAACACTTCCTGTGGAGTCCTCTGTAAAGGCCACCACATGAATGCTAATTGTGGCGTCTCCATGCCTGGGCCACTCCGAGGTATGCGGAAAGGGATCACCAAAGGTGTTGAGCACCAGAGTTTAAGCGTGTAGACGTGGCAGTAATCAGTGCTTTTCCTCCGAGCTCTTCGTGACCCAGGAAATCTGCTTAGTGAAATCCTGAGAAAATGAATCTAAATGATAGTTTTCCAGCCAGTGATCCATGAGATGCAAGATGCACGTTAACCACCATGCACCCGTTTTCTCCTCCGCATTTTCTTAGTGATATAACTATGGATCTGCTCTTTTGTCTTCGTCTTTTATCTCACTTCCATAGTCTGGAATAGAGAACTACAGAGTTTTCTTTTCCGTAGTAAAATTTTCATGAGGAAAAAAAATCACTTGAGACCGGGCCCTTGCTTTCATTTGGTCTAATGTTCTACACTACACTACATGTTCTTGGGACTCACGTACTGTCTGCTCTGTCCTGGGCAAAGGTAAGAGGCAGCTGGCCACAGCTCTCAATACACAGCCAGCGTGGAATTAAAAACCAAACAAACCGGTTTCGATAATTCAGCTTTGGTTCTGTAAGATGTTAACATTGGAAGTAGTGGGCTGAAGGATATACAAGAACTCTCTGTAATTTTTGTAACTTTTTTCCAAATTTAAAGTTATTTCAAAATAGAAATTTTTAAGAAAGCCCTCGAAAACCCTACCGTTTTGCTTTGCGCACCCGGCCTGAAGTTCACTAAGAATTCACTTTAACTGAAATAAATGGCCCCAAGTTCATAAAAAATTCACTTTAATCTTGCACTAACTTTCTCACCTGTTTCTCTTAATAGTCTCAGCTCCTGATCACATTATGCCCGAGATTCACCTCTACAGTTTGACACTGGATGCTGGCCATCACTTTCTGAATTTTGTTTTCTTTTCCCAAGCACCCTTTATTTTTGGAGCCCATTTATCTGATATAGCTCCTGGGATCCTTCCCAAGATGTAGGTCAGGCTTCCCGGGGCTCACAACAGGACTCTCGTCTTCCAGATAGCTACCGTGGGTGCCCATCACTTTTAAGTTTGTAGGTTCTTCCCTCACGGAAGAATGAACATGGACAGCCCCTCACCCTCCTCTCAGAGACGTTGCTGACAGTCCTCCTTCACCAGTCAGAACTTGGCTCTGAGAGGTTGACCTCTGGTATGTTTCCCATTGGCGCTTAAGCCCTAAGCCACCTTGACCAGAAGAGGGAGTAGTTACAATAAGGAACCTTCCAGCTTGGTCATTAGTTTTCCCAACTCCAATTGTTTGCCTACTAGTCTGTTCAAAAGGATCCCTGATCCAGTTTCTCACTTGGCATAGACTGCTGCACTAAATTCTTACCGTTTAAAAAGATTAGGACCTTTTCCTCTCATTTTTTGAAACAACATGTGCAAAGAAAAAAATTTTTAAAACCAAAGTCTCTCTTAATTGCATCAAGCAACGAAAAAGAGATAGCAACTGGGATAGCAACTGCCATATATATATGGCAACCGAGATGTGTGTGTGTGTGTGTGTGTGTGTGTGTATTTAATTAGAATCATCATATATTTCAATGTATATTTATTTTCTGGCATTTTGATTCTTAACTCAATAAAGAGTATCTACCAGAAAGACCTACATCAGACCTCCAACATCGTGCACAGCAGTTAACGTGCTCTCTAATGTTGGGAAAACTCAAGGATATTGCTATCACTGCTACCATTTAAAATTGCATCACAAATTTCTGCCAATGTAAGAAGACGAAGAAGAAGAAGAAGAAGAAGAAGAAGAAGAAGAAGAAGAAACAGGTAGACTTAATACTGGGAAAGAAAAGACAAAACTGTTATTTATAGATAATTACCACAAAATGCGAGGTATAATATACTGTGAAACTACTAGGAATAATGAAAAAGTTTAATAAAATCCATATACATGATCAAAATCATTGTTTTCTTTTATACTATCAACAACACAGAAATACACTTTAAAAATCCCTGCCATTTGCAACTACGTGGATGGAAACTGGAGGGTATTATGCTAAGTGAAATTAGTCAGAGAAAGACAAATATCATATGACTTCACTCATAAGAGGCCTTTAAGAGACAAAACAGATGAACATAAGGGAAGGGAAACAAAAAATAAAAACAGGGAGGGGGACAAAACAGAAGAGACTCATAAATAGGGAGAACAAACTGAGGGTTACTGGAGAGGTTGTGGGAGGGGGGATGGGCTAAATGGGTAAAGGGCTTTAAGGAATCTACTCCTGAAATTATTGTTGCACTAGATGCTAACTAACTTGGATGTAAATTTTTAAAAAATAAAAAATAAAATTAAAAAAAAAAATAAAGTAACTCTACCCCCAACAACTACACACTGAATCACATTGCCTTGAGTTGTTTCTTTTGTAGCTCATGTAACTTGTAAAAATTATCTTATTTCTATATTTGTTTACCTGTTTGTTTCCCCAGCCAAATAAAAATCATAAAGGAAAAAAACATCCCATTCCCGGTAAGCACAAAGAACTCTTTAAAATACAGAGCAATAAACATAACATGATATGTGCAAGACTTACATAAGAAACACCTGTATTAGTGAAATAGGGACACTTGGGTGGCTTAGTTGGTTGAGCGTCCAACTGATCCCACGGTTCGTAAGTTGGAGCCCCACATCCAGCTTGCTGCTGTCAGCAGGAACCCTGCTTTGAATTCTCTCCCTCTCTGTCTCTGTCCCTTCCCCTCTTGTGCTCTCTCTCTCTCTCTCTCAAAAATAAATAAACCTTAAGAAAAATATATTAGTGAAATAGGGGCGCCTGGGTGGCTCAGTCGGTTGAGCGTCCGACTTTGGCTCAGGTCATGACGTTGCAGTTGACGAGTTCGAGCCCTGCGTCAGGCTCTGTGGTGATGGCTCAGAGCCTGGAGCCTGCTTCGGATTCTGGGTCTCCCTCGCTCTCTGCCCCTCCCCCACTCACGCTCTGTCTCTCTCTGACTCTCAAAAATAAATAAACATTTAAAAAAATTTAAAAAATACTAGTGAAATACATAAATGAGGACCTGAATAAATAGATGTATTCCAGAGTGATGTTGTCAAGGTATAATTACCCCCAAATTAATCAATATGAATTCTGTGCAAATTCCATCAAAATCCTAACAGGATGTCTCAAGGGATTTGATAAACTGTTTCTAGCATTTGCCTGAAAGTGAATGAGCAAAGATTGCCATGAAAATGTTGTAAGGGATTCTTTGTCCTGTGCAGAGCAGAGATCTACTGTAATTTTTGAAATACGGTTTTGGCACATGAATAGCCCCAAACATCAATAGAACAGAGTAGATTCCAGAAAAAGACCCCCAAATATTGAGAATTTAGTACATAATCATATTGGCATTTCAAAGCAATGGGGGAAAAGATGGTATTTTGGGATAACTGGCTTTCCTTAGCAGAGTAAAAATTTAGGTGCCTACCTGAAATAAATTATAGATATTAGATGTACACACACACACACACACACACACACACACTAGGTGCCACAAAATAAATTACAGATGGCTGAAATCCTGAAGAGTTAAACATAGAGGGAAAAATAACTACGAAAGAAAAAAAAATACAGGAAAATTTTCGTATCTTTTGTGTGGGGAACATGTTATAGGTGAGGTTCTCCCAGAACCAGGCTCTGAAATGCAAATTTGTGTGCAAGGGAGCTCTTCAGATTCAGTACTTATGGGGGAAGAGAAGGGATCAGGATTAGGTAAAGAAGCCGGGCTGAGATACAATTACAATGAAGCCTCATCCAGGCACTGGGTGCAGGCTGACCCCCATGGGGGAGGTGACCGGGGATGCAGGGTGGCTCTCTTAGGCTGAGAGTGACCCTCAGAGAGGGCTGCCGGCTTCCGTCCCGAGGAGATCTCATTTGTGCAGTGCACAATCCACACTTGAGCAGCATGGATCAATTTCTTCTTGTACATTTGGGCAGCAGCTCCTCCAAGATCCCACAAGTATCTTTTCTTAGGGAAAACTTACAAAGGGAAGATTAGTAGAATGACTTACAGCTTCCACTGCTGCCGCTGGTCTTGAAGCCATAACTGATACTCAGTGTCTCCTTCTCTTTCCCAGTCCAGATTCCCCGTGTCCTTCACCAGAACCCCAGTGAGTTTGGATGGCTTACTTGTTGAGGTGAGCCAGACCCTCATCTGAGGGTCCGAGCCTCTGATCACCATGCACTTCTTTTTTTTAATTAAAAAAAAATTTTTTTAACGTTTATTTATTTTCGAGACAGAGCACAAGTGGGAGAGGAGCAGAGGGAGAGGGAAACACAGAATCGGAAGCAGGCTCCAGGCTAAGAGCTGCCAGCACAGTGCCCGACGCGGGACTCGAACTCACGAACTGCGAGATCGTGACCTGAGCCGAGGTCGGACACTTAACCGACTGAGCCGCCCAGGTGCCCCTGATCCCTATGACTTTTCATGCCATGGCTATTGTATTCATTTGTCCTCAAAACCGAATAAGGGGGGGCGCCTGGGTGGCTCAGTCGGTTAAGCGGCCAACTTCGGCTCAGGTCGTGATCTCGCGGTCCGTGAGTTCGAGCCCCGCGTCGGGCTCTGTGCTGACAGCTCAGAGCCTGGAGCCTGTTTCAGATTCTGTGTCTCCCTCTCTCTGACCCTCCCCCGTTCATGCTCTGTCTCTCTCTGTCTCAAAAATAAATAAACATTAAAAAAAAATTAAAAAAAAAAAAAAACCCGAATAAGGGACATAGATGCTTGCACATTCTGCAGTGCCAGAAAATAAGAAAGCGTTCAAGGAAAAAGCCCAACAGTGATGGGAGTGTGTCGAAGAGAGGCAGGAACGACGTGAAAAGAATTACCTCTGGCCAAAGCTGAAACAGTTGGGGGGGGGGGGGGAAGAGGGGAGGAGTATTGGATTATAACCTGAAGTTTAAAATAAATATCTACGAGCCTCACTGATATAAATATTCGAATGAACTGGGGGAATTGACAAATCTCTCTTTTAAAAAGAAGTTTATTTTTCTTTATTTTGAGACAGAGATAGAGAGCAAGTGGGGGAGAAGCAGGGAGAGAGAGGGAGACAGACTCCCAAGCAGGCTCTGTGCTGTCAGCGCAGAGCACGAAGCGGGGCTTGAACTCAGGGACCATGAGATCATGACTTGAGCCGAAATCAAGAGTCGGACGCTTACCTGGCTGAGCCACCCAGCTTCTCGGAGACAACTCTCTTTTATAGAAGAATTCCAAATAATTGATGTGGGTATTCTACTCTAAAGAAGGTGGGGCTCAACTCCCCATTCCTTATATACAGGCTGCGAATAATGATTTCCTTCCAAAGAGTACTTACTGAGTGGAAAGGGGAAAAAAGAGTAACCTTACAGTGGAGAAACATGACAAACATTACTTAAGTCAGGTGATCAAGGTTAACCTCAACTCTGATAAGTCATGTACCCTTGATATGATGTACCCTTGATATGATGTGATGGAAATGGCACTTAATCTCTGTGGTCTTCCTCCTCCAGTCTAACCATGAGCAAAACATTGGACAAAACCACGGTGGGGGCGGCGGCGGGGGGGGGGGGCACTTTACAAAACACCTGACTAGTACCCGTCAAAATCGCCAAGGTCATCGAAAACAAGAGAAGTCGGCAAAACGATCATAGCCTGATGACCAAATGCCATGTGGCCTGCTAGATGGGATCCTGGAACCAAAAAAAGGACATTAGGTAAAAATTTAGGAAATCTAAATAAAATGTGCCATACTAATGTAATATGTTGATCAGCAGGGGAAACTGAGTTAGGGGGTATATGGGCACTTTCAGTGCAACCTGCAATGTGTCTATAAAACTATTCTAAAATGAGAAGTTTATTTATTCTTATGTATTTATTTATTTTTTTAAGATTTTATTTTTAAGAAATCTCTACACCCAGCCTGGGCCCGAACTCACAACCCCGAGATCAACAGTTGCACGCTTCACCAACTGAGGCAGCAAGGTGCTGCTTTGCACATATTTAAAATAAATAAAAAAAAAATGCTAGAAGAATTATCTTGTGAAGCTTGGTCTTTGGTGCATATTACCCAACTATCGAATAAAGATACGCCATAGCCCCAAAGGTGGAAAACAATATATTAATTTATTTCCAAGACAATAACATGGAACATCATGAAAAACAAGGATGGGTTTAGAAGTTTCAGCCATCCCTGGAGGCTAGTGGAAACCCACTTGCCCAAACACTACAATCTTCCAATATTAAGGTTTTTAAGACACAGAGATGGACCAACGACAGACATGTAAACATCTTCTATTCCCAAAGGCTTCTCGTTCTAGAGGAGAACGATCCAGTGTAAAACGTGTCTTCTTCTCAGGTGGGGTCATTTAAAGAAGTTGAAAGAAAAGATGATTTTTAGACTCATTAGCTCTAGATGGGTTTCTTATGCTTCAACCCTTTACCACTTTGCACAGTTCCGTCTTTTTCAGTAGCTGGACAAAAATAAGGCTTTACTTCAAAGGCATTCCCTTAAATACAACGAACATTCAACAGACACAGTGAGAGGAAAAAAGGCAAAACCGTGTTAAGGGTATCATTAGCTGTAGTTAACTTTTTTTTTGGTGAGAATAAATAAATATTAAGGAACTCAATGGATGTAGGAATACAAAAGTAGACTTCACATTTTTCTGACGTGATAGGACATTTTCTCATATTAACACTGACACTGCTCTTAAAACCTACCCTCTCTGGTATACTAACTACGGCTTTATTTCACCTTCTCAGGAAACTGAACTAAGGAGACCAATAAGAACATCCCAATCCTCAGAGAACTTGTTTCCTAATGCTTATCAACAACCTCTCTAAGCCTTGCTTAATTTATCTGCAAAATGGGGGTAATCGTGTGAGCCTCCCAAGAGTGTTTGTAAGGTTTTAATGCAATGAGCCCGCTAACAGGCCTCAGCTTCGGTCTATTCCTTCCCTTCTTTCTTTGGAATGGTCTCTGATTTAGACCCTCATTTCTGACTACTCAGATCCCTGGCCGGACAGCCCAAACTACGACCCTGGATGTGAATGCGTTAAAATACAAGCTATCTGTGAGATTCTCTAGAGCAGCCTTCCCCACATGGATGCTATTATCAAGAATTTCAGACGCAAGTAGCTTCTGTCTTACTTTTCTCCTTGTCTCAAGCACATATCTGGTGTGTAACAGATGCTCAAGAAATATTTACCGTGTGCTGAGGGAACGAATTGGGTAAGAGAACGGGACAAGGGATAAGCGACAGAGAAGCTCACTCACAGCTGAAAGCTCTTAAAAATCTAGGCACTCTTATCAGCACCAAGCATTGTAAAGCTACTCAGAAAATACTCTGGAGTCCTTAAAGTGTCGCGGCATAGAGTCTGGATTCCATTTTGCAGGTAAGATCACTTTGGTGGGGGGTGGAGGGTGGTGATCCAAGAGGCGAGTGATTCATTCCTGAGGGTTAGAGACTTGGGAAGAGAGCCATGCAACAGCACCTCAGTTCTAGAAATATCTTCCTTCTGTGGGAACTTTTTAGCATTCGCCATGGAAAACAATGGAAGAGGGACCAGAGTACATTCTGACCCACAAGAAAGGTCCTGTTTCCCTGGGGTCCCTTTGCCGAAGCAGCCACCAGTGACTGCTGTCTGATAGCATATCCCGCCTCTTGTCAACGACTTACATTCTGTACAGACCTTCAGACACGGTAAGCTCACCGTGCTCGTGTTGAAACTCAGGAAACATGATCTAGTTCTCCATTCTAGCAGCTCAGGTTTTAAAGGAGATTGCTGAGGTGCCCAGGAAGCTGTTTCTATGCCCGGGGGGGCCGCTGAGCAAAGAGGAGGGGTATCCATGAACGCGTGGCTACGGGTCTGGCATAAGAGATTCCTTCTCCGGGGAAACACAGTTCCTATTTTCCTAAACAGTATTATCTATAGCTCTCCTTTCCGTGAGAGCATCTCTCTCTCTGATGAGTATCTGGTGCAAAGGTCTGACGCCAGTTCCACTGGCCAGGGTTCCGATCACGAGCCCGACGTGGAATGACCGTTAAGAGAAGGCCAGGATGCCGAACGTGCCAGCATCGACCTGCGCAGCCCTCCTGATTGCACAGTTCCCAGTGCCCGGCGGGGGTTGTAACACATAATAACCCGGCCAGGTCCTGCAGCCATGACCTCGCGGCTACAACCGTTACTGTAAGCGGGGCCGGGTTCTCTCACGAAGAAAAGGCCGCGGCTGCCCTCCGATCACGGGTTAGAGTGGCTCAGAAGTACCAGCTGGGTTGGATCACGGTTTCGCTCTGATTCAGGGTTCTTTCTCGAAGCCTCAGTTCCAGGCATTCCACAGTGAGGGGGTACGTAGTCAGCTCAAACTTGTTAGCAAAGAGGCTGGGCGAATTGATCAACCACTTCAAGTCCCCGTTTCCATAGATACAAATGCCGTGTACGTAGCGGCCTGCAGAGGAGAGAAGAAACCGTCAGAACATGCCTGGTCTGGAAAGCTGGGGGTGGTGAAGGGGCGCAGCGGCAGAGTGGGGCCTGTCTACTGAGTAGCTAACGCTGTGCCCGGTGCTCTGGGACTCCGTATGACACGGGGTCGTGTCGGCCAGGAAGTGAAACCCCTTCTGGAAAGCTAAGGGGGACACATCGGTGCTTGAACAACAGGAGGGTTCAATGATATGAGGCAAGAGCGGCCACAGGCATCGTGAGACGATTCATGTGTTCTGGCCTGAGGGTTATGGGTAAGAAGTTCCAGAAGCGGACGGGTGGGAGAGGTCTTTCTGGGAGGCACCGGTCAGACCTCTTCTTTGAGCCGGGGCTTAGTCTCTCCAAGTGCTTACGTTCGTCTCCTCTTAGAGGAGAATCAACCCCACTGATGTGACCTGTCTCCACATGCCGGCTTGACTCCCCTCCCAATCCCCGCCACGTCTTTCCCGTGACACCCACACCACTCCTATTTTTTCAGCGCCCTGGGCATTTCTCCCCCTTTCTCTCACAGCCCCCACCCCTGGTAGCAACTCTGGCAGCTGCACCTTCAAGATCGTCGCAGAATCTGATCGCTTCGCACCGCGTCCGCTACTCCCGTCCCGGCCTGTGCCACCTCTATCTTCCCGCCAGAGCTGTCACAATAACAACTGGGTTCTACTGTCCCCACCTCTGCCTGTTGGTATGTTCTCAGCACCACGGCCACGGGGACTGTTCTGCTCGCAAGCACACCATGATGTCGCCTCATCTCATGTGCACGCACAGCCCAAATCCCAGCAATGGCATCGAAAGCTCCTGAGTCTGGCCTTTGACCTCCGGCCCCTTGCTCACCTGATTACAATGCTTCCCAACGCTGCTCATTCACTCCGGCCGCAGTGGCCTCCTTGCTGCCCGCCCCCCAACCCCCCCACCGCACACCAGGCATGTTCTACCTGAGAGTCCACATAGTTCTTCCTCCCCAGGCAGCCCCCTTCTGCCAGCTTCCGCCAGACCTCCCGCAGACTCCCTCTCTCACCACCCCAGGTATCTGCCTCAAGGCCGAGTTCTCAGGGAGGCCTCCTCTGACCCCCTTCCGCCTTCCCCAATTCATTTTTCTCTTGGCTCTCGCTGCCAACGGATAGATTGGTATGTCAGGGCCACGAACGCAAATATTTGGCTTATTGTCTTTCTCCCTGGCCTGGGATGGAAGGTCCAAAGAGCTGGAACCGGAGGCCCTTTTGCTGTCCTCTCTGTCCCAACCTGCATCCGGGACAGTTCCTGGGAAGTATTAGGTGTTAAATTAATAGCTGTTGAATGAAAGGATGGAGACGAATGAGTGGAGAGTTAGTGGAAGGACAGAACTTGGCCGGCAGGGGGGGCGGGGGGAGGTGGCATCAGGGGCATGGATGGTGGCTTCATTTGGGGAAAATGTGCAGGGGGCGGATTTTCTCTACAAGAGAGAATTTGGTTGGCAAGGGGGTTAGAAAAGGAATGGGAGGAAGTTGAACCTCTTTTCTAGAGGTTTCTTGGCGCGCACTGGAAAGGCTACGGTTGACTGACTTAAACTGAAGGGCTGGGCCTTTTTTAATCCCATAAATAGGGAGAGTCTTTGAAGAGGTTTGAATGGAAGAATCAGAGGGTAAATTGGGCTTTAGCAGCATTAGTTTTACAGAGCTTTGCAGGGTACAGTTAGAAATCCACCACGAGGCCGCAGTAATAACGTAGACCAGAGAGCTGGTTCCAAGTTCATGGCGTTGGCATGAGTGGGAAAGGAAGGGTCATCGAAACAGAACAGAGAGAGGCTGACAGGATTAATGTCATTAATCGTGATTCATTTAATACAGCTGGCAGGAAGCACAATAGAGAGGGGAAATGGATGGGGGACAGAAGCCAGAGTAGTGGGCAGTCGGAGATAACTGGGGAGTGAGAACGGAATGCAGGTGCATAAGCATACCCATGCTTAAGAAAACAAAGTGGAGAGACCATTTCAGGGCGCGTGAACTAGAGGCTCACAGACAACGGGGTCTTCAGGCTACAGGCGATCATGACACTGAAGGAGAAGGAAAAGGGCCAGCACGAGGGCACCACTGGGACGCAAGAAAACAAGGGGATCCCTTAAAGGAAACCCGCACATAACCGAGACCCCGGATGGGGACCCTGGTTGTGAGGATGGGTGACTTTTCCTTCTCGGGACAGGAAGGAACAATGAGAAGCATGTGTCCAAAATACCCTGAGATGGTGGAAGGGGACGGCGTGACAATCCGGTAAGGGGATTTGGGTCACGTGTCTTGAAAGTTCTTCCTCAGGTTGAAACTGTTACCTTTTGGGGTCCGAAAGGCCGTTTGGGCATAGGATTGAGAGTTCAAAGCAAGCAGGAAAGATGAAAAGAAGTACGTCGGGAAGGGCACCGGGACAGTTCTGGAACAGTCCCCAGCAATGCTCTGGTCAGGGAAACACAAATGGCCAAAAGCAGATGGTGGAAGTGATTCCATGTGTGAGTTGGCCTCGTAGGGTCAAATGGCAGGGGAGCCTGGTTTGTTCGTGAGAACAGCAGGGGACGGCTGATCCAGTATAGAGGCTGGAAAAGGAGTCCTCAGAAGGATGCTAGCAGAAGGAGGAAGCTGGGACCGTTGAAACTCTGGCAATCCCAATTTTATTTTATTTTATTATTTTTTTTTTTAACGTTTATTTATTTTTGAGACAGAGAGAGACAGAGCATGAACAGGGGAGGGTCAGAGAGAGGGAGACACAGAATCTGAAACAGGCTCCAGGCTCTGAGCTGTCAGCACAGAGCCCGATGCGGGTCTCGAACTCACGGACCACGAGATCACGACCTGAGCCGAAGTCGGCCGCTTAACTGACTGAGCCACCCAGGCGCCCCAATCCCAATTTTAAAAAAGCAAACACATCGGGGACTTAGGTGGCTCCGTCGGTTAAGCAACCGACTCTTGATTTCGGCTCAGGTCATGACCTCAAGGTTCGTGGGTTGAGCCCCGCGTCGGGCCCCACACTGCTTGGGATTCTCTCTCTCCCTCTCCCTCTGCTCTTTCCCCCTCCTCTCAAAATAAATATGTAAACTTAAAATAATAATAATAATAATAAAGCAAACGCATTTCAAACAACAACACATTTTAGGTGTGGGATATAGCAATAGACAAATTGGTCAAAAATCCTAACCCTCTTGGGGCTTCACTTCTGTTCTGGGGAGAAAGACAGTAAAGATATAAAGTCTGTAAGTCAGTGAAGAAAACCAGCCGAGTAACAAGAAATTGTCACCAGAGATGGGAGCTCCAAGTTCCAGACCGTAGAGCTAGAGTATTCTCTGTGATTCTAAGGGCCTATAAAGTAGGTGCGCATCCACGGGTTTGGAACAAATCCACCACTCACGACCAAGGGGGAAAGGTCCGGATTGTACTCCAGACTTGCAAGCACTGTTCTGCCTCCTCTGGGTTATGTCTTTTCTTTTCCCCATCTAGTGGTTTGGGGGACAAACTATTTTTAGGTTCGGAACCATATCAGGCTTTCAGATGTTCACCGGCATCACAGGCACTAAGAGAAGAAAAATGAGACATTTGTCTCAGAGGCTTGGGCTACCCAAGCTGTGTACCCTCTGCAGGTTCCTGGCTTGGAGCTACTCTCATGGGCCCACCTGTCGTGTGATAAGTAAAGGTCCCTATAAAAATGGAAACCTGACCAGCTGGTACCTTGTCTATGGGGTAGGGCCTGGATACAGGTGAGGACAAGGAGAATGAGAGTAAGGTTCTAGGGAGGGGCAGGGCTTGGTGCTGACACACAGAACAGAAGCTTCCGTGGTAGAGGCCAGAGGCGCAAAGTAATGACGTCACAGGGGTCCCTGCCGTGGCGGCTGAAGTCTTCCAGTGTTACAGCTGGAGAGGAGGTGGAGAAGCAGATCAGGTGACCACAGCAGTCCCACAGGGAGGACGACAGGGTTACAGGAGGACTGTGGAAAAGGCAACACATCTCAAGTATTGGGACCTCGACTAATGGCCATGGTCTCTTTTCTAAAGAAGTCCCCCAGAGATCAAAGAGCAAAGCAACCTTCTCTCCACTCTCTTCCTGCTCCAAGGAGGGCAGGCTGTGATGAGAATGCAGGCAGGGGGCGGGAGATGTCCTCTGGGGAAAATGTGGGCTGATTAAGGTAAAGAGATGAAGATCCTGAAGAGCAGGGTGTACGGGACGAGAGCGTGTTGCCATCTTCAGCGGATGGGGACCTCAGGAAGACACGAGAAGGGCGTGGGGTGTAAATCTGAGACAGAGCCTTTAAAGAGGAAATCAAGTGAAAATGAGGTCACACAGGATGGGCCCTGATTCAATATGGGTGGTGTCAGTATAAAAAGAGATTGGGACAGAGATGCACACAGAAAGAAGACCACGTGAGGACCCGGGAAGAAGGCGGTATCTCTAAACCTCTCAGAAGAAACCAAATCTACAGCCACCTTGATCTCGAACTTCGAGCCTGCAGAACTGGGAGGGAATAAGTTCCTGTTATTTAAGCCATCCGGTCATTCATCCTAGTGAATGAATACCATGCTGAGTAGGTACCAGACAGTGTGAATGGAACGTATGCCAAGGGCTGATAAAAACACTTCTTTAGAAAGTTCTATCGCAGGGTCGCCTGGGTGGCCCGGTCGGTTAAGCGCCGGACTCTGCGTTTCGGCCCAGGTCGCGATCTCACGGTTCTCGGGTTGGAGCCCTGTGTTGGACTCTGTGCTGGCAGCGTGGAGCCTGCTTGGGTCTGTGGTGAGACCATGACGTCACTTCTCATCCTGACCACTTCCCCTCCTCACCACCACACTCCCAAAAGAAAGAGAAATAAATCATGTGAAGACAGCAGAAACTAGCAAGAAAATACCATTATAAGTCGAGCCCACCTCTCAACCCCCTCAGGAATCATGAGCTGGAGCATGTCGGCGAGACCCCGAAGTCTCCTTTTCAAGGCCCATGTCTTCAAGCCTCTAGCTACTCCGGGAACTCGGATTGTTTTAAATACACAAGCAGTTCTCTCCGCGAGAACCCCTGTATTCCACAGCTACCTCCATGCCAACACCAACAAGCAGTGTGGCCTCAAAGAGTGAAGTGAGTGCCTCACCATGGCAGCCTCCGTGTTTATCTTCCATGTCCATCCACTTTATAGCCCTGAGGTTACCGGTCCACGATGCATTTGGCATGGAGCCCGGGACACCTGGAACATTGATAAGGGAGAAAAGCAGACATGAGAACCAAGACAGCAGGGTGTCGATTGCATCAGTGAAGCCTCCACATCATGTTCACTTTTTCACTACGTTATCTTTCGCGTTAGATTTTCCATCACTGGTGCAAGACCTCAGAAGCTCGTGGTGTGAGTAGCTGGTGGTTATGAGCTCTGCCTTGCTACCAGTAAAAATACATACGCACATATAGGTGTTTTTTCATAATGTGTGCCCAAGCCTGCAAAATAGAGGTTAAGAAATACCGTAGCAGGAAACCGTAATGCAGATGGACAAGTTGAGGAGTTTTGGGTCATCTCTCAATGGCCTTGAGCTGAATTCACTTTCAATCCTAATATCACAGCTATTTCGGACTTTCCATGTGACCTCGATCTTAAAATGAAAGCTCAGGAAACAGGCTACCCTAGGTGCTAAGCACTAATTAAGTGAACTTGCAGTATGAGGCATACAGAAGGGAAATATCTTGCTTACTACATATAAACTCAAACAAATCCCTTAACACACGATCCTTCTTTATTTGTTAAAGTGCTTCTTGAGCATTTGGTGTTGCCGAGCATTGTGTGAGGCCCTGGGAACAGAGAGAGAGGAGACAAGACGTGATTGCCGGTCACCCAAAGAAGATGAACAGTTGACCCCAAGCAGGAAGTTGTGAGCTTTGAGTTTTTCCTAGGAAGACTGGTGTGCCCTGACCTCCCCAACTTCTCTATTTCTTTCAGGTGTTCTTTTGGCCAGACGTTTAGTTGCCGACCCACTACCCAATTAGTTACCGGATTCACCTCTGAAAAGTAAGAAGCCTTGGAAAGAGGAGAGGACAGCTCTAGAGGTCGCCATCTTGCTAAGCAGGGCTTTTCCTCCTTGGCATTATTGACACTTTAGGCTGGATAATTCGTTGTTGTAGGGCCTCTCCCGGGCATTGTAAGAGAGCAGCATCCCTGGATTCCACCCACCAGATGCCACTAGTACACGCCCCCCAGTTGTGACCATTAAAAACATCTTCCGGTGTTGCCAAATGTCCCCGGGGTCGGGGGTGGGGGGGCAGAACTGCCCCATTTGAGAAACACTGTGCTAAACTATTTTAAATAACCCTCTCCATCTCAGTAACTTTTGCCTACTCCTATCGAATAGTTTTACCCCAAGGTTCCCATTATTGGAAAATAAGTACGTGGGAATCAAATGCAAATACAACAAAAGAAGAAATATTTTGCTTCATAAGAGCTCCGGCAATTTTCACCAGTGTGCAATGCAATCTGAATGTGATTCTAATGTACTGACACAGGTATGACATGTGTACCCAAACGGTAACAGTCCCTTCCTACAAGATCTGGTAGGCTGAATAATACCACTCCCCTCGACATATGCTCAAAGAAGTCTGAATCCTAATCTCTGGAACCTGATAATATGTTATGTTACAGGTGAAAGAGAATTCAGTTTGCTAATCAGCTGACCTTAAAATAGGGAGATTATTTTGAATTATCAAGGTCAGTGCAATGCAATCACAAGGGTCTTTAACAGTGGAAGAGGGAGGTAAAGAGTTAGTCTTTTTTTGACTATTTAAAGGTAGAGGAATGGGGTAAGGACCACGGTCATTAGAAGCTGAAAAAGGCCCAGACCCTACAGAAAGGAATGGAGACCAGCCAATGTTTTGGTTTTAGTCTGGTGAGACCGTGTCAGAATTCTGTCCTACAGAACTGTATCATAATACATCTATGTTGTCTAAGCTTCTAAGTCCGTGGTAGATTGTTACAATGGCAAATAGAAAACTAATACACATACTAACTAGACAAAAACTTACTCAAGATGATAAGTATTTTTTCATAAGAAAAAAGAAACTGGGCAAGACCAATAATTTTCAAGAAGTTTAAGTGGATTGGGCACATAAACATGTTTCCTCTTTAAAAACACTAATAAAAATGTGCATCTTCAGAAGAAAAAAGCTCTGTTCTTCTGCCCTGATGTCACATGATAATTATATGATGTTCTGAATCAAGAATTGTACCAAGGTCTCCCAACCAAAATTAAATTATGCAAGCCTTTCCTGTAAATAGCATGAATCCTTACCCCCAAGGGCTCACTATAAGACTGATTCTTTTTTTCTTGTTGCCAAACTTGAAAAGTTTGCTTATAAATCTTGAGTAGTGAAGAAAAACAGTATTTATTAAGTAATAATTTTTCCTATTGCTTTGATTTGCATTTATTACTTTAAAAACTACTTTAGCATTTGCCTTTCCCAAAAGAAACTTCTTTATTTTGTTCTTAGTACACATTTTAAAAGAATTCAGAGTAAAACTTGCCTTGGTTGAGTTGGGGGTTGGGGGGAGGGCCGTCCAGAAAACAAAGAGATAATTTGGTATATTTAATTGTGTCAGCAAGATTAGCTGACCTGGACGTGATTTTTTTATGATTGTTTGTTTATTTGTTTTTATTCACTTTTTTTTTAGGGGGGGAGGGGCAGAGAGAGAGGGAGACAGAAAATGAAGCAGGCTCCAGGCTCCGAGCTGTCAGCCCACAGCCTGACCTGAGCTTGAACTCACGAAACACAAGATCATGACCCAAGCCAAAGTTGAATGTTCAACCGACTGAGCCACCCAGGTGCCCCTACATGGATGTGATTTTTATGAGTCTATTTTGATTAAATAACTATAGCAGAAGAGGGTGAAGAATGCATTGCCACGAGAAAAAGTCCCTACCCTCCTTTACATTACATTTTTTTTTTTACAAAATGAGATATTTTTTCCCTCTCCTTTTCGTTAATACTGTTCACCAAAAACTGACTCTTCCTCAGAAACACATTCCTTATTTTAGAGATAAGATGGTGACATTTACAATTAATGACTGCTGTCTTTTTTTTTTTTTTTCCTTAATGTTTATTTATTTTTGAGAGAGAGACAGAGGGTGAGCAGGGCAGGGGCTGAGAGAATGGGAGACACAGAATGGGAAGCAGGCGCCAGGCTCTGAGCTGTCAGCACAGAGCCCAACATGGGGCTCAAACCCACAAGCTGTGAAATCATGACCTGAGCTGAAGTCAGATGCTTAACCGACTGAGCCACCCGGGCGCCCCATAATGGCTGCTTTAATGTCTTTAGAGTAAACACATAGCACATGTGAACTTCCTGCTCATGAAATTATAAACCTCAACTTCTATACTTTCTATTTAATGACAAATCTCCAACATGCCTGTTTAAATACTACTCATATTCATGCCTACAAAAATTATAGTTTGAAAAATAGAATCGGAGAGGGGCGCCTGAGCGGTTTGGCTGGTTGAGTGTCAGACTCTTGATTTCGGCTCAGGTCATCATCCCAGGGTTGTGGGATCGAGCCCCGAGTCAGGCACTGCACTGAGTGGAGCCTGCTTGGGCTTCTCTCTTTCACTGTCTCTTTCTGCCCCTCCCCAGCTCACGCGCGCGCGCGCTCTCTCTCTCTCAAATACATAAAATGAAAAAAAAAATTGAAAGGAAAAAAGTAGAACAAAGGAGACGGACAAAGTCAAATTCTATTTTGTATTTTCTTGCAAAGAATGCTTCCTGAGGCACAGGAATAACTGGCAGGAGTGGGCAGAGCCCCTAGCGTTGCAAGTGTGGTAGTTGTCGGACTGGGCACCCCCTTGGTGCTTGTTAGAAATGCAGACTACCAGGCCCCACCCAGACATCCTGCACCAGAATTGGCATCTTCACAAGATCCCCAGAGGATCCTGGCACATGAGGAAGTCTGAGAAGCCCTGGGTTTTCACCGACATTGCAAAGAAGACAGAGCTCCTGTGTCTCCTCGCCTTGAAGTCCCTCCCTCAGCCTTCAGCAGGTTTCCAGTTAGCTTCTCTCTCCCCTTTCCTCACACTTTGCCCTTGGGAAGGAATCTTGTACTGTGTACCTTCCATCCTTTGGTTAATTTAACAAACTCGTCCCCATGGCCAGGAATACATGCGTTTGAGAAGACCTCTCAAGTCACTACCTTGGAGATGATCAGCCTCCTCCGTGTGAGGAGAAGCCGTGTTGAACAGAAGACCAGTCTGCACTGTGCCTTGACTTCACAGCATTTGGCCCACCGGGGATTTTCAGTCAATGTTAAAGGGGTCAATGAGTGCCCATGGTCAAGGGTTGCCCCTCAACTCGGTCTTCAGGGATGGCGGTAGGACCGTTTAGCTTGGGTGTCGACAGGACAGGCCTGCTTGCTACCTTGGTTTTCCAACAGGCCACTGTACTTTAAGGTGTAATCATGTTCTACCTCTTGATATCAAAAAGTACTTATTCAATTCTCTCAGCCAAGGCCAACCAGCTTCAGTTTGCCTTCCAGCAATTGTTTAAGTGGCCACCAATCACTTATTCTCCACATCTGTCCTACTGGTGCAACTAGCTTCGGCAAGTGATAAGACCCTCAACAAGACTTCTGGTCACAGCTCGAATATCAGCTCAATGTGAATACTTTGCAGGCATCGCTTGATTATTATTTTGAGGAGATAATGGCAAGCAAGAGACTGAATGGTCTAAATGTGCCATGTGACCACTATTCAGTAACTGAAGGGGCCTTGGGTTAAAACATACATGGAGACCCCAAAGCTACTGATCCCATCACTTGGGCCAACGTCCAGATGCTCCTTCTCTTCTAAAAGTGTCCACTAAGCATAACTATTTCCTGTTTTTCTCCCAGAGATTGACCCAAGGCAGAATCATCTACCACCCCCCTCCCCATGGAACACACTGGCCTTCCCGCTGGGATTGGGGAACTTAATTATTATCCCAGCTTTGTTGCTAACCAGCTATGTATGCTGGAAAACCATTTAACACCACATAGTCTCTCTTTCAAATGAAGCATAGATCACATCAGTGGTTGTTCAACCTTTTACACATTTTTTAGAATTTTATTTTATTTTATTTTTTTGAGAGAGAGAGAGAGAGAGCGCGCACACATGTAAGCACAGGAGAGAGAGAGGGAGAAGGACAGAGAGAATCCCAAGCAAGCTCAGTGCGGAGCCTGACTCCAGGCTTGATCTCACAACCATGAGATCATGACCTGAGCCAAAATCAAGAGGTGGGACGCTTAGCCCACTGAGCCACTCAGGCGCTCTGATTTTTCAACCTTTTAGATTGCAATCTACAGAAAAACTATTTTATTTTATTTTCAGAGAGAGAGAGAGAGAGAGAGCACAAGCCAGGCAGGGGGGAGAGAGAATCCCAAGCATGCTCCAAGATGTCAGCGCAGAACCCAAAGGGGGGCTCGAACTCACAACTGTGAGATCGTGACGAGCAGAAATCAGGAGTCAAATGCTTAATCGACTAAGCCACCCAGGCACCCCAAAGCAATCATATATCATCATATGCACACACACATATGTAAAGTAAATGAAAGTTTCGCAAATTACTCAGGCTTATTACGTGTAAGTAAGGCACTTGTTTATTTTATGTTATTTTTTCATAATAAAATTCTGGTCAAAACCGACTCAAGTGATTTCTGGAACCACTAAATGGGAAATAGTGCTGTTTTAAAAATACTGTACTGGGGGAACCTGGGTGGCTCAGTCGGTTAAGCATCCAACTCTTGGTTTCAGCTCACGTCACTTTCTCACAGTTTCATGAGTTGAGTCCCACATCAGGCTCCGTAATGACAGTGCGGAAGCTGCTTGGGATTTTCTGTCTCCCTTTCTCTCTGTCCCTCCCCCATTCTTGCTGTCTCCGTCTCTCTCAAAATAAATAATAAACCTTAAATTTAAAAAAAAAAAACATAAATAAAAACACTTTACTTGATGACTGTGTCATTATTACTGCTGTTATGATGATGATTATTATTGTGCAGGATTCTGGGAGGGTAGTTATGAGGTATTATGGATAAAGTCTACCCTCCATTCTTAAGCGTCCTAGGAAGGGTCTATTTTGCATTATTTCTAGGACGGGGCAAACAGAATACACCGATGTTATCAGAGGAACCATCTTAAACTATAAAATCCAATTCTCTGATTTGCTCTTCATAGGCTAATGTAAACAAAAGATTTGAGATAAGTTTACAGAGTAACCAAGACTGTTTTTCTTGGAGCTTAGCCATTATTAGTCAAATAACTGCATTTGTTGAATAAATGAACATGGTTCTTTGAAATGCAAACTTTATTTATATTGACTTGACTTTCTCCTTATTGTTCTTAGGCAGTGCTGGCCTCATTTTGGAGACCTCCATGTGGTAACAATTCCAGCAACTGCTTACTCCTTAAGCTCAGATATATACTTTTCAACTTACCAAATTTTTTTTTTACGTGTCAAAAGTCAATGCTAATGCCAATGTACAGACAAGGGTTTTCTCACAATTAATGGTGGTGCCGTAAATCGGCATGACTCTGGAAAATCACTTTGGAAATACGTGGGGAAAGTCACCATCGCCCTCAATTCCCTTTGGCCCTTTAAACCAATAGCTTCACAATAAGCTAAGGAAATCATTTTTTAAGTATTTATATATGAAGGTGTTTATTTTGACATTATTTATACATAATGATTAACATCACAGGCTCTCAGGTCAGAGTCAACATTTCAAGTCCTTATCTCTGCTATTACTGGCCGGGTGACCTTGAACAGTTAGGCAATCTCTATAAGACATCACACACTAATCTTCAAAACCTCACGGGGTTTTGTTAATGTTAAATAAAATAATGTATGTGTTGTGCTTAGCACAGTGCCTGGCATACTTAACTAAATAAATGGTTGAAAACATAATCTATTAAAATCATGGGGACAGGGTAGCTGTGGCAGAGATTGCTTCTTTACTATAACCAGAAGCAAGTTTACCAACTTCGGCGCTACTGACATTTGGGCTGGATAATTTGGGCTCTGGGGACTTTCCTGTGCACTGGAGGATGTATATATACCAGCATCCCTGGCCTTTACCCACCGGATGCTACAAAGCAGTCCCCATCCCTGTGCCTCCTACTCCCCACTCCCTACCCCCCACCCCCATGACGACCCAAAACGTCTCCAGATGTTGCCAAATGTCCCCCAGAGGGCAAAACTGCCCCTGACTGAGAGCACAAAATTGTCCATTATTAATAAAATCACGAACAAATATTTGCATGTAAAATGACCATATAGTTTTTAGTTTATAAAACTTTCTTCAATGGTACTGCTTTTATATTTTTAATGAGTTTATTTACATACCTCTAAGACTTATCTGCTTTGCTGACCTAGGAATTGTACTTGTGAATATTTTAAGAATAAAGCAACAAAAGAAAAAGATGCACAGTGTTCAGTGGTGATTCGCTTTCACAACAACAACAACAACAAAACGGAAAATTATCTAGTAAGTGGGAAATACACCGTTAAGTAACTTGTAGCCTTTTTGTCTCATTGTTAATTACGGTCATATTTAGCCATAAAAAGGTACATTTTTGGTTGTTCATTAATCACTTAGGATCTGTAACACACAAACTTACTAAAAGAGATCCTGCTTTGTTTCAGGTGGATGTTTTCTAGAGCTCTGCAGTCTGAGACAATGGCATAGTATCCTTAAAACAACATCACTGCATTCAGCTCAGATAATTGCCAACAAACTGACTCACCTTTGGTTGTAAAAGGAAAAGATGAAATGAGTAAAGGAAAAAAAAAACCCAGAATTTTATTTTATTTTTTTTAATGTTTATTTATCCATCCTGAGAGAGAGAAAAAACTGGAGGGAAGGGCAGAGAGAGAGGGGGAGGGGGAGAGGGAGAGAGACAGAGAGAGAGAGAGAGAGAGAGAGAGAGAGAGAAAATCTCAAGCAGGCTCTGTGCTATCACAGCCCTACACTGGACTCGATCCCATGACCCTGGGATCATGACCTCAGCCAAAATCAAGAGTCAGATGCTCAACTGACTGAGCCACCCAGGTGCCCTTAAAAAAACCGGAATCTTAGACTCAAAAGGCTTTTAGAAATTTTAGTATGTTTCAATATTTTAATATATTCCTTCTCATTGGCATGCCATGTAAACTAGAGCCTGGGAAATTTAAGTGAATTACCCAGGAGTGTGGATGTGCTAAATACCTTGTTGATTTTGTTTCAAGATAATTCACCCAATTATTCAGTTTTCCCGAATGCTTCCTATGTTCTAGAATAGATGCTGAGGGTAGAGCTATGAACGAGATGTCCTTGGAGCTGTTGGCCTAGAGTATTCAGAAATTATATATTTATTAATATTTTTATGAGTAGCCCGAACCCTCCCCTCAAGAGGGGAGGTGTCGGATTACTTTGAACTGTCTGCCCTGTGTCTGTTTTTTCAAGCCACTTGGAGATGCTAAACCCACCAACCACTCATCCCCGACAAATGAAAGCAAATTCACACTTGGCCATCATCCCAAACCTCTCCTGTGGGTGCCCATTCTACCTCTTACTAGAATTCTGTCTCCTCACTCCGTTTCTCATTTTACCGCTGCTTCTGCTCCCCCTGGACCCAGTTTAACATTTATCTCCTCTCCCAAAAGCTTGACTCTCAACTAGCATTTTTAATTTCCTGCTTTGGATGGTCGCTAATCAAGCAGCTCGCCCCAGCGAGCTCCCCAGAACCGAAATTATAGATCACATTCAGGCCACTCGGACCACATTATAGGTCACATTCAGGCCAGGGCGATGCCAGAATACTGACCGTGACGCAGAAGGACTGTTGCCATCTTGTCCCCAGACTACAAACAGCAAACTGGCCGCTCACAGGCCGCATGCGATCGATCGTAGGCCTGTTTGGTTCGACCCTCACAGAAGTGTGGGTTGAACACTGAAAAAGAAAAAAAAAGTTCCCCACAGAAGCTCAGATTGCCAGTGTCCCTCGACACCAATTCACTGGGGCTTTGAGAAGCCAGGGATTCTCCTACTGCCCTGTTCCCCAGCATGCTTCACTCACTCATATTGTCTACCTGGCCCTGTCAACGCGTAGTTTGTAAAAGTGGGTTCCCAGACCTCGTCTTTCACATTGCCCACCTCATCATGCATCGCTGTCCACGCACACCTGGCTGTCCCGCCACCCTCAGGGGAATTCCTAAATTGGTCTCCCATTTTCAGCGGTCAGGGGTAAGGCTCAGACATTAATGTTTTTCAACACGTCCCCATAATCTTAAGGTGTAGCCAGGGTTGAGAGCACCTGTTTTTCACAGAATATTTTATTGAACATCCCTTCATAGGGATAAGATTTTTTAGCTTCTAAAACGCCAAGCATTGTGCCTCAGTAAGGAGAGATTTTCTTTTTCACCAAAGAAAGCAAGTTAAAGTTTTAGAGACTCTAAAAGTACAGAACACTCCAAAGGGACCAGTTATGTTCCAGCTGCCCAAAATTAGTCATCGTGGCACCTTTGCCTTGTGAATATTTTCTTCTTGTCCTCTTAAAAATATTATCCTATCGTTGGTGAAAAATTGAACCCTGGTTATGGGAATGGATTCATATAATGCGTAAAAGCACAAAGAACAAAACTGAGAAGTTAACACAAAACCCAAACACCACACCATCCTACACCTACTGGTAACAACCATTACGAAAACATTTCACAAGAAACAACAAGTGTTGGTGAGGATATGGAGAAAAAGGAACCCTCTTGCACTGTTGGTGGGAAAGCACACTGGCACAGTGTCCTCAAAGAGTTAAAAATGATCTAGCAATTCTGCTAGCGGGTATTTACCCCCCAAATGCAAACACATTAATTTATGCACCCCAGTGTTTATAGCAGCATTATTTATAAAGCCAAATTACAGAAGCAGTCCAAACGTCCATCAGTTGATGAATGGGTATATCTACATATGATGGATTATTACTCAGTCATAAAAAAGAATGAAATCTTACCGTATGCCATGACAAAGGTGGAACTGGAGGGTGAAATACTGAGTGAAATAAGTCAATCAGAGGAAGACAAATACTGAATGATTTCATTCATGGGGAATTTAAGAAACAGAACAAATGCGCAAAGGGAAAAAAAAAGAGAGAGAGAGAGAAATCAAGAAGCAGACTCTTCACTATTGAGAACAAAGTGATGGTCACCAGAGGAGCAGGGCTTGGGGAGGTTGAATTAAATAGGGGATGGGGATTAAGGAGGGCACTTGGGATGAGCACCAGATGATGATGTACGGAAGTGTTGAATCACTATGTTGTACACCTGAGACTAATGTAGCAATGTATGTTAACCATGGGATTTTTTTTAAAAAAAGAAAAAGAAAACATTATTTCATAAAGTATCTTCTTATACAAATAAATATTTCCATGTCACCTTAAGATTTCAACATAGCGGGGCACCTGGGTGGCTCAGTCGGTTAAGCATCTGACTTCGGCTCAGGTCATGATCTCGTGGTTCGTGAGTTCGAGCCCCACATCGGACTCTGTGCTGACAGCTCAGAACCTGGAGCCTGCTTCAGATTGTGTCTCCCTCTCTCTCTGCCCCTCCCCTGCTCGTGCTCAGTCTCTCTCTCAAAAATAAGTAAAAACATTAAAAAAAAAAAAAAAAGACTTCAACATACCTATTAACCAGTTGACTAACCTATATTGGGTAATGATTGCAAATAACCCTACACAAGTGGCTTTTACCATTGAGATATATGGGTTGGGTTTCCTTAAATGAGTCTAGGAATTCCCTATGCACGTGTTTACTGCTTTCTAAAGTTTATCAATTCAAAAAACTGTTACCTTAGGACTGAAGTTTTATTAGATTCTAGAAACTTGAGAGATTCTGTTATTTGCAGCATGTGAACATTAAGTATGGTAATTTTCTCTGTGATCTATTTGTTTAGATGTGTTTGTTTAGAGCGCCGTTCCCTTACATGATAAAGATTTCTCGTCAGGGTCATTTGCTATTGGAATCAACTGAGTATAGCATGCCCTGTATTGCTGTGTTGTCTGGGAAGAGGTTCTCAGCAAATCCATTAGACGAATTTTCATCTTGCCCAGGACACATGGCCTTCTTCACCTTCAAAACAAGGCACCAGGCTACACCCAGTTGGACGTACATCAAGAATTCATTTGCAAGTGGTAGAACGTTTCCTCCAATTCCTTGTAAAAGCAGCCAAATAAAAACCATGCCTGTTTAGGACTCTTGTCTGATTTTAATCCCTATTTTCAACCCAAGACAGGTCCAGAGGAGCTGAAGGTCCCTGGTAAGTTGCATTTGTTGCTGCACGTACTGGGGTGTATATACAGGTTGCCAATTCTGGGAATTAAGTGCCTATCTATAGCAAGCCTAATCTTTTATACAGAACGGGACAAGTAGTTCTTCTGTTTACAGTAGTCTTCTGCAAAAATGAGAAACATCTAAACAAACTTTCAAAAGAGAAGGAACACGGGAGGAAGAGTCTTGGGATGTGCCCCGGATACGTGGGGGAGGACCTCCCCCCCACCCCTACCCTGCCACCCCCTCACCCCATGGAGTTTGCAGCTGTTTTTAGAAATACAGAAAGCCACAGAGTAGGCCTAGCATTTCTTCTGGAAACATCTCCTGAAGCTGAACATTTGGATAAAAAGCACTGGGCTGCAATTAGCACAGCAACCCAAAGAAAGGCAGAAGTAATTTATGGGGGTGGGGATGGTTGTCACTTTTGGAAGTGACCGGGGTTTTTTGGAGTACTAGCCTAACATGGGTTCTTGTGATGGTTACTCAGGTAAGGATCAGTTTGAGAGTTCAGTGGTCAATTCTAATAAGTGCAGTTTTGTCTATATGCAAAAGCTCAATAAAAAGTTTAAGAAAGTGGGGGCGCCTGGGTGACTCAGTTGGTTAGGCATCTGACTTCGGCTCAGGTCATGATTTTCGCGATTTGTGGGTTTGAGCCCTGCGTCGGGCTCTGTCCTGACAGCTCGGAGCCTGGAACCTGCTTCGGATTCTGTGTCTCCCTCTCTCTCTGCCCCACCCCTGCTTGTGCTCTGTCTCTCCCTCTCAAAAATAAATAAAACATTAAACAAGTTTTTTTCGGTTTAAGAAAGTTATAGAATGTGTAGGAAAGTGATAAAATAAAACGTGAGCCCCTTCAGTTTGGGGCCCCCAAAGAAACGTTGGCCCCTTCAGTTCCTTGCCCTTGTCTCTCGTCCTCCACCCAGAGTCGTTTTAGGAATGGAAGTGCCAGTTCTGAGTTATCCAGCTGTGAGGTTTTGAGGCCTCTATTCTTAAGGACTTGATACTGGTGTTTTCATTTGTGCAATCGTTATTTTCAGTATTTTAGAAACTCTGAATTATGGACATATTTAGATCAAGACCAATAACTAATACACTTAATTCATAGTAAGAGATACACTCTTTTTTTTTTTTTTAATGTTTATTTATTTTTTGAGAGACAGAGAGAGACAGAGCATGAGCGGGGGAGGAGCAGAGAGAGAGGGGGACAGAATCCGAAACAGGCTCCAGGCTCGGAGCTGTCAGCACAGAACCTGACTCAGGACTTGAATTCATGAACCGTGAGATCACGATCTGAGCCAAAGCCGGATGCTTAACCGACTGAGCCACCCAGCTGCCCCAAACTCTTTTTTTTAATGTTTATTTATTTTTGAGAGATAGAGAGTGTGTGTGAGTGAGTGGGGGAGGGGCAGAGAGAGAGGGAGGCAGAGCATCCAAGGCGGGCTCTCTGCTGTCAGCATAGAGCCCAGTGTTGGGCTCGAACCCACAAACCGTGAACCAAAGTCAGACCCTCAACCGACTGAGCCACCCAGGAGCCCAGTAAAAGATAAACTCTAAAGTCATCTACAAAATCCAGACAAATCCTCTTCTGTATGAGTTTTTTTGTTTGTTTGATTTTCAGTAGGCTCCACGCCCAATGTGGGGCTTGAACTCATAACCTGGATTAAGGGTCTCATCCTCCACTGACTAAGCCAGCCAGGTGCCCCCTGAATGAGTTCTGATAAGAGATCATATTGGGATGTTGTGACGTGCTCATTAGGCTGTTCTTGTATGACTGACTGAAAGGACTCACAATGGAAGTTTTGTGAGTTGGTCATATGTGTTTCTGGAATAAAAGTGGAATTCAGTTTTTGTTATTCTTCCAATTAAGTTTGTGACATTCCCGCTATGTAAAGATCATCCTTGACTTACAATGGGGTTAAGTCCCAATAAACTCACTGTAAATTGAAAATATCAAGTTGAAAATACATTTAATACACCTAACCTATGGGACTTCAAAGCCTACCCTAGACTACCTTAAATATGCTTAGAATGCTCATATTGCCTACGGTTGGGCAAGATCATCTAACACAAAACTTATTCGTAATACAGTGTCGACCCTCTCATGTAATTGATTGAGTACTGTATGGAAAGTGAAAAACAGAACGGTTGTGGGGCACCTGGGTGGCTCAGTCGGTTGAGCGTCCAACTTCAGCTCAGCTCACGATCTCACGGCTGGTGAGTTCCAGCCCCGCATCGGGCTCTGTGCTGACAGCTTGGAGCCTGGAGCCTGGAGCCTGCTTCAGATTCTGTGTCTCCCTCTCTCTCTGCCTCTCCCCTGCTCGCACTTTGCGTTCTAGAAAACCTTCCAGATCCTTGGTAGTAATCTCAGAAGCCTCTGCATCTTGGGAAACTGCCTTCTCCCAGAGCCTGTTGTCTCTTAATGCGGACGATTGGGTGGAATCAAAAAACAAAACAAAACAAAAAAACCCTGACAGTTTTTAATACTTACTAGGCACCATGCGGCATTTTCAGCAACCGATATTATGACACGTAATTTACTTATAACGGTAGTACTATTTTCGTCCCCATTTTACAAATACAGAAACTGAAATTCAGAGTGATTACATAATTGGCCTCACATTGTATACACTAGGAATCTGCAAAGCTGCACTCGAAGCCAAGTAGTCTGGTTCCAGAGAGCCTCTTCCCCTCCCCCACAGTTCATACACGACCCAGCCTCTGTCTCGCTCAGCATTTATAGGCACGCCCCCCAAATACCCTCCAGAAACAAGGAGAAATGTGCTATATTAAAACAGCCAGGCAAATGGGGATATTGTGTTAGTACTAGGTACCCAATATCCTCATGTGGTCAGAATTTTATGGTACAAAAATCACTTCTCCCCACTGCCTAAGGCGATTGGCCTGAGTTTCATTAAGTCATGGCAGGAGTGGTAGCTGGCATCTAGACAAGAACACGGTGACTGCGACAAGGAGAGAAATTCACTGCCCAGAGGCCATTGTTCCAGTAATCCCACTGGAAGGAGGGGGGGAGGGATGGAATTGGTCATAGAATCACCAATGGCCAAGCTGGGAGGAACATTCTCCATTATCTTGTAAATCATCGGCATTGTCTCCATTTTACATATGAGTAAATTGAAGCCCACATAGGATAACGTAACTGCTCAAGGTCATACACCAGGTACCTGAAACCTAAGCCTGTCTGCCTCTAAAATTTTTACTCCTTCCACTGCATGCTCCAGAGTTAAAGCAAAATAATGCAGGAAAACTTTTTTGAGATCACCCAGTTCAATTTCCTCATTTTATAGAGAAGGAAACCGAGGCTCTAAGAGATGAAGTGACTGAAGTCCAGTTAATCAAGGACAAGAGGCTAGAACCTAGAAGATAATTTTGTAATGTGCATATGTAGGTCACTGGCCTTTCTCACATGGTTCAGTGGCTGGAATCTGAAGAGCCTATGTGTTCTAATCCTTGAGTGTCTTTTGGGGTCATCCAAGACCTCATCCTTAGAGGCCACCCAGAGATTCTTCCGGCTCTTCTACAAACATCTTTGAAGAGAAATACTAGCAAGTCATAGCCAATGCTGTGAAATGCATTATTCTCCAGATATATACATATGTATGTGTATATACATATTTATACATACGTATGTATATATACATATATATATATACACACACAAATGTATGTATCTGGAGAATACATACATACATATATATATGTATTATGTATTTGGGGGAGGGAAATTGAATCAGAACTGCCCAATATACAATTCTTACTTTTTAATAAATTCCCAAACACCTTCGCAACTGTCTCCAATGTCCTAAAACCAAAATTCACTGAGGCTCAGTTTGGTTAAGTCATTCGGCTAGTGTCCTACAAGCTGACAAGGCTGGGATGCCTAAGTCTGTATTCTCCCCTCCACACTGTCCTGCAAGATGAGAGAAACCTCGCACAAAGCTCAGAAGCTTGAAACCTGGGGAATCTCAGATTAAATGACATATGTGAAAAATTAACAAGATAATTAAACCCAACAGAGAAGGCTCTACGAGGACTTGTGATGGAAAATACATTAAGATTTAGCTGAAGGCAAAATTTTTCCTTTTGTCATTTCCAAAGTCAAACATACAGGGACTCATAAAATAGACGGTCAACTTGGCCTTTTTTTTTTTTTTTCCTAAATAGAGGAAGCAGTATACAGTAGCCACAAGAGATGAAAAAAAGCATCTCTAAACACTGCCCATGAACAGTCTATGTCACCAATCAGCTTACTACTCTTAGTAACATTCTCTACCCATCTTCCCTACAGAAAGAGGAAGGCCAAGAGAATGGACATTGTTAGCAATCATTATTCTGACTCTTGCTTCTAATGCTTTCAGAATTTGTAGATTCAGCTTTGTCCATTAAAAAAAATTAAAGAAGAAGAAGAAGAAGAAGAAGAAGAAGAAGAAGAAACAGAAGAAAAAGAAACAGAAGAAGAAGAAGAAGAAGAAGAAGGAGGAGGAGGAGGAGAAGGAGAAGAAGGAGAAGCAGAAGAAACAGAAGCAGAAGAAACAGGAGGAGGAGGAGAAGAAGAAGAAGAAGAAGAAGAAGAAGGAGAAGAAGGAGGAGAAGGAGAAGAAACAAAAGAAGAAGAAGGAGAAGAAACAAAAGAAGAAGAAGGAGAAGAAACAGAAGATGAAGAAAAAGAGGAGGAGGAGGAGGAGGAAGAAGACGTAGTCTGGTTGCTGTAACATATCCTAAAAGTTTAAGTTGGATACAAAGAGTTTCACTTTTCAGCAAATCATTATTATGGGATACATAGAAAGCCTTAGCCTGGACTATTGGAATGTTATATTTCCTTTGAAAAGAAGCAGCTTACTCATTTCTGAAAACTGGAGTCTACTCCATGATTTTCTATAAATCGTGTTTTCTTGCTTTGAGTTTGTGTGGTAGTTGTCAAAGCTGGTCAGTGGGCACAAGAGGGTTATGGTGGTGTGTGTTGGTGAATTTCATGTTAGAGTTTATACATTATCCCGGTGTAAGCAGCTAGGAGGGACGACGTCTGTTTTAACTTTGAGGAAGTTGAACGCCCAAAATGGGAAGGATGTGGCTGGGCCAGCAAAAACCTGCACAGAGTGATTGTGAAAAAGCTCTCATTTCTTTCAGGTCCTTGCCGTGCTGATTTCCTTTCCTGAGAAATTATATTATGTTCCACATAAATACTGCCTTAAGTCCCTTCGGGTTCACGGTATGGCTTAAGAAAACAAAACAACCTATGAATCCCAATCCCCGTTTCTTTCCCATGATGTGATTGCAAAAATAAAGTCCTGAAGACGTTATCGACATCCTTTGAATTTTCGAGGAAATGCTTCTCACGGAGGATACTTCACAGTGTTGGTAGGAGGATGAAGTAAGCGGTGTTAGTAGTTTTAAAAATTACACCCAGTAACATTAAGGGAAATCAAAGTTAGAAAGAATGAGTACCCATCCCAGCAAATTAAGCTGGTACATGGTGGTGGAACTGTAGTGTAGACCCTTTTGTGGTAAGAATATATTTAAGTTTTATCTTTATCTATATTTAAGGATCCTCTTGTTACCATGTAAACAAACTCTTTTTTTTTTATTGTTATTATTTTTTTATTTTAGAGAGAGAGCATGGGAGTGAGGAAGAGGGGCAGAGGGAGAGGGAGAGAGAGGGAATCCCAAGCAGGCTCCTCGCTCAGTGCACAGCCCAACATGGGGCTGGATCCCACGACCCCGGGATCGTGACCTGAGCCGAAATCCAGGGTCGGATGCCCAATTCACTGAGCCACCCAGGCGTCCCTAAGTGGACAAATTCTTAACCTCTCACTTTACACTCAAGTTTTTCATTTCCTTCTCAGAACGGCTGAGAAGTAGCTGCTGTTACCATGAAGGTATAGATGAGAAGTTTGAGGTTAGGGTTACCCATGATCACCAAGCTAACAAGGGCAAAGCTAAAATTCATCAGCAGTTTTGCCTCGTTCCCGAGTCCAGGGGATATTTGCTCAATACGAGTACTTCCCAAACGTCGGTTATTTGCACATCACTTTTATAACAGCCACTATAATGCAACCAGCATCACGCTTTTCCTTATATAGGCTCGCTTTCCTTTTCCCTGGCGACTGCCTTTTTTTCACAGTCAAGGAGAACCTCTGACGGAAATGAACAGAACCAACATTTGCTGCCAATCTAAAAAGGGGCCAGTGTCTGTGAAAGATGGTCTCCACCAGTGGTTCTCAAAGTGCGCTTCCTAGACAAGGAGCATCAAGTCACCTGGGAGTTTGTTGGAAATACAGATTCTGGGGTTTGCCCCAGGCCTCCTGAATCAGAAAGTCTATGGGTAGGGCTCGGCTCTCTGTGTTCCAACAGGCAGATCCTGGGAGTCCGTCTGAGAACCACTGCACTGTATACATTATCTTATTTAATACTCATAACTGCTCTGGGAACTAAGTGCTATACATTATTCCCATCATCGCAGATGGGTAAACTGAGGGTCAGGAGACACTAAAACCAGCAGCACATAGTTAGCAAATAAGGGGAGCCAGGGCTTAAACCCTGTTTGTCTGGCTCCAAAGCCTTTTCAGAGTATCACCCGGACTCAAAGGGGGATGGAAGGAGATGCCGTTGTAGTGGTTCAGAGAAATAGAGTTGAGACATTTAGGTTAAGAAGATAATTTTGACATTGATTATACATCTATTATGGCTTTGATACACAAAATAGTTTATTTTATTGCTTAAAGGGTCACTGAAATGCAATACTATGTTTTTGTTTAAAAAAAAAAAAAAAGCAACTGCTGCCTCTAGAAAATATTTGTCTTGGTCGAGATGATGCCAGGTTGAAAATTGGAAAAAATGGTCTTGCCACTTCTAAAATGGAGGCTGTATTAATCCTTTGTGCTCGAATAAAGTCACATTAAGTTCAGCTTAGTGAATGTTTACCAATCATAATGGTATTTATACTTAATTAAATCTTCATATATACTTTAATCCAATTTCTTTTGTCTTGCAGAATGTTGTTCTAGAGATTAGGAATTAAAAGCTAACTGAGAGCAGTGTTTCTGCATTCTTTCCTTCACGGGGGTGGGGAGCAAAGTATGTTTGGGCACAGATTCCCCAGTAAAGATGATCCAAATATTATAGCATCACCAATGACCGGAAGCATCATAAATGATCCTTCAACTGCCTACAGCTTCGGCATAGCTCAGCTATGTAGATTGTATGCAACCTGTCTAAAGTTTCTCTACTAGGAACTCAGCACGTTGTGATCCAGACTCATCCATCAGTCTAGGTACTCAAGAGCCAGAGTGAATTGTAAATTTTCAATCTTCCCCCAAATTTCTGGTCCTCAAAGGGTCTAGGTTTCCTCCATGAGGAAACACAAGCCAGAAGGCCCAAACCACCAACACAATATTTTAAAAATCATGTCCAAATTTATTACGCGTATTTAATATTATGATCTGGCTATACAAACGTAGCATCGTTTTAAAATTCTGTTATATGGATAGGAACCCATGGAAGTTTCTGATTTATACAATTTTTCCTTCAACCAGAATTCACCTCCATATTGGTCAAATAAGTGTCAGTGTGGATTTTCATCTGGCCGCAGACACACACAAATAGCTGTATGGTAGAGCTGACTGTTCTAATGACATTTTTAAGACATGATCCTACCAGTCCATCAATATTTATAATTCTCGGTCCCCGGCATGACTGAATGCATCCTTTGTGGTTCTAGAAACTGATTTCTAAACTTAGGCTGATGTACAGAGAACACAATGCATACTTTGAAAAACACTGGGAGTGATCCGGCCACGCCCAGATTTAAGGGCCAGGTAGGTAACCTTTCGGGTAGGGAACACCTACCTTCTAAATAGCTCAGTGTTTACATCTGCTGGGAGCGACACCTGGAGAAATGTTTCAAGTTTCTTTCTATTGTTGTCTTTTCTTAGCCTTTCATTTCCTTATACCCATGTTTCTTTCCCCCTAATCCAGTAGCGAAGGAGCAGCCCAGATCAAATGAAGACAGGAGAAGCCCACTGCACGAAAGGGGAGCAGGCCAGGAATCTAACAGCAATACTAACAGCGGGGCTGGAGGGGCGCCAAGTTGGGGGAGAAACTCCAAGCAGGCGCACGTAAGATGGAAACGAACCGCAGGCGTCCACGTTGGGAGCAGGTGCTTTCTCTTGGAATCAGATGCGACTGCATGATGGGCCCGGGGCGGCTACCCGGAAACCAGATTTCTTAAGGAGGAACTTTGCCCTATGACATTCCGACTGGAACTCCGAGGCTTGCCAGTTCTACAAGGTCTTTCTGATACTTTTATCTTCTCCTTCACTGATACCACGTGTTGGCCTAGCTCTTGTGGAATTATACCTCCACGCGGTATCTTACCTGCCATTTCTCTAATCCTTACTATCGAAGATTACGCCACCCCTTGTTTGGATCCAGGTGACAAATCGCTTCAAAGTAAGGAAAACTAAAGCGTTTAAGTCAAAAGCAGCTTCCTAAATATCGGCCGATGATCTGTGCAAATAAAGAACACATTGTGTCTGTTGTCCTTTGTTTCTCGCTTACAGACAATAGGGGACCTGCTATAAAGATCATTTTTCTTCGTCTGTGTATTTGTGGGATAAAAAGAGTATAGGTGGGGGCGCCTGGGTGGCTCAGTCGGTAGAGCATGTGACTTGATCTCGGGCTTGTAAGTTCGAGCCCCACATTGGGTGTAGGGATTTCTTGTAAATACATAAATAAATAAATAAATAAATAAACGGACAAAATACTATTAAAAAAAATGAACAGACAAAACAAAACTCATAGAATACAGAGATGGGTGGTCATCAGAAGGGAAGGGGTCTGGGGGTGGGTAAGATGGGTGAAGGGGGTTAATTGCATAATGACAGGTGGTAACTAGACTTCTTATGGTGGTCACCTTGTAGTGTGTCCATAAATCAAATGATTATGTTGTACACCTGCAACTAATCCTATGCCAAATTTTACCTCAATTAAAGAGAAAAAGGATGTGTACCGTTTTCCACGCATGATGTTTCATTAATTTTATTGTCTGTAAACGTAGTAAAATATCTCTGGAAGGATATATAAGGAAGCAATCTATCAGGAACTGACAGAGTGCAAAATAAAGAGATCTGACACCTTTTGAATATATTTCCTGTTTTTTAGAAAGCTAACTTAAAAAAAATGTTTTAAAAACAGGGGCAGATATTCAGGAAAAGAAAAAAAACAACTACAACAACAACACATTTTTTGAGTGGTGGAGTTGGGGGAAATGAGTCCAATATACTAAAATTCTAAATCCGGAAACAAACTCCTTGAGGTCATGTCTGTCTTCTTACAAAAGGCACTCTTGGTCCATGGAACAGTAGTTGGTACAACTAAGGGCTAAATAAATATTTGTTGACTGCTAAAAATATAAATGTCAAAATGTTCTACTAATTTTTGAAGACTTCTATTCACTGTGAAGACAAAGTCTCGATACACTTCACAGGGACTAGGTTCAAAGTCTCAGCCTGCTTGTTCCTCCCCCACCCCCCCAGCCTTTTGTAAGAACACTGGCCATTTCCACTGGCTCACAGAAGGAAGAGCCAGACCAAAGCCTGTTCCAGATGGGGACTGGGGAAGCTGTCACAGAAGCCTGTGTGGGGTTGGCCATCAGTTCCAACAAGGACACCTTCCCATGACTCCAGTTAGCACAGCGGCCCTGCTAAGCCTCAGCGTGTTCACTGTGTTCCAACACACGCACACACACACACACACACACACACACACAGACACTCTCTCTCTCTATTCCTGTTAACTTATTTCCAGCTTAAAGTGGTCAGCTGGAACTTACCTCCATGGCCCCCCCCTCATTTTTTTCCCCACCCTTCCCCTGTCCTGTCTCCCTTCTGGGATTCTGCAGGGAATTTGCTTCAGATATACAGGAAAGATGAAATGACTATTTCCTTCTTTGCTGGTGCAAGTTCAAACTTCAGGTCACACAAATCCAGGGTTAGATCCCAGCTTTGCTTGGACAAGCCGTGTAAAGATGAGCATAGTACTTCAGTCTCTCTAAACCTCCTTTTCTTCCTCTGCTCGTGAGGATTACAATGATCATTTCTCCTAATTAAAAGAAATGATGGGGGCACCTGGGTGGCTCAGTAGGTTAAGCAACCGACTTCAGCCCAGCTCATGACCCCGCGCTTTGTGGGTTCGAGCCCTGCGTCGGGCTCTGTGCTGACAGCTCAGAGCTTGGAGCCTGCTTCAGATTCTGTATCTCTCTCTCTCTGTGCCCCTCCCCTGTTTGCAAAAAATAAATAACCCTATTTATTTAGGGTTAAATGAACCCCTGTCTCCAAAAAATAAATATTTAAAAATTAAAAAGAAAGAAATGATGAAATACATACGTCTGCAGCAAACTATACCAACAGAAAACAATATTAGACACCATGTATTATATATTTACACTTTTTTTTTTTAATTTTTTAAGTTTATTTACTCTTGAGAGATAGAGACAGAGCATGAGCAGGGGACGGGGAGAGACACAGAATCGGAAGCAGGCTCCAGGCTCTGAGCTGTCAGCACACAGCCCAACGCGGGGCTCGAACTCATGAACCGCGAGATCATGACCTGAGCCGGAGCCGGATGCTTAACCGACCGAGCCACCCAGGCGCCCCTATTTACGCGTGTTTAAGACAGTCGTTTGTAAATAATCAGGATGAACACTCACTACACTATGATACTGTTGGTTTACTCCTGCTCCTACAAGTCTGTGTGATCTGACAATTTAGCAGCTCATGGGATAGCATATGTCTCTGTTCCCAGTCCCCTTGCCAGTCCTCTTTCTGCCCTGAGTAGACTTTTGAGACCATGACTCCAGTCCGGCTCTGAGGAATGCGGAGTGATTGAGAAAGGAGCAACCACTATGCATCTACTTCAGAGATGAAGGTGGCTTCAAACCACACTCCAATGTGTCACCGGCAGTCCTACATGTAAGCACAGGGAGTGATTTCACACACAGCAGACACCGGGCCACCCTCACACAGGGCCGGTACCCACAGCCAGGCTGGCACAACAGTGGAAACTAGTCGATGGAGGCATCACCAGGAACAGGTGGTGCAGGCCACACAGGTGTTCTCGGGCAGCATACGGAGAACAGAACTTTGAAAAGATACTCAGTCCTGAATCAAAGAGGGAATTGCGTTCTGTTTTCTGCCTTCAGTCGCCTGGCACCCCTTGGACCCCTTTCCAGATTATCATAAACAATGGAAAAGACTTAACAGTATATAAAACCAAGCGGCTGCAAACTGGAATTTCTAATTATCTGTGACTTCGAAATTGAGAATTTACTTTGGATCGACCCCAGCTGTTGATCAACTCTGTCTATTCCAACTCATTTTACCCAGTTCTTCTAGGCAACACCGTACCAGACCGCTCGTGTTGAAGCCAGTCGGTCGAGACCTGGGCACTTGATCAGATCTCAGACTAGAGACATTTCACTGAAGAGATCATTTATCAACATCCAAAGATTCTAAGATTCGAAAAACAGCCCCATCGACTTGGAGCATTGACTTTGAGGATCAGTGTTAATACCCCGTAACACGCTCTGAAAGAAACACTACCTATTAGAACTCATAATTCTAGACTGCTTATGAAAAATCAATTCCATCACGTAGCTGTGCTTATCCAGAAAAGCATGAAAAGCATTCATTCACAAGACTGAGCTAGCACATGTCGATTACACCTCAGTTAAAACAAAAGCAAAAACAAAACACTGAGCTACAAGTCGGTTACCATGTGATACATGATCAAAACAGCTTTGCCAGACCTCGTAGTCTGCATACTTCTTAGATCACCATATTGCACATAGTTACAAGAGGACAGAGCTGGCACTAAACTGTCACTAAAAAGCAACCAGACTAAGAGTTTTCTAAGGGCTAACATTTTTTCCCAAATAATTTCAAATGGGTCTGTTCTCTTAGAAGCGTTCCATGTTAGTGGACTCAATCTATGAATAAGAAAACGTTGGAACGGCAACCGGCACCTACCTGGAATCCTGTTAAGTGTCACCCAGAAATGTTCGTCGGGGCTGTAAGTATCTTTTGACCAGTGTAGTAGATCAATGGCCCTTTTGTCATGGAAGACAAAGTTGACAAACTCTCTCGTAAGGGCCACATAGGCAGTGCCAAAGTAGATGGTCAGCTGATGTGGAGGCGAGGTTTTCAAAATATTAGTATTTTTCACAAAAGAGCCATCCTTGCCTATGTGCTCCTGGTGGACATACTTAGTCCGTTTAATTGCGTGATCCGGAGGCAGTACCCCCGGGGTAATGTTTTTCCCTTTAAATCCTTTCAGATACCGGACTATCTCCTTGTTGGTTTTCAGGGGGAAATCTTGCCCACACGTGTTGATGGCGTACCTCCATGGGACCTTGGAGGCCGCAAGATCTTTTAGGCAATTCAGGTCAGCCTGGAGCCTGGAAATGCCTGCGTAGACCACAGGTTCTATCTTTGACGCGACAAAAGCGTTTTGGAAGCAACTCAGTAACCGCCATACAGATTCCTTAAACTCAGCCGGGGCTTTCTCATCCACATGAACACAGTAGACGTTTTGGGGCATATAGATAGCCCTGAAGAGCCTTTCAAAAGTGTCAAAGTCCTTATGGATGACCATGACATAAGCCAAAGGGAAAGCGACTTCTTCTTCCGACAGGGGTCTTGTGATGTAGTGATTCTGGATCAGGTAGTCCTTACAAGGGACGCTTCCCAAAGGGGATGGTAAGGTCTTCCCCCACAGAAAAGCTGACTTAGCTCCTAAGGCGTCATCACAGGCTTGCACTGGAGAATACCTTGGACTGGAACTGTTCACCTTCCCGAAACTCTTTGGCACGTTTAACTGGCTACTATAAAGGATCACCAAAATAACCACACAGAGCAGGATGAAAGCAAAACAGCAATACCTCCAAAAGTTCATTATTTTCACTTCCTTGGAGAAGGGATCTCTCTCCAGGGATGGAGAAATGACCGGCCCCTGAAACCTCGCGCGCGAAGAGGCTGAACTGACGGCTCTTCGCAGTCTGGGATTTCGACAGCTTCGCAGCGGGGCGTGAGCGCTTCAAGCCTCATCTACTGTCTCCCGGATCGCGGCGTCCCTCCTCCGGGGCGCCGGCCGGAGAAGAAGCGATGCTCCCCGGGCTCGGCGTGCTCTTCCGACCCTCGGTGCTGAATCCCGGCCGCGCTCCGCCCCGCCCAGAGGCCCTCCTCATTTGCATACGGAATGCGAGTGGCGGATCGTTGCAAATTACCTACTGCATTGGAAGGACGGGTCCTTTTCGCCGGGGCTGAGTCTCCCCGGCTTCACCCCGCCCCCCTCCGATCCAATCTATTCCGATACCATCTCCCTTCTCTTCCCAGGCTCCCCCCCACCCCTCACCTGGCAGAGTAAATGCTCCCACTTTGCCCTCCGGGGAGCCCCGCGACCTGCTAGCCGCCCCGGGGAAACCACAAGGTTGAGGACCTCTGCCCCTCGGGTTTTTTTTTGTTTCTTTGCCCCTCTTTTTGCTTGTCAGTGTTGTTTCTACCTCTGGGCATGCAGACACAGATAAGAAAAAAATGCACTTGTAACACGTGTTAAGCAGATTATCAGCTGCAAAAAAAAAAAAAAAAAAAAAAAAAAAAAAAAGGAAAGAAAGAAAAAAGAAAGGAGAAAAAAAGAAAAAGAAAAAGAAAAAAGGCTGGTGAGGTACGTGTTCCCCGGATTAAATCAGCCAGTTTCCCATGGTGTTATATACCACCGAGTCTGTGGAGGCTATGGGAAGAGGCAAAAAAGCATCACCCTCTTGGGGTATGGCAGAAGGAACCTAGCGGTGACTGACTTGTAACATTGAAGGGTCCGTGTGGATGACACAAATGTAAATGAAACAAACACACGTTAGTTTGCACACCAGACCGAAACGTGAGAGTCCTTGTTCCCAGAGAGAAAAGTTGGTTCCCCTTTCACACAGAGCTTCAGATAACTTGAGCTGTCAACACGGTATTTATCTACGAAATGTGGAGTGACTAGCCACTGGGTCTTTTGAAAAGTCTGACAGCTTCAGATTTGAGTTCATTTCACAGAACTCAAAGAAGTCTCCTTCCCACCAAGCCACCTCTCCCACTTCCTTATTCTGAAGAAAGAACAAAGGCTTCGGGGCCGCTGCAAAATTCCTGGAAGTATCGCTCAGTGTAATTCAAGGGAGGCAGGAAGAAAGAGAAGCCCAGCAGGTCCGGTCACATTACACAGGGGTTGTCACAGCTCACCTGTGCCAGGTGCCTGGAGCACTCAGCAAATGTGGAGTGCCTTGTAGACCTATGAGGGCGGTAAGGACGCTTCTGGGGAAAAGGGACTGGTCCAACTACAAAATCCATTGTGACAGTCACAGTGGTATGCTAAAAATGCCTGCACCCATCTCCCGTCCCACCTGTCTGGGCAGGATCAGCTGCCTCTGTTAGGAAAGTGTTCGGTGTATAATGCACCGATCTCCTTGCCCCCTTCCTGTCCCACCCCTCTCCCCTTCCCCAGACTCCCCAGCTTACTGTAATGGGCTGAGCTAATGAATGACAACAGTGTCACGGATGTGATGGATACGGATTTGGACACAGACCCGAAGAGTTGGCGGGGACCTTAAAGATATCTAATTAATACAACCCTTTATTTTACAGATGAGAAAACCGAGGCCAAGAAGAACATTCTTTTCCCAAGTCATTCAGCTGGAGAGAAGCCAGAAAGCTTCACTCTGCAGCTCCCTAGTCCAGATGCTGGAGCCAGTCCATTTGAGCCTCAAATCCCTGCTGGTCGCTGACCAGCTGTGAGACCAGGGTAAAGTTACTGAACCTCTCTGAGCCCCAGCTTCTTCATCTGTGAGATGCACAGTCACAGTGGTTTCCGTTTCACATGGCTGAGAAGAACATAAAAAGAGATGACTCTGGGGGCACCTGGATGGTTCAGTCGGTTGAGCGACCGACTTCGGCTCAGGTCATGATCTCACGGTCCATGAGTTCGAGCCCCGTGTCGGGTTCTGTGCTGACAGCTCGGAGCCCGGAGCCTGCTTCTGATTCTGTGTCTCCCTCTCTCTCCGCCCCTCCCCCACTCATGCTCTGTCTCTCTCTGTCTCAGAAATAAATAAACATTAAAAAAAAATAAGAAAAAAAAGAGAGATGACTCTTGTTCAGGGTTTATGTTTATGATCATACATGTTCAATAAGCATTACCAACTTTGTTATTGTTTCTCTTTAGAAAAATATCCAACATCTCCTGACCTTGTTAATGAACTGATATTTTGACTTCTGTTCTTAGCAATGGCAAAGAGAAATTTTTACCCTCTTAAGGCTTTCCAGTGGGTTGCTTTATTTCTACTGAAACAGAGGGGAGGTTAAATTCCACTCTTATCCTTCCCCATCACTCTCCCCCTTCGCCCCAGACACAAAATAGAAATATGCTGTAGGAAGGGAAGAATTGAATAGCCCATGTGGATGCCTTCACTTCCCTTCATTCTTAGTAGAACCACGCCCTTTTCTGTAAAATACATCCTTGGCAGAACTTTCCCGGAGAGCAGGAGTAGGGGAGGGCTGGGGGGGCGGGGAGGGAATTCTGGGCTCTCATTGTAGGTTCGGGGTGGTTTTCCCCTCTTTTTGCCTTGAGCCTTGACCCTACAGTAGAGTCCCAATGGAATGCCAATACAAAGCAAACTCAACAAATCTTTCATCAGGATTTATTCAACACAGATTGCAAGTGGGGCTGCGAGAGAGGCGCGATGTGATTTACAGCTCCAAACAGCACGACCCGGGAGACGCCTCTCTGGTCTGTCCTGAGACAGACCTTATGTACAATGGTTTAGATGAACAACGTGAGATTGCGAGGTGATGCCCTGCTAAGCAGTTAGCCCAGCGGGTAGGTTTGTTTTGCTTGGTATCTGTGGCAACTGAACAGGCATTTTCTTCTAGCAAATAATTGGGGCGGGCTAAGCTGTTAACTTCCAACCAGTACATTATTTCTGCTCTGGTCACTGCAGTTGGCTTAACCTACTGCAAACTGTCATCAAGCGGGCATTTTGTATGACCTTCCCCTGCCTCTCCGTACCCCAGGATAATCTTTAACATCACAAACGAGGAGATAGCACAGGAGGCAGCTAACAACACATCATCAGCTCAGCTCTGCACGAACACACAAGGCGAGGCTACCTAAAGGTTTCTGAGAACACGACGGGATCTTTTCTCCCTTACAGTCACTGGGTTCTTAGTAACTTAGGAGCCACGTGTCTGCCCCAGCTGAGCCATGAGGGGTAAACGTGGAGGCTGGTTTGGTTCTCGGCAGGGGCAGGCTTGGAATCCGGGCCTGACTCCTTTCCAAGTGCTCATACCTCTCTACCACAGATCACTCCTCTCAGCTTAATTATTGCTGCTGGCTCACGACAACGCTTTGTGACGGGTCCCCTCATTTCCGCCAAATGTATACCATGCTGTGTCAGTCTGGCAACCCCAAATGCTTTGGCTATGCGGGAGACACAGAAAATAAACAAGAAAGGATCTCCCAGCAACCAACGATCACAATTTATGGGCTGGATTCACACACGTGAATGTGTTGGGGAAGAGAAAAGAAAATAGTAGGTGAAGCTGGAGGAGGAAGGGAAAGACAGGGCTGGTAAGTTCACAAGTGGCAGCTCACATTTGGGCGAGGTGTCATGGACACAGAGGGAGGGTGGGGACTGCAGCAAAGAGCCTATGTCCCACCTAAAGCAAGCAGCTCCCTCTCAACGCTGGCCAATAATGCCACGCTGGCCACGGGGCCTGTACTTTTTTTTAATGTTTATTATTGAGCGACAGACAAGGAGCATGCGTGGGGGAGGGGCAGAGAGAGAGGGAGACACAGAATCTGAAGCAAGCTCCAGGCTCTGAGACATCAGCACAGAGCCCGACGCAGGGCTCGAATCCATGAACCGTGAGATCATGACCTGAGCTGAAGCCAGATGCTTAACTGACTGAGCCACCCCGGCGCCCCACTCTTCAAATATTTTCAGAAGTGAGAAATCTGAATTTTACCCTTTTTTTTACCCTGAATTTTTTAAAAAATTCCCAGACTCTTTGAATGTGACCAAGTACTTAAGAAATTTTTAAAACACAAGTGCATGCATGTACATGCACCCTGAAGGCTGCATGGAGCCTTCAAGATGCAAATTTATCATCTTTGTTTTAAGCATCAAAGGTCCTGTTCATGTACGTTGAACCCCTCTCCGGTCTTAGGCCATGAGCTCTTAGTATAGCTGCACAGTCGACAAAGTTATTCAGACCCAAGCAGCTAAAAAGTCACAAATTCAGGAGGATCTGTCTGACTCAGTTAAGCGTCCACCTCTTGGTTTCAGCCCAGGTCATGATCTTACGGTTCATGAGTTCTAGCCCGGCATCAGGCTCTGTGCTCAGAGTGCAGAGCCTGCTTGGGATTCTCTGTCTCCCTCTCTCTCTGCCCCTTCCTCACTCATGTGCTCTCTCTCTCTCAAAAATAAATAAATATTATTTTAAAAAGCCACAAATTAACAGAGGGATGTAGCACGGGGACACCCAGGCACCCTGTTGTCAGCAAGTGATGGGCTGCGGGTGAGTAGGTTCAAGAAAAAATCCAGAAGCAGAGCACTTCCAAGACCATTCAGTTAAAGGATGGCTGCCATCCGTTCAGCTCAGGGACCATTTTATTACTGCCGATCAGTACCCCCAGCACTTGTAAATTACCAAATACGTTAATGTCTATGAAAGGGTTTGACAATCATAAAAATCAGTGCAAACATTGAGCCAAGCAGACCGTCTCTGAAAACAAGCAGAGCGCTAACATTTAGTGAGAAGGTATATAAATGTATTTATCTATCTTATGCATACCTGCTGCACATTCTATTTAAAAAGTCATTTGTAAAGGATGTTTATTCAGAATTTTTTTTTAAGTAACCAGTTTCTGCACAAAAGGGGAGGCTTTTAATTATTTAGTAATCACAATTATGACAAAAATTTTTCCCTGAAAGTATTAGGCAATTATGTTGACCACATGATTCTACGTCAGGCATCAGCATTTTTTTTTTTTTCTATAAAGGGCCACAGAGTAAATATTTTAGGTTTGTGAGACATTTGGTTTCTGATGTAATAACCACTCACATCTGCTAATGCAGCTCGAAAGTAGCCATAATATGCGCCTGTGTCCTGTGAAGTCTTTATTTGTGGACACTGATATCTCAAGTTCATATAACATCCATGTCACTAAATAGTCTTCGTTTGGTTTTTTCCAACCATTTAAAAATGTAAAGTCATTCTCAGCTTGTGGAGGGTACAGAAATGGGTGAGACTTAGCCCATGGGCTGTGTATAGTCTGGCGATCCCTATTCTAGACTGCAATCGGGTTCCTCCAGGCCTATATTTTGCAATACTGGAATCTTTGCAATCACCTATAGATTCTGTATCTTTCCAGACAAAGAAATGTGAAATGGGGCCAATTACACCTGCCTGAAGCCCCTTTACATCCATCATCTGGGTTATAATGCACAGCACTGGACTGTATGCTTCAGTTTCCTTCTTTCTATAAAATGGAGGTATTAAGAGGACTGACCTTATAGGGCTTTAAGGAGATTTAAATAGGTTCAGGATATAAAAAGAGCTTAGAACAATGTCTTGCACGTAAGAATTACTCAACAAGTCTTAAGGCATCTCTCTGTTGCCAAACTTGGCTCACCCAGGAACATACCTGCCCCGTCTACTTCCTAGATACTAAGCAGTGAAGCAGAACAACTGTGTTTGAGGGGTCATTCTGCCGCCTGAAAGATCCCAAAGGATAGGTGGGAGCCCTCAAGGTCACTGTTATCATGGGTGGCATTGGCCTCTTCTGTCCTGTGCCCCCGCCCCAAAGTGGGGCAACTACACTTCAGGCTTCTTCAGCCTGTATTTCCAAACCATTTCCAAATGGTTACCTCTTCAGAGAGCCAGCCTGCTGGGTCACCCCACAAAAAGGTTACCACAGAGACAAATACACAGCATAGTGGGGGAAGACCAAGGCTTTGGAGCAGCATTATATATTTTTTAAGACTTTATTTTATTGTTTTTTAACATTATTTATTTTGAGAGAGAGAGAGCACGTGCACCAGTGAGGGAGAGGGGGAGAGAGAGAGAGAGAGAGAGAGAGAGAGAGAGAATCCCAAGCAGGCTCCACGCTGTCAGCGTAGAGCCCGATATGGGGCTTAAACTCACAAACCATGAGATTATGACCTGAGCCCAAGTCAAGAGTGAGACACTTAATGGACGGAGCCACCCAGGCGCCCCTGGAGCAGGGTTTAAACAAAGCTCTGCTGCCTCCTACGTGACCTTGGAAAAGTCTTTGGGGATCACTGTCCCTTAGTTTCCCAATTGTTAAAAAGGAATAGTCTTTCTAAGTGGTGGAAAGTCAATCTGGCTATGAAGCCTTCTTCCGAATCTTCTCCTGATCTTCCACATACGGTCACCCTAGCTTACCTCACTCTTCTGGGGTCGCACTCCCTTTTCTACTTCCCTAGAGGCCTTCTTGGGGTAGCAAAGCTCTTTCCCTTCCGGGGTCAATTGCCCAAACAAAAACAAAAGCGAAAACCAGGCAAGAAACACAAACAAAAATGTTATCTTTGGTTATATTCTGCTCAACTTCAAGGAACAGAATAGTGACGGTTGTCTTTCTATGCAACGTGTCGGTTTCCAAATGTCTCCTTTGAGAAAAATGATGGCAGATTCATGAAGTGAATTTGCACGTTCAAGGTCTGTCCAAATCTGGGATATGCTTCTGCTACCCTTCTCGTACTAACTGCCTCCAAACTCCTCCACCTACATATTTTTGAAAGTTGAACTGATGTTGCAAGGGGTTGGTATTTCTACTAAGACCCAGTGTTTTACCATTCAGCAGCTGCGGGAGATCTGTATCTTGAAGATACTCTTTATCTTTTGAACATTTTCAAATAAGTGGAAACAAAACAGTTTTAAAATAGAAATAGGGCGTGGCTTCCTCCAACTTCTACTTTTAATAGCCCTATTAAATTCTTGACTTGAGTTCAGTTTATTTAATCCACTCTCCTACTAGCTTCTTTCCCACAGAACCTGTCATTAACTTGAGCTTAGACAGTGTATTAGGGCAGAGGGCTTGGATCAATCCCAAAGAAGCAGGCATTTCTTCTTTCCTAGACGTTAAAGCCAAACAAATTTGTCTCCAGGATATGTCCTGTGTTTGCACGTAACTGAAGAAGATCTTTGTATTTGATTCTCCCACTGGTTAAATGGTTTTCGATTCAGATTTTATGTTTACCAATTTATCCTTTGAAATGATTTCCTTAAACTCTATCCTTTCTCCTCAAAAAAAAAAAAAAAAAAGAAAGAAAGAAAGAAAGAGAAAGGAAAAAAGAAAAGAAAAGGAAAATTTCTTATAAATAGAGGAGGTATGGCCCCAGTCTGCTTTGGTTAGGGCCCTCGTGAATGATAGCGTAGTTTCAATCACTACCCTTCGATGTGTCTTCAGTGTTTTGGAATCTGCAGAACTAAGTGCTTTTGATGATAACAGTTTTCCAATTTACTGATCAGTGCTGTTCTGTGGAACACAAATATCTAAGGCATTAATTCTTGATCCCAAGATGACCTGGGCATTGGGAAGCAAGCAGGAATGTGTTGGGGCAGCACTTAGGGTGACCATCTGTCCCAGTTTGCCCAGGACTGAGGGATTTCTCAGGATGTGGGATTACCAGTGCTAAAACTAGGAAAGTCCTGGGCATACCAGGACGAATTAATCACCCTAGACGCCAGCTGTCCTACCCACTCACAGCTGCAAGATAGTTGACAAAACAGTATTCGGGGCGCCTGGGTGGCTCAGTTGGTTAAGCGTCCAACTTCGGCTCAGGTCATGATCTCACAGTCTGTGAGTTCGAGCCCCACGGCGGGCTCTGTGCTGACAGCTCAGAGCCTGGAGCCTGCTTCAGATTCTGTGTCTCCCTCTCTCTCTTCCCCTCCCCCATTCACTCTCTGTCTCTATCTCTCATCTCAAAAACAAATAAAAATGTTAAGAAAAAAAAAAAAAGAGTATTCAATAACTGGATGAGTGTGGAAGGAAAAGAAATGTTTAAACCATTGATCCGGGTGGAGGGAGTAGAGGGAATGCAGAGTAGAAATGCAGATCATCAAAAGTCTGCAAACTGTAGTGTGTAAAACCCATATAGCCCTTCCTTACCTATCCCAAATCACTAAGGCGTGGGGACCAAATGATCAGCGTCTGTTGGACAGCTTTACAGTGAGCTGAAAAGAACCCACATACGTTATTCTAACTACACAGATGTTCCCCAGGAGGTAGGAGAATGTCTTAGGAACAACCTATATAATGCAGGGAGAACCTAAAAGGAAGATAGCAGCTATCGCAGTGTTAACTGTGTCTGAAGTCCCCTCCCCTCCACATCACATGTGACTTGAGAGGTCTTCTTTCTGTTAAGGGGAGACGAATAGAAAAGCATGAAGGTCTTATGAATGGAAGCACTTATTTTAACATGTGTAAGAAATGGCCAGTAAAGCCAGGAAACGTTAACTCATTTAACAGCAGCAGAGTCAACCAGCCATTTGATCTCTCCGACTCTCAATTTCCAAATTTGTGCAAGCTTAGCACAAATTGGAACTAGATGCTCCCTCAGGCTTCTTTCAGCTCTAAATGCTGTGATTATTCTAGATTCTTCCCAGAATAAAGAGGAGGCTGTTTTTACAGGAAAACTGCACTGGGGAGTTTTGTTTAAATTCACTTAAGTGCAGGGGAAAGTCCAAAACGTGGTAGGATAACTGACCAGAGATAAAATCCAAGAAGACTTGGAGGTGGGGTGGAGGGCGCTTGGCTCAGACAGACCAAAGTCCTTGGAGAGGAGAAACCACATGGGGGGAGGGGTAAGCAGCCTTTCCGGGAGGCCCCCCCACCGAACACCCCACCCGGACTTCAGGGTCTAAACTGGGCAGTTTTCACGAGGGATGTAGGAGAGTGTTTGGGGTCCCGGGCAGGAGGGCTTTCCTTCTGTAGACCCCCAAGGAGCTCTGATTTGAATTGAGGACAGAATCCCAGATTTTCATGAAGGAGGAATCCTGTGAGGAGTGGGGCTAAGGAAGGGGATGGCTCAAGAGGAAGAGACTAGAGAAGCTAGATGAACTAGAGAAGCTAGAGACTAGATGGCTCAAGAGAAGAGACTAATGATGGCGGGAAGCTAATTACATTAGGATGATCTGATATCTTCGGTTTGCTTAGTAAAAAAAAAAAAAAAAAAAAAAAAAATGGTAGCTTCAGCCTTCAATATGTTCACAGTTAAGTTCTGATCTTTTAAACCTGGCTCGAAAAGACAGATTATGGGGAAGGAATATCATCCACCTATTCTCAGAAAACATGGCTATGGGGTAAATATACTTCGGGGAAAACCTTCTGATGCTCATGGCTTTGACCAAAAGCAGCTCAAGAAAGAACACGATATAGTCTGCAGGTCAGGAGATGAGATTTCAAAAGATGGGCTTGTAAGCAGCTGTGGCAATAAGAAACCACATTAACACAAGGTTAGTTCAGAAAGTGACTAATACATTTACTGTTTTGGATGTAACTTTCTTTTTTTCCTTAAAAATTTTTTTAAGTTTATTTATTTTGAGAGAGAGAGAAAGAGAGAGCAGGAGAGGGGTGGACAGAGAGGGAGGGAGAGAGAATCGCAAGCAGGCTCCACGCTCCCAGCTCCAAGCTCCCACAGGCTCGAACTCACGAACCGTGAGATCATGACCTGAGTTGAAATCAAGAGTCAGACGCTCAACTGACTGAGCCACCCAGGTGCCCCTAGATATAACTTTCTAAGATTGTTCACCAACTGATGAGTTAATTTCATCAAATAAGTAGCCTTATGAAAACCCAGATACGTCCTTTAAAGCAGGGGCTTCTGCTGTTGGGCTGTTCTTTTTTACTTCTATGGTGTGGAGTAAGGCACCAGTTTGGTAAGCTCAGGGACGGTCGACCTCGGATTGAGGCATAGTCTGGCTAGGGCCAGCACTGCTCCCCAAATAAGGTTGGCACTGTGAAGTATTCCCAAGGTGAGCAAGATGCTTTGGAAGCACAAGGAGAGAGAACAGTACCATTGCTATTGACCAGGAGTAGAAAGGAAATGTCAGAAATGTCCCAGCAGGACTGAACATGGCTAGAAAATGCTGTCTGAAACTGATCCCTCGGGACACGGCAAAGTAATCTAGGGTGTGTGTGTGTGTGTGTGTGTGTGTGTGTGTGATGGGGGTGGAGGTGGAAGGGGTGATGATTTGCAACTGACTGGGCAGCAGGCTGAGGGGCATATTAAAAACTATTTCCATTTAGGAAGAACAGTGCTGAAGGTATCACAATTCCAGATTTCAAGATATACTACAAATCTGTAGTAATCAAGACAGCAGGTACTGGCACAAAAATAGACACACAGATCAATGGACCAGAGCAGAGAGTCCAGAAATAAACCCACCCTCATATGGTCGGTTAATTCATGACAAAGGAGGCAATAATGTACAATGCGGAAAAGACAGCCTCTTCAACAAGTGGTGTTGGGAAAACTAGACAGTTACGTGTAAGAGAATGAAACTGGACAACTTTCTTACACCATGTACAAAAATAAACTCAAAATGGATTAAATACCTACATGTTAGACCTGAAACAGTAGCATTCCTAGAATGAAACATAGGCAGTAATTTCTTTGACGTCAGCTGTAGAAACATCAATTCTAGCTATGCCTCCTTAAACAAGGGAAACAAAAACAAAATTACACTATTAGAACTGCACCAAAATGAAAAGCTTTTGTATGGTGCAGGAAATCAACAAAACAAAAGACAACGTACTGAATGGGAGGAGATATTTGCAAATGATATATCTGATAAGAGTTAATATCCAAAATATATAAAGAACACATACAATTCAACACCAAAACAAAACAAAACAAAAAGAAAAAGAAAAAGAAACCCCAAACAATCTGATCAAAAAATGGGCAGAGGACCTAAAGAGATATACTTTTTTTCAAAGAAGATATACAGATGGTCAATAAACACATGAAAAGATGCTCAACATCACTAATCATCAGGAAAATACAAATCAAAACCATAATGAGGGCACCTGGGTGGCTCAGTCGGTTGAGGGTCCGACTCTTGATTTTGGCTCGGGTCATGGTCTCAGGATCGTGGGATCAAGCCCCACACTGGGCTCTGCACAGGGCATAGATCCCACTGGGCTTGGGATTCTCTCTCCCTCTTCCACTGCCCTTCTCCCCCACCGCCCTCTCTCTCTCTCCCAAATTAAAAAAAAAAAAAATGAAATGAAAAAATTAAAAAATAAAGGGAAAACCACAATGAGGTATCACCTCACATCTGTCAGAATGGCCTAAATCAAAAACACAAGAAATAACAAGTGTTGGAGAGGATATGTAGAAAAAAAAGAACCCATGTACACTGTTGATGGGAACGCAAATTGGTGCAGCCACTGTGGGAAACAGTATGGAGTTTCCTAAAAAACAAAACACTAATCTGAAAAGACATATGCACCCCTATGTTTACTGCAGCATTATTTACAATAACCAAGATACAGATGCAGCCCAAGTGTGCATCTCTAGACGAATCGATAAAGAAGATATGGTATACATATATAATGGGATATTACTCAGCCATAAAAAAGAATGAAATCTTGCATTTGTGAAAACATGGACAGACCTACAGGTTATAATGCTTTGTAAAATAAGTCATCCAGAGAAAGACAAATACCAAATGATTTCATTCATATATGGAATTTAAGAAAGAAAAAAAAGCAAAGAAAGAAAGAAGACAAACAAAAACCCAGACTCTTCAGTGCACAGGACAAACTGGGGGTTTGACAGAGGGAAAGTGGGTGAGTGGGGCGGGTGACATAGATAAAAGGAATCAAGAATCTACTTATTTTTTTTAATTAATTAATGTATTTATTTTGAGAGAGAGAGACAGCACGTGCACACACGGTAGAGGGGCCGAGAGAGAATCTCAAGCAGGCGCCACACTCAGCACACAGCCTGATGGGGAACTCGAGCTCACGAACCGTGAGATCATGACCTGAGCAGATGCCTAACCGGCTGAGCCACCCAGGCACCTGAGAGCACACTTTGACAAGCACTGGGTCACGTACAGAATTGTTGAATCATTACATTGTACACCCGAAACTAATATAACATTGCATGTTAATTACACTTGAATAAAAAAATTTATTTCTGCCTTTCACAAAGATGGTGCTGACGGTGAAGAAGGAAGTTCCTGTCCTTCCCAAAGGCAAAGGCAAAGCAAAGGCTTTGAAGTCCAAGAAAATGGTGCTGAAAGATGTTCACAGTCACACGCACACACACACAAAAGGAAGATCTGCAGGTCATCTACCTTCTGATGACCCAAATGCCTCTGAAGGCAGCCCAAATATCCTTGAAAGAATGCCCCCAGAAGACACAAGCTGGACCACTGTGCCATCATCAAGTTCTCCCTTACTACCCAGTTGGCCATGAAGAGCATAGAGGACAACACACTTGTGTTCACTGTGGATGTCAAGGCCAACAAGCACCAGATTAAAGACACTGTGAAGAAATTCTATTACCTTGACGTGGCCAACGTCAACACCCAGATCAGGCCTGATGGAAAGAAGAAGGCATATGTTTGACTGGCTCCTAATTATGATGCTTTTGGATATTGGCAACAAAATTGGGACCATCTAAACTGAGTCCAGCTGGCTACATCTAAATCTAAAATTTTTCACCATAAAAAAAAAAAGATTTATTTCCATTTATGTCAATTCAATAACTATTCTTATCCCACTGGATGCTCACTGTGTTGGGCTGCCAAAAACATGAAAGACCCCATACGAGATTATACTTTAGTCAGGGTAATACGATATTCACATTCATAATCATAATGTAAAGAAGATTATAAAATGACATACAAGCGTTACAAAGGTTTACAAAGTGTATCATTGAGAGAGAAAAAAAAAAGATCAGGAAAAGCTTCCCAAATGACAGGCCATTAAAAGCAGACATATTAAGGCCATTATTTAAATGGGAGAGATGGAGAAGAGTGGCCCCGGTAGAGAGAGAATGACCTGAAGAAAAGTGCCAAAGGCAGGAACACAAAGAAGGTGGTTTTTCTGGAATATTCTTTTCAGAGAAAGCAGCAGTGAGAATTGACAGTGAGGTGGTATTGGTGATAATGAGGTGATATCTATTAGGAGTATGTTGATATCCGACATCCCATGAGATGTTTATAGTGAGCAAATCAATAAGCTGTGGGAACTCCCTGCAGCATGTGAGATTGAGAAGTTATTCTTAGAGCCATGCCTTAATTAGAAAAATATGTCGAGTGTTAGAATGGTTTGAAGAGAGAGAGACCCGGGCTAGAGAGGGCACTTGGAGGGATCTAACGATCTATTTGAGAGGCATGACAGGCTGGAGTTAGAGTGGCCGTGATAGGAACAAGTTGGGTAATACTCGCTAGAAACCATCCCAGACAGAATGTACAGAATGTGCTGATTAGATATGGGGCACAAAGCAGTTGGCTCCCAGGAAAGAATGGCAGTGCCAGTCACGGAGACTCTGAAGAAGTGGGTTTGTGGGGAGTAGGGAGGTGGAAGGGGGAACATATCAGCAGGTGTCAGTGGGAGCCTCAGGAAGAGATATCCAAAAAAGAGGGAAATGTGGGGGGCATGATACAGTGTTATGATTCATCAGAACCCAAACCGTGATGTGAATCACCAAGTAACAAAGAACATTAAGAGCCAAAAAGCAAGCTGAGGAAAGATTCAAGGGGGACAGTCACTGCAAATTAAAATTTCCCCGTAATTCTGAATTTCTCTGAGAGTAGTGACTCTAAAATCAACTATTAACCAAGGCTCAATGGTCGGCGACCAAGAATCTAAAAAGAACAGTATTATCCATAGTTGGATGGATAATATCCATTATCCAAGTTCCTCAAAGAGGGATTGTAAAAGCAATGCCCTTTCACACATTTGGCAACATGACAACCTTTACATAGTGTTGAAATCGTAGCTCAGAAAAGTTAAAAACAGAACCACCCTCCGATCCCCAAATTGCACTGCTAGATATTTACCCAAAGAATACAAAAATACTAATTCAAAGGGATACGTGCACCCGCCCTAATGTTTATAGCAGCAGTATCTACAATAGCCAAATTACGAAAACAGCCCAAGCATCCATCAACGGATGAATGGGTAGAGAAGAAGCTGTGTCTAGATACAACGGAATATGAATCAGCTATAAACAAGAATGAACTCTCGCCGTTTGCAATGACATGGGTGGAGCTAGAGCGTATTATGCTAAACAAAATAAGTCAGTCAAAGAAAGATAAATACCGTATGATTTCACTCATATGTGGAATTTAAGAAACAAAACAAATGAGCAAAGGGGAAAAAAAAGAGAGAGAGAGAGGGAAAGCAAGAAACAGACTCTTACCCATAGAGAACAAATTGGTGGTTACCAGAGGGGAGGTGGTGGGGGGATGGGTGAAATAGGAGATAGGGATTAAGGAGGGCATTTGTTGTGACAAGGACCAGCTGCTGTAGGGAAGTGTTGGGAGAGAGAAATATATACATTTACACAATAAACGTATACGATGCATTTACCTAAATGTATCGTATAAATGTACACATATACAATAAATGTACATATTTATACAATAAACGTACAATAAATCCAATTCAAAGAACTGTACACATCTTATAGGGAGTCTAGGTTGCAAAGTCAGGGTGTAAAGAGGAGACGACACACAGTCAAAATTCCTCTGGAGAAATCCCTGGGGAACGTGCCACATTAAGACGACACAGAGTCTCCCGAATTCCAAGATGGCCGATTTTCCCTCTAATCTTGATCTAGATGGTAGTTTCTTCTAACGAGCCCCAGACGAAGAAGTTGGCTGGAACTGAGGAACTCTGTGTTATGAGATGTACACGGTATCATTAACGTTAGAGAGCCATGGGGACGAAGACCCATCATGGGAATAAACAGAATCCACCTCGGGCTCACTCGAAACCCCAGACAAATTGCATGGAATGGAAGGCAGGGTGGGATGGCCCAAACCATTTAAATTTACCCACCGTGTGGGCCTGTGTGTGCCCATGTGTGCGTGCATACAGTTGAGTTTGTGCAAGTTGAATGAATAAAAGTTGAGACTCCATTGTGTTGAGCATTGCTCACGTATCAGGGGTTGTGTTAGGCGTAAAGGAAACAAAAATTATCAGGTGTAGCTTCTACCTTTGAAGCTCAGTCTCAAAGTCCGCTGGGAACACAAACACAGCACTACAAGACTAATAATAGTACAGTGTGATACGGGAGGAGTGAGTCCATGGCAGTGAGAATTAGGAAAGTCTTTTTAGAGAGTGACCGTAAGTTGACTCTTACAAGAAAGGCCCATGTCAGTCAAGTGAGGGAGAAGGAGAAAAAGCCCAGAAGATCGTGGCAGGGCAACTGGCATGAGTGAGGCAGGGACGGTGGAAGTGGCACATTTGGGACTCACAAGTCACCCAGGTAGAGCTGGAGTACAGCATGGGATGGGGCACATAGCGAGAGAAGGTGCTGGAAAGCCTAAGAGACCAGATGGCAATGAGTGCCCTGCGCTCAGTGAAGGGGCTAGGACATCGTGTTGGAGGTGATGAGGATCTGCCTGAAGGTTTTCAAGGAGAGAGATGATCACATGATCAATTTTTATAAATGTCATCCTTGTCACTATGGAGATGGATGAAAGCAGGCTGAGAATAGTCGGGGAAAATACGTTGACCCTTGAATAACAGCAGGTGTTAGAGGTGCCAACCCCTTGTGCAGGAGAAAATCCACACATAACACTTTTTTTAATGTTTATTTATTTTTTGAGACAGAGAGAGAGAGAGAGAGAGAGAGAGGATGAGTGGGGGAGAGGCAGAGAGAGAGGGAGACACAGAATCCAAAGCAGGCTCCAGGCTCTGAGCTGTCAGCACAGAGCATGATGCGGGGCTCGAACTCACGAACCGCGAGATCATGACCTGAGCTGAAGTTGGACGCTTAACGGACTGAGTCACCCAGGCGCGCCCCACATAACCCTTGACTCCCCCAGAACGTAAGTACCAGTAGCCTACTGTTGATTGGAAGCCTTACCAATGACAAACAGCCAATGAACACATATTTTGTATATCATATGTATCATGGACTGTGTTGTGACAATGAAGTAAGCTAGGCAAAAGAAAATGTTAGGAAGAAAATCATAAAGAAAAGAAAATACATTTATAGGGCTCTATTGTAAAAAAAACAAACAAACACCTGTAACTGGACCCACGCAGTTCAAACCCGTGTGGTTCACGGATTTGCTGTAATTAGAAACGAGATGAGGGGCGCCTGCGGGGGGTGTAGTCGGTTAGGCATCCGACTCTTGATCTCAACTCAAGTCATGATCCTGCGGTTCGCGAGTTCAAGCCCCGCGTTGGGCTCTGCGCTGACGGCGTAGAGCCCGCTTGGGATTCCGTGTCTCCCTCCTTCTCTGCCCCTCCCCTGCTTGTGTGTGCTCTCTCCCTCTCTCAAAATAAACCAATAAACTTTAAAAAAGAAGAAAGAAAGAAAGAAAGAAAGAAAGAAAGAAAGAAAGAAAGAAAGAAACAAGATTACTGTAGGAGACAAGAGAAGACAGATGGCGGCACCAGAAACAGAGAGGAGGCTGACAGCCAGGTTCAGTTTATTGACTGTTCAGTCTGTAGTCAGCGCTATGCCAAAAACTTACACGCATCGCCTTGCTGCTTCTGCCAGTAACACCTATGAAGGTGGGGTGGCCAGGTCACATCGTCCCCGTGGCCGTCATACGAGGTGCCCACCTCAGTTCATGTACCACGTCCACTGAGAAGGCTTCCCCGACTCACCCCATTCAAAGCAGGTCCTTTTCCATATCAGGCTGTGTTCTCTGCAGAGCACTTAACAGAATCTCTAATTATCTTATCTGTCTGCTTTTTATTATCCGTGTCCCACGTCTAGAACATACACTCCACGAGAGCAGGGGTCTTATTTGTTTCATTCACTACTGTATCCCAGTACTTAGCACGGTATCTAGGTGCTCAACATTTATTAAATGATGACATTTTATAGATATTTATTACAGACGACCTTTTAGAGGCGAAGGCCAGAATCACAACAATAACAACGATAAAAATTAACGCTTAAAATATGGGCTGGGCAACAGTCCAGCTCATTGAAGCCTCACGTATTTGATACAAAATTATTATTTTCCGCATTACAGATGGGAAACTGAGGTCCCCAAATTCAGGTCACTGGTCCGAGGTCACCCAGCTTGTAAACGGCAAAGCAGGGATTCAAATGCAGGCAGTTTGGCTCCAGGCTCCACGCTTTCACCACCTTGGCTTTGCTACTTGAAGACTGGGCTTTTGTATAAACAAAAGGGTCATGTGGCTGGGATGGGGCAGCTAGGATTCCAGCCTGGCTCTCCCCAACTCTTGGAACCCAAGCTCCAGGGAAAGCCAGATCCCCCAGGATGGGGCAGTGAGAACGACGGAGAGAGAGAACCCAGCCTGCAGGGAAGAGCTAGAAGAGGACACACAAAGGCGACTGTGTAAGTTGTGTTCTGAGTGTGTTGGATTTGCGGTGCTCCTTGTATCCACTCTATCCTTCACTGTGCCTCCTGCTTTTGGAGCAGAGCATGTTCCTCAGCCCTTCCGATTCCCTCTTCGCCTCTCGGTAAAATGGCGAAATGTGCGTTTCAATACTGACCAGACGAGATTCTTGAGAAGATTAAGCTGAGATAATGCAGACCCAGATGGGGCAGATGGGCAGTCCCCTCCTCTTTCCTGGACCTCCTGCTCACACAAAAAAGCCCCGAGTTCCAGAAAGAGGGGCCAACCATCCAGATGACTTAGGGAACAAGAGAGAATATTTTTGGGCGGGTCCCATTATACATCATTCCTCAAGCTCGACAAGACTCAGAATCCGCTAAGGTTCATCTTCTGGACACTTGCAGTTTTTGCAATAATTAATGAAGGATTCATAAAACCAGGTATAATTTAATCTAAATGTGTAACACAGATCTTATCTCTCCTTCCTCTAGAAATTTCTTTTTCTTTTTTTTTTTTTTAATTTCTTGCTAGGTCATATGAAATACTTGTCTTTGGGTAAGTCACATATTTTCATCTTAGTTTCTCTTCTGCAAAATGGGGATGGTAGCCTTCCTTTTACAGGGGTCTTGTAAGGATTAGACGAGATCCTGCGTAAGTACTTTTGCAAAATAAGTACTATCCAAACATAACAAAGAAACATTATTAACAATGTTTTTATGAGACAGAAGGGGTATGTTTATTGAGATGACACCACTTCCACAGAAGTAATTTAATTAGTATTCTCTAAATTACGATTGTTCAAGGGCTTAAAGCTTTAGGTCTTAACCTGAATCTTGCCCTTCTAATACCAGATGGAGATGTTCATTAACACTCTACCTACAAGACAAGGAACGATTTTGCAGTGGGGAGCGTCCTTTAGTCTGACCAGCGTCACCCTAAGGAACCATCTTCAACTGTAGCCTGCCCCTTGGGAAAGTGACCCAACAAAGGCTCGTCAGTATCCTTCACCCCCTCGATTTGGTTAGGGATAGTGATTGGCACCAAGCAGGACAAATACGAGGTCTCCCCTAAACTTGTTGCTAGAACTCTCAGGAAAAAGACTCTCTTGTCCCCTAAGAGTGCCAACTGTCAGAACCAAGAAACGAGAGCTACTCGTGGCCATCTCTGACTGCAGGTGGGGGGAGTCTGTCTGAATGGGGCCACCACAGGCAGGGAGAGTGACCAACTTGGCCCAATTCACCTGGGGCTTTCCTGGTTGTAGCACTGGGAGTCCCATCCTGGGACCCCCGCCCCCCCACCTTTAGCTCTGGACAAAGAGACAGGTTTTCACACCACAGAGAGACCATCTGGCAGACAGAGTCCTGAATTCCTGAATATGTTGTTTCCACTCTTGATCCAGATTTTTTGGAGTCCTTTCTTGGGCATCTCAATTCTGTGACCCGATAGGCTCTTGCGTCTATTTAAGCAACTTTGAGTTGTGTTTCTGTTGCTTGCCACTTAAAGAGTCATAGCACATTCCCAAAGAATGTGCACATATAAATAAAACTCAGCGTTAAAAAAGCAAAATAAATCGAAGTAGGAAACACGCTATTTTTAGGTTTGAAAAATGAGGAAATGCGACCATGCGGTCACTGCTGAGGTTGAGATAATTTATTTGAAGAAGGGGCTCTGAAAAAAAAAATGTATACAAATGGAAAAAGGAAGAGAGGCAAACGAAAACATTCTTATGGAGGAAAAACCTCACGGCATGAGAAAGGTCAGAGTAATGAATGCACGAGCAAAAATTCAAAAGAATAAACTTACACAGTGAGAAGGGGGGGAAAGTATAGCTGGAAAAAAAAGTAACAGTTTTGCCTTTTCCATTAGGGATGGACTGGCCCTGAAGTGTGACCAGAAGACAATTTAGCCATGGGAATGGACTGTAAGAAACAAGCCTAGCGGCTGTTTCTGTGGGTACTGAGCAATTTCACAAGATTTAAAGCAAAAATCGAAATGGCCTCTAACATTCCACCATGGGGCAGGGAGGCCAAAGACAATGCTATAGGAATAACCAGAAAAGCTAGAGAAAATGGTGGTTTCTTAAGGTGACACAAATGATTACAAAGATCTGATGAGTTAGAAAATCTAACCATGCACCAGAATTCAAGGTGGACTATTGGCTCTCTGTTTGTGCTCCTGGAGGGTTTCCTTTGAGAATATGGCCAGAAGGGAGAGGTCTAGACCATCTGTCTCTCCAACAGCCACACGGAATGGGCTGATAGCCGCTCCGCCTGGCCTCCCCTGAAGAAGGATGTGAGACTGGGGCCTCTTACCCCGAGAGACTCTTTTTGGCCTGTTTTAGCACCATTTCTTTTTTTTTTTTTTTTTAATCTTTATTTCTTTTTGAGAGAGAGACAGTGTGTGAGCAGGGAAGGAGCAGAGAGAGAGAGAGACAGAGAGAAAGAATGCAAAGCAGGCTCCAGGTTCTGAGCTGTCAGCACAGAGCCCGACGCGGGGCTTGAAATCACGAACTGTGAGATCATGACCTGAGCTGAAGTGGGACGCTCAACCCACTGAGCCACCCAGGCGCCCCTAGCACCATTTCTAATTCTAATGCAGATTGGAACAAGCCTAAGGGTTGAAGACCAAGAAAGAAATAATTTTCTCAATAGAAACACAACTTGAAAAAAAAAAAAAAAAGCCAGGTGAAGCTACGTAATTCAGTGCTACCTCTGCGAATATTCTTTCTATTGAGTCTCATAAACTATTTTCACTTGGTTTTCTGATGTCATGTAACGGTAGGGTACTAGTCATTTCCTTGGTCCTATGACAACTGTGGGTGATTTGGGGAAGCTGATGTACCTGTGCATGGTATTTCTAACACAACCACTTTAAGTTAGGGTGTTAGGTAGAAGAGAGAAGGAACTTTTGAGACAGGAAAGGAACAACACTATTTGTACTTGCACGTTTTGCAAAAACGATGTTGACACCGTACTTACTGAAGGACTTTTCCTCTTATAACATGACATCGAACATAGAAGAGCTGGGGCACCTGGGTGGCTCAGTTGGTTAAGAGTCCGACTCTTGATTTTGGCTCAGGTCATGATCCCAGGGTTGTGAGACTGAGCCCTGCGTGGGGCTCCGTTCTCGTGGAGCCTGCTTAAGAGTCTCTCTCTCCCTCCGTCCCTCCCCTGCTCACATGCACTCTTTCTCTCTCTCAAAAAAAAAAAAAAAAAAGAGCTGATATGGTTAAAAGCTATCTGGTAATGAAGGACCAGACTCACATCCCAAATCTTAAGTCCCAAAGGAGACTCAAGCATAAAATCCTGGAGTTACTTGAGGGTATGATTGGATTTTACATTGCCTTTGAAGATGGAGATATCCAACACGGGCTAGAGCATTTGAAGATACTTATTTAATTTAATTTATTTATTTAGAGAGAGAAAGAGAGAGCATGAACGAGGGAGGGGCAGAGAGAAAAGGAAAGAGAGAGAATCCCAAGCAGGCTCTGCACTGTCAGCAAGGAGCCCTACCTGGAGCTCGAACTCATGGACCCATGAAATCATGAGCTGGGCTGAAACCAAGAGTTAGATGCTTAACCAACTGAGCCACCCAGGCACCCGATGATTGTTGTTCTTTTTTTACTACCTTGCAATTCATGAAGGCCCACGTACAAGCAGGATATCCTTCTGCTTTCTCCCTAAACCAGAATGCCATCCCGCATGTAAGAAAGGAAGGAAGCAAAGCCACAGGAGACGTCACATTATCCTGAAAAGCATCCCTTGTAGAATCAGATCTGACAGACCACTGACCCTGGACCATGCTTGCTGTTCTCCCTGGAGGATGCTCTTGGTGGAGCTCTCACCTCCGAAGGAGATGGAATGCATTTGCCGAGGCTAATGGGCAACCGGGAATCTAGACTCACCAGCATTTCCACCTTCCTACAAATTCCTCATAGCTGTATGTGCAGTGTTCATGTCGTTCTGGGCATTGAGTCTTCCTCGAGGAGAGGCAAAGGCAGAGATGAAGGGGGTCTTCTTACCTGGGCTCTCATTTGGTAGCTGGGGAGATTTGAGGCTCCAAGAGATTATGTGATTTACATGGAGCCATACTATCTCTCTGAGAAGGCAGAAGCCAGCATACCATACCACAGCCTATAGCAAAAACGGTTTCCTTTCCTCTGCCTATCTACATATCAGTCTTGGTCTCCTATCTTGTCTATTTTTCTAGGGCTGGAAAATGGGGGGGGGGGGAGATTCTTTTTTTCCCTTGGTTTTCTCTTTCTTTATTTACTTTGAGAGGAAGAGAGAGAGAGAGTGCGGGAGGGGCAGAGAGAGAGACAGACAGACAGACAGAGAGAATTCCAAGCAGGCCTTGCTCTGACAGCGAGGAGCCCAACTCGGGGCTCAATGCGGGGTCTCACTCGTGGCTCAATCCCAGGAACTGTGAGATCATGACCTGAGCTGAAACCAAGAGACAGACACTCAACTGACTGAGCCACTCAGGCGACCCTCCTTGGTTTTCTTATATTGATTTGACATTGAGAAGACTGATCATCCATCTGTCACAGTAACCAGACATTTAGCCCCAGCCTAAATACGTGTTTTTCTTCTTTCAAGATGTGACGATTCAGGCTTTTGTTAAGAAATGCCTTCATCTCAGACCAGATGTAAGGAACCGCATGGCTGGTACCAAATGTTATAAATCAAAAGGGAATAGTGAAAAAAGGAAGGGATAAATACTGAAATGTGAAAATCAGCCTCTAAGTACTGAGTCCCTCCCAAATTATATGACAATGATGGAAACAACAGACAGAAGGTGGAAAGATGGCGGCCGTACGGAGAGGGAGGCCAGGAAAGACAGAGGGCACAGTACAAGAGCAAACCCTGTTCCCCAAGCCAGTCGCCCTGAGATTCAGAGCCCAAACGTGGTATTTTCCAGAGAATGCTGGCATGTTTATTGCCCAGCAGGCCCTGCCCTGCAGCCTGGGAGGACCTACCAGTGTTTCCAACTTGGCAGGCCCCCAAAACCAGAACAATGATTGTTTTTCTCCTGCTATAATAATGCTGTTGAGTTCATCAGAGGTCCATTTTGTATTTTTCATGGAGACCAAAGCTTGAGATTTCCTGCAGAAGAGATTCTATCATGTTTCATGTAGTTTTAAAAAGAATCCATCTGGTCCATTAGTAAAGGTGGAAATGTTTTGATGAGAAAAGAAGGAGCTGTTCCTAGAATCTCATTCTTGAGCTAAAGCAAAATGTATTTTCTTTTCCAAAAAAAAAAACAAAACAAAAACCCCTACCCGTGTGATACGGTATACACATGAGTCCAACCATTTCTCAACTCGCCGGGTCTGAGGGAGACAACTCTGGTGTAAAACTTCATGCTTGGCCATTCGTTCATTCACTCACTCACTTATCTAATATATATTTATTGACCATTTACTATCTGTTCTAAGCACTGAGGATGCTTAGCAGTTAACAAGATAGGAAAATGACCCCAACTTCGCACAGCTAATAATGCAGAGGAGGCCAAGAACAACCTCATACAAAGACGTCAATGTGATTATTCCAAGGGGTGACACACCCTTTGAAGGAAGAATAAGGGGAGTGGTCAGCTCATATCTGGCTGATGGATGGGGTAGGAAGGAGAAGCGCTGGCAAGAGAGGGTCTGGCAAATTTGGGGGAAAGAAAGAACACCACTATGGACTGACAACAGCGATACCTATTGTGGTAAAGATTTAGTAAGATGAACGCAAAAGAACACGATCAGTTGTAAAGCCATACCTCTGAAAGGTATTCCCTTGGCCGTGCTAGAACCTGATTCTGCATCCAGAAAGGATCAGAGAGAACTACAGATGTTCCCTTTCATCTTGCACATCTACTAAAAGGGAGCAGGCTCTCGAACGGCCTTTCCAAGTACGGCACGCTGCTGTCCCCTGAAACACGGCGTCGCACATACCTGGGATCCTGTTGAGCGTCACCCAGAAATGCTCATCAGGACTGAAAGTATCTTTGGACCACCGGAGCAAGTCGACCGCCCGCGGGTCACGGAGGACAAAGTCGGTAAACTCTCTTGATAGAGCCACATAGGCAGAGCCGAAGTAAATGGTGAGGTTATGGGGAGGAGGTGATTTCAACGCCGTGGTTCTGATCACATAGGAAAGCTCTTTGCCCAGGTGCTCCCGGTGGACGTATTTAGTCCGTCCAATGGCGTGGGCTGGGGGCAGCACCCCCGGGGTAATGTTTTTCCCTTTAAATCCTTTCAGATACCGGACTATCTCCTTGTTGGTTTTCAGGGGGAAATCTTGCCCACACGTGTTGATGGCGTACCTCCATGGGACCTTGGAGGCCGCAAGATCTTTGACGCAGTTCAGGTCGGCCTGGAGCCTGGAAATCCCCCCATAGACCACTGGCTCCATTCTAGAAGCCAGAAAAGCATTTGGGAAGCAGCTCAGTAATTGTTCCACCGCGCCTTTAAATTCGACTGTCGCCTTTTCATCCACGTGAACACAGTAGACGTTCTGAGGCATGTAAATCGCTCTAAAGAGCCTTGCAAAGGTATCGAAATGGTGATGGATGACCATTATATACGCCAAAGGAAATTCAGCTTCTTCTTTAGACAGAGGGGCTGTGATGTAGTGGCTTTGGGTCAGGTATTCCCTGCAAGAAGACTTGTCTTGTATCCTCAGTTTGTTTCTCCACAGGAAAGGCGTTCTGCCTTTGATAAAGGATGTGCAAACCTGAGTCAGCATCCAAGTGTCTGAATTATTTAGCCTCTGGAAGCCCGGCTCTCCCCCGAACCCAAACACGTAGAGCACGATAAAAAGGACGACGCAGGAAACAGAAACTACGAAGAGGTAACGCATGGATGAAGGCAGCATGCCTCCCGGAGGAGCAGGTTGTCAACGACGGGCAAAATCTGCCAGGCCTCCCCCAAGCTTACGTCTCCCTCTGCGTTCTTATTCTGGCACATACTCCGGGAACTCCTAGCCTGAAGGACGCGCTGGGAATCGATCCCCTTTCAGGCCGGGAAGTCCCGCTGCTGGCTCCGGCCCCCCCACCCCCGTGCTGATACTAGCAACCGGTCCGCCTCGCGGTCTCTGCTTCTCAAACCGCCTTTGTCTAAAGCCCAGCAGCAGGTTCCAGAAGCCCGGCCTTTCCCCTCCCTCCGCTTCCCTGCCCGCATCTGCTGGCTGTGGCCCTAAAACACCGGCAACTTCTTTCCCCTGCGGATTTCGTTTCTCAGATCTCTTTTCTTTCAGTTCCCATGTGTTTCCCGCACCCCCCCCCCCCCGCCAGCCTCCCCCCTCCCCCCTCCCCCCTCCCCCGCTTGTTATTGCCATTCAGGGAATTAGCACAGTGAAAGGCAAAGCTGAAATGTGTTCTGGCAGGCGTGCCGTTTCCTGCTGGCCATCCACGGGCTGCCGGGTTATCCCCTCCTGTGGCTCGTGGCAATCCCCCCTTCCAGGGGTCCCCCCACTCTTCCAGGTGACGCGGCCTCCATGCTCAAATGCTTTAAGGAAAACAACCAATGCTTTAATGACAAAAGTGACTGAGGTGACAGAGATCTAAAATGAAAAAAAACAACATCATCCATCCTGGCTTTCCGGCCCCGCCCTACCTTTTTCTAAAACCAGAGATCACAGGACTTCCAGTCCTGGGGGGAATCTGACAGCGCAGGCTCCTGGTCCTGTGACTCATAGGTGAGGTGCCATGAGGTGCCAGCCACACCCCCTCAACCCCCCCCCCCCCCGCCTCCACCGGCTTACGGCATCCACTGCGGGCTTGTCACAGAATGTTGGGGTCACAGAACAAGTCCCCAGCTGCACCCCCTGATTTCCTTAAAGCCCTAGAGCTCCACCGGAAAGAACTTGAATCCTGGCCACAAGTGACGTTCAGATTCCGGGACCCCGGGGCGGGGGGAGGGGTCACTCAGGTTTTAAACACCCAGAGAACATCATCTAATACTCAGATACATCCTTTATATCGGCTCAGTCGGATACTGACCGCCTAGGATGGACGCGACTTCCTCCAACCTGTAAATAGCAGTGTTTTGGGTAAAGAATATCAAGCTCTTCGACTTAGAAGTTTCTTGTCTTCAACCCTTCACTTTCCCACCAGCTGTTTTTTTTTTTTAATATAGATGAATATATTTTATTTCAAATGACTTTGGAAATGCCAGTTCAACCACTGAATGCCTTCCCACCTCTCCTCGCTCTCTGAATTCAGAACCCCAGTCCCTCCACCCTGTGGCATTAACTCACAATGCACATTGAGCCCCCACCCCGTGAAGAAATGATGCCCTCCAAGGTGCCTTCTCTCCTTCCTCTGGAAAAGCCTCTACACTGCTATTAATGGAACTAATAGGACAATATGCTGATTCCTTGCTTTGGCCTGGGTGGGAAAACAAATGTGAGCCCCCGCGATCCGAAACCACCCTGCTCCAAGTAAATGCCACGTCATTTCCTGAACACAGTGGTTTTTTTGTTTTTGTTTTTGTTTTCAAGTCAGCTCGACGCCCAACTCCGGGCTCGAACTCACAAGCCCAGAGCCCAAGAGTTACATGCTCCACCAACCGAGCCCTGTAGTTTTTCTTTCTGCCAGTGTCCATTGTTCCCATTTTTTATTCTTCCAACTTATACCTTATTTTCCTCTCTCCTTTACTAAATCCTCCCCGTTCTTGAAGACCTGCCACAGATAAACTCCATGTAGAACCCACCTTCAGATTTTTAGGCCAAGCGGAAAAGAGAAAAGGTAACCCTTATGCCGGTAAAGCAGGTGAGTCTAATTCTCAGTGTCTTCCACGGAATAGAGCAAAGAAAATGATGGAGAGCGCATGATAATGGAAAGCTCAGTGACGAGCTTCTCTTCTTCCAAATACCTTTAAAGATTAGCTTATTGTATATTTTACTTCAAAACAACAGAGAGTAATTTCAGCATCTCGTTTGGCAAAGCCTCTTGGCTTAGAGTGAATATTAATGCATTTGCAGTCTGACAAAGTGTTCAGGGTACAGACGCATAACTTAATCAGGCCAACAGAGTCTGTTTACATTGCTGTTTCCAACTGGCCGATAACACAGGGTTTCAGATCTACACAGGCTTAGGGGACAGACATTATAATGCCATTATATTGAGAAATAAACACACACCAGCCAAATTAGGAGCGATCCTAATGTTTCTGTATTCAATCTATTACCTCGAATGGCATTGTTTGCGTGTTAAACATATAGCTGTTTTTCCTCTCTGCCCTTTCGGCTGTCCTTGGGCCAATTTGCCCCCCCTCCCCCCGAGATTCTGGTATTTAGAAAAAAAAAAAAGCTCACAGGAGAACCTTTTAAGAAACTTCATGTTGCAATAGAGAAAGGCTGTACCTGTTACCTTTCCCTCCTAATAGGCCAGAAGACCTGCTTACTCAGAACACACACCACGGTGTGTGTTTTCACTACTGAGACTGAACAGCTCAGCCTTCCTTCCCTACACACCTTTGACTACAGGCAGGGACCGGTTTGGCACCTGCAAGCCTAGCAACCAAACCTCGGGGCTCCTTTGGAAGCAGTTATTCCCGAACCAGCCAATTAATCAGGCTAGACGTGTTGACTCTCCCCTGGGGCCACATTCAGAGCCTGCTCTTCATTCCATTCAGCAGTTTTTATTTTCTGTACATTATTTAAGAATTTTTCCAGCTATGGAGCTGTCCAGAACCCAGCTCCAAAATGAAGAGGGTATCCCTTTATTTGAAATGATAGAAGACTCAGAATCTCTATGAAATAAAGAAATAGGGGCGCCTGGGTGGCTCAGTCGGTTAAGTGACCGACTTCAGCTCAGGTCATGATCTCAGGTTGTGAGTTCAAGCCCCGTGTCGGGCTCTGTGCTGACCGCTCAGAGGCTGGAGCCTGCTTCAGATTCTGTCTCCCTCTCTCTCTGACCCTCCCCTGCTCATGCTCTCTCAATCTCTGTCTCAAAAATAAATATAAATATTTAGAAAAAATTTTTTTAAATAATCAAAGAGGTGAAAGAGTATCCTCTGACATCCCAGCACTGATCGGCTTCCCATGTGAAGGGGGAGACATAAAGAGGGCTGAGCTGAAGACAGTGGCACAACAGAAATTGTGGCTAACCAGGCAGTCGTAAAAGACTTGCATGAAGCACTTGGCCTTCATCTTGCTGCAAAGGAACACCACCAAAGACATTTTTAGGTGGAGGAGTGTTCCCAGGCAACACGTGCCAACAGGAGAACAGGAGGAAGGGTGAGAGCAAAATAAACCACGGTGAGAAGTTTACGTCAGCCCATAAACGCTTACGTTTATAATGATAATATAATCACGTTAATAATGATAATAATCAGAGCACCTGGGTGGCTCAGTGGGTTAAGTGTCTGACTCTTGATTTCGGCTCAGGTCACGACCTCAGGGCTCATGGCTTCGAACCCTGCGTCTGGCTGTGCGCCGAAGGTGTGGGGCCTGCTTGGGATTCTCTCTCTCCCCCCTCTCTCTGCCCCTCCCCCGCTTGTGCACATGCACACGGGCTCTCTCTCTGTCTTAAAAGAAATAAATAAAAACATTAAAAAAATAAAGTGTTTAAAAAATAATAATTGTAAATAAAGCCTCTGAAAGTATGAGGTAAAGATGCTGGCTACACCTTAATTAAGTGTCTTCTAGAAACAAGTCCAAGGCTTTAATGAACCAGAACATCAGATATGGCATCTTTTGAGTTTTTCCTTAAATCAAGAAATGCAGATAGAAGGATTTAAAGTCCCAGGGTCGCTAAGAAATTAGTGGAAAGTCTAGACTTGCTTTTTCATTCCCTCAACGTTGTAATGTAGAAATGTGAATGTTACCTTATTTATACTATTTACCTGTTTGTATGTGTTGAATGAATGAATGAAAGACCACACCCCCCCCATGGTTCCAGGTGCTCATGGGTAAATGCGCTCTTAGCTGGAACTGGGAACAGAACAACTGGTGTCTTTTATTTTGACACACAAAAACTGACCAGATTGATGGACCAGAGAGATTAAACGATATTTAAAAACCCACAACTTTCAATCAAATTTCTGTGGGAAACCACGCAAGATGTGTTTTCATTTGAATATCAAGAAGGGGTGCCCACTCACCCCCACAATATTGCTAACAGGTCATGGTGCAAAACTCAGGACACCTGCGTTCTAGTTACTGTTCCACCTTTAACTGATCATGTGATCTTGGGCCCCCACTTGCTTCATCTTTAAAAAAATAAGATGCTCCCGTGGTGCCTGGGTGGCTCAGTCGGTTAAGCGTCTGCCTCCCGGTTTTGGCTCAGGTCATGATCTCATGGTTCGTGAGATCAAGCCCACCATGGGGCTCAGCACTGACAGCACAGAGCCTGTCTCTGTCTCCCTCTTTCTCTGTCTGCCCCCCCCCCACTCTTGTGCTTGTGTGCATTCTCTCTCTCTCTCTCTCAAAATAAATAAACTTAAAAAAAAAAAAAAAGGATGTTCTCTATGGTCCCTTTTGGCTAAAATTATGGCCCTTTGAGCCGTAATTCAGAATGTGAAAGGTGAGTCCACAAAGCAGCAGTGACGAATCCAGGAAGTGTGAAGTATGCCCCCATCCCGCAGGAGATCGTCTCCTCGTTAGGCTTCAAAATACATTTAGCTGAAAATACATAACCAATGAAACATCGAAGACTATGGATCCGTTCCAAACAAGAGGGTAGCCACTAAACGTAGGGGGCGCTCAGAGGAGAAAAAGCTCCCTAGAAGCTGGGATGGTGAGAAAGCGCCTCCAACGTGTGTGTTCCTACACTCAGAATCTGGAGAAGGCATTCATTCCAGTTGGAGACGTTACAGGAGGGAGCAAGAACGCAAAAACAGGAAAGCCCGATGTGGAGAAATTTCCCAGGCAGAGTTGTGAATCTAGAACCTCACGGGCTGAGCAGCACATAAAACCTTCCTATCAGTGAACCGCGACCTCAGAGTACCAGTCATAGCTAGAAGGTGACCTGTAGGACGGCAGGGACATCTCCCTCCTGTTCCTACCGTGGTCCGGCAACTCCAAGAGTCTTCCCTTGTGTTACAGCCGGCGGGCCATTGGGCACACACTGCGTTCAATGCTTGTTTAAGAGGTCCAGAATTTAGCGATGGGGAAGGAGTGTTAAAACCTATAATATAAATTTCTATTTCTGTTTCTATTTTAATTTATACCCGCCGTTTTATTTTACATATTGGAATAGCATAGGAGAGCTATGCTAGGAGAGCCCTTCATGATTTTTTCTCTTAAGTGGATGTTCTAGTTACGTCTAGTTCTAGATGCGTGATTTTACTGTCCCGATAGTCCTTTCTTCACTCTCATGTTTCAGCATACACCTAGAGAGACCTAACTATGAATGTCCCACGTCAGCACTGAACTGTGTTTGCATTTCCTCATGTACCTTTTCTTTGTTTAATAGCATGTACTTATGTAAACTTCACTACACTTTCATCATTGTTCTGGGACTTGTTTTTCCACTCCCAATTAACTGTTGTCCTTTAGTTGGGAGAGACATTGAGGGGATACAGGCTTGAGCAGGCATACCACATTTAAAATGTTAAGTAACAGCAGAATGAAGTTTGTTGAAGGAGCATTGAGAGCATAAGTCATACGCTGGCAGAAATGGTTGGGTGAATGAGGTGAGATTATATCATTTCTTGGGTTTGCTGATGGCTGTCCTTTGGAAGGTCATTTTTGTGTGGTTTCCTTTGTTATTGAAGCAGACCAAATGACGCAGGGATTCATTTTTAATTATAAAATGTAGGTGGGGGGCACCCGGGAGGCTCAGTCGGTTAAGCGTCCAACTTGGCTCAAGTTAAGCAGTTAAGCATCCATTTCGGCTCAGGTCATGATCTCATGATTCATGGGATTCTCTTTTCCTCTCTCTCTGCCCACCCCCCCACCCCCTGTCTCTCAAAATAAATGACTAAACTTAAAAAAATAAAACATAGGGATTTATGTTTTTCCCTTGAATGCAATTCACAGGAAATTCACAGGAATTCACAGGCAAGTAGAGAATGCGGACAATCTAATCCCCTTTGGATGGCCAACTACATAACTCTCTTCTGGGGGACCAGATAGTTTGTCAATGGAGGTTTTTGTTTGTGTTTTTCATGATAATGATCATGATGTTAAAGAGAAGAAAGGAGACATTTCCAAAGCACATCTTTAAAACAACAATTCTCCCATAACTGGGGAGTCCTGGGGTTCACTGGGGAAAATCCACCTTCTCCTGAGACACAATCATTTTGCTTTCTGTACCCTTCATCTAATTAGCAACAGAAGAAGCTGTTTTCTAGATCGTGGAACCCAAAGCATTATTAAAACTCTCATTTTGGAGGCAGGAAGAAGTTTAACGTGCAGAATCTTAAAACCTAGAGAGCAGGTCCAGAGCATGGTCCAGCTAGATGGGCCACATCACAGTGGTGTGAGGTGAAGTGATCTGTCTCTGATTTTGATGGAGTGAAGGGATCATGGAAACACTTCCTGGATGCTAAAGAGTGCTAAGCAAATACTTGCAAAGCACAGTCTACACACATTCAAATAGGCAAATGTCCAAGCATGTGCAGATAGGAGGCAATCTCCCCGTAGCTGGAGGCTTAGAAAATGAAAAACAAATGACCCCAAAGAAGTCACGGCCAATTACCACTGATGAAACGTACCACTGAATGTACATGTGGAAGTGAATTCTTTAACCCTGGAAGAACTAAAACATTTGTTTCTAAAAGTGTTCAGCCCAAACTAGGTATTCTCGTGGCTTGGGGATAAGGATCATCCAGATCAAAAGTATGCAAACTTCTGTCAAGCATCCCATCACCTGGAGGGGTTGTTAAAATACAGGTTGCAGGCAAGAGGTAGTAACTTCCAGGTGGAATTTAACAGTCTGCATTTCTAGCAGGCTCTTGGGACCAACATATACAGCAAGCACACCTCTGCATAATCCCAGTCTCCCACAAAATATGGAACAGGATTATTTACTGACAAAAGCTGATGTTTTGGGCATCTAATATGCCATAAGTTGAATTAGAGGAGGGGTGTAGGAGAGAGATTAAAAAACAAGAACGAGGGGCACCTGGGTGGCTCAGCATCCGACTCTTGATTTCGGCTCAGGTCATGATCTCATGGTTCGTGGGCTTGAGCTCTGCGTTGGGTTCTATTCTGAGCCTGATCGGGATTCTCTCTCTCCCTCTCTCTCTCTGCCTCTCTCCTGCTCACACATGCTCTCTCTCTCTAAATAAATAAATAAATAAACTAAAAAAAAAAAAAAAAAGAAAATACAACCAAGAGGAAAAAAAAAAAAGAGAGAGAGAAAGAGAGAAAAAAAGGCAGAAAATACCAAATCTTGGTGCAGGTGTGAAACACCCTGAACCTCATGTACTGCTGGTCAAAGTGGGAATGGACACAACTCTGGAAAATGCAGTATCTACCAAAGTTGAGCACAGGCAGGTCCTACGACCCAGTGATGCCTTTCCCGGGGATTTCATCAATAGAAGTGCATACACGTTTATCAAAGGACATGCAAGTCAATATTCGCTGCAGCCATATTCACAGCAGACCCTAACGCCCACCAACCCAAATGCCATCAGGGTTTCTCAGCCTTGGGACTACTGGCACTTTAGGTTGAACGTGCCTTGTTGTGGGGGCTGTCCCTTGCATTGTAGGATGTTTAGCGGTATCTCTGGCCTCTACCCACTAAGTGCCAGTAGCCTCCTTGCCCCCCTCCCACCCCACCGCAAGTGGTGACAACCAAAAATAGTTCCAGATATCGCCAAATGGTCCCTGGGAGGCAAAATCATCCCTCCTCACCTCATGCACCTCCTTCTGTCTACACAGCAATGAGAATGAAAAAATATAGCTGCCTGAAAAAAAAAAAAAATATATATATATATATATAACTGCCTGCCACACAAAACGTGAATCTCACAGACACAACACCGAGCAAAAAAAGCCAGACAGAAAAAGAGTACATGTCGTTATTTCCATGTTAATGAAGAACAAAAAAAGGTGAAAGTAATCTATGGTGTTAGACATCAGGGTAGTGACTGGGATCCTGGTCACGTTCTGTGTTTAGATGGTTGTTACTTGGGTGTGTTTTGTCAGTGACACCGCACTGAGCCCAACACTCCTTACTGATCTGTGCACTTTCCTATGTTATAAAATTCTTCACCAAGAATGAATGAATGAATGAATGAATGAAATGAGTCATGGTCCTTCTGCCAGAAAAACTCTGCCAGGTGAACCTTCCAGGTGAGTGGGGATCAGGAGTCCTGGAATAACGAACGCTCACGAGTTATCATCGCCTGTGGCCAAATACTCTCCAGTACCACGTACTGGAGCCCCCTTACTTGTTCCTTAAGCAACCTGACTGCTAAGGGGGTTCCCCCTCTGGCTCCTGACACCAGCCCACCTGCCCGACGTGGAATTGACGCTCAAGAACCTCCCGGTCTGGGGTCACTCGGTGAGGAGGGGTGACCCAGGGCTGGAATGTGAGTCGTTGTGCCATCCTGCGCCTCTGCACGCAGGCCCCCGAATGGCATCAGTACCCGGATGTGCCCGATCGCTTCATCCTCCTCCGTTCTGACTTGGGGACACCAGGTGCTCAGATCTTGTCTCATGCTTCCTGGATCCCCAGCCCTTCGCAGTTCTCAGACACCTGCTGTCCCGGTGACTTTTGCCAAGTTTCTTTCTTTCTTTTTTTTTTTTTTTTTTTTAATTTAAGCTTTCCTTTCACAGGAAGACTAAGCCTGAGGCCATCCACATGACTGATATATTGACAGGGGTTTGATACACTATTGCAAGAATTCTGCCAGAATCAGTCACCAGTTTTACCAAAACATGCCCCTGCTCCACAACTTGAATAATGGAGTCGAACAGCTTTCATTTGGCCCTTTTATTGTTATTGGCCCATATATATATTTTTTTTATTTTTATTTTTATTTTATTTTGAGGGAGAGAGAGCACAGGGGAGGGGCAGAGAGAGGGGGGAGAGAGAGAATCCCAAGCAGGCTCTGTGCTGACAGTGCAAAGCCTGACATGGGGCTTGATCTCATGAACCATGAGATCATGACCTAGGCCAAAATCAAGAGTCAGATGCTTAACCCACTGAGCCACCCAGGCACCCCTTTATATATATATATATATATATATTTATTTAGTGGGGGTGGAGAACACAAGCAGGGGAGGGGGCAAAGAGAGAGGGACAGAGGATCTGAAGCAGGCTCTGCACGGACAGGCTGACAGCAGGGAACCCGATGTGGGGCTTGAACTCACGAACCGCGAGATCATGACCTGAACCGAAGTTGGACGGTCAACTGACTGAGCCACCCAGGCACCCCCGTTGATATACTTTTAAGGATTTTATTCGTAAGTAACCTCTACACCCAATGTGGGGCTCGAATTCCCAGCCCTGAGATCAAGAGTCACATGCTCTCCGGACTGAGCCAGCCAGACACCCCTCCATTTGGCCCTTGTAGATCCCTCCCTCTGTTCTCCACCCTGTAAGAAGGCTGACATACAGGGTCAAGCAGCTCTGGCTCCCATTGGGTTTGCCAATGAGGGCACAAGACAGGGCTCAAGTGGCTGGCTCCCCAGCTCTTTTCTTGCCATCTTCAGTAGGAGAGCTGCCTCCTTTGACTGAAGTTCTTCTCAAAGGGCCCCTGGCCACAGCACTTTTTTCCAACCACTCCTTTCAGGTCGAGAAATGGTAATAGTTCCGCTATTACTGGCCCTCGGTTTTGTAATACCCCTTAGAGTTTCCCTCCACTCTGCCCACACCTTCAGAAATAGTCCCTGTGGTAAGTCTTTCTTGCTTAGCCTAATTTCTAAGTACAATGTGGGTTTCCTGCTGGGTCGCTGACCCATACAACACTGATAAAGATAATACTTGAGATGACACTCGGCAGGTGCCAAGTCGTCGGTCAGCATTTCACAGAGAGCATCATTCAAGGCTCACAGCAACTCTGCAAAGTAAGCACCGTAATTAGCCCCATTTTACAGATGAGCAAGTGAGACTCAGAGAGGCCCAACATATTACCAAAGCTCATGATGTCAGGTAGAGTTGGAGCCAAACTTTGTGTTTTACATATTGACGTACTGAACGGCCTCCCAAAACAACTAAGTTTATGAAAGTATCAAAATTCATTCCGAGCTCCCGGTCTCTCCCAGGGGCTAAAGCTACAGCCAGGGGGGAGGTGGATCCTGGGAGCACGTTGTGGGGTGGGCATTTCAGCTAAGCACCCCGAGGAGGACTGATTTCCCAGGGCGGGAGCGAGGAAATCCGTGAAGGCACTGAGGCGAACCAGGGCTGGGTTCCTCACTGCTAGGGAAGGAAGTGGCGGGAAGAAACCCCGTGTTGTTGGATTGGCACTGGAGATCTCAGTGTGAACTTGTGGTTGTAATATCTATTTGGAAACCTAAACTATAGACGGGCATGTGCGTGTGAATATGTGAATGACTTGGAGTACCTGTTCGAGAATGCACATGCGTGTGTGTGTGTCATGCGCGTAGACCGATGTTATGCCTACACACACGTGCAATTTTTTCTAGCTCAGAGCCCTGAAAGGACGGAGAAGTAATCATGCGCTTGAGGGCCCAGACCGTGGCTTCTAAATATCGTTCTCTATGAAATGGAACTGGGTTCCTTGAAGAAAATGACTGGTTCCAAGACAGGTTAAATGCAAGGAAGGAAGTTCTCAAAGAATCACGGTGTTGAAGGGACACAACAGCCAGCTTGAAGGAGCCCCCGTTGGCTAAGCCTGGGATCATTTCAGCAGAAAGATAACTACAAGTTGTAGTGGATTGGAACCCAGTGAGTGAAATGGGAATCCGTGTTCACAGGGATATGAACAAACAAACACACGGGAAGAAGAGAAGGCTCTACCTTATAGATGAATGTCAACTAACGTGTTTCCACAGCATTATTTCTTTGGTATCTCTACCCAAGAGGCATAACTTGAATCTAATCATGAGGAAACATCAGGACTGCACTCTTCGAAAATGGTTAAGATGTGAGAGGACACCGACAGACGGAGAAATTGTTTCAAATTTGAGGAGATTAAAGAGGTAGGACTGCTAGGGCAGCTTGAGAGTGTTGATCAGATGCCAGGTTTATGAAGGACATTTTTAGGATAACCAGTAAGACTGGAATAGGGTCTGTGGTTGAAAGAGTGGTGATGTGTCATTGGATCATTGTGCTGGAGCACGTAGGAGAGTATCTTTTGGTTAGGTTTTTTTTTAAAAAGGTTTTAATTCCAGTAGAGTTCACATACACTCTTGTATTAGTTTCAGGTGCACAATAGAGTGATTCAACGATTCAACGGTTTTACCCAGCGCTCATCACAGGTGCAATCCTTAATCCCCATCACCCATTTCACCCATTCTCCCATCCACCTTCCCTCTGGTGACCATCAGTTCTCTTTAATTAAGAGTTTGGTTTTTGGTTCTCCTCTCTCTCTCTCTCTCTCTCTCTCTCTCTCTCTCTTTTTCCCCCAGTCATGTTTCCATTAAATACCCTGCTTCAGGGGCGCCTGGGTGGCTCAGTCAGTTAAGCGTCCGACTTCAGCTCAGGTCATGATCTCGCGGTTTGTGAGTTCGAGCCCCGCGTCAGGCTCTGTGCTGACAGCTCAGAGCCTGGAGCCTGCTTCGGATTCAGTGTCTCCCTCTCCCTCTGCGCCTCCCCTGCTCACGCTCTGTCTCTCTCAATAATACATAAACGTTAAAAAAACAAATTTTAAATACACTGCTTCAGCTGTGGGAGCTCTTACAGGCAGCATGGTGGATTAGACCGATCCTGAATTAAAGGTCAAACAAACCTAGATTAAATCACTTTACCTTCTGAGGCCTCAGTTTCCACATCTGCAAGTTCCAAGTAATGATATCTCCCTCCCTCAGAGGATTTTTGTGGCACTTAAATGACTCACTCAATGAAGCCTCAATGTCAAGTCTTTCTGCTTTCTCCTTGAGAAAGCATTTGGTCTACAGAATTTCTTCTTTGATACAATGTGCATTACTGACGTCAACAAAACTGCCAATGTTGGGGCTGTCCAGAATGTGGAAATATCCCCATTTTGTGGAATTAACAGAGGATAATGATGCTACCTGAAGATCGACGCTCCGTTACTGGATTCAGCTCTTCCCTACATTTTACGAACAACTGGAAATCTTGCCCCTCTGAGATTCTGAAATGTAGGCTCTACTGTGTGATGCTTTATTAAGGGAATACTTTTCCGCAGTTTCTACCCCATGACATATATTGAAAACAATGATTTGTCTGGCACCAGTTTAAAAATATATATGTGTATATATATATATATATATACACACACACACATATATATATATACATATATATATACACACACGTGTATATATATATATATACACACATATATATATATACACACGTGTGTATATATATATATACACACATATATATACACACACGTGTGTATATATATATATATATACACGTGTGTGTATATATATATATACGTGTATATATATATACGTGTATATATATATACACACACGTGTATGTATATATATATATATATATATATATACACATATAAACATGCAGCTTGTCTGTGACCACCGCCAGCCCACTGGCACACACAGGCACAGCTGTGAGCACAAACCATAACCAGGAGAGAGGTTGCTGTTACAGGAGACAGTTCGGGAAGAAGCTAAAAGCACGCTACACACTTTGGAAAAAGGCCCAGCTGTTTCCAGCTGCACTGTGCATTTGGCTGTGCTGGGTACTATGACCTTCAGAACAAGTCAAGGTCTCTACTCTCAGGACCCACATTTTGTCAATAGCGACCTATCATTGCGTGTTCTTTCATTCCCAATCCTGCTTTGTCATTGATTTCCTTTCCCCTGCTGTCTCAACCTTCCCTTTTATGGCTTCAGAGAGAGTAAACAACCAGAGCCTCAAGCCTCAGCCCTCGCCTGGCTTTTGCCTGATTCATGAGACCGAAGACACTGGAGTCAGACAGAACAGGACTGAGCCCTGTAAAGTCCCAAGAGCTGCTAAAAACAGCTGCACACGGCTCAGCATGTGCATGGAAAATTCTACAAGGGTGGCTTTACCTTCCATAAAAATTGTTACGATCTTTCACCAAGGCAAGAAGGGGGTGAGGCAGGATTGTATGCATTGCAGGAATCTGAAGTTCACTTCATTCCTAATAAGGAGAAAACTACACACAGAGACACATTTACAAATCCTCTGAGGTAAAAAATGGTTATGAAACCCTGTCAGACACCGCCCTAAATTTGTCAAGCTCAGTAACACAAGAATTAGTATTGGAAGCAGTAGACCGATGTGGCTTCAAACAAACCCCCCTCCTGCTTTTCTTGGTGTTCGAATGACAGTGAACACACCCCAAAATGGAGACCACAGCCATCGGGTGACTCTTGAGAAATGGAAGGAACAAAGACTCAAAGCTGTAGAAACTCTAACCAGGACTCCCGTACAAACCCTTCCTCTCACTTCTAGAGAAGAGCAAAGATAAGGACATGGACTGAAATAGCCAACAGGGTTTTATTAGAAAGGAAGGAATTGCAGCCATTCGGTTCTTAAAAAGAAGAGGAATTATGGTTTGCATAAACCCAGAGAAAAAGGGTCATATCACCGCAACCACGTGTTCTAAGAGCGTCTCAATTACATGGGTTGCTTTACTTACTTTTTAAAGGTTTTCTTTTTTTTAAGTGTATTTATTTAAGCAGTCTCTACACCCAACATGGCGCTTGAACTCACGACCAGGGGATCAACATGACTCCACCAGTGGAGCCAGCCAGGTCCCCCGCCATATTTATTTTTTAAAAGAGTCTTAGCCAATTGCTTATCAGAGGATTCAAGAGGCAGAAACCCTAACGCTCTGGCCATGCAATGTGTCCTTAACTCAGTGTTGGACAACTTCATCTCTTAATCCACACCATCTCCAAAATGAATTTAACCATCTTGGCTCTGGTACTTCCACACCAGGTGTCCTTGGGCAAGTACCACAAATTCTCCATACCTCAGTTTCTCCGTCTATAAAATAGGATTGCAATAATACCAAGATTCAAAGAAATAATGTCCAAAAGGGAGTTCATCCTCTCCGAAGAAGATATACCAAAAGCCACCAAGCATGTGTAAAGGCGTTCAACGTTGTTGTTCGTTTGAGTGGGGCAAACCTACACCACAGATATAATTTCACACCCTCTAGAATGGTGTAAATAAAAAAGACAGGCAGTAACAAGGGCTGGTGACGCTGTGGAGTAATTGGAATCCTCACCGACCGCCGGTGGGAACGTGAGAGGTTGCACCTGCTTTGGAAACCAGCTTGACAGCTCCTCAAAGTGCCAAACAAAGAGTTACCATATGGATCGGCAATCTCACTCTTGGAATCTACTCAGGAGAAAAGAAAGTACATGTCTATACAAAGACTCGTTCGGGAATGTTCACAGTAGCATCATTCCTAGGGGCCAAAGGGTGGACACAACCCAAATGTTCTATCAACGGATGAATACACAGAATGTGTTATAACCATATTATGGAATAGTAGGTCGTCCATATAAAGGAGTAAAGTACTGATTCAAAATAGCACACAAAGTAGAAAGGGCCCGACATGACAAAACACATATCATTTGATTTATATTTAATGTCCAAAAAAGGCATACCCAGGCAGACAGAAAAGTGGGGTTTGGGTGTGGAAATAGAAAGTGGCCTTAAATGCACACGAGGTGACGAAAATAATCTAAATTAGGCTGGGGTCATGGTTGCACATCTCTATAAACATCCTAAAACTCATTGAGTTGAAGACTTGAAATGGGGGAATTTGGTGCTTCGAGGTGTGTGAACTGGATGGCTGAATTGCATACCTCGATTTTGCGATATGTAAATACTGCCTCAAAGAAGCTGTGAATTTAGGGGAAGAGAAAAGGTTATCTGTCCAGTTCCTGACATTGTAAGGACTCACGGCTTCTGGAAAGGCTTCACAGCACCTAAACCCAGGGTTGACAAAGCAGCTGGCAATTTCCATCAGACTCTTGTAGGCTGTCCAGACATGGACAGTAGGAAACTTCTGGATTTGCCTGAAAGCAACACCCTATTTATTTCATAGTGACAACATAAGGTGAATTAAATTCAATCTGACACCCAGCTTTGTGTGGGTTGAGGCTGGCAAAAAGGTAAAGCCCTCAGGACCCTCCAGGCCTGCATTCCATGAGGCCAGGCAGCTGCTAAAATGACAAAACCAAAGAAGATAAGGGCTATCTATTTGGCAAAAACAGAGCAGCCGGGGCACAGAGGACAAAGGTGGATTCGGCCTGGGGCTGGGGCTTGTCAAAGGTTCACAGCGATGGTACAACTCAGCTCCACCCTTCAAAGAAAATCAGGATTTTTCCAGGCAAAGAAGGGCCCAGGGGAAGATCTGGCATGAAGGCCAAGGGGCCTGTTTGGGGCCTTACAATTACACAGAGAATTCAAGTTGTAGTCAAATATCTTTGACTATATTTTCTGGATATTTTATTTATTTTTTATATAAAGTTTATTTTTAAGAGAGAGAGCACAGGAGGGGCAGAGAGAGAGGAGGAGAGAGGATCCCAAGGGGGCTCCACACTGACAGCACAGAGCACAATGCGGGGCTCGAACTCACAAACCTGGAGATTACAGCCTGAGCCGAAGTCGGAAGCTTAACCGACTAAGCCACCCAGGCGCCCTTATTTTCTGGATATTTTAAAACAAAGCCTCTCAAGGCCAAAATGAGTCTGGCGAACTCCCTTCATTGTTGATTTCACTTTTCCAGACCCAAACTGAAAGGCACAACTTCCATCTCCAAAATGCATAAAGAGGGTAAATTATGCTGACCTTAGCAATCCGATGGCTAAGAACTCCCACAGGCCAACTGCACTCCCAGGAATGTTTTCCAGTGGATTCAGCATAGGCTTATCCTTTGGAAAAGGAGATGGGAAGTTGGGGGACAGGACCCCTGCCTTGTGGACTGCTTAAAAGCTGAACCAGAACTGAAAAGAAAATAAACTTTCTGCAAAGCTTAAGAATTGTCGTCATCTGATACCACATTATACCTTTTATGGCTACCATTAACAACTTAGGCAACAACAGGTGTTGGCGTGGATGCGGAGAAAGAGGATCTCTTTTGCGTTGTTGGTAGCGATGCAAGCTGGGGCAGCCACTCTGGGAAACAGTGTGGAGGTTCCTCAAAAAACTAAAAATAGAACTACCCTACGACCCAGCAATTGCACTAGTAGGCATTTGTCCACGGGACACAGGTGTGCTGTTTCGAAGGGACACATGCACCCCCATGTTTATAGCAGCACTATCGACAAGAGCCGAAGGATGGAAAGAGCCCAGATGTCCATCGGTGGATGAATGGATAAAGAAGATGTGGTACATATGTACAATGGAGTATTACTCGGCAAGCAAAAAGAATGAAATCTTGCCATTTGCAACTACGTGGGTGGAACTGGAGGGTATTATGCTCAGTGAAATTAGTCAGAGAAAGACAAATATCCTACGGCTTCACTCATATGAGGACTTTAAGAGACTAAACAGATGAACATAAAGGAAGGGAAGCAAAAATAATATAAAAACAGGGAGGGGGACAAAACAGAAGAGACTCGTAAATATGGAGAACAAACAGAGGGTTACTGGCGGTGGTGGGGAGTGGGAAAGGGGATGGGCTAAAGGCGGCATTAAGGGGCACTAAGGAAGCTACTCCTGAAATCATTGTTGCACTAGATGCTAACTAATTTGGATGTAAATTTAAAAAATTAAATTAAGAAATGGAAAAAAAATGTGAAAAAAAAAAAGGATTGTCCTCATCTGTAGAAAATCTTGTATTAGACAAGCTCAACAGGGCTCCTCTGTCCGACTCATCCTCTCCTCAGTCAACATTATATGGGAACTCTGCAGAATGATAAGGCTAGACACATGTCTCAGTCCTGGTGCCAATCATTGAGTTCACGTTCTCACATCTGGGGCACGTGTGGTAGGTGGGAGCCTGAGATCCACGCATTTAGTTAAAATGCAGGGAGGAGACAGAATCCACCCAGGAGTAGAGTTGGTGGGGAGGGTGACTGCCTCTGTGGGGGAGGAAAGGAGAAGGGAAACTTCTCTGAGGAAGTGACATATCAGCTGAATCTTAAGAAGTGCCGAGCACGAACAGGGAGAGTGAAGAACATTCCAGAACAAGGGGATGGTACCCTGCAAGGGTGGAGAGACCATTTGTCTTTGGACCAATCTCGATGACAGAAGCCTGGCAGAGTGGGAGGCTTTCAACCAGTCATGGAACCCTCCTTCCTAATAAGAGGAAAGAGAAACCAACTTCTTAAGGCTCTACACATTTGACATGGCTAAGAAAAGCTACAGCTGGGGGAGGGGGAGGGTCACCTCGTGGGCCACAGACCCCATTTCTAGCAAAATATCCCTGCACCTTCCAAACCAAACGTTCATGGTTTTTGGGTTTGTTTGTTTTTTTTAATTTGTTTCTTTGTTTGTTTGTTGTCACACACAGAAGTTTTGGAATAGTAACATTCAACCTTCAAAAATCAGTATCTAAGAAGTTAGTCTGTGTCCCCTCTTTTTGAACACTGAGTTCCTACAATGTGCCAGATCCTTCCAACAGGCTGACAAGGAGCCAAGATGTCTGCTTTAAATCCCACCAGCAAATAGCAGCCACCTCTGACACCCCGGGGTAAACAGATCTTTGGATCATTTATTCAACGCACTTCACAGACCTCTTAAGTCTGGAATGCATTCTAATTGACCCCTGACTCCAGTTCTGTGAGGCCTGATGGCCCTTACTTTTTCTCTCTTCAATCTACTTTGATCTTCCTCGGTATAAAATTAAGATGAGTCGCCGAAGAAAGAGATGTAATTTCTGAACATTAAGTATTCATAATATTTTCATTACATTGATTAAGTCCAAATATTAGTATCTTAATTTAATGAAGTTAGGGTCATGTCTCTGGTTCTTCCTCAGAAATCCCAGAAGATGGCATAATTAGCAAAGCAAGCTTGTTCATGTACATCATCATTATTAGGCCAACTATTTTTGAGAGTAATACTTGGGGCTATGTAAAATGCACATTAATCAACTAAACTACATCGTAGGGCAATTTCTGATTTGCAGAAATTATAATCTTTTTAAAAACTCAAAAAAAAAAAAAAAAGCCAGTCAAAATCTCCAGCGGTCCTTGGTTCCGTTGGGTCATCAGAAGCAAGTAAGCTTGTTATTCCATAACTTAAAACATAGAAGACACTGTATTTCTAGGTGCCCTGTTCCTATCAGGGTGAAACTGGCAAGATGACACAGGTCTGAATTATCTATCCTCTTGAGAGAAAAGAACCGGGAAAAAATAGCCTAACTTCATGAGGAAGGATAAATAGAAAATTCAGGAGAGAATATGAGCCACAGAACACCCCAAGAACAAATCCATTGATCAGGGAAGGAGGGCAGGCAAAAATGCAGCACAGATGGGACCATTCACAGGTTGCAAACTACTTCCCCCTGACGTGCCCCCATCTCTTCTGGAGAAAAAAAACCCTGATACTAGCATTTCCTTGGTTATCTACATAAAGGTGAGGTCTGTCACACCATTTATCCTCTTCTCAAGAGACCACATTTCCTTGAAAAGAACCGATTCCCCATTCACCGATTCCCTTTCCTGTAAGTTGACAAAAATTGGTATTTTCTAACAGATACATGAAGAGATTGTTCAAGCTACTTGTAAGGCTTACCTCCCCAAACTTTCCTCCCCCTGCAAGCCCACCCCTTACGCCCAGTGGATCTTGGAAGCTCCGTGAACATAATGCGTTTGAGGAACACGAATTCGGTCTGGGTCTAGAAGATATCAGCCCAGTCACTGGGGGCACAAGCATGAGTTCGCAGGACCGTCGTGACTCAGATCCGCTCTTCCCTGACTCTCTCAAGAGCTTGGCATCTCAACATCGCATTTCTATAAAGACTGGAACTAAAGAGATCAGTCAATCTCAGATAACGGTGGAGTCAAGCTAGTATGGAATCGACAGCAACAGGCCTCCCCTACCAAGGGCATTGGGGTACATGGAGGACACAGAAAACCATCAGCTCTGGTCCATAGGCTGGCTCCAGGGGGAGAGAAAAATGAGAAGCAGGGAGTCTGCCTTCCAGGTCCGCGATCTCCAGTTTTCTTCCTTTCTCTGTTTCATCCCCCCCAGGCACCATGACATTCCTTTCCGACCCCCACCCCCCACCCCGTCTCCACCAAAACCTGCTGTCAGGTTTCTTTTTTTCACTCATTCAGGTTATAAGGTGAATTCCAAAGAAACTCCCACGGAATCATATTACGAATGCTCCTTTGTAGCAAGTGAGGCAGAAATCATTGGTCACTTTTTAAATCTTTAAATCCAAGGAATATTGGACCAGTGCAACACCCCCTAAAAGTCCCTATCCCAGGCAAAACCACGCAACCCAGGTGAGCAACTCAGAAGTAATTCAGAAGGCAAGTGGAGGTGTCTCCAGATGGATCTTTTCCACAACTGGAAATCATGCCCAGCTATGTCAGAGGATTAAGAGGGTGCCATCTTGTTGCGGACTGGAATAAAGAAAAGAGGTGGGGGAGGAGAGAGTTTAGAGGGGGGCGGGAGATGGAGGTAGAGAGAGGAAGCAGGAAGGGCAGGAAGCCCTGACTTCACAACAGCTTGTGAAATTTATTAGGCAACTTCTTTATTTTTTTAAATTTCTATTTATTGGGGGTGGCGGGTGGGGCAATCACTTCAAGACCACACGCGAACCCCCTTTCTGTGGCCCTTTTGTCCTCCTGAGCACCTTCTCCTCTGGACTAGGCACAAGTTCTTACCTTCTGAGGCTTCCCAGAGGACCTGCCGCTCCTTAAGGAACTTACTATATGGACAGGGGGGCCACGTCTCGTTTTGCGCTTTAAGCCACATGACGCAGCCACCCGGGTCACGCTGACTGCAGCAACTTGGGACCCAGACGAAGGTCAGTCATCTATAGAGAAGGCCGGGGCACCCTATGAAGTGATGCGAAATGAGAACAGAGATGCTCACCGTGCCGTTCCCACGTGACGCAAAGCAAGACTCTGGGTGTATCTGAAGGGGACACAGTGAGAAATTGGTATAAACAGAACCGCACAGGCTCTGGCAGCAGAGTGGAAAGACGCAGAAAGTATAAGCCATGGGGCAGGGGGCACCGGAGAGGAGTGGAAGCTCTGAGGCAGGGGTAGGAATTTCAGATAAGGAAGAAGAAGCAGGCAAAGCAAAGGAAGGGAACAGGGATGAAGACGCTGGGACACAAGCGTGGCTGACTTCTCAGCGTTGCTGCGATGGCGTTGCTATCATCCGACCATTTTACCCAGAGTGGGGAGGGCGCCTGGTACAGGTACACCCGTTACCGTAGCTCCCAGCCACGTGTCCAAATGATATTTGGGGTATACGGGGTTAAACAGAATATATTACTTAAATTAATGGCACCTGTTGATTTTTCTTGCTCTCTAATGTGGCTGCTGGAAAATCTAAAACTACATTTATGGGGGCACCTGGCTGGCTCAGTCAGTTAGGCGTCCGACTTTGGCTCAGGTCATGATCTCACGGTTCGTGGGTTCGAGCCCCGCGTCGGGCTCTGTGCGGACAGCTCAGAGCCTGGAGCCTGCTTCGGATTCTACGTCTCCCATCTCTCTCTGCCTCTCCCCCCCCCCACACACACACTCTCTCTCTCTCTTAAAAATAAACGGGGCGCCTGGGTGGCTCAGTCGGTTAAGCGGCTGACTTCGGCTCAGGTCACGATCTCGCGGTCCGTGAGTTCGAGCCCCGCGTCGGGCTCTGTGCGGACAGCTCAGAGCCTGGAGCCTGTTGCGGATTCTGTGTCTCCCTCTCTCTGACCCTCCCCGTTCATGCTCTGTCTCTCTCTGTCTCAAAAATAAATAAACGTTAAAAAAAAAATTAAAAAAAAATAAATAAACATTAAAAAATAAAAATAAAATAAAATTACATTTATGGCTCACAGTATATTTCTACTGGGTGGCGTTGCTCTAGTTCCCCATGAGGCCATTTTGTCTGTGAGATTTCTTTCCCCTGACCTATGACTTCTTTGAGAAGCCTAATAAGCCCCCAATCACTACAGTCCACTACAATAATCTTAAAATGTCCTAAACGACCAACCACCAATTCGTATGTCAACTAGAAGTACCCTCAAAATCGAACGGACTCGGACTTCCACACAGCAAGAGCAGTGGTTAAACAAGACAGCCACTTAAGTTTTCGGTTCCCTTCCCTCCTCATGACCAAGCACTCTACTCAGGCCCGCTCCAGGGAAGGGACGCTGGCTTCCAGAAAGGATCCGACATACACATAAGACAGAAACGACTTCAAGGGCTCACTCCTCTACATTTTTGAAAAGCATGGAGCAGCACATTTGTTTTCCATTGTTTCACTGATCTGTAACTGCTAACCAGAGGTGTAAAAGTCCATCTCCAACAGATAAATCAGGTTGAGAAGCTGGGGTGTCTGCTTAGAATCCTCCTTTAGCATCACAGACCCTCGGAGTGGAAAAGACAAGGCCATCTTGTCTAACACTTGATAAATGAGGCGCCTTTACAGCATTTCTCCTTCTCTGTGTCTCCATGTCCCTTGGGCTTGTGCACCACTGAGGAAACTACCCATTCTAATCCCAGACTGATGGGTTTTTATATCTCCCACCACTAACCCTGGATTCTTCTCCCAAATGCACAAATCTTTTCATTATGTGATAACGATTCTTCTTCAAATCTTTTTCAGATCGCATATGTTTTTGTTTGTCTTAGTCCTTTGTAGAGAAAAAAATGGGGTTTGGCCTTTTTCCAAAGCTATCTTTGGAAGCCGCTTTGTCAATGCCTCCCTTAAAGCATGGTGATTATACCTGAACAGTGTGCATCATACTTGATCCTAGCAACATGTGAGAGAGAAGTGGGGCTTTTACCTCCTTCATTCTGGACACTGAATTCCACATAGACAACTATATGGTCATGACTCCCCCACCACACTTTCTTGAGTCCTGATTTCTTTTATCTCTACAACGTCACGTCTTCCAGCTTTTGGAAAACCACATTTTAAAAAACATTCTATGCGATATCACCTCACACCTGCTTGAATGGCAGTTTATCAAAGGACAAGAAATACCAAGTCTTGACGAGGATGTGGAGAAAAGGGAACCTTCTTGTACTGTCGGTAAGACTGTAAGTTGGTGCAGCCACCAGGGAAAACAATATGGAGGTTCCTCCAAAAATTAAAAATAAAACTATCCTATGATCCAGCAATCCACTTCTAGATATTTATCCAAAAAAAACAAAAACACTAGACGAAAAAGATATGGCAGTCCATGTTCACTGCAGCATTATTTACGACAGCCAAGACATGGAAACAACCTAAGTATCCGTAAGTGGACGCATGGATAAATAAATAAATGTCGTCGAGGTCCATCCATGTTGTCACGAATGGCCAGATTTCATTCTTTTCTCTTTTTTTATGGCTGAGTAACATTTATATATAAAAAATATATATTTAAATATATATTTAATATATAAAATATATTTATATATAATATATAGATTATGTTTATATGTTAATATATTTAAATATATGTTATATTTTTATGTAAATATATACATAATATATAAATAATATAGTTATTACTTATATCTATTTATATATTATATAAAAATATAAATAACATATTTTTAAATATATATTTAAATTTATATATATATTAATATTTTTTTATATATAAATGTTACTCAGCCATAAAAAAAATAGAAAAGAAAGAAATCTTGCCATTCGTGACAACGTGGATGGACCTTGAAGACATTATGCTAAATGAAATAAGTCAGACAAAGAAAGACAAATACCATATAATCTTATTTATATGTGGAATCTGGGAAAAACAACACCACCCCCACCAACAAAACAGTCACAGATACAGAGACCAGATTTATGGTTTCCAGAGATGGGGTGGGGGGTGGGTAGGCAAAATGGGTAAAGGTGGTCAAAAGTTGCAAACTTCCAGTTTTAAAATAAATAAGTTTGGAGGGCGTCCAGCATGGTGACTGTCGTTAATGACAGCATTTTGTATTGTGGGGGCCGAGGACAGTCCACTCCAAAATGTGCCATTTTGGCATTTTGATTGTTTTGAATAAAAGTTACTTAAGAGTCAGTGCAAAAACAACATCCTGACCCTCCCCTCTCCCCTTTGTGCCCAGAAAGCAGGAAGTAAATCTCCCATGTGAAAGCTACTTTCCCTGTATCAGGAGATGAAGATACATCCTTATCAACAGAGGTAGGAAATTCAGAGCTGAGAAGAATATATAAACAAACCTTGGTACTTCTATTCATTCACTATCTCAGCCCAAATCCTGTTTAGAATTTCTTACTGATTGAAGCTCCCCAAAATAAGTTTTCTTTGTCCTGTCAATTCCTCACAGATTTATTGTCTCTTTGTCTAAAATGTATAAAAGCTGGATGCCCTCGTCATTTCTCTGGGTCTCACTTTCATTACTGGGTCTCTTCATGCCGTAATTAAATTTTGGGTTTTTTTTCCCCCCTTCCCCTTAATTCCTCGCATGTCAAATGAATTTTTAGACCAGCCAGAAGAACTTTGAAGAGAAGAGGTAAATTTTTTCCTCTCCGACAATATATTTGAAAATTGCTATTCAGAAAGCTCTTAAAAGTTCTCATCACACATACAAACAAGTTCTCACCACGGGAAAAATAAAATTTATAGTGGTAACCATTTTGCAATATCTACAAACAGTAAGCCATGCTTTACAGCCGAGACTAATAGGTTATATATCAATTATACCTCAATTAAAAATAAATCTTAGGGGCACCTGGGTGGCTCAGTTGGTTAAGTGTCTGACTTCGGCTCAGGTCGTGATCTCACGGTTCGTGAGTTCAAACCCCACATCAGGCTCTGTGCTGACAGCTCAGAGCCTGGAGCCTGCCTGCTTCGGATTCTGTGTCTCCTTCTCTCTCTGCCCCTCCCCCACTCACACTGTCTCTGTCTCTCAAAAATAAATAAACATTGAAAAAAATTTTTCTTTTAAATAAAAATTTTAAAAAATCTTAAAAATAAATAAAGAGGTTGTTTTCAAGTGGTTGGGGAGAAAAAACAGGTTTCTAGGTCTATGAAGTTTTGTATAACAACGTCTAAAACAGGCACCTGGTTCGCAGCCCTGGGCGTCTCTGAGAATTACCTGGACACGGAATGAATGAACATTTAAGGCGAGGTCCACCCAGGTGGTCAGGCCCTTTGGGAAATGGTACTTGGCCTTAATGAAGCAACAAGCTCAAGAAACCGTGAATCTGATCGTCATATTGATTCCAGTTGCTTTTCCCTTGGCTGTGAATCTGAATTCCTATTTTGATTTGAACTAGCAGGACTGAATCAGTTCAGTGTCAACAACTTGAGATCATTCAACTCACTTAGAATGTGGACCAAAGGGAAGGTACAGTTAATTTAGTAACCACTGAGAGCTGATTGAAATCAAGTTAAAGGAATACCAGGCTTACGAGACCTGGTTTATACAATTGGCAGGATCGCGTGCTAGCTGGGTACCTTGAGCACATTCATGCAATCACATTCCTTTAAGCCCCTCTAAATGTCTGGTTTGATTCCAGGAAAGAACTTGCAAATAAAAAATTTTGAAGTCGTCCCCTGCTCCCATGTTGAAAGGATGGGAATTTGCAACAGGAGCAAAAGTATTATTAAAATGCCCGAGGGTGCCTGGGTGGCTCAGTTGGTTAGGCGACCGACTTCGGCTCAGGTCACGATCTCACTGTTTGTGAGTTCCAGCCCCGCGTCGGGCTCTGTGCTGACAGCTCAGAGCCTGGAGCCTGCTTCGGATTCTGTGTCTCCCCCTCTCTCTGCCCCCTCCCCTGCTCACACTCCGTGTCTCTCTGTCAAAAATAAATAAACGTTAAAAATTAAAAAAAAAAAAAAGTGTCCGAACTGCCATGCAAATTTACTTTATGAGCTTTATTCCCGATTGTAAATAACATCACCCTTAAAGGAGAATTGGGTTTGACCTTTTATAGGCACAGCCAGCTTCGCCCTCAACCCTTTGGCCTGTCTCGAGACTGCCCCACACATTTGAAGTGAGTCTACGAATCCAAAAAGGCAGCGTGGCATAGCAGCAAAATCAAGTCAGACGGTTGAGCTCTAGCTCTGCCCTGCTCATCACTATGTCTCAGTTTCCTCATCTGTGGCATGGAGATGAGTCGGATCATGAGTTACATCTGGGAGCAGAACTGCTGGAAAGATTTTTTGATTAACATTTAAAACGGTAACGGTCTTCCCCATTCAACATTTTTTATTTTTTTATTTTTTTATTTTTTTATTTTTATTTTTTTTTATTCAGTACCGATCGTGCAACGTTTACTCACAAGAACAAAAGTTAAGAGACACACTCGTACCTGGAATCCTATTGAGCGTCACCCAGAAATGTTCATCGGGGCTATAGGTGTCCTTGGACCAGGAAAGCAAGTCGAGTGCGTGCTGATCTTGGAGGACAAAGTTGGCGAATTCCCTCGTGAGGGCCACATAGGCAGTGCCGAAGTAAATGGTCATGTTGTGAGGAGGTGGAGTTTTTAATTTTGTCGTTTTAATCACGTAGGAGTTTTTTTGGTGTAATAGCTCTCGGTGGACATATTTAGTCCGTCCGATAACATGACTGGGGGCAGCACCCCCGGGGTAATGTTTTTCCCTTTAAATCCTTTCAGATACTGAACTATCTCCTTGTTGGTTTTCAGGGGGAAATCTTGCCCGCACATGTTGATGGCGTACCTCCATGGCACCTCGGAGGCCGCGAGATCTTTGATGCAGTTCAGGTCGGCCTGGAGCCTGGAAATCCCACCATAGACCACTGGCTCCATTTTAGAAGCCAGAAAAGCATTTGGGAAGCAGTTTAGTAATTGCTTCACCGCATTTTTAAATGTATCCGTCGCCTTTTCATCCACGTGAACACAGTAGACATTTTGGGGCATGTAAATCGCCCTAAAGAGTCTCTCAAAAGTGCCAAAGTCTTTGTGGATGGTCACTGTGTAAGCCAAAGGGAACCCCGCTTCTTCCTTAGAGAGCGTTTCTGTTATATAGTGACTTTGAGCCATGTAGTCATAACAGGTAGATTCACGGAAGGTAGTTTTCAGGGCATTCTCTGTTGGGTAAAATAACTTCCCCTTAAAAATCTGATGACAGACTTCTGCTAACAGCGAGGCATTGGACAGAGATGCCCTCAGAAAATGCTTATCCTCCCTTAACTCGTTCTTATAAACAAATACAAAGATCAGGGCCATGATAAGAGACACACTAAAAAGACAATGCTTCCAAGAGACCATCATTCAAAGCCAGAAAGTGAGTAAATGCCTCTTGAGATCGGATCAGAGTGTAGATATATTTAACTTACATTGCCTCCGGAATCCGTAAATCATCCTCTGGGAACTCGCAATTCTGATCGACTGCTCTGGGCCCTTCCAGGAGACGGTTTTGTCCTTTTTCTTTCTTCCTTTCCGGCTCATTCGCGGCTGTGTTTCATTTCAACCTCTCTATGACACATTTCTGAAGTAGCTCCTGGGGACATCTGCTCTGCTCTCTCTCCGGTGAACCTGCCACCTGTTACCACACGAAAACCAGCTGCCTCAGGAAGATTCTGATTCTGATGTGTCCCCCCGTCCCCACATTAAAATCACCGAAGGGTGAGGTCACCATTCCGCAAGTGATCCCTCTAAGATTTCTACCGTAGCTTCTTCTCCCGGACAAAGGTTGCCCACTATGTCAGCTCCCCAACTTCCTGTTAATCATTGCGTTCAACTGACTGACTTTGTTTGCTTAAACAGCACTGCCAAGTTAAAAGCTTCAGCTCTAAGCATGTGAACACTGCCTGGAGAGACACTCTGTCAATAAATATTTAGTGCTTAAAAATTAATTGCTTAACCCTGTCTTTTTCCACACACACACCCTCCTCCCTATATTGGCCGGCTGTGCTATTTTAGCAAGGCATATGACTGGCTGCTGAGCCAAATTCTTTCCAGGGCTTAATTTTCTCTGCGGCGAGGTGAGGTCCTTTAAAAGGTACATTAGCAAACTTACGTCACCGCCTAACTTACTACACAAAGCGACTGGGGGGACTTGGTGAATAAAGGTTAATTTAAAAAAAAAAAAAAAGCCACCCCCAAAAGGAACAGTTGTGGTTACCCAGAAATTGTGTCAAGGCTAAAACTGAAGTTAGTGAAATGTCAGGTTGATTTCACACCCGGCCCAAGTTGGGCACCCTTGGAGTAGACTGACGCCCCGAGAGGTAGGAGAGAAAGGTTGTCTCGGTCTGGGAGGTTCCAGAACTCAAGGAGAGAGGCTTTGCAAACGAACGAGTGCTTCCAAAGGAGTATCCCTGTGTAAAAAAATGAATTTTACCGCCTTCATAGGTCAGTCATGAGACAACATATAAAGAGTTCATGGCCACGCCCAGCGACACCCAGGGCTGCAGAGAGGAGAGGGAACAAAAGCCCCCTTCCCCGTCATGAGTCAAGAAAATGACGCAATCATCACTTCTCCTTTGCAACCTTTTTTACACTTCCCTTATTCTTTGCTCCGTGAGTCTATGCCAGTTAGATGATCTGTCAAAGACAGCAGGGATCACTTTTACTTTATTTGGTAGCTTGATGCATGTGGGGGTGAGAGCGTGCCGCGCCCACTCAACAGAAGTTAGCGCCGCACTCGCATCTCTCTTGTCTGTTTCTGGCTCCCACCATCCTCTGCCCGGGCTAGACGATCAAATATTTATTGATCGAGAGAGCTCTAGTTTTCATTTCCCTGTTTCCCTGATCACATTAGTGTGAGATTCCAAGTATTAAGGATTTCTCATCTTTGTGTATGTACACGTGGGTACAGCCGACGTCTCTATTTTCTCAATGCATCTTCGTTATAAATACCACATAATAGGGGCGCCTGGGTGGCTCAGTCGGTTAAGCATCCGACTTCGGCTCGGGTCACGATCGCACAGCCGGTGGGTTCGAGCCCCGCGTCGGGCTCTGTGCTGACAGCTCAGAGCCTGGAGCCTGCTTCGGATTCTGTATCTCCCTCTCTGTCTCTTAAAAATAAATAAACATTAAAAAAATTTTTTTTTCTAAAAGACAGCATAATATTTTAGACTGCTTTGTAAACACAGTGTTTTCATGTCAGGCAGTCTATTTACCTCTTGCCCATAGACGGACACGTTCTGACTTTTCCTGAGAACACCAGGGCGATGCCCGTGTGCAGCCCGTGTCTTGCGTTTACTATCATTGCCACGGGGCCACCGGGTCCTCATTGAGCATTGTCTTCCCCATCTTCACCTTAGAACACAAGACTGGAGTTAGTATCTCGTGTTGTTTTTCCCACCCCAGTTGAAAGCTGACGCGCTGAGGAGGTGATTGTCAATTTTATTTTGTAAGCCTCAGGAGCAGGAAACGATGATAGGGCCATTCTTGTGGAAATTCTCCAGAACTAGGTGAGTCAAGTCTTACTTGTTTTCTAAATCCAGTTCTAGAGCATGATTCAGATGCATACAGTCTTGTCAATAGGACCCAAAATAGAATTGGATCAACCCAAATACCTGTTTACATAATATTTCTTGTGTGCTTAACGGCCTAAGCCACCCAGGCACCGCCCCGGGAAATGCATGTCTTTTCTTTCCTTTTGTTTTTTCTTTTCTGTTCTTCAAAAATTGTATTGGCTTGTGTTTCCTTCAATGTGCCCTTTTAAGTTTTATTCACTGAAAACTTGTATGAAAAAAAATGTTTTTTTATTACTTACTTTATTTATTGTTTAATTTATATCCAAGTTAGTTAGCATACAGTGCAACAATGATTTCAGGAGTAGATTCGAGAATACCCCTTATCTGTTTAGCCCACAACCCCTCCAGCAGCCCTCTGTTTGTTCTCCATATTTATGAGTCTCTTCTGTTGTGTCCCCCTCCCTGTTTTTATATTATTTTTGCTTCCCTTCCTTTATGTTATCTGTTCAGTATCTTAAATTCCTCATATGAGTGAAGTCATATAATATTTGTCTTTCTCTAATTTCGCTTAGCATAATACACTCCAATTCCATCCACGTTGTTGCAAATGGCAAGATTTCATTCTTTTTGATTGCCAAGTAATACTCCATTGTGTATATATACCACATCTTCTTTATCCATTCATCCATCGATGGACATTTGGGCTCTTTCCATACTTTGGCTATTGTCGATAGTGCTGCTATAAACATGGGGGTGCATGTGTCCCTTCGAAACAGTACCCCTGTATCCCGTGGATAAATGCCTAGCAGTGCAATTGCTGGGTCGTAGGGTAGTTCTATTTTTAATTTTTTGAGCAACCTCCATACTGTTTTCCGGAGTGGCTGCACCAGCTTGCATTCCCACCAGCAGTGCAAAAGAGATCCTTTCTCTGCATTCTCACCAACATCTGTCGTTGCCGGAGTTGTTAACGTTAGCCATTCTGACAGGGGTGAGGTGGTATCTCATTGTGGTTTGGATTTGTACGGAAATGCATCTCTAACGGCTGGCTGACTTTTCTCTGAATCTACAGCTCCCTGAATTTATAGTTGCAGAGCGAAGAACATTTATAATTTAGTGCTTTGCTGCAGTTGAATCCTTAATTGCACCTCACCTGAACTTTTTGGCACTGTTACAAAGCCCGCTGATGCCAGAGAAGCATTCACAGTTATGTAAAATAGAATCTTCAACAATGCTAAACATTTTTAAGGACTAGTATCAGGGCTCCTGGGCGGCTCAGTTGGTTAAGCATCCGCCTCTTGATTTCGGCTCAGGTCATGATCTCACGGTTTGTGAGTTTGGGCCCCGTGTTGGACTCCAGCACAGAGCCTGCTCGGGATTCACTCTCTCCCGCTCTCTGCCCCTTCCCCTCTCGTTCACATACTCTCTCTCGAAATAAACATTAAAAAAATAAAGAAAGAACTAGTCCCAATCGGTTTTGGTTTGTTTTTCATCAACCCAGTCTATCTGATGCTCTCTCTCCTTCTTGGTGCTCATGTAGGAAACGTGGGAAACGCTGGTTCTGATCCTCCCGGTTTTCCTGAGACCCCGTGCAACGTGCACCATTCATTCTCTTAAGTCCTGAGCTCTGATGCATTTGCGTTTGTGCGAAATAATAGAAGGGAGTGGTAATGGGTGACCAGAAAGAACAGATGATTCTCCATCCCAGCTTGAGCATTAGATCGACGTTCATGTCCCAAATTCTAAGTTGGAGGCAGCGACTGGGTGGGATGGAGTTCTGAAAAACGTGGGAACCAGTACAGACCTGTGGCTTGGTCACTCAATAAATTGCAGGGTGCATATTTGTGTCCCACAGTTCAACCTATGCTTGCTTTGTTAGTATTACACGTACTATAAATTCTCACCCCCGGACATCAATGAATTTCTGTTCCTCTAAGAAAACTGCACTTAGAGTGTAATCTCAGCAACTGTCTGTAGAAGGGAGCAGAAGGGCTTCGTTTCTACGGAGGTGGATAAGCTGTCATGATCTTCACCTTACTTGTTTTGGGGGCCACATGATGCCCAAAGCGCTTTCTGCGTAGTATCGTCGTGACATCACCTCTGCGCCCAAGTGAGAAAAACCAGGGAAGCCACATGGAGACTTGCTCGGAATCTACGAAAGCCTGGGTGAGGTCGCAGGAAACAAGCGTCTTGGATTAAGTTGGTTTTACGTGCACTTGACATTTTGCCCTTTTTCACTCTTCCAGCTCTTGCCCTGCCTTGGCTCTCCTCTCTTCCTCTTCTGTCTTCCTCTATTTATTTGTGTATTTACTATCGTTAAACTCAGGACCCTGTTTAATCCTCATCAGTGCTTTTTTTCTAACCACAGGAAATAGCCTGAAGCAACAGGGCTTTAAATAGACAAAAAGAGCCCGGGCTCGCAAGTCAGAAAGTCTCCAGTTGGACCAACGCCAACGTGGACAGCTTGGAGCCCCTGAACGACACATTTAGTCTCACACTTCACAGCTTCCTTGTGGGTAAATTTGAGAAAACACCCTTGTAGCTGTTCTAACTCCCAACGGCTGCTTCCTTCCTAGCCATGTCACCCGCACCTCCGAGTCTTGGTTTTTCATATCCCAAATCTAGGCAACATCAACCTCCTGGTGGAGCTGAGAGGATTCTAGAAGGAATACAGCACCCAGCTCGGGGCTGGCCGGAGGCATCAGACCTTGAGGGAAAGGCTTGGAAAAGCAGGGTGCAGAGAGGAAATGAGGAAGGCTGTGGTAGTTTATTTAACACAGAATAACTGGACATAGGATAGTGTGGAAAGGCATGGAAAAGCTGGTTCTTTTCAAGCACTCAATTAAATATCACTGGGACAATGCAGAGCTGAGGAAACATGTTGAAAAGTGAACAGCACTTCAATAGTGTCAAGTTGAGTCTCTGAGCCCAAACACTTTCCAGCTCATTTGCACACGAAGAGATAATGGGCAACCCTCAGTTTCAATGCCAGGGGCCAACGGAGGAGTCTGAGCCCACGGACTTCGGATGTTTGAACAGCCGGACCTCCCCCCAGTTCAGAAAATCCTCAGGTTTGGGTTCTGGTTGGATTTTAGAGGTTGGGTGTCAGGAGAGAAAATAGAACAGGGGTCCGTCCAATCCTGGTGCCTTTCTAGATTTCTCTGCTTTCTCTTTTCTGCTCTATTCCTCAGAAAGTCATCAATTTGATTTTGAAGTTAGAGGAACGTAAGGCCTCTGCTGCAGCAAGTGATCCTACGACAGGGGAGACCCTGTGCTTCTGATCACTGAGAATAACAGGCTGAAAGAGCATAGCCTCCCTTCTTCCGACTGCAATATGCTGTTCGATCAGAACAGAGTGCAAAGAAGTGAGCCCCTCATCTGTAGGACGCCCGGACACTGGAGTTACAGGGTCCCCGTTTTTAATTCCCAAAGCCCACAGTCTACAAGAAACTCTTTAATGCCTATTCCCTCTTTGGCCAATACCCCATTGGATGGGAAAAACCTTCTTGGGGCATCTGAGTGGCTCAGTCGGTTGAGCATCTGACTCCTGATTTCCGCTCCGGTCATGATTCCAGGTCGGGGGATTGAGCCCTGCGTCAGGCTCCGCGCTGAGCGTGGAACCTGCTTATGATTCTCTCCCTCTCTCTCTTTGCCCCTCTCCCCCACTCGTGTGCGTGCTCTCGCTCGAAAAACAAAAACCTTCTTTACAAGAGGTCAAAGGCTTTGTAGAGAGCAAGATGGAGTCACTCACGTCAAGTAGTGAGGCGATCAGGAAAGCAGCCAAGAGTGCTGCAGCTAAGACCAGATACCCCCCCAGTGCAGCACGGACTGACAGGACGAAGGATGGTTAATTCGTAAGGCTACACGAACCTGGAAGAACCAGAGCTGATCATCAATAGGATCAGAAGAGGCCTGCAAAGGCCCGAGACTGATTAAACTCTTAAAAAGGAAGGGCTCTCGTGGCAAATTGCCCAATGCTCCACACGTCGGCTCTTACACGTCCGACCGCGTTTGAAAGGCAACTGCCACCACAGGCTGTGTGCCTGGTCGATCTCTGAACGCGACAGACATCCTCCGCTGTGGTACACACCGAGAGCTGACCCAGACCAGACCAAGGCGTCACCCCAACGGCGCGCCCTCGGATTGACTTCAAGCGTGGTTTCTTTTGTGTCGTATTCCGTATTGCATCCTGTTTGTTGCGTGACTTTGTACCGTGCTTTGTTTCGTGTGCTGGGGTGGAAGCCAAGTCAAATTTGCGGTGAAACGTCCGGGAGTTTAGAATCCCGAACCTGCTTTACAAGTATGTTCACCTCGCCTCAGGATTGAATAAAGCCAACGTTGTAGAAAGACACAACCTCAGGACGCGCCTTTCTAACGAGCTCGCCACGGGCCCAGCTTGCAAAAATAAGAAAAATAGAACAGTAGCTCCACGTTTGGCAAAACCCCAACTTACTGAGTGGATCCGTCTGTGGTTCTGGGAGACGGATTGTCGTAGAAATCACTTGCAAAACTACGTTCTTTTTCTAGCTGGTCCAGCGTTCCATTTCAGTGATCCTTATTCTCAGCTGAAGTTTATACCTCACAGGAATGTTGTGGGGACTGATTAAGTAAAGTACGTTTTAACCACCAGACGGTGCCAAGCATTTTATTAAATTCTGGAAACACTTTCCCCTTGCCTCAAGGAAACCGGGGCACATAATGTAAACCATTAAATTAGAAATGAGTGTTGTCCTTTAATAAAAACTTTAAAGTTGTAATTAAACATATATGGACACCAACGATTTACCAAGACAAATGAAAAATCACAGTCCCCAGGAAGAACATCACATAATGAAACACCACGCTAACCCGAGCTGTTCTTTGAGAAACCCTGAGGAATGGAAATCCCATGTACCACTATCAAAGGGCTCATTCACTTGTTCAACATGTTTTGTGGATTTCCTTTAGGCCAGGCAGGATGCTATGTTCTGGAAATATACAACGTAAAGGCAGCCCACACGAGTACAATCGTATGGGATCGTACACGGCTCTCAGGATGAAATCGAGGTAACTCGGGGCTCCTGGGTGGCTTGGTCGGTTGCGCTTAGACTTCGGCTCAGATCACGATCTCGTGGGTTGTGAGTTCGAGCCCTTTGTCGGGCTTGCTGCTCAGCGTAGAGTTGCTTTGGACCTTCTCTTCCCCCTGCCCCTGCCTCTGTCCCTATCCCCCTCCCCCACTCATGCTCTCTCTCCCAAAAATAAATAATTTAAAAAATATTTGAAAAAATTTAAATAGAGGTAGTGCAGTGTGCCTCTTCCTTCAATCTCCTCTCTCTGGTCATTTTCCCCAAATTAATCTCTCTCTCTCTCCTTCCCAAGAGGATAAAGTTGCCCAGAAACACCCTACAGCAAATACCTGTTCTCTTTAAGGTAAAGGCAGCCTAACCAAATTACCCTTGGTGTTTAGAAGCAGAATAATAAAAGCTGGAACGTGGCCACACAAAGTTTTGCTCGCCTTTAGTCCCACCCTCAAAGGGCTGGCCTGAGAACACAAGAAGGAACTGTGGCTGGAGCTTTGATGTCTCAAGTTACTGTAATCGGGTTACTACCAGCTGATCCCTTCCCTACAGAATCCCGAAGGGCTTTGAATCTAAGGCTTCCAACCCGAGAGAGGTTATAAGAAGTTGCATAGGGAAATAGTCGTCCTTGATATAACCGGAGCTCCCACGAGGGCTCCCTGAGGTAGGATGCATAAGCATTATTCTCTGGTATTTTTCAGAGACTACCCTCCATTTCCCCCACTCAAAGTTCGCTCTTGCCAGAGAAGGGATTTTGGGGCTCTCTTCACAGATCATTTGTGCTGAAGATTCCCCCTTAAATTTAATTCCGTTGGGAAATCCTATAGTCTCAGATCCACAGTGAGTTCTAAGGGATTTAGATCCGTACTCCTCACACACATCAGCCCACTGAAGGAAGGGGAATCACAAGGAGGCAATTCATAGGAAATGCCCCAGATTAGGAGTTAGGAGGGCAGATTCTACCATCCACGACGCAAATTGTACCTGAACAAGTTACTTCTTCACTCCGAGCCTCAGGCCAGGCAAACAGGAGGGCCTATGTGCTCTTAAGGTACTCTTCCAGGAATGAATTATGATTCACGTTCCAGGGAACAGGCTAGGTGCTATTACGCTTTTACCCAAGTTCCTCTTTTCCCATTAATGGTTAGAAGCAACTTATAAAATCCAATAGGTTTTCAAACTCAAATTTGTAGTAGAGTCAACAGAAGCTAAAGGAATAGCAAATCAGCAATTCTTTCTTTTTTTTAAGTGTATTTATTTATTTTGAGAGGGGGAGTTGGGGGAGGGGCAGAGAGCGAGGGAGAGTGAGAATCCCAAGCAGGCTCCGTGCCTGACTCGGGGCTCAATCTCAAACTGTGAGATCATGACCTGAGCTGAAATCAAGGGTCAGATGCTTGACCGACTGAGTCACCCAGGGGCCCCAGCAATTCTTAAAACAACTTTCTCCTGAAAAGACTAAAAGCAGCCCAACTGTGTGTGTGTGTGTGTGTGTGTGTGTGTGTGTGTGTTTAATGTTTATTTATTTTTGAGAGAGAGAGAGAGAGAAAGAGAGGGGGGGGGGGAGAATGAGAGGGGGAGGGGCAGAGAGAGGGAGACACAGAATGGGAAGCAGGCTCCAGGCTCTGAGCTGTCAGCACAAAGCCTGACATGAGACTCGAATCCAGGAACTGGGAGATCGTGGCCTGAGCCGAAGTCAGATGCTGAACCGACTGAGCCTCCCAGGCGCCCCAAGGAGCCCAACTGTTTTAATAGAATTTTCTCTTGAGTGTAAGGATAATGAGAAATTATTGTCTTTATATACTTATTCCTGTTTTCCATGTTTATAGTCATGGATAATTTTTCTAATCTGAAGAGAAAACTTGTAACTGCTTTGGCTGGTTATCTTTTCCCTCATCCTACACTGTGCTCTGTGTAGACACAGATCTACAGTTCAACTTCCTTATTTGTATTCAACTTCCTCATTAACTTCTTCACAGCCTGGCATTCTGTACCACTTGCAAAAGTATAAAAAACAGAGCCCACTCCGTAGGACTCTTGCTACAGAGGTAAATAAAATGCTTTACGGGAGTCTACATCTTTTACCAACAAAGGAATAAAGTCAACAGATATCTGTATTCGTATACATCGGAGTTTTTCAGACCCTTCCAGCCTATGAAGATGGAAGAGGGGAAGAAGAAGTAGCTCTTCTGAGGGCTAAGGATTGGGTCCTCTCATTTTAAAGAGCCAGTCAAGCCAAATGATGTCAGCCAAATGGATTTTCCATTCCTTGGCGATGACCTAATTACTTCACCATACTCCTTAACAGGTCCCGCCCATTCAAATAACTTCAGGCCTTCCCTGCTCATTAGGAGCTGCATTCTCTCCTCTAAATACCCTTATCATTTCTTCTAGGGACCCACCTAACCTACTTTTCTCCATAATTAGCAAGACAACATTTAAATTCCACGCCCACCACGGAGAAAACTGGTAACTCACAGACACAGAAAAATGGCTAATATGCATTAAAAATTCACCTCCACTGAATTGCAAAGAAAAACAATAGTGCAACTCCTTTGCTCTTTAATTCAAATAGCTTAAAAAAAAATTTTTGTTTTAATGTTTGTTTATTTTTGAGAGAAAGAGAGAGAGAGGGAGACAGTGTGTGAGCAAGGGAGGGGCAGAGAGAGAAGAAGACACAGAATGGGAAGCAGGCTCCAGGCTCTGAGCAGTCAGCACAGAGCCCGATGTGGGGCTTGAACTCACGGACAGTGAGATCATGACCTGAGCCGAAGTCGGACGCTTAAATGACTGAGCCACCCAGGCGCCCCTAATTCAAATAGCTTTTAAAAAGAAATACACAGGAATATCCACGGTTAGCAGAGCTCGATAGCCTTCCCACTGCATCTTTGAAAGTGGAGATGACTTTCTCATCTGCATGAACATAGTAGAAATTTTGAGGTGTACAAATAGTCTCAAAGAGCCTTTCAAATATATTCAAGCCTTTGGGGATAACCACGACCTATACCAAAGAGAACTCAGCTTCACCTTCAGGCAGAGGCTTCAGTAGGTAGTGATTTGAGATCCAGTATTGTTGACAAGTTACGTTTCTCAGTGGTGTTGATGGGATTCAGAACAGCCTGCCCCAAATATGCCTCTTGGGCATATTGATTATTTTGAATTAAGATTGAAAAAAGGTAGTTCAAGAGGAATGCACTGACTCTCCTTTTTCCCCTGAAAGCAGAAGATAAATCTCTCCTGCGAAAGTTACCTTCCTTGTACCAGGAGAAGGGGAGACATTCTTATCACCAGAGGTAAGGAATTGAGGGCCAAGAAGGAAGGCCATATAAGCAAACCTTGTATCTTTGTCACTAATTTACTACCCCAGCCCAAACTTCATCTTCTGAATTCTTCACGTATTCATTATTTCTTTGTCTAAAAGATATAAAAGCTGCCTCCGTGGGTCACTTCTTCGAGTATCAAATTTCTATGAGCTCCCACACCTCTGAAATTAAATGTTTTTCTCCTTGTTCATCTCTCTTATGTCAATTTAATTATTAGACCAGCCAAAGCACCTAGAAGGGAAGAGGGGAAAGTTTTCCTCTCCCCTGCAGTGTCGCTGGTATATTTTCATCCCAGAAGTTTTCCTTTCCTGTCACCATCCTGTCATGGACTTCTGCAAACACTGGAGTAATTTTGAAGTTTGGGGTTTTCCTCATTCGCAGGTATTTTTGTGAAACTAAATTGGCATACAGGAACACAACAGTTACAAAAATGGCTAGAAGCCCTTCAACAAACCCAAACACCTTCACCTTCATTTTCCCCATCATCTCTTTTTATTTTTCCCTTGCTGGACTTCATACCGTTGCTGACGTCAGTCTTCACGTTTATCCTGAGATTGTTGGGAAATCTACTCCCACTTGTGATTTTGAGCAAGAAGAGAAATGGTGCCACTCACTGAAGGGGATCAACCACAAGTCCGCAGCTCCTCTCTTACAAGGAAGGGCGGGAGCAGATCTGAGAACATGAGCCACTGGGGCCGACAGAGCAAGAGCGGGGCAGTGTTGACTACCTTCGTCCAGGTCAACCTCCAGTGAAGACCCTGATGAATCTGTCACAGCTGCCCCTTCCAGGGGGTCTTCCCATGTGGGGGGTCGTTTGTCCATCTTGCAGCCCTTTTACTCCAGAGAGGGCCACCATCACAATCACTGATGTCATCTCTGAATACAAGGGACAGTATATTTCTTCAACTTTGGGCAGTTTCAGCTGTGGTAAGGCAGGTCACTGTTGACATTAATATTGACGGCATCCAGAATTGCTCAATAGCAGCGTTTATCTTTATTTAAAAATAAATATCAAGGGGGGGTGCCTGGGTGGCTCAGTCGGTGTAACGTCTTACTTACTTCGGCTCGGGTCATGATCTCGTGGTCCGTGAGTTCAAGCCCCACCTCAGACTCTGTGCTGACAGTTTGGAGCCTGGAGCCTGCTTCACATTCTGTGTCTCCCTCTCTCTCTGCCCTTCCCCCGCTCATGCTCTGTCTCTGCTCTGTCTCTCTCTCAAAAATGAATAAACATTAAAAAAATTTTTTTTTAAATAAATAAATAAACATCAAGGGGTTACCTGGATGCATCCGACTTCAGCTCAGGTCATGATCTCACGGTTCGTGAGTTTGAGCCCCACAACGGGCTCTGTGTTGTCAGTTCAGAGCCTGGAGCCTGCTTCAGATTCTGTTTCCCTCTTTCTCTGCCCCTCCCCCACTCATGCGCATGCGCGCACGGGCTCTCTCTCTCTCTCTCTCAAATAAATAAACACTAAAAAAATAAATAAATAAAAATAAAAAATAAAAATCAGGAATTCATAGAACTTCAGGACTGGAGGGAGTGTTGCAGATTATTCAGACCAACTCATTCAATTCACGGGGAACACTGACAATGAACTATAGCTAATATTCTTTCACACTCTGGTCTCCATTTTCTCACTGACAACTGGTGAGGTAAGCGTCGACATTATACCCATTTGGCACACCAGTAGGTACCAATGGAAGCCCACATGTACACTGACTTGCCTGGTAGCCAATAATGAGTTAATGGTACCATCGATTCTCAAGTCTAACTCTTCTGACTCCATGGGTCTTCCTCCTGGAATATTCTCTTCCCTACCTTTTCCTGTGGAGTCCTTCCCACCCATCAGGTCCCCGTGGGGCACTACTTCCCTGGTGTCCCTTCCCTATTCTCCCCAGTCTGGGTTAGAAGAACTTCCACCTTCCATATAGGACTTTGTACCCTTCTGATTGCTTGTTTGCTCCACCATTAGCCCATGGAAGGTCCTTCTGTCTACTGATCACTGTATTTTCAGCACCTACCTTATAGTAGACACTCATCATTGAATTAAGTCTGGTGTCTCCTTTTCCCTCTACACAGACTATGGCAGGGGGTGGGGATGGGGCCTCAATGCAGGCTTCCATGTGCTTTTTTACAGCCCGTGAGCTAAGAATCGTTTTACATTCTTAAGCTGTTGCAAGAAAATCTGAAGAAAAAACTGCTTTGTGATGGATGGACATGATAGGAAGTTCACCTTTTAGCGTCCATCAGCAGAGTTTTATTGGAACTCATACATACTCGTTTGTTCACAAATCGGCTCTGGCTGCCTTCCCGTTGCAAGCACAGAGTTGACTGGTTGTAACACAAGCCATCTGACCACCAATGCCTAAGACACTTACTCTCTGGCTTTTGACCAGAAAGTTTGCTGATCCCTCCCCTGTTAATTACTGACGTCTCTAGAAGTCGTATTTTTTTCACGTCAAGATGATTGTTGTGGACTTCGTACAATTTTACAACTTTTGGATTACTTCCCTTGCTTTACTCTTTTTCCTTGTGAATGCTAGAATAACATCATATTTAATAGCAGGGCACGGGTTTTCAAGAGAGGCTTATGTGGTTGTGCTGGTTCCTCGCTGGGTGACCTTGAGCAAGCTGCCTTACCTTTCTGTTTCAGTTTTAGCCTCTGTAAAATAAAGACGATACCAGTAGGGGTTTTTTGTGAGTTAATGAGTTCATAAGCGGCATGCGCTTTGTGCAGACTCTGACACATGGAAAGTATTCTCAAACTGCTGGTTATTATTATCTGCACATGGTCACTTTTATTTTTTTTTAAATTTTTTTTTCAACGTTTTTTATTTATTTTTGGCACAGAGAGAGACAGAGCATGAACGGGGGAGGGGCAGAGAGAGAGGGAGACACAGAATCGGAAACAGGCTCCAGGCTCTGAGCCATCAGCCCAGAGCCTGACGCGGGGCTCGAACTCACGGACCGCGAGATCGTGACCCGGCTGAAGTCGGACGCTTAGCCGACTGCGCCACCCAGGCGCCCCACATGGTCACTTTTAAAGTCTCCCAGCACCCCTAGGGAATGGGAAATTCGTAGCACAGCACTCTGCCTGACTCTGTCGTTCACAGACATTGACAAGATGTGGTGTTGCCACACAATGGCCCTGTACCATGTAGCTTGACATGTCTTTCCTTTCCTCTCCGTTGTTGAAAATCTCATGAATGAGAGGACAAAAGATTTTCAGGCCATTATAGCATTGCGTTCCCCGTTAGAGTGGGCATAACTTGGAGGAAAGAACACGTCTTCAAAGACATAGGAACAGTGCTCAATGGGGCATCGGCGGGGCTCTGGAAAGCGTGTCCCCCTCAAGGTCTCAGTCCCACCAGCCAGCCAAGGGGTCCAGAATGCTATTGAAGAGGTCTCATTAGGAAGCCCATGACTTAAGTGATTTCACCAAGAAGGGTGACACAGCTTTCCTTTCTCCATCTCATTAAGCCATTAGCAACCAATGCCACTCAACAGAGGGTCTGAGAAAATGGGACGAGCAGCAGGTTGGCTTAGCTAGAAGAAAAGCAAGCGAGCTCTGGGGTGTGGGGTGCTATCGGGCATCCTTCATAGTGTGCTGGCAGGAAGGGAAGGCAGGAGGGAATACGAAAGCAGGAAGATGAAGTCTGGGGTCATGCACCATCACTTACGTTATCATGTTCGGAATTAGAGATGCCTTAAACATGCAGTCGTCCCCCAACATCCTAGGTCCACTCACCTCAAAATTCAAGTTTCATCGTAATTATTTTCGTGTCGTTTGACTATTACATTTTCCATTCTAGTGCTTTCTAAGAAAGTTAAACGGCTACAGAAGAGAATAGGAAGGAAGGTAGGGTCATCTTATCCCATGCTGCCGCTTTACACGGGAAAGCAAGGTGCCATCCTGAGAAAGAAAGGGACCTGCCTCAAGTCACAGGGCTATCGAACGCCGGCCCCAAGAGTGCCAGCTGGCCAATGCAGTCAGCCACTTTCCAAAGTGTTTCCTTCCTCTGTCCGACAGAGAAGACTTCAGAAAACAACATTTCACAAGCGCTTGCCTATCCCAGCTCACCCCCCAACGGAAAGACAATTGAACATGGGCTGAGATGATCTTCATAAGATTTGTTCTTATACTCAGTTTCTACCCTCAGAACCCAAGCCAAAGGTAACATTTGTGCTTTTATTTTTTTAAAAAATTTTTTTAACGTTTATTTATTTTTGAGACAGAGAGAGACAGAGCGTGAATGGGGGAGGGTCAGAGAGAGGGAGACACGGAATCTGAAACAGGCTCCAGGCTCCGAGCTGTCAGCACAGAGCCTGACATGGGGCTTGAATCAACGAACTGGGAGATCGTGACCCGAGCCGAAGTCAGACGCTCAACCGACCGAGCCACCCAGGTGCCCAATCTTGTCAGTACAATGTTTCTGGTAAAAACAAGAACGAACCCAGCACACGAGCCCACTTCCACGCATACATTTGATGTCTCCACCGTGAGGTCCCACTGCGGATCTTTTCACCCCTCTCCCCTCCATCACCAGCACTCCGTCCTTCCACGGCTGACAAATGCTTGCATTTCTGTCTGATTGGCTGGAACAGGTGTGCCTGCTGCCCCAGGAAAATCTGACACAGAATCGTTTTCTAACCCCTAGTACTGAGGTCCGAAACCTGTAAGATTCAAATTCTGTCCCTAGTCACTGACGTTGATGACGCGCCAAATCATTTTCCTTCGCGATATAAAAACACACAACATAAAACTTCCTTTCTTCGCCACCTTTAAGCACACAGTACAGAGTGTGAACCATACATCTATTGTGCAACAAAGGTCTAGAACTTTCATCTTACGTAACTGAAACTCTGTACCCACGGAACACTTTCCAAATCGCCACCCCCCCCCCCCCACCGCCTCTGGTAACCACATTCTGCTTTTTGTTTCTATGAATGTGACTACTTTAGATACCGCATGTAACTGATATCTCGCAGTCTCTGTCTTCTTGTGACTGACTTTTTTTCATCAGGTAATGTTTGCCGAAACGTTTTAGCAGGCACCGCTCTATCCAGCAATCACCAGGTGAGGGCCTGGTGCTGGCGAATGTTCCCGGGAATTACTATCATACTAGAGAGTAAAACAACAGAGTAGTTTGTATTTATACAGTGTTTTCACATATATTATGCCATCGTATCATTTCAAGCAGGGTGTTTCGGTCTCAGTTCTGTTGACGTTTGGGGCTGGAAAATTCTATGTTGTGGGGGGCTGTCCTATACACTGCAGGAAGTTTAGCATAAAAATTCTGGCCCATCCATTCTGTGTCTCCCTCTCTCTCTGTGCCTCCCCTGCTCATTCTCTGTCTCCCTCTCTCAAAAATAAATAAACATTAGGAAAAAAAGAAAAAAGAAAAAAGAAGAGCCACCTGGGTGGCTCAGTCCGTTAAGCAAACGACTTTGGCTCAGGTCATGATCTCATGGTTCTTGGGTTAAGCCCCGCGTCGGGCTCTGTGCTGACGGCTCAGAGCCTGGATCCCTGCTTCAGATTCTGTGTCTCCCTCTCTCTCTGCTCCTCCCCTGCTCATTCTCTGTCTCTCTCTGTCTCTCAAAAATAAATAAACATTTAAAAAACGTTGTTTTTTTTTTTTTAATTCTGGCCCATCCACTAGATACAAGTAGCACACCCCCAGCTGTGATAACCAAAAATATTCCCGGACATTGTCAAACGTCCTCTGTGAGGCACCTTGGACAAGTATGCTAATTTCTTTCTTTTTTTTTTTTTTTTGTAATGTTTATTCATTTTTGAGAGGGGGAGAGAGGGAGAGAGAGAGAGTGCAAGTCAGGGAGGGGTAGAGAGAGAGGGAGACACAGAATCCGAAGCAGGTTCCAGGCTCCGAACCGTCAGCACAGAGCCCGACCTGGGGCTCGAACTCACCAGCTGTGAAATTATGACCTGAGCCGAAATCGGACGCTTAACCAACCCAGCCACCCAGGCACCCCCAGTAAGCTAATTTCTAAAAGCCATGAAATGGAGCTAATGTTACCTACTTCACGAGATTTGCATAATGACTAGTAAATACTGAATGAAGCCACCTGGCAAGCAGCAAACACCTAAGAAATGAGTCATCATTTAATAACAATGTTATATAAAAGAGATAAAAGTGATTAGCCGGATATTGATTATGACTCATTAATATGACATTGGACAATAGAAGTTCACTGGACGGGAACTGCCATATTTTTATTCTACGTCTAATTGGGCTCTACTTGTAATTTGCTGTGTGATGTTGGCAAAATCACTGAGTCAGTCCCTCTGGGTCTCAATCCCACCTACTGTTAAGGAGATTAGATAAACTTGCCCCGTGTCCTTCATAAGATTATAATGAGATTAAAATTATATACAAAAAGGAAGGTACTTTGAAAGTTTAAACTGACTACAAATACAGGTCATTGCCATTATGATGTGTTTTTTGTAATGTTTTTAAGGCAATGTTGTGCGCACACCATCGAATCCCCCCATTTGAAGTGTGTGCTTCAGTGGTTTTTACTATATTTACAAGGTCAGACAACCATCACCGCTATCTGATTCAATAACATTTTTATTATCTCCCAGAGAAATCATATGCCTATTAACAGTCACTGCTCTAACTTTCCCCCAACTCAGAGCCCAGCAACCACTAATCTACTTTCTGATTCTATAGATTTGCTTATTCTCAAGGTGTCATATAAAGGGAGTATGATATAAAATTGAATGTGTATAATTTTACGATCATTTATGCAAGAATATTTAGTCAATTTATTGGATAACTTCTCCACAACAGGGATTGAGCTCAATAGGTTCTCAGTGCTTGGGAGACAGGGGTGAGTGATAGATTCTTTCTAGACACACACACACACACACACACACACACATGTACATTGGTTTGTGAATAGTGGTTATCTCTACGTTGTAGGATTACAGGTTTTTTTCAATATACAAACATATTTTATTTAAAATAAACAAAAATGCTTACACAGCTCACCAGGCCCCTTGGAAACAAACTTGTTTGACTGTATTACTGAGCAAAAACAAAGCTGAAACACAAACCCCCTTCTTTTTTGACATGTATTTGGATAGGTAGGTAAGCCACTGCTTGTTTTTTTTAAAAAACTGAGCTTCCCTTAAGACCGGGTCATAGAAGTGTAAACAATGTAAATGAATCCACCATGACCAGCTGTCATATCATATCTATGTCACCTGTGTATTCGGAGATCACACATACACCTGCCAATATACCCGGGAAGGGTTGCTGTATCACAGTTACATTTAAGTTCTTGGCAGGGCAGGAAGGAGGAAGAATAACTTGGAACAAGTTTTACATCCTCTTTAGAACAATTCACTAGTATTCCCTTAAATAACAGGTTACAAGAGAAAGCCTGGAGCGTATCCTTTTCACTTGGCTTTGTTTTGGGTTTTTGTTTGTGATTTACGTAGTTGTTTGAAGCATCTGCCTGTAGTACAATCCCGCCACAAAGTATTAAAGCACGAGATACTGTCAGTGCTTCAACATCTGCATTTTTCAAGTTTTATACTGTGCTACATCCCTAGTATGTCAGCAGCTCTTGAATAATAAAATAATAATAATAATAATAAATGGGTAAAACTCTTCTAAAAATGCAGATGTCTATTACTATAATGGTACCAGGTGGGAAGGAGACAATGAGGGAAGAGAAAAAAGCAAACACGTTCACGTGCAGGGAATGTGGTTCAAGTCCTTGGATTTAAAACAACTTCTCCAGAGAAGCTGGCTATAATGGAATTTCCAGAAAACTTCCTCTGCCCCCACAAAAGGACCAGAAAAGCCCAATCCAAACTATTGAAAAGTAGTTATGAGATGCTGTAAATGATGATCAAAGCAGTCAGAGGGAGAAGGATGAATGTGTCTTCCATTGTAGCATAGCCTTTAAAAAAAAAATTTTTTTTTAATGTTTATTGTTGAGAGACGGAGAGAGACAGAGAATGAGCGTGGGAGGGGCAGAGAGACAGGGAGACACAGAATCCAAAGCAGGCTCCAGGCTCTGAGCCATCAGCACAGAGCACGCGGGGCTCGAACTCACAAACTGCGAGATCGTGACCTGAGCTGAAGTCGGACACTCAACCGACTGAGCCACTCAGGCGCCCCTGTAGCATAACCTCTTTAGCTGTTGGTGGATCAGGAGAAAGCACTGAAGTGCCGAAAGTGCTTTGAAGGATAGGGGTAGAAAAGTGGCGAGCTTGTTAACTGTCGACATCAATAACAGGGCTTCATGGCTAGGAAAATTTTCTAAACAGTAAAATGACTCCAGTATAGCTCTCTCTCTCTCCATTGTTAAACGTGACAGAATTAAAAAAAAAAAAACAAGTACAAGTAGGTATAGTGAAAACTGAAAATTACAAGGCAGAGAACACAAAAGAATCAAGATGATGCTATAACGTTCAACAGTTATTCCAGGAAGCTAGAAAACCTGTTAACTTTGAAAGCCCTAGCAAAATATCATTCTTGTTTATAAATCGCTTATTATCCTAGGACTGCATGTTGAATCCTTTCTTTCCACAGACCGAAGAATCCTACATTCAGCCTTTAAGCATTCTGCATTTCTCTGCCAGTCTTGTCGCTGAGGATCTTGTTCCAGTCGATTTCGGTGGGGGTAGCCGGCTCAAGGCCTTGAATGCGGCATCTGACGTCGTTTTGATGGTTTTCACTAATTGCTGTCTGACGTTCATTTTCTGCACGCTCTACGATTTGAAGAAACTCCTTGGCAGTTCGGACTTCATTCGAAACAGTTCCTGCACCCTGTACACCTTCCTGACTCACCGACTGAACATTGCCATCTTGGTCACAGTGAACCTGAATCTTAAGTACTCCGACCACCTGGGCTGGAGGTGGTGTGGTGGTGAACTTCGGCTCTGATCTCCAACGACCATTCCGGAAGTTCTTAGGCTGCAACGGTGGCTTTCAATACAGGCAATAATGGTCTGTTGCCCATCTATAGTTTTAGCACAAACAGTATGGAAGCCGTTGGGGTAATGATCTTTCACGTAGGCCCTGAAAGCACCATCAGAGGATTCTTTCCAAGACTTCAGACCTCCATCCACATCCTCTGGCTGGGAAGTCACTTGCTTTTTTCTGTAAATGATCGAGCTTAAAGGAAATTTTGGTTCTCGGGTCTAAAAATCTGCTCTTACCCAGGTCACCACGTTCTGTAATTAAGACCTGATCTTCATACCCTTCTATCTTCACAGGAGCGAACTGATCCATGTTATACCGAGCAAATGCATGCGCTGCCCCTTCCCTGAGGAGATTGTCATTATTAGGTAGTAGCCGGACATCGTTGAACACTTCATTAAATTCCCCCTGGTGGTGCCTGAGTGATGAATTTAGCAGCTATGAGTACCTTCTCCACATCCAACGTCCGATCCTCGAAGTCGGCCATCTTGGACTGCTCCGGCCCAGCCAGGCCAGGATTATGGATTATTTTTGTTACTTTCACTCTATTCCAGAGTATGCGTTGCTTTTATTCAGGGGGAAGCATTTTGTTTTGTCTCATTTTTAAGAGGTAAATACTGGAATCCAGAAATATCAAAGTGGAGGTGAGTTTCGCAGAGCACTAAGTGTGGGCCTCCTGTTTCAAAATGACTGTGGATCTGAAATTCCTAAGAGAACTACCCAGAGACTTCTGGTGGCATATATCAATGAGAAGAAAAAGAAATAGTATCTGATTTTTTTTTATTAAGCTCTTTTCTGTGTCCTGGATAATTTGATTCAGTTTAATGAAATTAAGAGATTAGTCAGGAAGAAATAAAACACTGTCTTTCTTTCTACATAGTCTTTCCATAGCTGAGAAAGATTGCTGGGGTGGGGGAGGGTGGGTAGAAGCATTCATTTCCTTTAGTTCTTCCATCTGCCCTCTCCTTGACTTTGACCTCTGGGCCACTGAGTGCAGCACGCAGGCCACCTGTTATATCCTTCCTGGCCAAATGCTTATAGAGTGGAACCCTGGACTGATTAATGAAAACAGTGCTCAAGATCAATCCTTGTTCTATTTTGTTCTGCTGTCTTATATTTCAAATTTAAATGCCTAAAAGTTATTTATCAACTTTTATTGTGGATTACTTCTGCAAAAACAGGTGATCTGAGACATGCTAACTCCCCTTCTCCAAGACTGACAATTCTAACGAATTCTGAGATGCCAGGGGCCCTGCATGGCTCAGTTGGTTAAATGTCTTCAGGTCATAGCCTCATGGTTTGTGAGTTCAAGCCCTGTATCCGGCTCTGTGCCGACAGCTCAGAGCCTGGAGCCTGCTTCTGATTCTGTGTCTCCCTCTCTGTCTCTGCCCTTCCCCTGCTCACACTTTGTCTCTCTAAATAAAGAGAAAATAAAATAAAAAAAGGTTCTGAGATGCCATGTGGTATTCGATCCAGTGTTGTCCAACCTCATTTTTTTTTCCCAATCTAGTTTTTATTTTATTGTGTAAAATATACATAAGATTAAAATGTATAATCCGATGGCATTAAATACACTCAAAATGTTGTTCAACCACCACCACCATTTCCAGAACTTTCTGATCATCCCGAACAGAAATTCTGTACTCATTAAACAATACCTCCCCATCTCCATCCAAGCCCCTGCTAACCTCTCTTCTGCTTTCTGTCGTTATGAATTTGCCCATTCTAGATACCTCATATGAGTGCAACCAAATGATCTTTGCCCTTTGGGGGTTGGCTTCTTTCACTTTGCATGATGTTTTCAAAGCTCATCCATGTTGAGGCATGTGTCAGAATCTCACTCTGTTTTGGCACAATAGTATTGTGTTGTATGTATGTTACATGTTTTGTCTCTTCATTCATCTGTTGATGGACACTTGGGTTGTTTCAAACTTTTGCCTATTGTCAACAATACCTGCAGAAACCACTAAAGTAGAAACAGAAAACGAAAACAGAGGAGGTCTATGGGAAAACAGAAAAAAAAAATCATTGGCGTCAGACTCTCGTTTTGTTAAAAAAAAACAAAACAAAACTGATCACACTGAGCCCGTCAGGCGCCCTGGGAGTTTCTTCAAATGTTAAATATATAACATCTGTAAGACCCACCCATTCCAGTAGTACCATACAGCAGATTCTAATTATTGGAGGGAGTTATTTCTATAAAAGCACCACAAAGTCTGAATTAGCTAACAGGGAATCACTGCTCCTCGAAGAAATACATATATCATACATAAAAGATATAAAGAGATACATATCATATGTGTATATATATGTCACATAGATTATTGTCTTAAATCTTAAAGACAACTCATCCCAGTAGGTTCTATTTTATTTTACAAAAAAGAAAACAAAGTTCAGAAATGTTAAGTGAATGGACTGAGGCTACCCCCCTAACAGGTGCCCGAGTGGGGATTCAATCCCTATTCAACTGACCCCAAGGTCTGGAGCTTTACGTACACCTCTGAACGGTCTGGTCGTCTCTGTTTGACAGAAGAAACAAGAAGGCAGAGCATCAGACAGAGTATTGTCTTGTTTGACTCTGGCTGGGAATGTGCAAGTCTGGAGACTCATTTTTTTTTGCTCTGCACATGTGGGCAGATGACCACGGGTACTGATTTGGGGTTACAAATGTTAGTGAGTAGGTGAATTTGCAAGTATCAAACCCATTAATAAGGAAGAGAAATCAGGGGTGCCTGGGTGGCTCAGTCAGTTAAGTGTCCGACTTTGGCTCGGGTCATGATCTCACGGTTCATGGGTTCGAGCCCCGTATCGGCCTCTGTGCTGACAGCTTGGAGCCCGGAGCCTGCTTTGGACTCTGTGTCTCCTTCTCCCTCTGCCCTTCCCCTACTTGTGCTGTCTCTCTCTCTCTCTCTCTCTCTCTCTCTCTCTCAAAAATAAACATTAAAAAAAATAATGAAGAAAAATCAAAGCATATCTTCATGCATAGTCTGTTCAGGGTATGGCTGAGCAGGGCATCTTTAGTTGTAACAGCAAAAAAAAAATTGGATACAATACAAATGCTCACTAGTCTATTTCCTGTTCTCCTTCATGTCCTACAGGCCCAATTTCTTCCCTAAATCAGCTGTGATATATTAGACACATCCTCTGTCACGTAATACAGATAAGTGGCAAATTATACGGAGAGTAGGATTGAGGAGAGTGATCCCCACTTCTCAAAAGAAACCCAATCTAATTATTCCCACCTCAGGAGCTTAAGTTCAAAACCCCGTTCCCGAGGGTAAGCTGGATTGAGTAACTCATTTCCAAATTACGGAGTATGGAAAGGGAAAAATCATTACTCTACCGTGGAGAAATCTGGCAAACATTACCTTGGCCAAGTGATCAAAATTAACACCTCAGCGTCATTGCATGGACGTCGGGGACTCCCTGATAAGCTGTGATGAGAAGGGCGTTTCACTTCCACCTTCCCCCCAAAACTCAGAATTGCGGGATAATTTAAAGACGATACATCAGACAAATCCAAATTGAGGGACATTCTAGAAAATACCTGGCCAGTATTCCTCAAAATTATCAAGGTCACAAAAACATGGCAGAACAGTAACTCTGAGACCAGAGGGGACCAAGGAGACACGGACAACTCAATGCAATGAAGGTATGATGGGTGGGACTCTGGGTGGAATCAAATAAAGTCTGGAGTTCGGTAGCAATGTATCAGTGTTAATTTCTTAGTTTTGACAAAGGTACTACCAAAGTAACGTGCGATTGTAACATTAGTGGAAAACTAAAACCAGGTGACTGGTTTATAGGAACTCTCTGTACTTTCTTTATAACTATTCTGTAAATTTAAGGTCATTCCAAAATAGAATTTATTTCTTTAAGAAATCGGATTAGTAGCTCTTATTCAGGCAAAAGCAGAGCTCGGACCCTTGTTGCGCAGTGAGATATTTAGGGGCACTGTGGATGCAGCCTGGCTTTCAGACAGGATCCAGCACCGCTGACAGATCCTCTGGTCCTGCATTCAGGTCTCCAAGGTCAAGCCCCAAGTCCAGAGAATGCCAATTGGCTGACATTTAACATTCTGTTGGGGCAGCTTAAACATTGACAGCTTCTAAGTAGAAAATTGTCGTGAGGTCTTTTGAGTCCATAAAGAGAATAAGGGTGGGTGTTCTTTCATTAATTGTGGCATCCATTGATAATCTGATTTGATAACATTCTAGAAAAGTTTGGAATAAAGTACAAAAAAACTGTCTCGGCTTTATTGGGTTGCTGCTCTGGTAAAAAGGGCAGAGTTCTGGGGTGCCTGGGTAACTCAGTAGATGAAGCGTCTGACTCTTGATTTTTGGCTCAGGTCAAGATCTCACATTTGTGGGTTGAAGCCCTGCATAAGGCTCCGGGCTGACAGTGTGGAGCCTGCTTGGGATTCTCTCTCCCTCCCTCTCTTTCTGCCTCTCCCCTACTCATGCTCTCTCTCTCTCTCTCTCAAAATGAATGAATAAACTTACAAAAAAATGTAAGCGGCATTATTCTATGCTAATAACAGTTGTCCTTCTCAGAACAGTAGACAGGTTGTAGAGCTCCAAACAAACGTAAGTTTGGGGAGGAGGCCAATGAGGGCTGTGTGTGCTTGGGGGTGGGCTCCCTGTCCGATGCCGTGGAGACGTAATTCATCTCAAAAGCGTGCAATACAATGACAAAAACAACCCACTCGAGACCCGGCTCTGGAGCATATCATATGCACCTCATAGCACACACAGAGACAGAGGAATATGTATGTACGCATGCTCTGGAGAAAACATGGCTTTTTCATAGTCTAAGGATTCCAGATATTTCTTGCTTTCATTGCCAGAAAGCGCAAGCGATTGCTACTAGCGAACATGGCCTGCGAGAAGTCATTAGCGCTAATCTACCACGGTTGGTACCAGCCTCATGGAGCCAACTAGCCCCGACGACGAGGTCACAGGACTCGAGCCATGTGTACGGTGATCCGAAAACAGCCAAGTAATGAGCAAATGTGAGGAGCCACCTGGCTTTCAGCTGCCAGGACGTGACTTCACAAATAGGTGACTGCTGCTCCATAGGGGCTTTCTAAGGCTGGCCAGGGACCTTAATGATAATCAAGATGCTCCTAGGAGAAGCTACTGTAAATTGAGTTAGCACTTCATTTCATTCAATTAAACTTCCTATTCCACGACTGACGCTTTCATGCGGAGAGCCAAATAAACACCTGATGTATATACACAGATATATACGTATACACACACACACATATACATATACATATATATATATATATGGCATCCAACCCTAAAAGTCATACCTATATATATATACGTATATGTGTGTGTGTGTATACGTATGTATATACGTAAATCTTTTTTTTTTTTATTTGTATACACGTAAATCTTAAAGCAAGACCTAGGCAGCATAAAATGTTCAGAATCCATACAAATGGTTCAGAGCAGGCTTCTCTAGTGACCCACCGTGATTCAGAGCACTATGATGCCCTCTCTGCCTTTCCTGTCAGGTGCTCACTGGGCAGCGAGGAAGGCTGTGACTCTCGATGCCACTTTCTTGCTTTTCTTGAAGCTTTGGGCACGGGCCTCTGCACGTTTTTCCAGCGAAGAAGTCAATGCAGCAGCCCTGAAGCTTTCCAGCCCTTGGGAGGCTCAACTGAGCCGCTGGGGCAGCAAAAGCCCTGAGTGGATCCAGTCAGGCTCAGTCTTTTCCCTTTATCGATGCAGGTGTCAGGAGGGCCCCTTTTTCACTTGACATTTATGGGAAGTAAGATCAATGCTTCCAGAACTAACGGCAATGGAGAATAGGACTGGTGAAGCTTTGAGAGTCCTTTGTGACACTCCTTCCTCACGTCGCCGGTAGATGGGGAGAGCCAGGATTCCACAACAGCTGCCCAACCCTAAGAGACAGGAGACAATCTCTCAGCCATTTTGAAAGGAGGGAATGTAAATGACCACAATTTTCTCAAGCCAAAGTTCAAGTTGGGGCAAGATCAAACTTGTCTGACCATTCCACCCTTCAACTTTGTTTGCATTCCAAGAAGGCAGTTGAGGTTGGTTCTAGAGAACCCACCCTGGGAGGTGGGTGTGGTGAGAACACACTTGAGGAATGTTCCTTCCTTTCCAGGTGCCTCCAGAGATCCCAGATGCAAGTAGAGGTCCCATCCATCCATACAGTGATAGGGAACCAAGGTCCTAGTGCTCCTGAGATCGATGTGAACATGTTAACCTATCAGCCGCACCAGACTGCCTCGGAATCCATTTAGTTGGCTAATTAATTGGAATTCCCCATTAGGATTAGCCATTGCATTCTAGACTAAGCCTGATCAGGACTGGGGCTGCGGGGCCACCCCAGACCAGCTCGCCTCTGCTTTCATGAATAACTTTTCTTTTTTTACCCCAATAGCCTGTCCCTGTGTTGGAAACATCATTAAAGAAATTGTCTACTTACACCTTAGAAACTTTTTTTTTTGCCTTTATCTCACTTTTAATCCTGATTTTTAAAAAATTTTTTTTAATGTTTATTTATTTTTGAGACAGAGAGAGACAGAGTGCAAGTGGGGGAGGGGCAGAGAGAGAGGAAGACACAGAATCTGAAACAGGCTCCAGGCTCTGAGCTGTCAGCACAGAGCCCGACGCGGGGCTCGAACCTACGAACCATGAGATCATGACCTGAGCCGAAGTCGGACGCTTAACCGACTGAGCCACCCAGGCACCCCTTAATCCTGATTTTTAAAAAAATTTTAAGTTATCTTTGTACCCAATGTGGGGCTTGAATTTACAACCCCGAGATCAAGAGATCAAGAGTGGCCGGCTCCACCAACACAGCCAGCCAGGCGCCCCTAACCTTGCTATTATAATGCACATATTTTTATCATGTACTTCAATAGTATGTAAAAACAGACACTGAGACCCCACCACGTACCTTGTCAAAGCCTCCGTTTTCATTCAACTGTGGAAGTAACAGGACTAGGGTCACCCTACAGACATTAGTTGTATTTATTGGATTCTCACCCCTTTCCCAAGAAGACAGGAGCAAGCACCCTTATTCATCTATTATGTACAGAGTTACCCAGATCTTCAGCTCTGAGAGTTTCTACCAATGACCAAGAAATCCTGAAGGCACATTAAGCAAAGCGGAAAGTCCAAGGGCAAAAAGAAGAAAGGAGAATGGAGACCTATGAAGGAATCCCTCCTTCCTGCAACTATCTTGCTCTCCTCACCTCCCTGCCTGGTGAGCTAGGACGCATTCTTCAAGTCCTGGCTAAAGGTCACCTTCGCCAGTGTTTCCTCAACCTCCTTGCTCTGTGCCGTCTTGGTGAAAAGCTTTAACTTTCTAATACGCCCTCTGCCTCGTGCAGTCCAGCTGACGGATCACCCTAACCAGTGTGTGCTGTTTTAAGCAGCCATCGTCTGTGAAAACACAGATTTACAAGATCATTTAATTAAAAGGTAATTTACCAAGAAGTTGTTTCACAAAGTAAATTCTCAGATTTTTCGTTTGTTTGTTTGGTGGAATTATGGACAATAAAAACATTAGGAAGGGGCACCTGGGTGGCTCAGTGGGTTAAGAATCCGATTCTCGATTTTGGCTCAGGTTGTGATCTCACGCTTCTGGAATTTGAGCCCCACGTCAGGTTCCATGCTGACAGTGCAGAGCCTGGTTGGGATTCTCTCTCGCTCGCTCTCTCTGTTCCTTCCCCTCGCACTCTCTCTCTGTCTCTCTCTCAAAATAAAAATAATTAAAAAAAAAAAAACATTTAGGGGCGCCTGGATGACTCAGAGGTTTAAGCATCCAACTTTGCCTCAGGTCATGATTTCGCAGTTCGTGAGTTCCAGCCCATGTCGGGCTCTGTGCTGACGGCTCAGAGCCTGGAGCCTGCTTCGGATTCTGTGTCTTGCTCTCTCTCTGCCCCTCCTCTGCTCACACTCTGTCTCTCTCGAAAATAAAATAATAAAAATGTTAAAAAAAAAAACAAAAACAAAAACACTTAGGGCTCCTGGGTGGCTCATTCAGTTGAGCATCCAACTTCGGCTCAGGTCATGATCTCACGGTTCGTGAGTTCAAACCCCCCTTCAGACTGGCTGCTGTCAGCACAGAGCCTGCTTCGGGTCCTCTGTCCTCCTCTCTCTCTACTACCCTGCCCCGCCAGCTTGTTCTTGCTCTCGCTCTCAAAATAAATAAAGAAAGAAAGAAGAAGAAGAAATGTCTCCAATAGAACCCCTGTGAACAAGCAAAGTGTAAGACATTGGGTGATCAGCATCCGAAGGGCAGGCGTGGACAGAAGGGCCTTTACACATTTTTTTTTAACGTCTATTCATTTTTGAGAAACAGAGAGAGGCAGAGCATGAGCAGGGAAGGGGCAGAGAGAGAGGGAGACACAGAATCCGAAGCGGGCTCCCAGGCTCCAAGCTGTCAGCACAGAGCCCAACGTGGGGCTCGAACCCACGAACCGCGAGATCATGACCTGAGCCGAAGTCAGACACCCAACCGACTGAGCCACCTGGGCGCCCCAGTAGGGCCTTTCAAAGAACTCAGAGTAACTGGAAATCCTGGTGGAAGTCCCCACCGGCAACAATAGGCCACACCGATGTCACTGTGGCTCTAGGAAGTTGTGGCTAGAAATACTAACTCACACACAAGCGTGTCCCCCTCCGCCGACATATGGAGACACTTGATGATGAACACCTGGAGGACGAGATGAACCTGGGGAACCTTGGCCTCTGTGCCCGCTGCAACCAGGCTTCTCTTCTGGGATGGAAAGGCTTCTCTTCCTGACACACGTCCACGGATGGACAGTCGTCATGCTTAGAACCTGCTTCACTAAGCCGGTCAGAACACAGAGAGAGAGTGCCTCGGCCCCGCACAAAATGACGCAGGCCCAGAAGACAGCACGGCAGCAGGCAGTGTGTGCTACCCTCGGGCGGTCGGTGAGGCCACGTCTGTTCTGACACCCGTGGCAGTGTGGTGGGGAAGCCAGGAGTGTGGGTTTTGAGGACAAACAGATGTGGTTTCAAATCTCTGTTTTTCTCATCTTCGCTGTGACCTTGGGCAAGGAAGGGGTTTATCCTCTCTCCATCTCACTTTCACTATCCCCAGGAGAGGGACTGTTATGGATTATACTGGGCCCCCCAAAATTCATGTTGAAGAACTTCACTCCCAATATAATGATATTTGGAGACAGAGCCTTTCAAGAGATAATTAAGGTTAAAGAGGTCACAAGGGTGTGGCCCTAATCCTGTATGACCAGTGTCCTTATGAGAAGAGGAAGAGACACCAAGAATCAGTGTGTGTGTGTGAGAGAGTGTGTGTGCGTGCGCGCGTGCAAAGAGAAACAGCCATGTGAGGACACAGTGAGAAGGCGGCCATCTGTGAGCCAGGAAGAGAGGTTTCACCAGAAACCAACCTTGCTGGCACCTTGACCTTGGACTTCTCAGCGTCCAGAGCTGTGAGAAAGTAAATTTCCGTTGTTTAAGCGAGTTGGTCTGTGGCATTTTGCTATGGCAGCCTGAAAACACGAATATAGGGACCAGGGGCGCCTGGGTGGCTCAGTCGGTTAAGTGTCCGACTTCAGCTCAGGTCACGATCTCACAGTTCGTGGGTTCGAGCCCCACATCCAGCTCTGTGCTGACCGCCCAGAGCCTGGAGCCCGCTTCGGATTCTGTGTCTCCTTCTCTCTCTGCCCCTCCCCCGCTTGCGCTCTGTCTCACTTTGTCTCTCAAAAATAAATAAATGTGACAAAGAAAAATTTTAAAACCACACTAATATAGGGACCAAAAGAGTGCCTAACTTCCTGGATTACCATGAGAGTTCATAAGATCATGCACTTAGCACAGTGCCTGGCAAGTAGAAAGCACTTGATAAATGCTTTTATCCCTTATCCTCATTGAATGTCATATATCCCAGGAGACAGTCAGTGCTGATTTCTCCCAGAACATGGGTGCTCCTCATTAAGTCATATCCCGTCTCACACATCTTCCAGCATTTTCATCACTGGACAAACATCAGTCATAAAACTTTTCCAACACTGCACTCCTTTTCGGGCTGGAGCCCTGTGATCGCGGCTGTCATTTACTGACTTTTCCATACTCTGGCCACTGGCGGGGAGAGGGGGGTGGTGGTGGAATCTCCTTTATGAATTCTTCCGGCTTAGCAAGGAGCACACCGGCTACCTCATTAACACATCAAACAGAAAAGGCTTCACACAGAGCCCTTTCAGAATGGCAGAAGCAACCATGAGACCACAGATTGGAAATTGGCTCAGGAAGCTGTCACACAGCAGGAACGGAGGTGGAACACCCACATCAGGCATGAGCAGAGTGCATGAGAATCTCGAGGGTTTTTTTTGTTTTTTTTTTTCTGAGATCAAGCACCAGGGATCAGCAAAAGGGGTCACCAAGTCTGAGGACGGGTGAAAGAAAGATCCAGAATCTTAAAGCCATTTGAAACTGGGTGGAGAAAAGGAAAAGGTATGGAAATGAGGAGGCTGTACCAACAGTATTAGCCAAGCACTGGTTTTCAGGGACTGTTTGGAAAGCCCAGGGCTAGGGATTCCTGGGTGGCTCAGTCAGTTGAACGGCTGACTTTGGCTCAGGTCATGATCTCACGGTCCATGAGTTCGAGCCCCACATCAGCTTGCTGCCTTAGCAAGGAGCCCGCTTTGGATCTTTTGTCGCCTCTCCCCTGCTCACTCTCTCTCTGTCTCTCTCTCTCTCTCTCTCAAAAATAAATAAACATTAAAAAAAAGAAGAAGAAAGTCCAGAGCCCATGTCCCACGAGTGTACCTTTTCTGTTCTTAAAGAGGCGGTACTTGGAGGTTAACAATCATTCCACAAGTACTGACTGAGCACCTGCCTCATACAGGCACTTTGCTGGGTCCCACAGGGATAAGGCAGAATCGGGACAAGGGTAGAGTTTAACAACATACCAAGGAACAGGAGCCTTAGTGCAGACAGCTTCACTCCTGAATAGGGAAGCAGGTGAGATGGTGTATATGGGATTGGTGTGTCGGGGGATGGGACAGAATGGAGCTTATCCTCCCTTGAAAATGACTTATAGGGCGCCTGGGTGGCTCAGTCGGTTGAGCGTCCGACTTCAGCTCAGGTCACGATCTCGCGGTCTGTGGGTTCGAGCCCCGTGTCAGCCTCTGGGCTGATGGCTCGCAGCCTGGAGCCTGCTTCTGATTCTGTGTCTCCCTCTCTCTCTCTGCCCCTGCCCTGTTCATGCTCTGTCTCTCTCTGTCTCAAAAATAAATAAATGTTAAAAAAAAAATTTAAAAAAAGAAAATGACTTATCAACATGAATTAAAAAAAAAAAAATTAAGGGGAACTTCCACATTAGCAAATACTGCTGGCTTCCTCAGAGGGTCATCAAACCTGAGCAAGTAGCTGAAGCCCAGCCCCCGGTTACGCCTAAGCACTCAATAAACATCACCGACCCTCCTGTCCCCTACCTCTGGGGAGAGGACAGAGAGAAAGGGCACAGAAGGATTTTCTCTCCCGTGAGAAAGTTCAAGGTATGGCCTCTTGTAGAAATCCGCCCCGTACAATACAAATATCAGAAACAATGACAAGGGCCAAACCCAGAAACATTCATTTATACCTAATAAGAAGTCTAGAATGAAAAATCTCTGCCCATACAGGTTGAATTAAGAAAGCATTATGACACCACGGGGAAAGTTTGGGCCAGCAGATATACAGACCCGCAGTGCAGGAGATTCAGCAGCAAACATGAGAGCAACAAATCACCAACAAGGACTTCGGAAGAATTGTGAGCATCGAGGGATCACGGAGGCAAAGCACCTGCTGTGACAGGCCTTGCCACCTGCTGTCCACTGTGCTTATAGGAGAGCAGCAAGGGCTTCTGTGCCAGAAAAGCTGGAAAGCTCCTGGGCTAAGATCTCGTCTGGGAATAAAGGGTATTCGAGGCAATTTCCTTTTTTTTTTTTTTTAGACACAGCTCCCTTTCAGAATTGGTTGAAAGCTGTGAGCCCTCCCTTTAAAACCAAACATGTTTAGGGGTCCATGGACTTCTCAAAGTTGATCTCTGGAGAGCCAAGCAAAGGATCCCTTATTCCCACCATAAGAAAGAAACAGTTCTGGCCAAAATTCACGACTCAGGCAACAACAGGTGTTGGCGAGGATGCAGAGAAAGAGGATCCCTCTTGCACGGCTGGTGGAAATGCAAGCTGGTGCAGCCACTCTGGAAAGCAGTACGGAGGTTGCTCAAAAAATTAAAAATAGACCTACCCTACGACCCAGCAATTGCACTACTAGGCATTTATCCAAAGGATACAAGAGTGCTATTTCAAAGGGGCACATGCACCCCCGTGTTTATAGCAACACTATTGACAATAGCCAAAGTATGGAAACAGCCTAAATGTCCTTTGACAGATGAGTGGATAAAGAAGATGTGTTGTATGGAAACCAATTTGACAATAAATTTCATATATTAAAAAAAAAGATAAAGAAGATGTGATGTATATATATATATATATATATATATGACTATTACTCAGCAATCAAAAAGAGTGAAATCTTGCCATTTGCAACAATCTAGTTCCTTCTCAGAACTAGAAGGTGTTATGCTAAGTGAAATAGGTCAGAGAAAGACAAATATATGATTTCACTCATATGTGGAATTTAAGAGACAAAACAGATGACCACGAGGGAAGGGAAGCAAAAGTAAGATAAAAAACAGAGACGGAGGCAAATCATAAGAGACTCTTAAATACAGAGCATAAACTGAGGGTTGCTGGAGGGGTGTTGGGTGGGGGGATGGGCTAAATGGGTGGTGGGCATTAAGGAGAGCACTCGTTGGGCTGAGCACCGGAAGTTATACGTAAGTGATGAATCACTAAATTCTATTCCCGAAACCATTATCACACTCCACGTTAACTGCCTTGGATTTAAATTAAAAAAAAAAAAAAAAAAGCAAAAAAATGAAAAAGAAAGAATTCTCTGAGCAATCATATTGCAATATATGAATGTATCTCATCAACGTGTTGTGCACCTTAAACAGACACAACAGTATACATCAAACATACTTCAATTAAAACACAGACACACACACGCACACACAAACCCTATTTGAGAGGGAGCCTGGAGACAGCTGGTGGGGACAGTCCCTTGGGTCACCGTATGACTCCACCTGGGCCACCCACTGGAATCATCTGGAGACTGACGTCTGGGGGGGCTGGAAAAGTACCGAAGCTGGGGCCCCATCCTGGAATGTCTGAACAGATTGGTCTGGATGCAGCCCGGGCATCTGGGACTGTCAGAACTCCCCCCGGGTGGTTGTGAACAGTGCAGCCAGAGCTGAGATCTAAGGTATTAGGAGAAAAGGTGCCAAGGATCAGGCAAGGGACAGGAGCAAAGTCTACAGGGCAGGAGAAGCAGGACGGTGTTGAAGAAAACAGGAAACAGAACCCAAACATGGAAAGCGGAGCTCTGGTTGAAAATCACTAAATGTGAAATAATGAGCATGCGCATAAAGGAAGAAGTGGTGACGACACAGTTGGTGTGGAACAGTATTGTGGGAGGCAGACACGTTCACAGAGCTCTGAAAAATAGCCTTGATGTCAAAAGGCCAAAGGTTGAGCAATGCTGAACATGCCCTTCCCCCAGCAAACCCAATTCATAGCAAAAGTACATCAATAATGAAAGCCTCAGTAGAGGCCCTAATGGAGCCCAGGAAGTGAAAAATAAAACCACAGAAAGGAAAGAAAGAAGCCATTGAATAATAGGGCTGGTATCAGTTTCCATGAGCTTCTCCCAAGAACTGGGAAATAAAATATTTCCCTGAGAGAGAGAGAGAGACTGTGAAACCAGCCTAGGCGGCAAGGCACAGAACTTGACCCTAACTGCTGATATTAATGTTCCCAAGGAGAGAAGAGAGGGTGGCAAAGTCTTGGAAAAGCCATCTGAGAATTGTCCTGGGGAACCAGTGCTTGGTCAAGGACTTGGGGTCAGCGTGAGGAGACAGAGCAGCAGCCTGGGACATTAGATGTTCAGATCTAGCAATGCCTCTTGATCTGATGATGGGCTCATCAAATCACCTCCTGGTTGTGTTTCATTTTCCACGTGGTATTTCAGTCTACCTGCCCCGGCCGGGAAGAATCTGCAGTTCTCATGCACAGGGTAGGTATGCGGTGTTCTGATCTCCCATCAGTCTCGAGGGTTTGGTAAATGTCTATTCCCGACAGACAGATTGGCTCTCGACTTTCTGACAAATTCGATTCTGCATTGGCACGGCTGAAGAACAGATTCTGGATCAGAGGAGAAGACCCTCTTGTTAAATCTCTCGGGAAATACCTTCTTGGCGTGGCCTAGGCTAGGCTTCCCATGCCCATTAGAGATTTCTGCAAGGATCTTAGAAGTCACAGAGAAAGCAGGAACCCCTCTGTGGCGTCACCACCTATGCAGATATTCATCTCTGTCATGGTCTAGCTAGAAGAGTAAAGAACATGGGATCTGGAGACAGACGGCGGGGATATTTGCAACACAATGTGACCATACGTAAGTGCCACTGAACTATGTATTTACAAATGGTTAAAATGAAAAATTTCGTGTTGTGTATACTCTACCACAATAAAAAGGAGAAGACAAAGAAAGTCACAAGGGAATGGGTGGGGCTTCTGCCCTGGAGGAAACATCTTAGACCACACACTGGGGTCACCCCGCTAAATCCTGAACCGTGTAACTGTTATCCTTTGTAGCAAAATGGGGCAGTGATGTGGAGTTCAGAGACATAGATTTGGGGCTCAGAGAGTAGCACAGGAGAAAGAACAAACCTTGCTGGTGAGGAGGGTGGTCAGATGCACAAGCATCCTGCTCTGGACGCTGTAGACGTGATCACGGATTCATGGAACACAGATTAATAGATCGCTATTGAATGGAGAAGAATCACCTGTTGGGGGCAGAGTAGCATGTACATTCTGATTTCAGGAGAAGCGCCCAGGTGATGCCCATGCCACTGGTTGGTGGAGACTGCTACCAGAAGTTACCTCCATAGGGGTTCTGGTTCTCCCTGGAAGGCTGGTGCTTCCTCAGAAATAAACCCCACGGTAACTTGGAATGCCTGACGGCAACCTTTTTGGAGCTAGTTAGACAGACCCCTTGTCCTGTGATTTCCCAAGATCGGCAGAGCCACAGATAAAACTGATACCTGCACACCATTCAATCAGCACCAAAATTTTACTCATCCAATGCCCACAGAAATGTGACTCAACGTCCTGAAGTATGAATTTTATGATCATTCGAGTGTGGTGAGGCCAACAGCTCAGACAATGGCCATTGGAAAGATGGTTTATTACTCAGGGTTCACAAGTGGAGGGGACACGTCATGCATGGGGTAGTGGGCGCACAGGGAATCACCAAGGTTCCTCAGGAGGAAGAGGGAGTGGAGGGAGTGGGCAGGATGTGGGCAAGAGCCCTTACTGTGGTTTCAGCAGGATCCGATTGAATCATCAGGGGCTATATTAAGAAACAATGGAAGGGAGATGAAATTTATTTATTTTTGAGAGAGAGAGAGAGAAAGAGAGTGAGAGCGAGTGAGAGTGAGAATGAGCATGAGTGGGAGAGGGGCAGAGAAAGAGGGAGAGAGAGAATCCCAAGCAGGCTCCACGCTGTCAGCACAGAGCCTGACTTAGGGCCCGATCCCACAAACCATGAGATCATGACCTGAACCGAGATCAAGAGTCGGATGCTCAACAGACTGAGCCACCCAGGCACCCCACAAGGGACTTTTATAATGTGCCTGTTCCCCTATCCGCCGTTGGTGTCCACCTCACTCCCCCACTGTCTCCCACTTAGATCTGCCCTCTGCCTGGGCTCTCAGTCCCTTGGACATCAGAACTTGGTTACGTTTCCACCCTCAGAATTCAATGCACCTCTTTGGGGTGCGTTGAAAATAGGAGAGCAGCTGAGGAAGGCTGCTGTATTCAGAATTGATCAGATGTTCGGGCAAACTTCCCTCTGCCTCTGCAAACTCTCTGGCACCATCAGGATTCAGTGCCCTGCCTCCCGCTGTGGAAACAAAAGTGGGGAGATCGGACCCCCACTCCATCAGCCAGAGCCCAAGCAAGTGATCCAAGCTCTGCCATCTAGATGCTGCGGCCAAGTGCTTGAATTCTAAGGAAGTGATGCAATGATGCAAAGACAATTCAGAAGTCATTCACGGCAACAGCAGTGATGTCCTGGGCCAATGCGCTTACCCAATCATCTCTGTCGTGTAGCCTTGGCTGTGACCCCTGTTGGCTGGCCTCCCTTGGGTCCTGTCTAGTTTTAAGCCTGGATCTGCAGATTTCCCATCCATTCCGTGAACTCCCTGGTAGTCTATCAACCAGTTCTTTCTCTGTGTGTGTGCACAAGCATTGTTTTCTGTTGCTGGCCACCAAGATCTCAGCTCACACAACCAGAGAAAAGATGTCTGTGTTCGTGCCCAGCCGGCCACCTTGCTGACACATTAGTTTCCCATTGCTGCTGTAACAAATCCCCACAAACGTTAATGACTTCAAACAGCACCAACTTATTATCTGACCGTCTTGAGGTCAGATGTCTGAAATGGGCCTTACAGGCTAAAATCAAGGTGTCAGTTCCTCCTATAGGTTCTAGAAAAGACTGTTCCCTTGCCTTTTCCAGCTTCTGGAGGCCACCTGTATTCCTTGGGTCCTGGACCCCTTCTCCATCTTCAAAGAGCATCACTCCAACCTTATTGCACCTCTTTCCTGACTCTGACCCTCCTGTTTCCCTCTCGTAAGGACCCACGTGATGACATTGGCCACCCGGACAATCCAGGATAATCTTCCCTACCTGAAGTTCCTTAACTTCGGCATAGTCGCAAGGTCCCTTTTGCCAAGTAAGGTAAGCTATTCAAAGGTTTCAGGAATTAGGACATGGACATTTTAAGGGGGACCATTAGTCTGTCCATCACAGCACACTAGGGAAGCTTCGGCTCCAGAATGTACTCCCCGGGCAGGTTTAGAACGGATGGCACTAAGTGCAACCCAGAGTGCTGTGTAGCACTCCGACCCCAGCCCGACTGAGCTCACTCCCTTCTTGACTTCTTTTCGCCGATGAAGTTGTTCGAGAAGCCGTCACTCACACCAATGAGCAAGAGAGAGCAGACACAGAAGAAATGACGACAGCAGCACTGAGGCAGGCCACGGCAAGGAGGAGTAACACAGACTTGGCACAGCGGCTAGAATCTCTGGTTCCTCTTTCCAGGCTCCACGGAAGCTCCCATGAGCTGCCTGCCAAAGTGAAGGGACTCCAGAACCCCACTCGTGGGCATGGGCGCCAGTTGGCTGTTAACGTGACGGCCCGGGACACAGGCTAAGATACCATGAGTTGGAGGATGAGGCAGCCAGCCAGTTTATAAAATGTACTTTCTGCCTATAGAGGGGAACTACATCAGAGAGAGCCGGGAGTTTGGGGACGCACAAATGCTTCTCTTTGACTCTGCTTGTATGAAAGGAATCATGCCCAGTGACAGAAGTTACCAGTCCATCATGACGTTGCGGGTGTTTGGAAATTCAGAGAAGGATCTGGGGCGGAGGGGGTGCTCAATAAATGCTTCTTGCAGACATGCATGTATGGGTGAATGCATACATGAGTATAAAATTGTGAACCGGGTTATATACCAGACATGGCTGCCATCATCTGTTCAGCAGCAGCATCTTTGAGGAGGGACCGTGCTTCGCTCGTGTGGGCTGACAGGAGCCACGACTGGCTTTCCAACAGCTATGTTGTTGTGCAGCTTGGCTTGAAAGGTGAGCTGGGCCAGTCAAAGTCTTTTGAAACATTGGAACAGGGGTATTGAGACAGCAGATCAATAAGTCATAAGTGCTAGAGTCGGAAAAGCTAATGAATCTAGAATCAAATCATTATAGCCGGGGTGCCCGGGTGGCTTAGCTGGTGAAGCGTCTGACTCTTGATTTCAGCTCAGGTCATGATCTCAAGGTTCGAGAACTCGAGCCCCGCATTGGGCTCCCCGCTGACAGCAAAGAGCTTGCTTGGGATTCTCTCTCTCTCTCTCTCTCTCTCTCTCTCTCCCTCTCTCCCTCTGTCCCTCCACCACTGTCTCTCTGTCTCTCCCAAAATAAATAAACCCAGAAACAAATAAATCGTTATAGCCATGTTCAAGGTAAAGCTAAGAGGAGCTGGTCGGGAGACAGGACATAAGAAAACATCCGGACATGCTCATTTCTGCATGGGCAGTGCATTTTCCCCTCTGAATACTCTCATCATGCTTGTGTGTGGTTTCTGCCTTCATATCATTTGAGTTTGCCTACACTTTTCTTGCCATGGTCCGGACGGAGCTCTCCACCACTGTCATTCAAATGTCCCTCTTATATGCCCAAACTTCTGTGTTTCTTGGTTCAGTTTCTTCGTTGCTCAGCCGCATATGGACCAGGCTGTGTATCAGGCATCTACCTCTGACACTCAGTCAGCTACGGACGGGGAGATGGGGTCACATAGTCCCTAGAGCGCTACAGGGGTTATAGGGTCAGGAGAAGTTAGGTAAGAAGAGGGGGTTTGGCCTCACAGATAAATTAACTGGAATGTTCATCATAACCCAATCAGCAGGCTCACTCAGGGATTTCATTCTCTTTCAACCCAGAGGACTGAACTGTTGTATTTTTTTTTTACATTTATTTATTTAAGCAATCTATACACCCAACATGGGGCTCAAACTCATGACCCACAGAACAAGAGCTACAGGCTATACCAACTGAACCAGTCAGGTACCCCTGAACTATTGCAATTCTTAGAGTTACTACTAGCAACTAGGGGCGCCTGGGTGGCTCCGTCGGGTAGGCGTCTGCGTTGGGCTCAGGTCATGATCTCGCGGTTCGTGGGTTCGAGCCCCACGTCAGGCTCTGTGCTGACAGCTCAGAGCCTGGAGCCTGCTTCGGATTCTGTGTCTCTGTCTCTCTCTGCCTCTCCCCTGCTGGCACTCTGTCTCTCTCTCTCTGTCTCAAAAATAAATAAACATTCAAAATAAAAGATACTACTAGGAACTGGTCTTGCCAAGTTTACCAAATTTGGGATTCTTTGGAATTTTCTCTAAGACTACCACGATGCAGAGCCTTTCTCTATACCTCCACCAAAACCTTCTCCCGTCAAGCTGAGCTATCATTCCAGAGTTGCTGTATTTCAGATTCGAGGTGTGATTTCTATTTTGCCCTTTAGGCGAAAATGGTTCCACGGTAAAGAAATCAGAAGGTGACAACATCTCCAACACGTCCTGGGTAGTACTCGGAAATGACCGTTGAGCTCAGAAACCGCGGTAGATTGCAAGCTGCCTGCACATTCTTTCCCCCAGGGACACTGCGGGTGCCCCCCCCCTTTTTTTTTTTTTGCAGTGTGGCTTTGCAGCTCCTCCCTCCCATCAAGAGACTGTGTCTCCATCCCTGGAATCTGGACTTGGCCTGGTGACTTGCGTTAGCCAATTGGACATTGGCACACGTGATCCAAGCAGAGGTTTGAAAAGTGCTCGTACATTGAGATTCACCTTCTCTTGCTGCTGTCAGCAGCTTGTCTGTTAGCAAGTCTTGGCTTGCTTCCTTGAGAATGAGAAACCGTGTGGAGAAAGGCCTCCATCATCTCAACTCTTCCAGCCGAGGCCCCAGACGTATGAGTGAGACCACCTTAGTCTGTGCGAGCCCAGACAAGAACCACCCAGTCAACCCTCAGAACTGTGCAAAATAACAAAGCTGCTGAGCTTTTGGGTGTTCTGTTATGCAGAAGCTTCCTGATGCTGACGTCTTCTGGGGGGACCCTGTAGCATCCTGCTTCTCATCCAATCCTTTGGCTCCAAGGTCAGGGTCCCAGTCTTGGTAAGATCTGCTATCTCATGATCTAATGGCCATCTTTAGACTACACGTCTTCCAACTGCCCCTCAGTCCCCATCAGCCCAGTCTGGTGGTGATCTTCGCACTAAGAAAACCACAACTCTTTCTTGTACGCTAATGGCCTTGGCACATTTCGATATTCCGTGATTCTTCTTTGAGCCACTTACTGGCAGGAAGAAGGGCAGGTATTGACGGCAGAAAAAGAAGAAAGACTTGCTCTGGGTGTATGACACACAGCGAGGCTGTGAGTGGGAACGAGCGCGTGGTCGAAGCTGTGCAAGGTGGATGACAGGAGGGGGAATAGAGGCCACGTGTGCCCTCCCAGATGGTGCCACATGAGACGTAACGGAGCGCCCTGGGCAGGCTCACTGGCTCGGCCATCCTACTGCTGGGTTTAAGCCCTCACTCAGCCTTTACCTGCTGGGTCATCTTTGGTGAAAGATCCTGCCGTGGCCGGAGTCCCGAAAGCTCTGATATCAGTTAGCTAGTGCTGCCTAACAAAGCTGTCCGGAATGTAGTAGCTTTTAAAACAACAACATTTATTATTTTTCCACAGTTTGTGTCATCTTTGGCAAACCTGACTTCTCTGTATCTCAATCTCTTAACTTGTGAAAGAGGAAATACCGGGATGTACTTCACGATGTAAACCACTTAGAACACTCTGTTGCGCATCATCAGTGCTGTTTTTAATTTTTTTTTTTAAGTTTATTGATTTATTTTGAGAGAGAGAGGGCAGGGGAGGGGCAGAGAAGGGGGAGGGGAGAGAGAATCCCAAGCAGGCTCAGAGCTATCAGCACAGAGACGGATGTGGAGTTCAATCCCACGAACCGTGAGATCGTGACCCGATCCAAAATCAAGAGTTGGATGCTTCACTGACTGAGCCACCAAGGCTCCCCCCCGCCCCATCCATCAGTGCTGTAATTATTACCCCCAGGTTCTTGTAGGTTTGAACTCGAGTCACTGACCCGCTTGCCTGCTAAGGGAGCGAGGTTTGTATCTTGCTAAGTCTAGCCTTACATCTTCTATGAATCATTTTGAGGCTTCAGCTCATGACAGTCATGCTGTGAATCAGTTTCCTATTCTTGACAACAGAGAGAAGATGCTATCTAATGGGGTCGTGAGACTCTTGGAGAGTATATACTGAGCTTCCAGAACTTGATATGAGACGACTAGTCAGTTAAAGAAAATGGGGCGCCTGGGTGGCTCAGTCGGTTAAGCACCCGACTTCGGCTCAGGTCACGATCTCACGGTCCGTGAGTTCGAGCCCCGCGTCGGGCTCTGTGCTGACGGCTCAGACCCTGGAGCCTGCTTTGGATTCTGTGTCTCCCTCTGTCTCTGCCCCTCCCCTGCTCACTCCCTGTCTCTCTCTCTCAAAAATAAGTGAACATTTAAAAAAATTAAAAAAAAAAAAAAAGAAAAAGGAATCATGTCGTCTCAGTTCCTCTTAGACCTTGGTGGAAGCTGCAAGGTCAATGTTACTGGCCTGGTGTTACCATCAGGGAAGCTGGGGCTGAGGTTTCTCACAAAGCCTGCAGGGAGCCCCCTGGTTCTTCTCTTCAGAGCCCACTTCTGGTCATCATCTAGACTCAGCTCCCCGAGTTGTTAAAAAATAAAATAGAAAATTCAGTTTCTTGGTCACACTAGCCGTATTTCAAGTGCTCAACAGTTACATGTGGCTGTGGCTACCCTGTTAAAAAGTGCAAGTAAAGGGACACCTGGGTGGCTCAGTCGGTTAAGCGTCCGACTTCGGCTCAGGTCACGATCTCACGGTCCGTGAGTTCGAGCCCCGCGTCGGGCTCTGTGCTGACAGCTCAGAGCCTGGAGCCTGCTTCAGATTCTGCGTCTCCCTCTCTCTGACCCTCCCCCGCTGTCTCTCCCTGTCTCAAAAATAAGTAAAAGTTAAAAAAAAGTGCAAGTAAAAAATCTCTCTCTTGTCACAGGAAGTTCCATCAGACAGCACTATTAGATCTAAGATTCCATTGCTGATTCACACCCTGAGTCCAGCTGGCAGGTAACAAGAAAAGAATTTCTCTGGCACGCTGTAATTTGAGAGGCCTCCCCACCAAAAATATTTTCCTTACTTACAAAAGAAAGTGTCTGAGTGTTCATCATCCATTTCTTCAGATGAAAGTGCCTCTGTGTAAACTTTAAATAAAACGCAAATATCTCAGCAATACAATATAGCCATCAACACCTTATTTCATCTGCGACTTCACTATTCTTTCAGCAAATATTTGTTGAGCATCCAACGTGTACCCACATGCTGGAGATGTGGCCTAGTTTTTGTTGTTGTTGTTGTTGTTGTTCTGGAAATGCTTCAGAAACTAACACAGATTTCCTATATTCATAAGGCGAAATATACACATAAACAAACTTATATATAACCCTTCAGTTGCTATGGAGAAAGTCAAAGTAGGGTAGAGGAATAGAGAGTGTGAGGCAGCAATGGGGACTATGGACTATTTAAATCGAGCGGTCAGAGGGGCTTCTTCATTAAGGTGCAACAGAGAATTGAACAGAGAATTCAATGAGGTGAATAAGGAAGCCCTAAGCATCTCTGGAGAAAAAGCTCTTCAACCGAAACCATAGCACGTGCAAAGGTCCTGAGGTGGGATTATGCTCGGCACTATCAAATAACAGCACGTGGCAGTGTGGAGACACATGAGTGAAGGAGAGAAAGGGAGGGGATGAGGAGAAGAGAAGGGCAACAAGGAGAGGTAACTGGGGCCACATCAGGCACGTGCACGCTGTTGTAAATTTCACTTTTTATTCTGAAACGAGCCACGAGAAGCCTGGAGCAGACGCGACCTGATTCTGATTTTAAAAGGATCACTCCGTCTGCTGTAATGATAAAAGAAGATAGGAAAGCCATTTGTCACACGTGGCTGTCGAGCCTCTGAAATGCAGCCAGAGGGACTGCAGACATTTTCCGTGCAGGAGCAAAGGCGGGAGTGAATTGGGAGACTGGCGAGGAGACCATCGTATTCATCCAGGTGTGAGATGATGCCAAACTGGCAGTGACCGAGGCAGTAAGGGGTTGTCAATTTCTGGATACATTTTGAAAATGGGGACAAGAGGGGCACCTGGGCGACTCGGCTGGTTAGGCGCCAACGTCCACTCAGGTCATGATCCCACGGCTCATGGGTTCGAGCCCCGCGTCGGGCTCTGTGCTGAGCTCGGAGCCTGGAGCCGGCTTCCCATTCTGTGTCTCCCTCTCTCTCTGCCCCTCCCCTGCTCTCTCTTTCTCACTCTCTCTTTCCATCTCCCAAAACAAAAAATAACATTAAAAAAAAAAAAAAAGAAAATAGAGATGAGGAATTTTCTGGTGGATAGGTTGTGGGGGTTGTCAATTTTAAGTAGAAATTCCTTTCAAAATATAGGCCAACCTGTCCCACATACTCAGTTGGGGCACAGCGTTCCCCTCTGGCCGGCCAAAGAGTAACGCGACACTATCGGGTGCTCAGGCACAGGAGGTGGAAACAGGGGTGTGGAGCCTGCTAGAAGGCGGGAGGGCGAATAAAACACGTTTTGCTCGCTCCGTGATTCGTCAGTGGCTCTGCTCGGCCAGCTGGTAGCAGGAACACCAAGTTTCCCTGCTGGCCTTCTAGCGGAGTGGTTACGCGCACGAGACGTTGGAGTCCCCCAGTCCTGGGTTAGAATTCCAACTCTAGCGCCTACTGGCTGTGTGTCCACCGTCTTTCTATCCGCAAGATGGGGATAAGGGACTACTTCACAGTTTTTGTGAGGAAGCATCTCTCCATAGGTGATTAATCTCCATTTCCCACCTACCTGAGGGACTCCCCTTTACCACCAGGGCTACGGATAAACGTGTTCTCTATGGAGGATCGAACAGGGGCCAGAACTTCTCCTCCTTTGGAGCTATCAACTGGTAAAGGGCCGCTGAACCGTCTAGTTAGATGTCTACTAAAGCAGCCCTTCCAATTCTCACTCACGGAAAGACACAAATGCATAACGCAGCACCATTTTCTGGCTCTTAGGCACCGAATAGACTACTTAACATCTGAGTTTCCATTGCGTCATCATCCAAATGAGGATGAGACCATCGCCTCACACTACCACGTTGAGGATAAAGCAAGATGGCGTGTGTAAAGTGCCCACTTAAAGGTGCTGCACGGAAGGCAGCTGTCATTATTGTAGCTCATGTGCTACAGGAAGCCAAGGGGAGTCGGTCTGGCCGAAACCACCCAGCTGGGGCTTTCCCTTCAGTCCACGGTCACACAACACCAGGGGCTGACTCACATGCTTCCCAGGCCTGCAAAAAAAATCCCTTTCCTCGCTGAGAAACCAGTTTGAGCCACTACCGGGAGATACAAGAGGTGGTTAGTCACGTGACGCCAGAGTCTCACCTAGGAACACAACAGCGCCCTTCTGAGGGGCTGGAAGCCCTGTAGGATGAGGACAAAGCCTGGAGCCAACGTGTCTCCCGGGCCGCCACTGAACACGCTAGAGAATCGTTTAAGTGGGTTGAAATTCTCTTCTCCGCTGGAATTCTACAAAATATGAGAAAAACTGTTAGAGAAGTTTTGGGGGTAGGAGCTAGGAACTAAACATCACCTCCCAGCCCCCTTCCCCAGATGCACTTAAAACACCAATTCCAGACACAGTGAAATGTCTTACTGCTCCCCAGACCTGCCAAACACAAACTCCTGTTCTGGGTTCCTCCCTTGCCACCCTTCCTTCCCGCCATCTAGATTCCTGCACATTCAGGTTTTCTCCTCCGTAAAGTCTTTTCCTGACTCCCTTGCTCCCAGCTGCTCCAGACTGTTCCAAAATCACTTTATTCTTCCATTATTACACACACCACATGTTACATCATTTGTGCTAACAACCAGGATCATTGAGTGACCTCCTTGGGGCTACATCTCTAGCAACATGCCAAGCACATAATTGTTTAATAAAAAGCTTCTTTGATGAATACATAGGTTTCACTTAGAGAGCTAAAAAAAGGTTGGTTTTTGAGACAGAGAGAGACAGAGCATGAACGGGGGAGGGACAGAGAGAGAGGGAGACACAGAATCGGAAGCAGGCTCCAGGCTCCGCGCCGTCAGCCCAGAGCCCGACGCGGGGCTCGAACTCACGGACCTCGAGATCATGACCTGAGCTGAAGTCGGACGCTTGACCGACTGAGCCACCCAGGCGCCCCTGTTAAGAGCAACTTTAGAGTCACTTAGAGAGCTAAAAAAGGTTGGTAATATAAGATTTCTAGGACTCTTATAAAGAATATAGACGTAAGAGAAATGCTATTTCAACATATTACCAAATAAAATCTACTCATTTAAAAACCGCATCACGGAAGGGTGCCTGCATGGCTCGGTCAGTGAAGTGTCTAACTCTTGGTTTTGGCTCAGGTCATGATCTCGCGGTTCGTGGCTTCGAGCCCCACATCCGGCTCAGCACTGACAGTGCAGAGGCTGCTTGGGATTTTTCTCCCTCTCCCTTTCTCTCTCTGACCCTCCCCTCTTTGCACTCTCACTCTCTCAAAATTAATAAATAAAAGTTTAAACATAAAAAGTAAAAGAGAAAACGGAAAAAATGCATCTTGGAGAAAGAAAATACTATTATCTATATTCCAACGGTAGGTCAGCGTTAGGAGGTGCGTATGTCTGGAAGGAAATGGCTGGCTAAGAACACGTATCCTTTTTAGGGCCGTGAAGATACTGTGTATGATACTCTAAGGTTGGATATATGTCACTGTACATTTGTCCAAACCCAAAGAATGTACAACACCAAGAGTGACCCCTTACGTAAACTACGGACGTTAGGTGATCACGATGGGTCAATATAGGCTTATCCTTGGTGAAAAATGTAGCACGCCGATGAGTGATGGCGGTGACAGAGGAGGCCACGAGGTATGTGCACAGGGGGTGGGTGGGAAGTCTCTGTTCCTTCCTCTCAAACGCATTGTAACTCTAAAGTTGCTCTTAACAGGGGCGCCTGGGTGGCTCAGTCGGTTAAGCGTCCGACTTCGGCTCAGGTCACGATCTCGCGGTCCGTGAGTTCGAGCCCCGCGTCGGGCTCTGGGCTGACGGCGCGGAGCCTGGAGCCTGCTTCCGATTCTGTGTCTCCCTCTCTCTCTGTCCCTCCCCCGTTCATGCTCTGTCTCTCTCTGTCTCAAAAAAAATAAATAAACATTAAAAAAAAAATTTAAAGTTGCTCTTAACAAAGTCATTTAAAAAAGTATCCACCTCTCCTCCTATCCAAATTAATTCTTATGAAAAGCATTTGTTTTAAAAGGATAAAGTTAGAATAGCACTGGCAAATAGTGGATGGTCCCCGTGGGACCCGGGTGCTCGCCCCCGCCCCAAGCTGCTGCGTGGGGGGCTGCTCATATGGGAGCTCTCTCCAGGGACCTCCCTCAGCTGGGGGAGGCTGTGTCCCCTGAGGTTACACCCTTCTCCTGGGGTCTCCTGCATCCAGAGACTAGCCTACTTGAGGGTACTCGGTGCCCCTGTCTCAGCAGGGCTGAGTTCCCTGTGGCACCTGCAACGCCATTGCAGTATTGAAGTTGGCTTCTTCCTCTGCCCACTCCTGGCCTCTCACCCCACTCCCATCATCCTCCTGCGTGCAAACCTGAGACTCAGACCCTTTCCCGGGAAACGCGCCCTCTGACAATTTCATGGGTGGCCCCCAAGCTGTCAGGCCCTGTGTTTGTGATTGTCAGGCACTGTGCTAGGCCAATGACAGGAGGATGCTACCCAAACAGGGAAGCTGTAGGCAAGGTCTCACGTTACTCCTTTAACGGAGATCATCGAGCCATCCCTTCAAGAGTTTCCATCAAACTGGCCATCTAGGCCTTCATCCTCAGTCCTTGGGTCATAAGATTCGTTTTACTCTATTTCCACTCAATATCACCCTATTCCTGCGCACGCTTGCTCCGTGTATTTGGAAATGTCCAACTCCCCTCTGGCTTCTAATGGGAAAGGTTTATCCCATCAACTCCTAATGCTATTAACGCAGTCAGTGTCCCTTTGGGTTTCATGACCAGGAATGAATTTATGTTATGTCTTTAGCTTCCCTCTGACCTTCTCTCTGAGTTCTCTCAGGGTCTATGCCTTTGGCCTCTTATTCTGGGAAGCCACCTGAGAAGAATATGATACAGGAGAAGGAGAACCAGAACTGGAGTCACAAGTTCAAGGTTCAACCTCTACCTCCCACAATTGTTAGCTGTGTGACCTTCCCAGACTCTCCCGGCCGCCATATTTTTTGGCCCCTGCTGGGCCTTACACTGAGGCTCACTTTTTACATGATCTCTGCAGCATTTGCCCTTGTCACACATCACAGTACTCAGCCCAGGATTCCCCCCAAACCCATTCAAGTTGTAGCAAAATTCAGCTTTACACATCAATCAAACTTCTAAGAGCTGAAGGGGCTGAGCAAGACCATAGTCATGTGAAGAGATCTCAGGTCTTTCTCTGATGTTCTTATGCTACTTCAGATTTTAAGCCACTTCAGGCTGTTTATTCATCTGTCAACCTTATGGAATAGGTAGCTTGGGTAAATTAAGTTAAATTTTACTAAAATTCAAATTAAGGGGCGCCTGGGTGGCGCAGTCGGTTAAGCGTCCGACTTCAGCCAGGTCACAATCTCGCGGTCCGTGAGTTCGAGCCCTGCGTCAGGCTCTGGGCTGATGGCTCGGAGCCTGGAGCCTGTTTCCGATTCTATGTCTCCCTCTCTTTCTGCCCCTCCCCCGTTCATGCTCTGTCTCTCTGTCCCAAAAATAAATTAAAAAAAAAAGTTGAAGAAAAAAAAAAATTCAAATTCAAATTAAAAATGAAGTCACAAAAACGAAAGAATCGGCATTTTAAAGCGGACATTGCCAGAAAAGTTTTACATTTAAACTGCTATGCTGACATTAGAATAAAGACATAAGAAGTACTTATTTAGAATATTTCACATCGTGCAGCATTCTGGAAGCCAGGCATTATTGCACCTTTCCCCCTAAGCCCACAACAGATGGTCCACTACATAACCCTATTCTGGTGGCTTACATTTTACTTGTAAGATTTACTAAATCTTTCCCTTTACTGAAAGATTTTTAAAAAGGAAAACTATTTAGCAAGCATTTGAGGGGCGCTTCGGTGGTTCAGTCAGTCAAGTGTCCGACTCTTGGTTTCTGCTCAGGTCATGATCTCACGGTTCGTGAGTTTGAGCCCCGCACTGGGCTCTGTGATGGCAGCGTGGAGCCTGCTTGGGATTCTGTCTCTCTCCTCTCCCTCCTCCTCCTCTTTCTGCCCCTCCTCCACTAATTCTCTCTCTCTCTCTCGAAATAAATACATAAACTTAAAAAAAGAGAGAGCATTTGAAATTGTGTGAAATGCTTAAACACTTAAAAAATCTTCCTGAAAGTTGCTCAAACTACCAATGCTCAAACTACCAGGTTCCAGAGTAGTCATTTAGAAATAGGGAAGATTTTAGATAAAAATTTATGGAGGCATTGCCCAAATGGACACAACAGGCATAACAACAAAACATCAGTTAGAATTTTTAAAAATACAAAAGACCAGAAATGGTCAAAGATGCCATCAGAAAACGGGCATAAAACAACTTAACTCAGACTTCACCAAGAGTCTAACTAAGAGACAAAACTGCACGACAACACTACATTTCTGAAGGGAAGGACGTCCTAAAACCCCTCCATGGTGGCCTCAGTCTCCATTTGTATTAAAATGGCCAAGAGGCCCTGTTGGATCAGGGTGCAGGTCCTTTCCAACGCTGGGCTCAAGCATCATCCAGGATTGCCTGCTGAGTCCGCCTGACCCACTTCACCAAAGCCCCATCATCTTTCCTCAAAACACACCGGGGCCCTGGGTGGCTCAGTCAGTTAAGCGTCCAACTTCGGCTCGAGTCACAATCTTGCGGTTGGTGAGTCCGAGCCCCGCATCAGGCTCTGTGCTGATAGCTCGGAGTCTGGAGCCTGCTTCAGATTCTGTGTCTCCCTCTGTCTCTGCCCCTCCCCTACTTGTGTTCTGTCTCTCCCTCTCTCTCATTCTCTCTCAAAAACAAACATTTAAAAAAAAACACTTTTTCAGAGTGTCTAGATTGGCACTTATCTCTACTAAGGCTCTTTTCTGTCTTGTGGGCTGGTGTTGTTTAATCCACCATGCATGTTGTTGCCATTGTATACTAAGCTTGGGTAGTGCCATTAGGGTATGTGTTTTGCACCCAAAACATAAGGTTTCTTGCACCAAGAACCATAAAATACCTCGGAATATACCTAACCAAAAATGTGAAAGATCTGTATGCGGAAAACTATAGAAAGCTTATGAAGGAAATTGAAGAAGATAAAAAGAAATGGAAAAACATTCCATGCTCATGAATTGGAAGAATAAATATTGTCAAAATGTCAATACTCCCCAAAACAATCTACACATTCAATGCAATCCCAATCAAAATTGCACCGGCATTCTTCTCAAAGCTAGAACAAACAATCCTAAAATTTGTATGGAACCACAAAAACCCTGAAGAGCCAAAGTAATGTTAAAAAAGAAAACCAAAGCAGAAAGCATCACAATCCCGGACTTTAGCCTTTACTACAAAGCTGTAATCATGACAGTATGGTATTGGCACAAAAACAGACACATAGGCCAATGGAATAGAATAGAGAACCCAGAATTGGACCCACCAATGTATGGCCAACTGATCTTTGACAAAGCAGGAAAGAGCATCCAATGGAAAAAAGACAGTCTCTTTAGCAAATGGTGCTGGGAGAACTGGACAGCAACATGCAGAAGAATGAAACGGGACCACTTTCTTACACTATACATAAAAATAAACTCAAAATGAATAAAAGACCTAAATGTGAGACCGGACACCATCAAAACCCTAGAGAAGAAAGCAGGAAAAAACCTCTCTGGCCTCAGCCGCAGCAATTTCTTGCTTGACACATCTCCAAAGGCAAGGGAAATAAAAGCAAAAATGAACTATGGGGACCTCATGAAGATAAAAAGCTTCTGCACTGCAAAGGAAACGATCAACGAAACTAAAAGGCAACTGACGGAATAGGAGAAGATATTTGTAAATGACGTATCGGATAAAGGATTAGTATCCAAAATCTACAAAGAACTTACCAAACTCAATACCCAAAAAACAAATAATCCAATGAAGAAATGGGCAGGAGACATGAACAACCACTTTTCCAAAAGAGACATCCAGATGGTCAACAGGCACATGAAAAGATGCTCACCATCACTCATCATCAGGGAGATACAAATAAAAACCACACTGAGATGTCACTTCACACAGAGTGGCTACAAATAACAACTTAGGAAACAACAGATGTTGGCAAGGATGTGGAGAAAGGGGAACCCTCTTGCACTGTTGGTGGGAATGCAAACTGGTGCAGCTGCTCTGGAAAACAGTGTGGAGGTTCCTCAAAAAATTAAAAATAGAACTACCCTACAACCCAGCAATAGTGGTACTAGGAATTTATCCAAAGGATACAGGAGTGCTGAATCATAGGGGCACATGTACCCCAATGTTTATAGTAGTGCTTTCAACAATAGCCAAATTACGGAAAGAGCCCAAATGTCCATCAACTGACGAATGGATAAAGAAGATGTGGTTTATATATACAATGGAATACTACCTGACAATGAGAAAGAATGAAATCCTGCCATTTGCAACAACATGGATGGAACTGGAGGGTAAGTTCTCAGTCAGAGAAAGACAGATATCATGTTTCAGTCATATGTGGAACTTGAGAAATTTAACAGAGGACCATGGGGGAAGGGAAGGGGAAAAAATAATTTCAAATAGAGAAGGAGGCAAACCATAAGAGAGTCGTGAATGCAGAGAACAAACTGAGCGTTGATGGGGGGGCAGGGGTGGGGGAGGGAGGAAATGGGTGACGGGCATTGAGGAGGGCACTTGTTGGGATGAGCACTGGGTGTTGTGTGTAAGAAATGAGTCATGGGACTCCACCCCCAAAATCAAGAGCACACTGTATACACTGCATGTTAGCTAATACATTTTTTTAAATGTCAAAGGATTTGCACCAAAAAAAATCCACATAGGGTTCCTGTAATAGTGACAGCTGAGTGGTGGTCATGCCTAGATGTGAGTTAGTTTGAGTATGCCATACGCCTTCCCACATCCTTCCTGGTTTCGGAGTGGGGCTCTTCCCCAGGGCAACTCGGATGAATCTCTGCTTTAATACCATCAGAGACCCACTGTTTATCCTGATTCTGCTTAAAGATTTCCCATCCACAAGAACAAGGGTGGCATGCATTTGTGCTTAGCACGCTGTGGCACATTGGGCATGCTGCCATTATACTTGTTCCTGACCATCAAAGACCTTCCTAAGTATTTGATCACCAAAGTTCATAGTTATGTGGTGATCAGTCTCCTGAGAGTGTTTAAAGTCCAAGAAAGAAGCAATTCTTGGAAATTCCTTTTCCAACCATATTCCTTGTAGTAGATGTAGTCTAAAAAGGAGTCAAAAGACACTAGCACGTTGGTAGAGTTGCATTTAGTCATTAATCATCGGTCCAGTTCATCATCTCTTTGGACCAGAATGTCTCCCTGAGTGATGTCACTCAGGTTTACAGGCTGCTATTCGACCTCTCCAGGTTCCAAAAGTAGGATGGGTCGTGGCAAACATAGCTTCACTCTTCCGGCCATCTGGTATAATCGTGCTAAAAGATATTATTCTTTTGCTCTGAGCCTCCCTTGAAGCATTCACATCATGTTGGGTTTCCCTCATCACATAACCCTCTCATTCCTTTTTTTACTCTCAGCTATTATTTCTTCTTCTCTCCCTTTACCATTTATTTTTACCCAGACTTTTCCACCTTTGGAAGGGACATTAGGTTCAGCTGCGGTGCCGGTCCAGAGCTCTGGCAGCAAAGCTAGTCTAGGAAATGCCTCCCCTCGGTTCACTTCCATTCATATAGGGGAGGGTGATCCAGGCACAGAACCAGCTGGCTGTCTTGACCACTAGGCAACATGGCGGTCAACCCCAAGTTTGCCAGATGGGATGAAAGCACAATCCACCCTACCAGGCCCTTAGGAATTCTGGCATAAGATTTAAAAGTGTAGTTACGGTTTCTTGCTTAAGAATCATCCCTGGTTCTGGTGCCCTCAGCCACATCCCTAGTCCTGGGACCACGGCATCAGGTAGGAAAAATAAAGTTGAGCTGGTGAGGGAAAGAATTATGTAAGTCTCCACCATCCTGCCTTCACCCCCTCTCCTCCCCCCTCCCCAACACTGTTTTGCAGAGCACATGTTTCAACTGCCTGTTCCCATCCTCTATTAAACTATTACTCTAACGAGGATATGCAACCGGATTTCTCCATTTGATAATGGACACTGTTGGACATTATGAGCCATTAAGGACCTCCCAAATGTAATTTGGCAGCCCAAATTGATACAGGATTGTCCGTTCCAAGTTTTTAGAACTGCTTTGAGCATTTGCATCTAGCTTTGGGTATGCAAAGCTAGTCCAGAGTAAGTATCTCTTCCTGTTAGGACCCATTTGCAGCCCCCGGGGTTACTGGCATCAGCCGAGTGTAACCCACTTTATCAACTCTGTGTGAGGCTTTCCTACTGGGACTCTTCCCCATAGTTGTTGGGGGGGAATCTTCCCCAACAGTTGTTGTTATTTTGTGCCTCTGTGAATGCACGAGGAATATATCTAGCTTCAGGGCATCTCTGTATTGCCGCATCACACCATATGTCTGCTCATTTTATGGACCGGGGTGCCCACCCTGAGGGGGTACAGCAATAGGGCCTCTTGATGGTGTCAGTCACCTTCTGAACCTGGGCCGGGGTTCTTCTGGTGGGCACCCACATGTCCTGTCATAATGCGTCCCTTAGAGTAATGTCATTGAGATGGCAGCTTAGGAGAAGCCCGTCACCATCCACCCCCAATGATCGACAATTAGACAGCTATCCACACACAAAGACAGAGCGCTCTGGAGTCCATTTAGGTCTCCTTAGAGAACCTCAGCAAGATCATAGGACAAAAAAAAAAATATCTGAGAATAACCACATGGAAAGAAGGAAAGAAAGAAAGAAGAAAGAAAGAAAGAAAGAAAGAAAGAAAGAAAGAAAGAAAAGCTTTGTTTTAGCTACATCAATCCATCCATTCCCCCACGCTGGCGTTGTTCAGTGCCAAGAGGGAACCCCCCCCCCCAGCTAGAAAGCCCCTCACCAGGAAAGGGAGAGCAGGATGAGCGACCAGCTTCCCCAACCTTTTAGGGCACCACGTGAAAGTCCCCTTCTGATTTCAGCCAGAGCGGCAAAGCAGAGACATGCAGAGATGGTTGGGAACAAGGGAGAAAAGCAGTGGCTACCGATGGTCAGCACAGCTGCCCGTGGACCCCCTCTGCAGATCTCACCCCTGACGCCAGCCACCTGAGTCCCTCCCCATGTCCCCCCTCCTCCCACCGCAGTTGAAGGGCAGGATCCAGCCGACAGGACACCTCACCAGCTCCACCTCGCGTCCTTGCCTCAGGGGAGACCACACCCAGTAGCCAGGACTCCCACTGCCTCTCGTGGACCCCGATCGATCGGGTCCTGTCTTCTGGCTCCGCGTGCTTATATGCAGCGAGCCCCTCCAGCCAAGCACCTGAAAGTCCCCAGCCTGACCCCTCTCACCAGCCTTCACTGCCGTGAGCCTGCATGGGCTTCTCTCTCTCCCTCTCTGCCCCTCCCCTGCTCCGGCTCTCCCTCTTTCAATCAATCAACCAACCAACCAACCAACCAATAAATAAATAATAAAATAATGGAAACAATTCCCCGAAAAGCCACGTGATTTAATAATCCCTTGTATCCTTACAAGGAGGATAATGTTTAAAAAGATTATAATTGTGCTAATTTTCCTTTTGAATCGTTCCACTGTAGATGATTGAGTTTCCTTTTGTCAACCCAAGGCGCTCGTTTCCTGGTGTCAGACCAGCCTCTCTTACGGGGGGAATGGAGAACGAGATAGTGAGCATTTTCCCGTTTCTGACATACCGCAAAAAAAAACAACAACAGACGGGAAAGCCAGGTTTTACGTGAGAGACTTCTCCTCCCATCCCCATTTTAATAGAACCGACTCAACGTGCAGAGAAAACCGCGATGACACTGGAGTCTGGGAGGAGGTAAACCTCGTGCAGGCAGAAGCATGCCCTCTGGCTCCTGGATGGGAGGAAATGACAAAGAGAGAGAAGGTGGGGAGCAAATCAGATAGGCTGGCGTCCCAGACTCCGCATCGCTGGCCTTGCCCGGAGAGTAGGGGGTATGGTGGACGCTCTGACTAATGCAGTTAAGTACGAGTAATACCAAAGGTCAAAGGCACGCTTGCCCCTAATCCCATTTAAAAGCCTGCTTCCTAACCTCTCTCCCCACAGCCTGTCTCTGCCACACAATACGCTGGGTCACCAGATACTCTCCAACCCTACTCATGTCACGAAAATACCCCCCCTCCGCCAAAACATCCCTTCACCTCCACACACACCACACACACACACACACACACACAGCTTTCCTGCGTCATAACAAACTCCTGCCCGAAGAGACAGAGAAGGAACTTCTGGGGAAAAGAGCTCTTCCCCCGCCCCCCAAGACAGTTATCCTACAATCCTAAGAGCCCACTGAAGTTACCAAGCTAGAGCTGCGTAAAGCGGAATAAAAGAATGTTTGTACCATCAAGAAACTGGGAGGGCTGGAGACCGGATCCCCTGTCGCTCACGTGCTTCTCCCAATTTTTCTTCCTCCATGCAGATTAACAGTAGATGGCAGAGATTCAACTGAAAGGTTGAGGCCGGTGGTCTCCAATTCTCATGACAGGGGTCACATCATAACTAACTTGGCCTCGAAGCACAGCTAAGCAGAGAGATGCTGGACTGCCACTTCCTTGACTCTCTCTGTCTCTGTTTCTACGTTATAAAGCATCTATGGGAAGGTTGGAGCCTTACTTCAGTGGGATCCTGGCTCCCAGTTGCAAAACCACCTCCAGTCCTAAAGATGGGAGGAGTTTGTGGGGCACCTGGGTGGCTCAGTCGGTTAAGTGTCTGACTTCGGCTCAGGTCACGGTCTCATGGATCATGAGTTCGAGCCCCGCGTCCGGCTCTGTGCTGACATCTCGGAGCCTAGAGCCTGCTTTGGATTCCGTGTCTCCCTCTCTCTCTCTCTCTCTGCCCCTTCCCCTCACTCTCTCTCTCTCTCTCTCTCTCTCAAAATAAATAAACCGAAAAAAAAAGGTGAGGTTTCTTTCTGTCTTCGTGATCTCTCCGCAGATTGCTGGTGATACACATCATATGCAGACTTCTTCAAAACTGAAAGCGTTTTCTTTCCCTCCTACCTTTGTGGAGAGGTTTTCTGAGTTGGGAGAAGATTTTGTAGTGTAATGACATTCCCAGAAGAGAATACCGTCCCTGGGGTTTCTGGCTACCTCTTCAAGCTTCATAGGAAGAAAACCACAACATCCTTCTGGTCGGCACCCCTCACACTTGCCTGGTGCCCTCCATCATGGTCTCACACCAGCTGTTGGAGGTCTAGCCCTTACCATGCATCCATGGTCCCACCCGCTTCCCTTTCCCGTTAATCGCAAAGAGCTGGGCATCCTTCCCCCCACTGCTCCTCACTTTTATCCCTTGCTCTCCCTTTTCTGCTGCCACGTCCCAGAGCAGGATCCTTCTCACCTTCCTCCTGTCCTCAGAGTATATGTCTCCTCATTCATACAGCAAACATTTACTGAGCACCTACTCTGGGCCAGACACATTTGTAGGTCCTCGATCTCGTGGAGTTTACTTTTGAGGAGAAGGAAGACAAAAAGTAAGTGGCACACACAATAAGGGAGGTAAGTCAGAATACATTAGAAGACGCTAAGCGCCATGGAGAAGAAGGCAAGTTGGAGCAGGGGAAGGGCGGCTGGGAGAGGTCCCGGTAGAAGGAGCAGGCTACCATTTTACAAGGCGGTCAACATGGGCCTCGTCAAAAAGGCGACATTTCAGGGGACCTGGGTGGTTAAGTCGATTAAGAGTCCAACTCTCGAGGGGCGCCGCGGTGACTCAGTCGTTTAAGCGCCGATTTCGGCTCAGGTCATGATCTCTTGGTTCGTGAGTCCGAGCCCCCTGTCGGGCTCTGTGCTGACAGCTCGGAGCCTGGAGCCTGCTTCCCATTCTGTGTCTCCCTGTCTCTCTGCCCCTCCCCTGCTCATGCTCTGTCTCTCTGTGTCTCTCAAAAATTAATAAACATTAAAAAAAAGAGGCCAACTCTTGATTTTGGCTCAGGTCATAATCTCATGGGAGAGAGTTTAGTGAGATCGAGTCCCACATCAGGCTCTGGGCTGACAGCATGGAGCCTGCTTAGGATTCTCTCTCTCCCTCTCTCTATGTCCCTCTCCTGCTTGTGTTTTCTCTCTCTCTCTCAAAATAAATAAACTTTAAAAAAAAAGCATTTCAGCAAACCTAAGTTTTGTTTATTGTTAGAAATAACCTCTTTTTCTTTTTTCTTTTGAAATTCTGTGTTATTTAAGTCCATGTACCTATACCACCCAAAGTTGTGGCACATGTTAATGTGTCCTATATTTGGGGGAAAATTGCATGGGTCAAAACAGATTTATCGGAGGGAATATATTTCCAGAACTTGCATTTCCTTTCATGAGACGGGAACTCGGTTTTTACAGTTCATTTCCTCATCTGTACCGGGAGACAAGAGATGTATCCAATTAGTAAATCTATTTTTTTACATTTTTTAATGTTTATTTATTTTTGAGACACAGACAGACAGAGAGAGCAGGGGAAGGGCAGAAAGAAGGAGACACAGAATCCAAGGCAGGCTCCAGGCTCCAAGCTGTCAGCACAGAGCCTGACGCGGGGCTCGAACCCATAGACCGCAAGATCGTGACCTGAGCTGAAGTTGGACACTCAACAAACTGAGCCACCCAGGCGCCCCTCCAATTAGTAAATTTAGATATAATCAGCTGGGTGTACCTGACTCAACCCTTCTCTTTACCCTGTTGGAAGCAAATCTGCTCTTGGAGGGTGTGAGTTCTTCTCTGCTCTATGCCTTCTGTCTGCCTTGAGCTAACCCTTCGTCCAGGTTGGGCAACTTCTTGTTCACTTAATTTGTGAATTCAATTAGCAGGCCCACTTGGTTCTCACAGTACACTGGATACTGGAGACGGATAATCTCCCCTCCCCCCACAAAAAAGGAGAAAATCACAATTCTCATAGGGATATGAAAATGAACCTGAGCTAAAGATTTCACTTGGCTCATTAATGAAAAAGTTAGTAAAGTGTTACAACAAAATCAAAGGAAAAGGAATACAGAGAAATATTTATAGACCAGGGTTATTTAAATAAATGTGCATGTGGAGGTAAAACTTGTTTTTTCAACAGTAGGCACTGGACAGAATTTATTTTCGTATCTATAGGCAAAAACAATAATAATTATTATATTATGTTGTCTGTGGAGAAGAATTCTTTTGCTTTGCGGTCAGTCATCTACAGCTTAATAGGGTTGTTAAATAGCGCCCATAAAATCCAAATCAAATAACTAGGACGGGATTTTATCAGCAAATGGAGATGGATTTTAATTAGACTCTTGTCTAATTATCCAAGTAGATCACAATGCCGATGAGGAAAAGAGAGTTACCGGACCTCCTCAAAATCCCAGCAAGATGTAACTTGTTTTCCCTTTGTTGTGGCTGTTAGCCTTTAATATTCCCGTTCATTAAGACTGCATTTTTTTTTTAATGCTCCAATTTTTTATTGTGGTAAAAAATGCACCGCATAAAATTTACCATTTTAATCATTTTAAGGGGAACAGTCCAGTGGCATTAAATACATTCCCACGTTGTGTATATTCACACGTTCATCCCTACCGTCCACCTCCAGGATTTCTTCATCATCCCAAACAGAAATTCTGTGCTCATTAGACAGTAACTCCCCACAGGCTTCTCTCCCCAGTTCCTGGCGCCCACAATTCTATTCTCTGCCTCTGTGAATTGGAAGCATCTGTCGTCAACATCTCCCTGTCACATCCATAGCACCCCCCCTGCCTTGTCGCCTACTTTCTGCCTGGAACTCAATCCCCCCCTTCCTTCCCGTCCATCTCAAGATGGACCTCCACCGTTACAGTCTCCCCATCAATACCACCCCCAAAATGGCGGTGTCCTCCTCTGGCACCTGGTGACTCTATCCTGTGGGGGACGTCTTCATGGTTTTCCTTCTCTGTTAGTACATCTTTACGATCTGAAGCTTTCAAGCGAGGCAACCAGAATTTATACCTCTTCACCTTCCTTCTCCATTGTTCAGGGGAATAGATTCCATTGCATTAATCCTCGAGAAGTGCTTGTGGATGCTAAGGGTGATAGTGAGGACAGAGATGATAAAGAAATGTGTCGCTTGGTTCACGCGTTCAAGCCCCGCGTCGGGGTCTGTGCTGACACCTCAGAGCTGGGAGCCCGATTCAGAGTCTGTGTCCTTTTCTCTCTGCCCCTCCCCCGGCTCGTGCTCTGTCGCTCCCTCTCTCTCAAAAATAAAATATTTTTAAAACTGTGTTGCTGACACGCTTCGAAATGCAAAGTGGAAAGGTGAACTAAGTAAGCCCTTTGAAAAGGGATATGAAGGACCAGGGCCATCCCAAATCCCTCCTGAGAGCAGGCCACCATTTTCAAGCACCCTAATGTTAAATAAATTGAGCAAGGAGGCCATTAGACCCAAGTGGCTTTAAGGCTTTAGTAGCCTCCAGGGCAAATCCAAACCTAAGCCCGAAAAGCCTCAAGGTTAAGAAATTGAAACTCAAAGACAACCAACCAATCACTAACCCGCCCACTGGGCTTTCTCAAATAATGCAACCGCTTAGGCTATAGGCAGCCAAGTCCTGTCCGTGCTTTGCGTCTGTCTCTTCTCCATAAGGCTTTTTTCCCTAGCTCCTGCCCATGGAGCGGTTAACTACTTCCATTTTGGTGTTGCCTGCTTCCAACGGATTTTTGCACAAACTCTTAAAATTTTTAACGTGCCTCAGTTTATCCTTTCAGACCAAGAATGAAATCAAGACAAGCAGAGAAAACATTGCATCAGGAATAGACCAAGGGAGATCAATGTAGAGCACTTGAGGGGCGCCTGGGTGGCTCAGTCGGTTGAGTGTCTGACTCTTGATATCGGTCAGGTTATGATCTTACGGTTTGTGAGTTCGAGTCTTGAGTCGGACTCTGCACTGATAGCTCGGAGCCTGCTTGGAATCCTCTCTTGCGCACGTGCTCTCTCTCTCTCTCTCTCTCTCTGCCCCTCCCCTGCTCTCTCCCTCTCTCAAAATAAATAAATAAACATTTTTTTTAAATGGCAATTTCTTTTCGGCAAAAATTACGAACTAGAAAAATTATGAGATGTATAGATCTTATTATGAGCTCCCTCATTCAACTCTTACCATCCATTTTTCATTTCTTTGTATCATCCTAGGTGTGATCATTCTTTTATCAAAACTATTCAACCCCCCCCCCAAAAAATCTAACAAGTTCACTGATGTCTATGCACAAATGGATGATAATCCCTGAAAGTCCTGTCTCCTCTGTCAGCCCCTATTTAACAAGAATCAAGTTATTCAAGCCAGTGGGGTTTTTTTTAATTAATTTTATTTCATTTTTTAAGGTTTTTTTTTAAAGCTCTGAACAAATGGGGAGACATACTATGCTTCACCGTGAGAAGATTCAGAAATCCTTCTGAATTAAACTATGCATTCAATGTGATACTGAATTTTTTAAATCCCATCAAGATTTTTAAAGAACACGGCAAGTTAATTACAAAGTTTATTTTAAAGAGTAAGTGCATACAAAAGGACAAGAAATATTCAAAACGGGATAAAGACTTTCCCTACCGGGTGTCAAAACATGCTATAAATCTACAGCAATTCAAAATAAGTGGTATTTGCTCAGGAACATAAAAGAATAGATCACAGAGCCTAAGAACAGACCTCCATCTATGTGATGCAATATGAGAAAGAATGAGCTGGTTAAGGAAAGAGAGTAAAACATTCGTTGATTGATTTCGGGGGAAAAAAGTACAAGACAATTGTGGGTCTTACCCAGCATCCACTTTCTTCTGTCTTTTTTTTTTTTTATGTTTATTTATTTATTTTGAGAGAGAGAAAGCATGCACACACATGAACACATGCGTGTGCGTGAGCCCATGTGCACAAGTTGGGGAGGGGCAGAGAGAGGGAGAGAGAGAACCCCAAGCAGGCCCCGTGCTGTCGATGCAAAGCCCCACGCAGGGGTCCAAACCCACAAACCGGGAGATCGTGACCTGAGCCAAAAGCAAGAGTTGGACACTTAACCAACTGAGCCACCAAAGCACCCCTCGCTTTCTCCTTTCTCTCTGGCTTTTAGTACTAAAAGGGGTGGGACATCATGGGTCCCTACCTTTCCTTAATCCTCCTTCAGCCCAAAGCTGGACAATGGGATGCCCCTTCGCTGGGATTGGGGTTTTGAGCAAGGCACTGATTTAACCACAACGTAGCCTCCTTCTTATTCATGCATTTTATAAGCTCATTTCTTCAGCTTTCTTTTCAATTATATAAACACCTCCCTAGCCTTCCGGTATCTTTTTCTTTACTGATCAAGTTAAAAAGGATAAGAACACTGATATGGACCACTACCTCACATTAAAAAAAAAAAAAAAAGTAAGTTCCAGGTTGTGAAGGAGCTCAGAGCATTCACCCCCAAATATGCCGCTTTGGCACAGCGACTATTTTGCGTGAAAGGTACTTGGAAAATACAAGAAAATGCAGCAAATACTAGAACAACACTCTGATTTTCCTTGTTTTCTTAAAAGCAGGAGATGAAACTCCTATATGAAAGATGCTCTCCTCGTATCTGAAGGAAAGTCACAGAGTTATCAAGGACGAGAAGCTGGAGCAGAGAGAATTCTACACAGACAGACTTTGTTAAAGTAGTTCTTATCTTCTCTGTGCCTCTCCATATACATTAGTCACTTTTCCACAGTTGCTTCTCTTTATTCAACCTGATGTAAAAGCAAGCAGTCTCCACCATTTCTTTGAGTTTTCATTGCCCTATGAGGGTTTCCGTGTCATGTAAAACTTACACAAGTTTGTATGCTTTTCTGCTGTTACTCTGTCTTTGTTAGTTTAATTTACAGACCCAGCCACCGATCCTAAGAGGGTCAAGGAAAACTCTTCCTCCAGTACAGTAGCTAAACGTCTTTTCAAAACACTGCAGAAGTGTTGGAAAATATATGCAAGAATATTTTTATAACCTTGGCTTGGCTAAGATTTTCCACTTTCCTCAGGGGATAAGTCTTTCTTCTTTATGACTCACAACAGCCGTAAGAGATAAGATTGACTTGACTCACATAAAAGTCAAGTGAGAGATACGACAGTTTTCAGGGATGAGGGAGAAATGAGATAAAATATTTGTAACATACAAGACAAATACAATATTAATATCCATAATATAAAAATACTCATATAAATCAATAAGAAAAAGACAACCCAACAGAAAAATATAGATAGGAGATTCATTGAAGAAATATAAATATTAATAAATATGTAAACATGTGGAAATATCCTCACATTTACTAGAGCTAGGAAAATGAAATGATAGTAAGTTAAATATCTTGCAAATACAATTAAGATTAGAAAGTTGGGAGACACCCGAGTGGCTCAGTCGATTAAGCATCCAACTTTGAGGTCATGATCTCGCAGTCTGTGAGCTCAAGCCCCGCATCGTGCTCTGTGCTGACAGCTTGGAGCCTGGAGCCTGCTTCAGATTCTGTGTCTCCCTCTCTCTCTCTCTCTGCCCCTCCCCCACTCACATTTTGTCTCTCTCTCTCTCTCTCTCTCTCTCTCTCAAAAAATAAACATTAAAAAAAAAGTTGGATGCTATCCAGGTTGACTGGGATTTGAGAGGAAGTGTACTCATATATTGTTAATGATAATATAAATTATTATACCTTCTTGGAGTAGTAATGCAATATTTATCAAAATACTACATGCTTATACTCTTTGTCTGGTAAATCCACTTCTAAAAATCTTTCCTACAGAAATATTCTCAGATGCACAAAGATGTAATTTTTATTATATCTCTATTTTATCAAGCCCTAACTATGATCTAAACATTTTTCCAGGTATATTACATTTATTAACTTGCTGAATCCTGTTGTGGAAATAAGACCATAGACTTTGAAATTGTTTAAAATTTGGCTTTTGCTGTTTGCTAAAAGGCTGTCAGTGGGAAGAAAGGAGGCATGTAATATCATTTCATCTCAGTTCTCAACACATAAAATTTTCATATTCTCTTCATTTTTATATGAATTAATGCAAGAGTGGGTCCTTAGTCCCACCTTGCAGGTATTGGTTTGGGATCCTTAGAGTAAGGAGCCCTTGTAGTCATAGGAAAACAAATTTATAAGGATACATTTTGAAACGAGGGGATGGGAAGTAGTTATATATAAATGTGGTCAAATAAACCCTGCAAAAGAGATTCAAATACATACCTGAAAACAAAGGGGGTCACGATAGTCATTCAGGGTTGCTAACTTTAAAAGTACATCCCGACGGGCACCTGGGGGGCTCAGTCAGTTAAGCACCTGACTTGGTTTCGGCTCAGGTCATGATCTCACAGTTCGTGAGTTCTAGCCCTGTGTCGGGGCTCTGCATGGAGCCTGCTGGGGATCCTCTCGCTCCCTCTCTCTGCCCCTCCCCTGCTTGTGCTCTCTCCCTCTCTCTCTCAAAATAAATAAACTTTAAAAGTAGTAAAAAAAACAAAACAAAAAAAACCCAAACCTGAAATGGCATGCAGGAGCTCTTCACTGCCTCTGGACAGGTGATTATGCCGACCTCTTTCCAACTCTGCATTCAGTGACTGCACACTGGTCGCTTGAAATTGGTCCTGGTCGGAGAATTTATCCCACAGAAATCAGCATATAGTACGTCGGGGCTTTCCCCTCGTGGAGAGATGACTGAGAAGCATGTATGAGCTCATCAATACGTACAGGAAAGTATTTTGCATACAGGTGGGCTGATTTTCTTCATCCATCCTCACAACAACTCAATGAGGAAAAATGTTTTTTATTTTACCCGTTACGCAGATGAGGAAACTCAAGAGAGTTGACTTGGCCAACACTGCATAGCTAATAGATAATGGTGTCAGGATTTAAAGCCAAGCAGTCTGATGTCTCACATCCCATTAATAAAACAAAGGGTAAGAAGCATATGATCCTGTCAATAAACGCAGAAAAAGCATTTGACAAAATACAGTATCCTTTCTTAATAAAAACCGTCAAGTAAGTCGGGATAGAAGGACTATACCTTAACATCATGAAAGCCATCTATGATAAGCCCACAGCTAATATCATCCTCAGTGGGAAAAACTGAGAGCTTTCCCCCTGAGACCAGGAACACGACAGGGATGTCCACTCTCACCACTGTTGTTTAATACAGGGTTGCAAGTCCTAGCCTCAGCAATCAGACAACAAAATGAAGTAAAAGGCATCCAAATTGGCAAAGAAGAAGTCAAATTTCACTTTTCACAGATGACATGATACTCCACATGGAAAACCCGAAAGACTCCACCAAAAAGCTGCTAGAACTGATACGTGAATTCAGTAAAGTCGCAGGATACAAAATCAATGTACAGAAATCGGTTGCATTTCTATACACCAATAATGAAGCAACAGAAAGAGAAATCAAGAAATCGATCCCCTTTACAATTACACCAAGATCCATAAAATACCTCGGAATATACCTAACCAAAGATGTAAAAGATCTGGTGCTGAAAACTATAGAAAACTTACAAAGGAAATTGAAGAAGATATAAAGAAATGGAAAAACATTCCATGCTCATGAATTGGAAGAATAAATATTGTTAAAATGTCAACACTCCCCAAAACAATCCACACATTCAATGCAATCCCAATCAAAATTGCACCGGCATTCTTCTCAAAGCTAGAACAAACAATCCTAAAATTTGTATGGAACCACAAAAGACCCTGAAGAGCCAAAGTAATGTTAAGAAAGAAAACCAAAGCAGAAAGCATCACAATCCCAGACTTTAGCCTTTACTACAAAGCTGTAATCAAGACAGTATGGTATTGGCACAAAAAGAGACACATAGACCAATGGAATAGAATAGAGAACCCAGAATTGGACCCACCAATGTATGGCCAACTGATCTTTGACAAAGCAGGAAAGAGCATCCAATGGAAAAAAGACAGTCTCTTTAGCAAATGGTGCTGGGAGAACTGGACAGCAACATGCAGAAGAATGAAACGGGACCACTTTCTTACACTATACACAGAAATAAACTCAAAATGGATGAAAGACTTAAATGTGAGACAGGTACCATCAAAACCCTAGAGGAGAAAGCAGGCAGCAACCTCTTTGACCTCAGCCGCAGCAATTTCTTGCTTAACACATCTCCAAAGGCAAGGGAAATAAAAGCAAAAATGAACTATGGGGACCTCATCAAGGTAAAAAGTTTCTGCACTGCAAAGGAAACAATCAACAAAACTAAAAGGCAACCAATGGAATGGGAGAAGATATTTGTAAATGACATATTGGATAAAGGATTAGTATCCAAAATCTATAAAGAACTTTCCAAACTCAACACCTGAAAAACAAATAATCCAGTGAAGAAATGGGCAGGAGACACGAATAGACACTTTTCCAAAGAAGACATCCAGATGGCCAACAGACACATGAGAAGATGCTCAACGTCACTCCTCATCAGGGAGATACAAATCAAAACCACACTGCGATACAACCTCACGCCGGTCAGAGTGGCTAAAATGAACAAATCAGGAGACTATAGATGCTGGTGAGGATGTGGAGAAATGGGAACCCTCTTGCACTGTTGGTGGGAATGCAAACTGGTGCAGCCACTCTGGAAAACAGTGTGGAGGTTCCTCAAAAAAGTAAAAATAGACCTACCCTATGACCCAGCAATAGCACTGCTAGGAATTTACCCAAGGGATACAGGACTGCTGATGCATAGGGGCACTTGTACCCCAATATTTATAGCAACGCTTTCAACAATCACCAAATTATGGAAAGAGCCTAAATGTCCATCAACTGATGAATGGATAAAGAAGATGTGGCTTATATATACAATGGAATACTACTTGGCAATGAGAAAGAATGAAACCCTGCCATATGCAACAACATGGATGGAACTGGAAGGTATTATGCTAAGTGAAGTAAGTCAGAGAAAGACAGATATCACATGTTTTCACTCATATGTGGAACTTGAGAAACTTATCAGAAGACCATGGGGCGGAGAAGGGGAAAAAATAGCTACAAAGAGAGAGGGAGGGAGGCAAACCATAAGAGACTCTTAAATACAGAGAACAAACTGAGGGTTGATGGCTGGGGACGGGGAAGAGGGGAAAATGGGTGACGGGCATTGAGGAGGGCACTTGTTGGGATGAGCACTGGGTGTTGTATGTAAGCGATGAATCACGGGAATCTACTCCCCAAACCAAGAGCACACTGTGTATGCTATATGTTTGCCAACTTGACAATAAATTATATTAAACAAAAAATAAATAAATACATAAATCAAAAAAAAAGTAAATAAAAATAAAGCCAAGCAGTCTGGCTTCAGATGCTGCAAGGTTAACCATTACAGTGCTCGGACAATCATTTGTAAGAGTAAAATCAAACAAAAGCCCCATCCCCAAGTATTCATTAACAGGGCAAAGATGAAATAACTTATGACATATCTATTCTGTAGAATTCCAAGCAGCCAAATGGAAAAAAAAAAAAAAATGAGGTGGGGGCTCCTGGGTGACTCAGTCAATTAAGCATCTGACTTCAGCTCCAGTCATGACCTCACAGCTCATGAATTCAAGCCCCTCGTCGGGCTCTGTGCTGACAGCTCAGAGCCTGGAGCCTGCTTTGCTTCGGATTCTGTGTCTCCCTCTCTCTCTGCCCCTCTCCCACCCACGCTGTCTCTCTCTCTCTCTCTCTCTCTCTCTCTCTCTCTCTCCCTCTCATAAATAAACATTAAAAAATTATTTAAAAAATGAGGTAGATTTTTATATACTGACATAGAAGGAAACATATATCTGTATCTATACATCTGTATCTGTATTTATATGGGGTGTGTGTGTGTGTGTGTATAAAAATCCCTTTTCTCTTTTCCCCCTGTGGTGAGTGTGTATGGTGTTGGGGACGGGGGGTTGGTATCTGTATCATTAGTCTGGAATTATATCTACACAGACTATTCATAGCAGTTCTCTATGATATTATATATGTTGATATTTGAAATGACTTTTTGGTGAATATGTATTACTTTAAAAATGATTTTATGTTTGACTTTGTGCACGTAATACAGTCACATGTTTTTTAAAGACTGAAGAGATATGCAATAAAAACAATTCCTTCCTTCTCATCTGTTTAACTTCCCCCACCGTAAACATAGGTGTCCTTCCAAAATGAGATGTAAACAAATATTAATATATATGTTTAGCGTATACATTAGTTTATATATTAGTAAATATATTTTTGTATTGCCTCTTTTACATAAAGGCATATTACATGCAGAATTGTAGCTTGTCTTATTCACTAACAGCATCTTTTAGAGATATTTTTATATCCGTAAAAAGGGAGCCGCCTTATTCCGATTTCAGTAATAAGAATATACCACCGGACGTAGTAGACAATTATATTACCAGTGTGTTATCCTGTTGATGGACATTTGGGTTATTTCTAATCTTTAGCTACTTCTCATAATGCTGACATAACTAGCCTTATACGTGTATCATTTTACACATAGACAGGCATATTTTGAGAGTGCCTGCCCTTGTAATTTTGACAGTGACTGCCTTCTTGCCTCCTTAGGAATTGTACCAATAAGTATTTCCCCAACACGGTTTAAAATTGTCAATTTCCTCATGGCCCCCCCGAACACACAGTTAGTTACCAGACTTTTGGATTTTTGCCAATCTGATAGATAAGAAATATGAGCTTGGTGCAGTTTTAATGTGCATTTCCCTTATGATGAGTGGTCCTGAACATCTCTTCCAGATGTTTAAGGGACACTTATATTCTTTTCTTTTGACCGAGCCTGTCGCTTTCTTCCCCGTATTTCTACTGAGTTCATCTTTCTGCTATTAATTTTAGAAGCTCTTGGGGCACCTGGGTGGCCCAGTCGGTTGAGCATCCGACTCTTGGTTTTGGCGCAGGTCATGGTCTCACGGCTTCACAGGTTTGGACCCCGGGTCAGGCTCTGTGCTGGCAGCACGGAGCCTGCTTGGGTTTCTTTCTCCCCCTCTCGCTCTGCCCCTCCCCTGCTCACATGGTCTCTGTCTATCTCAAATAAACTTAATAAAAATTTTTTTTTAATTTAAAAAAATCTTAGAAGCTCTTTATACGTTGGGAGAATCATCAGTTTTTCCTGGCATACGCATTGCAAATATTTCCCCCCATCTGTTGTTAACATTTGACTTTCATATGTTTGTTTCCCAGTCTTCTTTCTGAAAAAAGTTTCCACCGGGGAGAAAAGTTGAAAGAACGGTGCCATAAACCATTGGCCCTTTACCCGAGTTCATCGTTTAACAACTCGTCCTGCTGCTTTGCTCTTTCTCTGTCTCTATAGATACGTGTGAATATCCATGTAGCTATGTTTGTATCTATCCACAGCTTTTTTTTCCCTCTGAATGATTCGAAAGCAAGCTGCAGACATCATGACCTTCAAATACTTTGCCATGCCTCCCGAAGCAGAGACATTCTCCTGCTAACCATATCGCCATTATCACAAGAAACTTACCATTGATACAGTAACATCACCTAATATGCGAAACATGTTAAATGTTTCCGATTGTCTTCAAAAGTCCTTTTAGGTTCTTTGGGGTGCGTGGGGCAGGGCTACATCCCAGCACCCCAGGATTCAATCAAGGCTCAAACATTACATTTGGTTGCCCAGTTTCCTCCAATCCAGAAGAGTTTTATTCTGCCCCCCTCCGTGCTGTCTTAGGGGACACGGGTTTTTTGGGGTTTTTTTTATTGTTGTTGTTGTTTCTTTTTGTTTTTTTAAGTAATCTCTACACCCATTGCAGGGCTCGAACCAATGGCCCCAAGATCAAGAGACACACGCTCCACGGACTGAGCCAGCCAGGCACCCCCAGGTGACACTGATTTTTCCATGTGACTGCCAACCTGGCCTTAAAAAGTGTCTCCAACAAGGATGTTCTCAAATTCTAGAAATACTATTTATCCTACCCCATGAGAAGGCAATAGTGGAATAACCAGACTAGGTGTAGCTTTGGACTGAAGGTTAGAAGCACAATCTAGGCTCTGACAGTTGCCGGCTACAATATTTGGGGGCAATAAGTTCTTTATCTAGAAATGATAGAGCCAGACAGGACGATCCTTAAATTCATATAGTCCCACCATTCTATGATCTGTTTTATTAGTGATGGCATCTATTTTATTTTTGAAGGAAGGTTGCACATCAGACAGTGCTAGTAAGAAATCAATTCCAAACTTTGTGAGACTCGGTGACTGAAGCCGTTGTTCACCGAGTTCATAATAACCCAATGGATATCGACCCACAGTGGTCAGGGTGAAGCTTTACAACCATGAAGAAAAGCAAGGGGGAGAAAGGAAAAAGCTGTAACATGGCACCATCTGCAGGCGAATCTGTGAATGACAATAATGTTTTAAATTAACGGACTTGTTCTCTACTTTCACGTTTCTGCTGGGACGTCTTTTCAGATCACCACTACAAACTAGCAAACTGGAAATATTAGAGGGAGACTCCAGCCTCCTGTTTCCACTTCAGTATCAGTGAAACACTTTGGAACCATACAAAGGCCACAGTACATTCCATGTGTTGAAGCCCCCCCTGCAGCAGGTCACCCCAGGCTGGCGTCCCGCCTGCATCCCAGGAATCGGTTCCAACCTCTGTCAGGTCAGCAGACTTGGGGGACGTGGTAAATAGACCAGCGGATCCCATAGTTGTGTGCTCACTTCGTTCATTACTGAGTAGGTCCCCCGGTCCAGGGTGCTGTGGCTCTGATCCCAGGACGGAAAGTCAGACACTCAGTGAGCCCTAGGAAAGGTTATGATACAGCGAACGGCTGTGATGTTCTGCATGATGTCCCGAGGGCTCACATGTCTTCGGGCATAGTTAATACAGCCCTGGGGCAAAAATGTGTGTTGTGAACGGCAAAGAAACGTATCATGCAAATGCAAACTGTGTCTGGCCTTTTTTTTTCGGACACAGATTCAAAGGACACATTTGTCACACCAGTGGTTGCATTCCGTGTACCCGAGGGTGTGTGAAGCCACTCTAGCCAGGATACCACATCTGGCCCAACCTGGGGCCACTTGTTTGAGCTGCAGTGTTTACTGACCCCCACCCCCACCCCCACCCCCACCCCCAGGATGTGCCTGGCTTCTTTAGGAGACAGGCAAGGTTAATTCAACAGGGACATAATGGGGAAATACCACCCCACCATTTTTTGGGGGGTGATCCTGGATGACCCCATCTTCAGATCTGTAACTTAATCACTTCTACAAAGACGCTTTTTACAAATACGGTCACATTCACAGGTTCTGGGGATTTGGATGCAGATGTATCTTTGTGGAGGGAGTGCCATTCAACCCACCGCACCACCCCAGTAGCGGATAACCAAATGGATATTGACCCGCGGTGGTCAGGGTGGTTCATTCTCAGATGAACAAAAAGGGAAGGGAAGCAAAAATAATATAAAAACAGGGAAGGGGGACAAACACCATCTCCTGGGGTCCTTGCCGGCAGGTTGAATTTTGTATCTCTGAGGAGGTTCTCAAGTCAAGAAACGTCAACCCACGTTATTGTTCTGGCTCCCTTGATCCAACCTCCTTGGAGCCCAGTCCTACACTTGCTCCCCTGCCATTGGCTTACATGTGCCGGCTCGGGGGTATGGCTCTGAGGGAGTTTGAGCCCTTTCTTCCCTCCCACGGCCTGGCATGACTTCAGCTGGGTCATGCTTCAGCTTAAATCTAGTTAGCTGCCTGGTGGCTGGGGGGGGGGGGGGGTAGGTGGGACACATCCTCGGGGTGGGGACATGTGCTGTGTCCAAACTAAGAGGTTTCTACATTCTCTTTGAGCCACGGACGGCAGGGAGACGGGCAGAGGTGCTAGCTGTTAATATGGAGGAATACGCCATGTCTGTGGGCTTGGAGGAAGCTAGAAACTCAAGATGGGAGGGGGTCATCCACGCAGGTATCCTTTGCCATACGTCAGTGTTCCCTACTTTCCCAGCCAAGGCCTTGACTTCGGCAGAGCCAGTCTGCCTCACTTGGGAGTTTAGAGTTTTTTGGGTTCACGTGACCAATTCTTGGGCCTACACCTCAGCATTCTCTGGCCGCCCATGCCCAGGAGCGTTTCTCTGCAACGCTCTGGCTTTCGCACTTAGATTTCAATGGCCTGGTAATTGCTTTCGGCCTTCCGTTATCTTTTCCTAGAGCAAAAAGAGCTTATTATAGCCATTCTCTCCCATTGTCTTTACAGTTATGATTACTCCCACACTTTAAAAAAAATATGGTAAAATACACATACCATAAAATTTATCATCTTAACCACTTGGAGGTGTACCATTCGGTGGTATTGAATGCATTTGATTTTTTTTTTATTTTTTTAAATGTTTATTTATCATTGAGAGACAGAGAGAGACAGACCATGAACAGGGGAGGGGCCGAGAGACGGGGAGACACAGAATCCGAAGCAGGCTTCAGGCTCTGAGCTGTCAGCACAGAGCCCAACGCGGGGCTCAAACCCACAAACCACGAGATCATGACGTGAGCCGAAGTCGGACGCTTAACCGACGGGGCCACCCAGGCGCCCCTGCATTGAATACATTTAAAAGGTTGTCCAGCAGATATCCAAAACTTTTTCATCATGCCAAACTGAAACTCTATACCCATTAAGCACCAATTACCTGTTCCCACCTTCCCCCAGCCCCTGGCAACCACCAATCTTTTTGTCTCTGTGAACTTGACACTCCAGGTACCTCCTGTATATGGACTTTCTGTGACTGACTCATTGCACTGAGCATAACGTCCTCAAGGTTCATCCATGTTGTAGCCTGTGTCAGAATTTCCTTCCCTTTTCAGGCAGAATCACATTCCATCGTCCATTGTGTTCATTGACTCATCCATTGATGGATACTTGGGTTGCCATTGTGAACAATACTGCCAGGAACATAGGTATACAGATATCTCTTCAGGATCCCGCTTTCAATTCTTTGGGATACAAACTCAGAACTGGAATCTCTGGGTGATACGGCAATTCAATTCTCAGTTTTTTTGGAGGGACCGTCACATTGCTTTCCACAGCAATTGTGCCATTTTGCATTTCCAATTTCTCCACTTTCTAGCCAACACCTGCTATTTTCTGCTCTTGTCATTGTTGTTTTTGATCTAGTCATCTTAATGGGCGTAAGGTCTCTCTCGTGCTTTTTTAATACCCGATGCATGGCCCCCGCAGGTGTGTTCCTTCCCACCAGTCCCACCAGTCCCACCAGTACACCATCTCAATTCCTCCCTGGTAAATATTTCACAAGGGGGCCGTCACCTTGTGGCAGGGCTGTCTGTGTTCCACCCACCACCTGTGATGGGATCCTCCGTGCCCACAGGGTGGTGAATGATCCAGTTCTAAACCACATCTCTATATACAATGGAATATTACTTGGCGTTCAAAAAGCATGAAATCCCAGATTTCAACATTTGCAACAACCCAGATGGAACTAGAGGGTATTATGCCAAGCGAAATAAATCAGTCAGAGAAAGGCAAATATCATATGACCTCACTCACATGAGGACGTTAAGATACAAAACAGATGAACACAAGGAAAGGGAAGCAAAAATAATATAAAAACAGGGAAGGGGGACAAACCATAAAAGACTCTTAAATGCAGAGAACAAACTGAGGGTTGCTGGCGGGGTGTTGTGGGGGGGGGTGGTGGGCTGAATGCGCGAAGGGCCCGAAGGAGGGCACTTGCTGGGCTGAGCCCTGGGTGTTGTTAATATAAGAGATGAATCACTAAATTCCATTCCTGAAATCGTTATTACACTATATGTTAACTAAGTTGGATTTAAATTAAAAAAAATAATAATAAAGGGATAATTAAGTTCCAAAAAATGTTTTTAGTAAAAAGGAAAAAAAAAAAGATAAAATAAAACCACATCTGAGCACAGCCTTTCTCAGATCTTCTGCGGAAGGTTGCGTCTTCCCGCAAGCATCTGTGAGATGGAGCTCGCTGTGCAGGGTGTTCCTTCCAGAGTGTTGTCAGGATCCATTACTTGTGGAAGGAGGAGGCAGGAGCAGGTGAGGGCACAGGAAGAGATCAAGCCGCCCAGCAACCCGAGCCAACCATGGAGAGTTCTGGAGCTAAAATGGCCTGTCGGTTTCATCCCACATTGTGTCAGAATAACCATGTTTTCTTTTTTTTGTTGTTGTTTTAATTTTGTTAATGTTTATTTATTTTTGAGAGACAGAGAGAGACAGAGCATGAGCAGGGGAGGGGCAGAGAGAGAGGGAGACACGGAATCCGAAGCAGGCTCCAGGCTCTGAGCTGTCAGCACAGAGCCCGACGCGGGGCTTGAACTCACAGACCTGGAGATGGTGACCTGAGCCGAAGTCGGACGCTTAACCCACTGAGACACCCAGGCGCCCCACCAGATCTTCTTATCATGTGTCCATCAGTCACCGGATGGGGGCTGCCCGGGGAGGACCATGCCCGGGTGAGATGGCCTCAGCACAGCTCGGAAGGGGCTGGATGCCGAAGGCTGCCTGTTGACCGCGCTCCCTGCAGCCAGAGGAGCAGGGGGCTGGGAGCATAACACACAGTCAGCACCTTCCAAGCGAGAGAGGCAGTGACAGGGCACTCATAGCACCTGCTGCAGGAGTGAGGGAGCAGGAAACTGAGGGAGGGACGGAGGAAAAAACAAAGTAAGGGGGCATTGTCAAGGCTGCTGCTGTAGACGACAGTACCTCTAAAGAGGCACACAAACTCCTTCCCAGCATTGAGACCGAGGCATTTGTCCTCGGCTCCTGTGCTTGCTTCCTGGAGGGGGGCTACCAAATACATTAATTTCCATGCACTTCTGGGCTGTGCTTTCAAGAGCTGCACGAAGACTCCCACACTTTCCAGGAGGCAAAAACTCAGAGACGTAGGGTCCAAGCTTGAGGCACGGCCACCGTCAGCAGGGGTGCGAACTCTCACAAAACTGTCCGCTGGAGAGGGCGCTGAAATCAGGGTTCGGCCCAGGGACATGACGCAGGCTATCGGAATCTTCTGTTCCTGTGCTCACGGTTCCAATTACCTCATGAGTACCAAATGCTTAAAAATTTTTCCAGCTACTTGTGTCCCTTTCTAGACTTTGAACATTGAAGTAGCTGTGCATTGGAAAGGTCGATTACCAGGACCCAGTGAAAATGCAGGCTAAGGAGAAAAAGAAAAGAGAGACAAGAGAAAGAAAAGAAAAAAGCACACGAGAAAAGAGAGAAAGAAGGCATCTTTAAAGTTTAGAAGATTTTTTTGTTTACTATGGTTGAGGAACGTGTGTTTCCCAGACATGAACAAGAATCTGAGCTTGCCTAAATTTTCTTTCCTTCTCTTTCTTTCTCTTTCTTTCTTTCTTTCTCTCTTTCTCTCTCTCTCTCTCTCTCTCTCCCTTCCTCCCTCCTCCCCTCCCTTCCTTCCTTCCTTCTTTCCTTCCTTTCTTTCCAGAGAGAAATCGAAAGTAGGGAAGGATCAGAGAGGAGAGAGAGAGAGAGAGAGAGAGAGAGAGAGAGAGAGAGAGAATTCCAAGCAGGCTCTGCACAGTTAGCAGGGAGCCCAACACCTCCTCAAGCCCCTGAACCATGAGATCATGACCTGAGCCAAAGTCAGCCTTTTAACCAACTGAGCCACCTAGGCGCCCCATAAACTTTCTTCTCAGATGCATACTTTGGGTAACTATGTTTTCAGATCTACTTGGCCCTAAAGGCCAAATGCGCACCTTCCACTATTTACTAAAACTAAACTTGTTAATTTTTATTTTTTTTTAATGTTTATTTATTTATTTTGAGAGAGAGACAGAGAGCCTGAGTGGAGGAGGGACAGAGGAGGAGACACAGAATCCGAAGCAGGCTCCAGGCTCTGAGTTGTCAGCACAGAGCCCGCCCCAGGGCTGAAACCTACAAATCGTGAGATCGTGACCTGAGCCGAAGTCGGACATTTAACTAACCGAGCCACCCAGGCGCCCAAAACTAAACTTGTTTTTTTTTTTTTAAATTTTTTTTTTTTTAACGTTTATTTATTTTTGAGACAGAGAGAGACAGAGCATGAACAGGGGAGGGGCAGAGAGAGAGAGAGACACAGAACCGGAAGCAGGCTCCAGGCTCTGGGCCGTCAGCCCAGAGCCCGTCACGGGGCTCGAACTCACGGACCGTGAGATCGTGACCTGAGCTGAAGCCGGACACCTAACCGACTGAGCCACCCAGGCGCCCCAAAACTAAACTTGTTTAATACGGTATAATGCTCACATTAGGTTTTAAGTTTAATAAGATCTGAAGTGGCCTCTGTTGATTTTTATTTTGCATGTTTCCCCACTAACCTGATTGGGGTATGTTTTGTTGTTTTCTTCTGGAAGAAAGGAATAGGGTGAAAATAACTGATCATCCTTATAATTTTTTTTTTTAATGTTTATTTACTTATTTTGAGAGAGGGGGGATAGAGAGTGAGCAGGGGAGGGACAGAGAGAGAATCCCAAGAAGGCTCTGGACTGTCAGCATAGAGCCTGACGCGGGGCTCTAACACACGAACCATGAGATCATGACCTCAGCTGAAAGGGGAGTCGGTCGCTTAACTGACTGAGCCACCCAGGCGCCCCTATTTTTAATTTTTTAAGGAACCTACCATACTGTTTGCCAAAGTGGCTGCACCCTTTTGCATTCCCACCAACAGGGCTCAAGGGTTCCAATTTCTGCACATTTTCATCCACACTTTTTATTTCCTGTTCTTTTTTTTTATAGTAGTCATCCTAATTGGGATGAAGTATATAACTCATTGTGATGCTGCTTATCACTTACCTAATGATTAGTGACGTTGAACCTCTTTTCATGTGCTCATTGGTCATTTGTATGTCTTCTTTGGAGAAAGGTCTATTCAGGTCCTTTATGTATTCTTTTAAAAAAAGAAAAAAAAAACATGTTATTTTTAAGTAATATCTACACCCAAAGAGGGACTCAAACTCACGACCCGGAGATCAAGAATTGCATGCTGTACTTACTGGGCCAGCCAGCTGCCCTGATCCTTACCCATTCTTTTTTGTTTTCTTTAAATGTTTATTTATTTAATTTGAGAGAGGGGCAGAGAGAGTGGAGCAGAGAGAGAGGGAGAGAGAAAATCCCAAGCCGGCCCTACCCTCTGGGCAGAACACAACACAGGGCTCGATCTTACAAAGCCAGTGAGAGCATGAGCTGAGCTGAAATCAAGAGCTGGACGCTTAAGCGTGCCTGGGTGGCTCAGTCGGTTAAGCGTCTGACTTCGGCTCAGGTCATGATCTCACAGTCCGTGAGTTCAAGCCCCGCGTCGGGCTCTGTGCTGATGGCTCAGAGCCTGGGACCTGCTTCAGATTCTGTGACTCCTTCTCTCTCTGCCCCTCCGCCTCTCACGCTCTGTCTCTCTCTCCAAAATAAAACAGAACATTAAAGAGTTGGACACTTAACTGAGTGAGTCACTCAGGCACCTCAGTCCTTTACCTATTCTTAAATTGTCTGCTGTTATTGTTGAGTTGTAACAGTTCTTTATATATTCTAGATATTAATCTCTTACCAAACACAAGATCTGCAAATATTTTCTCCCATTCCACGGGTTGCTTTTCACTGTATTGATTTTGGGTTTGGGGACATAGAAGCTTTAAATGTGGTAGTCCGATTTATCTGTTTTTGTTTTGTCGCCTGTGCTTTTGCTGTCATGTCCACGAAATCGTTGCCAAATCCAATGTCATGAAGCTTTTCCACTGTGCCTTCTTTTGGTACTTTTATAGTTTAGCTCTTCCGTTTAGGCCTTTGATCCTTATGTTAATTTTTGTATATGCTGTAAGATAAGAGTATTCAGTGTTCACAACAATATTTATTAAAAAGGCTGCCCTTTCGGGGCGCCGGGGTGGCTCAGTTGGTTAAGGGTCCAACTTCAGCTCAGGTCATGATCTCACGGTTTGTGGGTTTGAGCCCCGCATCCAGCTCTCTGCTCTCAGCACAGAACCTGCTTCTGTCTCTCTCTCTCTCTCTCTGTCTCTGCCTCTCCCCCACATGCGCACGCTCGCACATGGTCCCTCGCCCACACTTTCTCTCTCTCTCTCTCTCTCTCAAAAACAAATACACATTAAAAATTTTTAAAAGGCTGTCTTTTCCCCATCGAATGGTCTGGGAACCCTTGTTGAAAATCGTTTGACTGTATATACAAGGGTTTGTTTCTGAGTTCTCTATTCTATTCCATTGATCTATATGCCAGCACAATACTGTTTTGGTTACTGCAGCTTTGTAAGAAGTTTTGAAATCAGAAAGGGTGAGGCCTCCACCTTTGTTCTTTTTCAGGCTTGTTTTGGCTATTCGAGGTCCCTCGAGATTCCATACGAATTTTAAGACATCTTTTTCTATGTCTGCGAAAAACACTATTGGGATTTTGATAGGGATCGAATGAAATCTGCAGATTGCTTTGGGTAGTAGTGACATCTTAACCAAATTAAGTCTTCCAGTTTATGAACATGAGGTGTCTTTCCAGTTATTTTTAGTTTCTTTAATTTCTTTCAGCAACATTTATAGTTCTCAGGGGATGAGTCATTTGCCTCCTTGGTTAAATTTATTCCTGAGTATTTTGTTCTTTCCAATTCCGTTGTAAATGGAACTGTTTTCTTAATTTTTCTGAACCATCCCCCTGCCACCGTTGCTTCAAGAGGCCTTGAATGAATACAATGAGTTATCTGCACTTTTGTAATAAACTGAAGTATACTAAAATCACAAAACGGAAAGAAAAATGTTTTGTTTTGATGGTTTAGTTGATAAGGCAGCCAAAGAAGAGAGAAAGAGAGAGAGTATGCTTATGGGTGCATGTCTAATATACTTCTGTTGTTTGCATTGGCCCAGTATCTCATACTTTGAGGAAAAGCTCGTTCTCATGGATGTGACTCGCTTTGGCTAACGGGGCACTGGACGCATCATGAAAGCAGTGGCTTGATTAGTGCTTGTGTGTTGGGCTTGTTCGGTTTTTTCTTTTTTTTTTTTAATTTATTTTGAGAGAGAGAGAATGGGAGGGGGAAGGGGAAGAGAGAGAGAGAGGGAGAGAGAGAGGATCCCAAGCAGACTCCATGCTGTCAGCACAGAGCCCAATGCAGGGCTCGAACTCACAGACCATGAGATCATGAATTGAGCCAAAACCAAGAGTTGGATGCTGAACTGACTGAGCCACCCAGGCGCCCCTGGGCTCGTTCTTTTCAAACCCACCTTCCATGCTCTAAGGCCATCCTCTTGGAGAAGAAGTCCACGTAAAGACGAGAGGCACTGTGTGGAGAGAGAGCGTGTGGAGGAGAACCAAGTTTCCCCAGCTGAGCTCCCAGCTGAAGGCAGCCACACGAGCGAGCAGAAAAACCACTTTCAAGGCTAATTTAGCGGCTACAGATTGGTAAAACTTCCAGCAGCAGCAACCAATGCAGATTTGCGGATGTGGCATCATTCTTTGGGAAGGCCAGCTGCTGACTTGGTGGAAAGTGGACCCCTTTGGCTTCCATTGTGAAAGGACAGAAATTTGTTCTAACAGGAAAAAACGCGGTTTTCAGGTATGATATTGTGTCCCCTGACCATACACTTTCCTCCAGAGCCACCGTATGAGAAGTAAAGGAATGTTCAATTCACTAGCACGGGATCCCACATAGCACTGGGTCAGACCAGCAGGCCCCATGACAATGGTATTGAATGACTGCGTTATATACCATATGACCCAGAGGCGGCAACCTTGTAGGGAATTGGGATGGCTCACAAGAAAGCACAGTTAAAGCACCAACTTAGAGGCAATATTCTAAGATGAGAATATATATGAGAATATATATACTCCAGGATGCAGTATATACACTGAATCAAAGATAATTTGTAGGGAACTATCCCCTCGGTAGGAAGAACATATTGGTCTATGAACCAAGGGATGGAGCAGGAACGTCCCTTCTTACCATCATTACCAGTGACCCACTGGAGGATTTTGTGCTTCTGTCTCTGAAACTCTAGTTTCTGCAGTGTTCGAGATCCTGGTCCCTAAAGGGGGCCCACATTTGTCTGGAGTCCTACTGAATTACACATCTGTCTGCTGCCTGGGCACGTCAGGCTTCTGAGAACCAGGGACCAGCAATAAAAAAGGAGTCATCATCTTGTAAAGGTAATTGACCTTGATGATCAGGAGGAAGAAAGACTCTGGTTATGCTGTGAGAGCAGGAAAGATGTGCGTCCCTGTGATCCCCTTGGTCACTTCGTGATGCTCCCGTGCCCAATTGTGCTGACAAATGCTCGAGAGCAGCAGCCCTTTTGAGAAGGATGTACTGACCAGAGTTGAGACCCTAAGGGACGAAGATGACGATCACACCAGTAGGGACGCCACAGAGACCGGCAGAGGTGAAGGGTGAATCTAGAACGGATAGTGGAAGAAGGAAGGGATGAACATCAGTAATGGTTTCGAAACCAGCCGCAGAAGCAGGGGGTGTAGCTCAGTCACCTACACCCTCCTGTTTGAGTCTCTCCCCGGAAGACAGGCTCATGAGAATGCTGGAGGGGCCGCTCCCCAAATGTGAACAAAGAAGTGGGTTTGAACCCAGGTTCCCTGGTGGGGGACCAAGTAGAGGTGGACTTGGAGATTCCCATTCAAGGAAAGACTTGCTCCAGCTTTGGGGAATGCTGTGAGCGGACAGCCTACAACCACCAGATCCTTCAGGGTTGTTTACAAAGAGCTGCCTTGCTTGATCAAGGTCATGTCCTTCCTGGGGCAGCTCACTTCCCATGACTGATGGCTATAGGGGTGTAAAGGCCCAACCACTTGGGCCCGATGCCAAAGGTTGTCGAAGAACCAGATTTCCCCATGGGGCTGACCAAGGCTTTTTCGGATCCGCAACACAATTTGACTTCTCCATCTTCCAATCCTTCTTTCTCCCCGTTTCCCCCCAGAGGTGATAAATACATATCCTAATCAATATCCTGTTTGTCAAATCCAGTGTCTACTTCCAGAGACGTAACTGCAGCCCCCATCTTTGTAACTGGTAACAAGACTGTAATTGACAGTTTTAATTTTCTTTTTCTGCTGGCATTCAAAGTCTTTGTTTTCAGTCAGCACCTCAACTGGTTGAGGTTACTTACTTAGGGGGGTGGCCTAAACATTTATTCCTCAGCCTTGGGAGCTAAGACCTCCAAATCAACAGAGTCTAAAGTTGCGAGGATGGGGAGCAAAAATTCTGTGAGGGGGTTACGAAGCATCACAGAGAAAGCCTCTTGTCCACCTCTTGATTATTGAACCTGTATGTCCTACCCAAAAAACAGTATCATAAACTGGTTACTGATTTAAAGCACAAACTGCACCCTGCGAGCGTGAGCCTTATCTTTTTGGTGCGTCGTCTCCAAATTGGTATCATGACTGGGTCTTCAGTAGGCCAGTCTACCATTTTATTAGATATGAGATTATGGCGTATAAGACAAGTGATGCAAACGAGGTATAGCAAAACGTGAAAATACACGATTGTACCTGCTGCTTCTTACGGGTCCTTGCAAACTCTGGCCCGTGGCTCAAATCCGGCCCGCCATCTGTTTTTGTAGATTAAATATGGCTGGAATATAGACATGCTCACGTACATACTATTTACGGCTACTTTCACGCCGTGGCGACAGATCTGAGTAGTTTCAACCACCTGGTCCACACAGCCTAAAATATTTACATACCTGACTATACGAGCATGTGCATAATTGCCAACCCCTGAATTATACCTTCAAGAAATAGGGTAATAATGACAAAGTTGGTGCCCACCAACTTTGAGATGGTTGGTCAAAAACTCCATTTACCACTATAAGCCCCCACTTCGAACTGTGGATCGTAATGGTACCTTAGATTTCCTAGAATTAGCAACAAGTCAAAGTTAGTACGTAGGAATCTACAAAAGATCAGGATAATAAAACTGGGTATTTCTCCTTCTGTGTGCATAGTGCCCCTAGAAATGATCACAGAGGTATTTGGGGCAGTTTTGGAGGAAGAAACACAGCATTTACTTAACGACAGTGTTTCTGAGTCTTTCTCAAGGTGAGAAAGGGCCTCTTCGTCGGCAAGGGCCCCGGGTCTAATAAGTGGCTTGGATTTGGAAACTGAGTGAGAGGTTATGATGCTCCACTGTGGCAACTCAAGTCAGGTTTCTGGTCACCAGACCTAGAGTTTTGTTTGTGATATAGATTAAGCAATGCTTCAGTAAGCCATCATCTTTTTTTTTTTTTTTTTTATCCTAAGGACAATGTGAACAATTTGTCAACACCAAAGATCTCTGTGGGTCAAAACATTGTGTTTAACACTTGATCCCTGTTGCTTATTATATCGTTTGTAGCTACTTTGATTCTGATAGGAAAATGGGCTCTCATACACATATCCCACTGAAATCAGAAAGCCCGTGTCTGGGGCTCCCCCGGGTGGCTCAGTTGGTTAAGTCCGACTCCTGATTTCCGCTCAGGTCACGATCTCATGGTTCATGGGATCAAGCCCCCACATGGGGCTCCGTACTGACAGTGGGGAGTCAGCTTGGGGTGCTCTCTCTCCCCCTCTCTCTCTGCCCTTCCCCAGTTCTCGCATGCATGCTCTCTCTCTCCCTCTCTTGAAATAAATAAACATTAGAGAAAAAAAAAAAAAGAAAAAGAAAACGTCCTTGGATTTCTCTGTGCTTCTGCAAAAGCCCTAGCGTGTTTAGAAACAGAAAACTATACAACGTGAGGTTTTTTTCACTTCCATCAGAAATGTTTTACTGTCCACATACCATAAGCATCGGGCCTGTAGCCATTCTCAGTTAAGTGCTCTGATCTGAAAAGATAATAAAACTTCTCTTATCTCTCCAAGGAGGCCAAATGGTTACAGCCCAGACTCTGTCCCTTGGCTATGCCCTAAGGTCCTAGGAAAACTAAAGCACTACCTGCCTAGGAATTTCCAAGTCAGAAGGGATGAGGCCTAGAATTTAGAACCATCTCTGGGTTGTAACAGCAAGGTTCACCTGGCGAGGTACATCTGGTCCTTGGAAAAACACATTTACATTCCAAAAGGTCAGAAGGAGAACCTAAGGCCCTTTCTGTCCAGTCTCAGAGGAGTGAAAAGAATCTTTTTTTTTTTTTTTCTGCTGTTAGGAGGGTAGGGAATGGCTCTCTCTCCTGTAAGAAAATCAGTCTCCATACTTTGTCTATGCGGTGCAACCCATCACCCACATAGAAAGCTTGCATCAGCTCTGTTGCACGACCCGCAGGATTAAGGTGTGGGGGTATGATTCTGCAGTGTTACTCGGGCTGCCGATCTGATCCTATCGATAAATAGCTGCCTTCCTCAACCCGGGTGCCTTATGTTTCTGTTGTCTTCAAATACACAAAATACGTAACTGCACAAGTGGGTAACATCTGAGACCCTTTACAGTTCAGAATAAAACACGGGGGCCTCTGGGACCCTCTCCGGGTGTGTGTTGGGGGTGGGGCAGTGGTGGTACCTGATCAGTGTGGATGTTCCTTTCTCCTTTGTCCTTCAGACCCCTTTCTCTCCTTTACCCCAGGAAGGTTTTACATGTTAATTTTATTGAATATAGACTACCACTGACTCCAAAATTTACTCAACTCACCAATGCAATTATGAAAGTCAGATCCCAGCTGTGGAAGCAAACACGTTGAATTCAGAATCCCCAGCAAGTGCACTCATATCATAAACTCACCTAAGGCAACGTTATAGCCTGTTCTAACAGCCTTAGAATCCAGTCCCATACATATTTTCCAGATTTCTGCCAACGTATACTGGCAAAACCTTGCAATTTTTTAAAAGTAACCTCTACGCCCAACGTGGGGCTCAAACTCATGACCCTGACTTCAAGAGTTGTATGTTCTATAGACTACGCCAACCAGGCACCCTCAATCTTGCAATTTTTTTTTTTATTTAAGTCATCTCCTCCTAAGACATACTTTATGCTGTTCTCCCTGAAACAACCTGGGTTCTGACTCCAGTCAGGGTTGCCAAAGCAGTAAGGAACGAAGAGGCAGGCGTTGGGAAGGACAGGTATCTTCTTGTAAGGTAACTGCCTCCAGTGAAGTTACTACAAGGTACTAGAACAAGGGTCTAAAAAGTAGTCCGGAGCTCTAGAGCTCTTAGGTTTTATAAGGAAGTGCTCCAGATGGAACTGGAGTCTCATAATCCAGTTTCCAGGAGAGGGTTCCTGATTGGCCTTGCCTTATTTGGATTTAAGTATCACCCCTGGTCCAAGCAACCGAACCCAATTATAGGTTCTTCCCTGATGAGCCAGGAAGACACCACATAAAACGTTCACCATACATGGGATTTTTCTCATTAGTCTTCCAGAAACTTGTGAGAGATTTTATGATCACCTCCATTTTAGAAATGAGAAAACTGAGGCTCAGAGACAAGGTTTAGGTTTTATGCTCAAGGATTTTTGCCCCCAAACCCATGCTCTTTCCCCCTGCTCTGAACCATATCTCACGACCTGTCGTTGAACGGCCACATTTGCGTTAATCTATCCATTCATTCAATAATCTAGTGGGTTGTATGCTCATCTGGGCTCCACCGAGATAAAGCAGTGAACAAATAATGTTGTTGCGCAGCGAACAAATAATGTTGCTTTCAAATGTGGAATGAAGAACGTAACAACAAAATAACGTACATGTCACATAGTGATAAGTACTGTGAAAAGAAGTAGGCAGAGAAGGGGGTGAGAAGGGTGGAGCCCAAGTGTTGTAAATTAAGGATCCGAGAAAGACTGGTTGATCGGGGAGATCTTGTGCGGGATAACAAATTCTAGAATCACAATCAAAAGCCAACAAGTGAGACAGTGTTTCTCAGAGGTAGAGGGCTGTGCCTTTCTCAAACAATAAACCTTCACAGTATTAGGCCTTCTAGTTACCACCTGCTTGCACATTCCCTGATAACAGCAATCTGCTTTTTCTGTATCTAATAGCAACACAGAAAGAAGCTTGCAAAAAACAAACAAACAACAAAAAACAAAACAAAAAAAAAACTATCCTCACTATTGGTTAAATAATTGTGTTTGCTAAGTCAGCTGAAATGTTAAGTAAGAATAACCCCCTGCAGGCTGTCATTTGGCTAGGATGCCGAGAGCCTTCCCTCAAACTCATCTGCGACCAGCTTCCTTCTCAAACTCTAACCTGGCTTCCCCCACCTCCCAGGACCCCACTTTGCCTGAGTTTCTCCAATGACTGCTTTCTCTTCAGTAACTTTTGTGCCACTGAGTCTAGGGATGGAGTAAGTCTCCTGGCTCTTCATTGAGACTTCCAAGCTGTGTTCTCGTTCTTCTTCATGGATGTATCCAGCTGGAAATCTCACTCCATTATCAGACTATTCTACTCATTCTTCTCTTCCTCCTTCTCCTTCTCCTTCTCCTTCTCCTTCTCCTTCTCCTTCGCCTTCTCCTTCGCCTTCTCCTTCTCCTTCTTCATTCTTCTTCGTGAATACATCCAGCTAGAAATCTCACACCATTATCAGACTATTCTACTCATTATTCCTCTTTGTGGGCAGTCACCTGCTGACCCTCAGGTCACACCCACATTCCTTGTAGAGGCACGTTGCCACTCTATCCAATGCCATACCTGTCCCAATTCTGGGTGGTTTCAACTTCCTGTGAGATGATCCTTCCAACACCTTGGCCTCTCCCTTCCCTGGCATTTATTGAGCACCCTGTTAGTGAGGAGGACTATTCAAGGGTAAAGATACCAGGAAGCAAGGGTCAAATGGTGGACCTCAGGGCCATCGTGAAGTCAGCCCTCTATGGTGCTATGATCATGTTCAGCTTATGCCTTGGTAGATGTGAGAATAAGCAGAATAACTCTTTCTAGATTTAAATATTTCTAATGGTCCTGTTTAGAATATGATCTCCATGATGGCAGGCACCGTATCTTGTCCACTGAACCCTCTGTGCCTACCACAGGCCATTGGTAGGTGCTCAATGCAGACTTATTGAATGAATAAATGCTCAGAATCAAGTGCTCAAAGAATAGTTAAATCAATAATCGGTGCTTTATTATCCATTCCAGTAGAGAAAAGAATTACAGATATACAGAGAACGGAATTACAGACCATCCAGATGGAGGGAAAACCACAAATGGGGTGCCGGGACCGGTTCAGTCGATGGAGCATGTGACTCTTGATCTTGGAATTATGAGTTCGAGGCCCTTGTTGGGTGTAGAGATTATTTCAAAAATAAAATCTTTAAAGAAAAGCTCACAAATAATCCATTTATGTTAGTCAACATCATGACTACAATTTTGAAACATGGTATAGTAACAATGGCAGGCCATATGAGCCCCTAGGGAATCTCCTAATTGCTACTGAAAAGAGAATAATCCCCAAACAGAGTTGCAGAAATTCCAAGTTTATTTGACCTTCTGTGACCGTTGGTGATGAACACTACTGATTCACCACGTAACCAAACAATTCTTTGTTTTCTAATGTTTTGCTTTTGATTTGGCCAAAAAATTCAAAATCTGCAGAAAAGTTGGAGAAATCGTGTAATAAACACGTGCATACCCTTTGCTTGAATTTATCAAATATTGCAAACACCAGGATACTTCTTTAAATACTTTAGCATGTTGTCCTCTAGGATTAAAAATATTTTCTGACATATATAAAAAAGCAATACCACATCTAAGAAAATTCATGTTAATTCAATATCATATAATAAGCTGGCCTATATCCATATTTTCCTAATAGTTCTAAAAATAGCTTTAATAGCTATTTTTTTAATTTTTTTGAATGTTTATTTTTGAGAGAGAGAGAGAAAGAGTGAGCAGGGAATGGGCAGAAAGAGAGAGAGACACAGAATCTGAAGCAGGCTCCAGGCTCCGAGCTATCAGCATAGAGCCCGACTCCAGGCTCAAATTCACAAACCATGAGATCATGACCTGAGCCGAAGCCGGTCGCTCAACCAACAGAGCAACCCAGGTGCCCTAGAAATACTGGGTTCTAAAATTACTAGAAAAGTTTTTTTTTAATTTTTTAAAAACATTTACTTGTTTTTGAGACAGACACACACACACACACACACACACACACACACACAGAGTGTGAGTGGGGGAGGGGCAGAGAGAGAGGCAGACACAGAATCCGAAGCAGGCTCCAGGCTCCGAGCTGTCAGCACAGAGCCTAACGCGGGACTCGAACTCACAAACTGTGAGATCATGACCTGAGCCGAAGTCAGACACTTAACCCACTAAGCCACCCAGGTGCCCCAATAGCTGTTTGTTAAAATAATTCAGGATCCAATTAAGGATCAAATGTTACATTTGTCTGTTATGTCTCTTTAGTGCCTTATAATCTAGAATGGTCTCAGATTTTTTTTTTTTCATGCATGGAAATATTTTGAAGAGTCCAGGACCGTTTTTTTTTTTTTTTTTGTCTTTTTATAAAATGTCCCACATTCTGTATTTGTCTGCTTGTTTCTGTATGTTTAACTTTTTGTCCCTTTGTTAAGAATATTGCATGGACAATGTCAAGTATCTCCCACATCCCATCAGAAGGCACATAATATCAGGTTTTCCCACAATCGGTGATTCTAAGCTTGATCATTTGGCTAACGTGAATACTCAGGTTCTTTTCATATTAATGAAGTATCTGTTTCCTTCTCCTCTTTCTTCTATTTTCAGAGACTCCACAGATGCAAATCACTGCCTATCTGATAGATGAGCATTTATCTTTTTAACCCTCCTGGCATCTGACCCATCCGGTTTTTCCTGGACTGAGCCCAGCCTAAATCCCCCAGACCCAGGAAGAAAAAAGTGTTGCATCTAATAAAGTTTCCCCTCGCCCCTTGGTCTCTTTGCTGCAGGTGTTACCCCAACATCCAGATGTTGCCTGAGTGCTGTGACTGGCATTACTGTCCTGGGGAGCGGTCTTTGTCTTGGTCCCGGGGACCCGAGTCAGGATTCTTTTCTTAAGAGGTAAGCAGATTAACAGTGGCCCCCTCAAAAGATATCCACATCCTAATTCCTGGAACCCGTGACCTTATGTAGCAAAATAGGATTTTGCAGATGTGATTAAGGACTTTGAGATGGATGGATTGTCCTGAACCATCCAGATGTATCTTTTTTTTTTATTTGTTTTGAGAGAAGGAGAGAGAGAGGGTGAGCAGGGAGGGGCAGAGAGAAAGAGAGAGAGAGAGAGAGAATCCCAAGCGGGCTCTGCACTGCTCTCCCCATGAGTTCATGGGGCTTGAACTCATGAACTGTGAGATCATGACCCGAGCCAAAATCAAGAGTCGGATGCTTAATCGACTGAGCCACCCAGGTGACCCTCCAGATGGATCTTAAAAGGCAATCACAGTGTCCTTACAAGGGGGAGATTTTACACAGAAGAGGAAGAGGCAAAGTGACCACAGAGACAGAGATTGAAGTGAGGCAGCCACAAGCCAAGGAAGCCGGGCAGCCAACAGAACCTTGATGAGTTAAGGAATAATTCTCCCCCAGAGCTTCTGGGGGGGCCCTGCCAACACCTGGTTTGGGGTCCCATGATACTGGTTCACTGGTCTCCAACACTGTGAGAGAGTAAATTATCGGTTCAAGCTACCAGGTTTGTGATCATCTGTCACAGCGGCCAGAGGACACGAATACGGTCAGTAACATACAGGGTAGTAACATACAGGGTTATGTTAATTTCAGACGTATAACATAGTGACTCAACACTTGCATCCAACGCCCGGTGCTTCTCACAACAAACGCCCTCCTTAATCCCCATTACCTCTTTCACTCATCCCCCCCCACCCCCTCCCCTCTGGTAACCATCAGTTTGTTCTCTGTAGTTAGGAGTCTGTTTCTTGGTTTGCCTCTCACTCTCTCTCTTTCCCCCTTTGCTCATTTGTTTTGTTTCTTAAATTCCACATATGAGTGACATCATATGGTATCTGTCTGTCTCTGACTGACTTATCGTTTAGCCTCATACTCTCCAGCTCCATGCCTGGCATTGCAAATGGCAGGACTTCATTCTTTCTTATGGCTGAGTAACATCCCGTTGTGCATAGATACCACTTCTTCATCCACTCATCAGTCGGTGGACACTTGGGCTGTTTCCATAACTTGGCTCTTGCGGACGATGGTGCTATAAACATCAGGGAGCACGTGCCCCTTGGAATCAGTACTTTTGTAGCCTTTGGGTAAATGCACAGTAGTGCAGCTGCTGGATCCTGGGATAGTTCTGTTTTCAGCTTTGGAGGACCCGCCATACTCTTGTCCAGAGCGGCTGCACCAGTTCGCATTCCCATCAACACCACCCAAGGGCTCTCAGGATTGAATTTTGGTTGTCACTTGCTAACAGTGTAATCTGAAGCCAGTTACCTGATTTTATTCTCGACTCTTGCTTTTGCAAAATAGGGGTAATAATAGCCAGCTCTTAGGGCTAATAAGAATATTAAATGACACCATAAAAACATCTGTTGAAAACTGTAAGAGTCTTGGCACATAGTAGGCACTCAATACACCACAGCTTCCAGGACTTATTATTTATTTCAACAGATATATATTGAGTGGCTATTGTGCACAATCCTGCCGCCATTAAGGAGCTTATATTCTAATAGGGGAGAAAGGCAATGAGCTAATAAATAATAAACAAACAAACAATAAGCCTATATAGCATGCTAGATAGTGGCAAACGCTATAAAGAACAAAAAGAAGACAAAGAGAATTAACTGGTTCTAATTAAGGCTCTGGATACATTTGCAAAATACCCCATAGCCTCCTTGTCATAAAACATTCTTACGATATTAATAACAACTGTCATCTATTGATTGAATACTTTATGTCATTGTGTTCTCACAACAATGCTTAAGGTAAGGATAAAACCAGCCCCATTACCTAAACGAGGCACCAGGCACAGAAATTTTTAATTATGTCTGTTTATCTCTAACAACTTCCAGGACCAGGGATCAGACTCCAGGGATCAGGCTCGTTCAGTTCCTCCACGCCGCTGCTATTAAAGTAGAAATCTGGGAATCTGGGGCACCTGGGTGGCCCAGGTCATGATCCCACGCTTCATGGGTTCGAGCCCCGCGTCGGGCTCTGTGCTGACAGCTCGGGGCCTGGAGCCTGCTTGGGATTCTGTGGCTCCCTCTCTCTCTGCCCCTCCCCCACTCTGTCTCTCTATCTCCCCCAAATAAATAAACATTAAAAAAAAAATTAAGGTAGAAATCTGCCCCAGCTCATCAGTCCTTACACGGAACATGGAGTGACTGTAACATCCCTGTATGGTTTCCTCGCAGGGGTAGTCCTTCACACAAGACCAGTACGTGCCTCAGGCTCATCGCAAACCTTTAACAACGGGCCATTTTAGTCAAGGGGCTGTCTTTCTGTCTAAAGCAGTACATTCTTTCCATTACGGTCTTTGATTCCACCTTTCCTGGAGCACCACTGACAATTTTGTGAAGAAAAGAGTTCCTCGATCAAGTAAGTTCTGGAAATACGAGGATAAAAAACATGAAACTCTTCAGTTACTGTTCTACGGGGACCTCTCTTTTAATATGAGAACGCCACAGAACATTACGGGAGTTTACAACAAGCAGCATTTCCAAAATTTGCCTGGCAAGAGAACTTTTGCACGGCCCCTCTGTCAGAGCTAGCGATCTGAAGACCACACTTTGAGGTGGTTTCAGGAAATTCCATAGCTGCAGAGGTAGATAAACTTCTAGAACTTAGTTGAATCATGACTTCTCCTGACTCTGCAAAGTCAGTATTTTTAAGCAGTGAGGATTCTTTCAGTTGCAGGTGACAGAACTAGAACTCAAACTTGCTTAAGCAATAGGGGGAGCTTATGGATTCCTAAAATTCAGAAATCTACAGATGGTTCTGCCTTCAAGTAAGGTTCGATCCAGCAGTTCAAGCAATATAATCAAAGACACAAATTCTCCATGTTCCTCACTCTTCCTCTCATGGTGTCAGCTTCATTATCAGGCTACACCCAGGGACAGAGGTGCTCTCCACCCCCCCTATACTCCCGGCTTGCCCTTTGTGGTGGCAAAATGGCTGCAGGGGATCCAGACTTCTCATTTTCACTGTACAACATCCCAAGAAGAAAAAAGACTCTGTCCTGGTATGTCTCTTACAATTCCTGGCAGCCTTTCTCTCATTGGTCCAACACAGGTCATTTGTCCATTCCTTAACCAATCACTGCAATAAGAATGGCATTATTTGCTGAGAGAGCTGAGCCAATCCGGGCCCATTCCTGGAGCTATGGGGAGGGCTTTATCCTCTGCAAACTCCATGGCTAAGGAAGGGGAGGAGTACACTCTTCAGATCCACATATGAGAATCCTAACCCTTTGTTGTTCTTTGTCCCACGCAGCCTTTTTAACGTTAACTCTATTTAGGAAACAGTATTTTACAACTAATAAACACACGTGCTTTTCGAAGCACTTCATAAATACCAACTCTTATAAAATCCTTGTTCTATAGATGAGAAAATGGCATAGGAGGGTTAGGTAGCTTGCCCAAGGTCACACAGCTGGTAAGTTAGAAAGTGTCAGCACCAAGATGTGGAGGCAGGTGGCCTGGCTCCAGACTTCCTGCTTTTAACCTGCCCCTCTAGTGCATCTTTGTGATTGTTTTTGCTAATATATGCTTACTAAGTGGAACGCTTATGATTAGCCTGCCGTCCTCATAGATTATGAGCTTCTCGGTGGTAGGGATGGCCTCTATCTATAACAAGGGAGATTTGGAGTAGACTATGGTGAACCGCTTACTGTTTTTAAATTGTAATTCCAGTAGAGTTCATATACAGTGTTACATGTGTCTCAGGGGTACAATATAATGATTCAACTGTTCTGTACATTACTCAGTGCTCCCCGTGATAAGGGGACCCTTAACCCCCTTCACCTTAGTGTGCTGCTTATTAATTACCTTAGAAGAGAAGGCACATTCTTTTTTTGTAATTTTTTTTTAATGTTTATTTACTTTTGAGAGAGAAACAGAGACAGCGTAAGCGGGAGAGGACCCGAGAGAGGGAGACACAGAATCCAAAGCAGGCTCCGGGCTCCGAACCGTCAGCACGGAGCCCGACGCGGGGCTCGAACTCACGGACCTCGAGATCATGACCTGAGCTGAAGTCAGACGCTTAACTGACTGAGCCACCCAGGCGCCCCTGAGAAGAAACTTATTTATAAAAACAATGGATAAGTGTGATAAAACAGTGCCCACCCATGCTCCAGAAATGCCTGCTTGTTGGACGGGTAGCATTACTGCAGTGAGGATGCAGGTTAGTTTGAGGTCTGGGAGTCCAACGTCCTGCAGCGGCCGGCTGTCCGCGTGCCGTCTGTCAGGTGACTCTTCCGTTGTGGCCCCACCTCCCGCACTTAGGCAAAACCCACCAATCTGCACCTCAGCTGCCTAGGAGGTGATCTGGCCCGAAGGCTGACCCAACAAGAACATCCCATCATGAAATGGCTCTCCGGCCTTTGTACGACGATTCACTTAACCGGCCAAATACTCCTCAGCCCGTTGAGCCTACCCACCTCGCCTTCTGACAAAATATTTCGACAAATACAGCAGAACATAGCGAACCTATAAACTTCTGCTTATATGCCACTATAAAACAATGCACAGAAACTTTAAAAGGAACTTTGTATGGTGTTGAAAATGAACCGCACGTGTGGATAAGCAGCACGTCAGCCACGAAGTGTCTGTGTCGTACCACAATTTGAAAAATTGAGCATATACCTGTTTTAGCCATAGGGGCGCGGGTTATTTCTACGAAAGCAGTGATGCCTACAACTTACGTTCTAGTCTAGCTGCTAGAAAGTGTAAATCAGAAATACAGAAAGGTGCTTTGCTACCCATGGTGGGGGTAACCAAATGGCATGCTACAAATTTAGTCGATAAAGATAAAGAAAACCAGTAACGCTGTATAATTCAAAAAAATCACGACCAACCTAGAACAATGTCACCCTGGGCACTAGATGTGGACACGAATTGGCTGAAGGCGGTCATGCACGCAGGTGACCGAATGTCCTATTTTAGGCAAGCTAGCTCCATTTCTGGATTCTCTCTCCTGTGAGGGCAAAGGGAAAGAGGGGGAAGGAGGAGAGATCAGGTTTCCTGGGCCTTACTCCTGCCCTGACATCTGCTCATTTACCAAGATGAACAACAGCCTAAGGCCTCAAAATTCTCTTCAAGGGGGGTGGGGAACCACGGGCCCCTCGGGGATCCTATCCCCACGTGGCACCCAAGATTCAGCCAGGGCTCGGAAGCCAGCTCATTCCACAGAAGGAGTTAAGAACCGTCAGTCATCTTGGTAGTACCCAGGTGCTGCCTACAGCTTAAGGAGAACGGCCAGAAGAACTTTTAGAAAACACATTCAGATACATAGCGATTCAGATTTGGCCGTGGTAAAATCAATTGTCTAAAACACATGCAGTTGTATGCGGAAGACATTTTTGTAAAGCACTATCAACAGACGTTTTTGCTTTTAAGTTCTTGGCTCTGCAAGGGTGGGAGAAAAGGTGGCAGGCAGCAGAGGGTAGCCTACAAATCGCCGCTCGAAAAACGTAGAAAGCACTTGATTTGGCAATCCATCGCTCCCGTGATACTTCTCGGCTACTTAGTTCCTGCGAAATCATTCCTATTTGTTTCCCAGAAGTGTTCCTTTTTAATAAAACTAAAAAGAACTTTTTTTTAAAGTATTAACTTAAGGGCACCGGTGTGGCTAAGTTGGTTAAATGTCCAACTTCAGCTCAGGTCATGATCTCATGGTTTGTGAGTTCAAGCCCCACAAGGGGCAGCTGTCTCCTGTCAGCGAGGGGATGGCCGCTCACCCTCTGTCCCCTCTTTCTCTGTCTCTCCTCCTCCCCCCACGTCTCTTTCTAATAAATAAATAAACGTTAAAAAAGTATTCACTTAGGGGCGCCTGGGTGGCTCAGTTGGTTAAGCATCTGACCTCAGTTCAGATTATGACCTCATGATCTGTGGGTTCAAACCCCTCGTCGGGCTCTGTGCTGACAGCTTGGAGCCCGGAACCTGCTTTGGATTCTGTGCCTCCCTCTCTCTCTCTGCCCCTCCCCCACTCTCATTCTGTCTCTCTCTCTCTCCCTCAAAAATAAACATTAAAAAAAAATTTAAGTATTCATTTAAATAATAGGAATATGGGTAGATATCATTAATGAAATACATAGTAAATATAAACACTTTCTGACTTGTTCTATATACAAGGCACCTAAAAAGTTGTATCTGCCAAATGTTTTAACACATTTTGATACGTCAGTTATAGGACATTTAGAATTGCACATCAAATTCTATCTTAAGATGACTATTTTCATTTGAGCCATTATTGTTCTGTGTTCTGTTTCATGTTTTATAGAGAACATTCTCAGGCATTCAATATTATTTAAAATTCCCATAAAGGATTAAAAAAAACCCTCTCCATTTGAAGAGACATTAGTTTCAAGGATAAATTCCATTCATAAATCAAGATAAAGCGTTAATACGAGGCTTTTACCTCACCTAATTAAAAAAAAAAAAAGTCACAGATTTACATGTATCGTATTGTGTTTAACACGATATTGCCTGGCCAGCTGGAATAAACCGATAAATCCCAAACTGGGCTCCCCTTAATAAGCCCTTCTGACCAAAATTTGAACAACAACCAAAACAGCACTCACTGGGGCCACGAGAACTCAGGATAACTGTGGCCAGTCACTAGCTAAAAAGTATCCTTTCCCACGGCTGGAATTCAAAGTATCTGCTGTGCAAATGGGCACAGTCGAACCGCCAAGCTGCAATCAAGACTTCTTGCTAGACTACTGGTTCAGAAGCCTCAGGAAATTAATTTTAATCTATCAATACGAAGGTTAATAACATTTAATCGTTCATCGCATTGGTTACCATGAAACAGGCCCAAGTCATACATTCAAATGAAAGCGTATGACAACCTCAGAGCCACAATTGGATTGATTAGCAGCAAAGATAACCTGACATTAAATATCCGTCACACACACACGCACACACACACACACACACACACACACACACACCACTGCCATTAATACGAAAGCACATACCTGTCCACTGGAGGTTTCTTTGGCTTTGAGGATGGTCCTTAGTAGTTATTCATTTTCAGCCAATGTCAGCTGGGCCAAAATCCTGGAGGAAAGAAGCTGACTGACCACGTCTTGAGCTCCGCCCTTCACGCCGCCCCTGCCGGTGGTCCATTCTCTGCCTCTTTCCAGCACCCAAAGCAGAGACATTTTATCCTACCTCTTGTGTGACAATCGGCGCCCCTGCTCCTGGCTTGGCTTGGAGCCAAGCCATCCTTGCTGTGGCTTGGAATTTTGGACTCTGTTTAGAATTCCCAGCTGCCACGTAAGTCAGGAGATCATCGACGGGGTTAGCAGGGCACCGGGGCATTTCTGAGGCTCGTGAGTCTATTTCACAATAACATGCCATTAATGACACGGACAAGGCTCACCGAACATTTTATCGGCTCAACAACTTTCTCGAGCTGCTCATCGACCCAGAAAGGGATCGTGTCTGCTCTTGCCTGTCCCTCCTCCCCAGGGACCCAGCCAGGGTGCCATTCCTGTAACAGGTGATTCCGAATGTCCCAGATGTGAGGGCCTAGAAGGGGCTGCCCATGGCATGGCAGAAACTATGGCAGAAACTGCTCTCCCAGTTCAGGAGTGCCCGTCTCTGCCACGTAGAGCAAGTGCCCTGTGAAAAACTGGGAAGAGAGGGAGTAACAGCATAGGGTATATCCTCCCAGAGATGTGAGACAACGGGCGAGAGAGACATTGCATGCTTGACTTGTGCTGGAGAGCAAGCACTTACTCTGGCTCTGGGAGACAGTGTTCCTTGGACGTGGCAGGCCCTTCCACCAAGGCGTCCTTGCTCGAATGAGCCCCAGTGGTGCTGGAGGACACCGGTGAGGGGCTATACGTGGCTCCTTCTGGCCTTTTCTGTGAGTCTCAGCACATTAAGGCATAGTAGTTTTTTTAAGGCTGATCTGTTTTGCCCAGTGAGAGGTTATTGAGTGAACTTTGAGTTATTGAGTGAACTTCTCTGTTACTTGCACAAATGACATAGGGACCAGGGTTCTGGAGGGAAGATGAGCCATGCCCATAAGGAGATGAGGGCCTTTTGAGAGGATAAGGACCCAGTCACTCAACCCTTGTTCCATAAGATCTTACCCAGTATCTCTGGTAAGAGGACCCCAAGCAGCTCTAAGGAAGGCCCAGGTTCTGGGAAAGGCAACCAAAATAAAGTTACCCCGGTGGGCAAGAAAAATGGGACCATAGGCTAGCCCTGGAAGAAGCCATAGAAGTGTGGGTTCAGTGGGGTCACTGACACCCAAGCACATTCTTCTGATCCTTCCTGGGATTTGCCTACAAGAGGGGAAGTGACCCATGCAGGGAACGAAAGAGATTTAAGAGTCATAAGACGTGGGACTTGGGTCTCCCAGGGCGTCTGAAGTTCACCCCCAGCCCCCAGCCCTGGGCACAGCCTATACACGACCCTCGTCATCAACACTGTTGACTGGAGGTTGTGAAACCGCTTTTCTCAAAGGCTTCCCCAACTTGTACTCCTACCAAAAATGTATCGGGCTTGAACCTTTTCGACAGCCTGCCAAGGGGAAGGACCCTATTGCTGTATTACTGTTCAGCTCAGATTCATCTGATCACTACTGAGAGCCAGCGTAGTGCCATATGCTTTTAGGCTATTCTGTCTCTTTTTCTGGACCCTAGAGATTTCTAGGAATCTGATCTAAACTTCTCAAACGTGGCCACCAAAATAGATGTTCGAGGATGTTCGTGGGGCATTGTTTCTGGTGGAGACAAAAATCAAAACAATCCAAATGTCCATCACTAGGGAAATGGCTGTACAGATTCCGGTGTATCCACACCAGGGAGGACTATGTGCCTTCCAAAGACTGAGGCCGTCCAACATATAGGGACAAGGAAAGATGGCAGAAACACGTGGACGAATGAAAACAGCGTGCGTGCCGTGTCACAGATGCAAATCTCGTGTATGTTTTTAGAATGTGTTGACATGTACACATGCCCATAACCTCACAGGAGAGAAAGTGAAAGGAAGAGAAAGTAGTGACGGTGGTTAATTCTGGCAAAAGAGGATCGCTCTGCGGACTCCTGAGTCGCCTGATCTGGACAAAGAAAATACACGCGTGTGTGGCATGTGCAATAAAAAGAAAAAGAGGCTGGGGTGGCCTCTGCACGTAAAGGGAGCTGGTTTCACCAAGCTGTCTGTCCACCGGACGAAGGGCTTGTCTTAGAACTTTGAGTATCGCCCTAAAAATAACTGTGTGCATTTAAGAGTTTATTTACTTTTTAAAATTTTTTTTTAATGTTTATTTATTTTTGAGACAGAGAGAGACAGAGCATGAACGGGGGAGGGTCAGAGAGAGAGGGAGACACAGAATCGGAAGCAGGCTCCAGGCTCTGAGCTGTCAGCACAGAGCCCGACGCAGGGCTCGAACTCACGGACCGTGAGATCATGACCTGAGCCGAAGTCGGACGCTTAACCGACTGAGCCACCCAGGCGCCCCAAGAGCTTATTTACTTTTGAGAGACAGAGGAAGCACAAGCAGGGGAGGGGCAGAGAGAGAGAGAGAGAGAGAGAGAGAGAGACAGAGGATCTGAAGCAGGCTCTATGATGACAGCAGACAGCCCGACATGGGGCTGGAACCTGTGAACCGTGAGATCATGGCCTGAGCCAAAGTCAGACGCTTAACTGACTGAGCCCCCCCGGGCACCCCTAAGAGTTTGTTTTAAAACCGGGCTTCTCAAATTTTACTGTTCAAGCAAATTCTCTGGAGATCTCGTTAAGATGCAGATTCCCAATCAGTAGGTCTGGGCTGGGGCCCGAGATTCAGCCTTTCTAACAAGCTCCCGGGGATATATCAGTCCTGCTGATCCACAGAAAACACTTTGGGTAACAGGGTTTTAAGAGAGCTGTTTCTCTTGTGGTATTTCCCTGCAGTCCAGGACTCCAGTTCCTCGTGCCCTCCCTCATGATCAGGAGCATTTATCATCATAGGGGGGATCTCTACAGCTAGAGAAACAGAACACGTGTCCTGGAAAATTGGCTCAGTTGCAACAACATGCATTGGTTTGGCCGCCATGTTGCCTGTATCTGCGACTGCGCTTCAGTTCCAATAAACGCACGCACAGGGGGCTCAGGTAAACATGTTGATTTAAATGAAAATTCACTGGTTGGGAAGCAAAAACAGGATTGCAGGGAAAACACATCGCATTAAATATTTTACATAATTCCCACGAACAGATGCTAGGAAATAGATGTGTTGGTTTCGGGGGTGGCTCATTGAATTCATTGGCATGCTATTTGTCTCGCTGAATATGTATGATTTTTGATGAAAATGCATCGCTAGGAAGAAATCAGCCAGGCCCTTCCCATACAGTCCAGGGCTAATGTCCTTCTTAATTTTATAGTGCCATACCAACTTGGCTCTTCTTAGTGAATACATATTATTTTTCATGTTCCATATTGCTCATTGTGGCAGTAAATGGGACAACTGTATTTGTGCCTTGAGTTCCTAATGTAGTAGATATATACATTGAACGTTACGGAATATAAATGTGACGAAAATCTATGTCTGCGTAACTAAAAGATGTTTTTTGTCTCAAAATATTATTTTTTCCCCAAAATGCTATATAAGAAAATACATTTATTTACTTATGTATTTACTTATTTTTTAATGCTTATTTATTTTTGAGAGAGACAGAGACAGAATGTGAGTGGGTTAGGGGCAGAGAGAGAGGGAGACACAGAATCCAAAGCAGGCTCCAGGCTCCGAGCTGTCAGCCCAGAGCCCGACGCAGGGCTTGAACTCACGAGCTGTGAGATCATGACCTGAGCTGAAGTCGGACGCTCAACCGAGTGAGCCACCCAGGCACCTCTGAATTACTTATTTTTAATGTTTATTTATTTTGGAGAGAGACAAAGTGCAAGTGAGGGAGGGGCAGAGAGAGAGAGAGAGAGAGACCCAGAATTGAAGTAGGCTCCAGGTTCCTAGCTGTCAGCACAGAGCCAGACGCGGAGTTTGAACTCATGAACTGTGAGATCATGACCTGAGCCAAAGTCTGAGGCTTAACCAACTGAGCCACCCAGGTGCCCCAAAAAATACATTTTAAAATGTTGGACTAAATCCAGAACTGGTTTTGAGGTCATAATACTATACATTAAACAGAAATCTTGGCAATACTGGATCAATGTATGATATAAATTCACTGGAAACCAACGTACCGAACCGAGGACAGAATTATAATTTGTATCAAATTGATGCCTGGAAATGAACCGACATCAAAGTACTCATAAACGTATTGCTAAACATCCCTGTTGCTACCCAATGATGTAATGGTGGAAAGAGGGAAAGAAGAAAAGAAGGTTTCCTTATATTGTGACAGTGTCCCAATGCAGTATTTTAGATACTCAAGTGGGTCCAAAATATAGCAGATGCTCCACCAGTTGTCTGGTGTGCAAAATTATTCTCGATTCAATGTGAGAACTTAAAGGGAGGTTGGAGTCCATGCTACATGGATAGAGCTAGTTAGATGTATTTATTTCATTCATCAAATCCAGCCTGACAAGAAACTCTTAAGCCTGAACACGCTTCACCCAGAAATGAGCCATTACTCTTGGGCTTCTGGAACAGGGCCGCCATTTTGTTGGGCCACTGACAAAATCTGATCCAGGTCAAAATTTCAGGTTCCAATGGCTACCTGAACTCCAGCCTGCATGCTCCTTGCAGTTCTCTGCTCAGATCACAGTCTCCCTCAATGATACAGTCTAGCTAAAAAAAAAAAAAAAAAAAAAAAGGAATAATATTTTCTCTCCTCAAGATCTAGCCTTGATGTACTACTTTGAGATGCACTCTGGAAAATATCAGGGTTGTGTATCATGGCTTCTACAATTTACTTTCAAATGGCTTAGAAAAAGTACAAATCTCTCTCTTTCACATACGCACACACATACACTCACACACACACATCATCTATCATTTATGCATTTTCTATGTATCTATCTTATGTCATCTATCTATCTATCATCTCTCATTATCTATCATCTATCTATAATTACCTATCTATCATTATCTATCTATCATTATCTATCATCTATCTATCATTATCTATCATTTATCTATCATTATCTATCTACCTGTCATCTATCTATCATTATCTACCTATCATTATCTATCTATCTATCTATCTATCTATCTATCATCTATCTATCTATCTCTATCATGTATCGACCTATCATCTGAGAAAGGAGAAAAAGTGGTAAAGTAATAGCAGGAGTTAAGTTCAAATGAGGAGTACTTGGTGTTTGTATACTACTTTCCAGTGTTTCTGATGATTTGAGTTTACTTTTTTAAAATTTGGGGTGGGAAACGTTGCCTTGATTGGGTGTGAGGTCAGAGAAGAAAGTGCTATGTCTGAAGTCTGTCTTATTTCCTTCTTAAAAAAATTTTTTTGTTGTTTATTTTGAGAGAGAGAGAGAGGGAGTGAGAGTGACAGCAAATGAGAGACGGGCAGAGACAGAGGGAGACACAGAATTTGAAGCAGGCTCCAGGCTCTGAGCTCTCAGCACAGAGCCCAGCACGGGGCTCAAACTCGTGAACCGTGAGATCATGACCTGGGCCAAAGTCGGACACTTGACTCACTGAGCCACCCAGGTGCCCCTGTCTTATTTCCTAATTCATGTATCACAAATGCTTGACACATGGTCAGTGTTAATAAATAATTTTTAACTTTAAGAAGCTCTTTTAATTGTCGAGAGAGAGAGAGAGAGAGAGAGAGAGAAAGGAAGGTGATATGGAGGGAGGGAAGGAAGGAAGTGTTCCTAACAGTGGGGTGTCATATTTGAACCAGAAGTCAGTTAAAATAAATAAAATAAAGAAAAATTAGAGACTTCCAGGAGGAAAAAAAATCTCTCCTTGATTATCTGAGTCACCCCAGCCCATTGTCCACAGGTACACCTTTGTCTCCCAAGACCCCTTGTACAATAGAATTCCACTCTATTATTAAAGAACCAATCCTAAGCTATTGCAAAACCAAGAAAACACAACCTTAAATGCCCAAGATATTGAACAATAAAAGAGCTTTAACTGCTTGGCAATCTTCACGCTACTTACATAGAAACCTATCAAAGATAATAGACCTTCAAGTTTTTCAGAAGTAATGCATTTGGGGGAAGAATAATGCCTGTTTACTCCAACCTCTGGGGTTAACACAGAGTTTTTCTTTCCCAGATATGTCCCCAGTGTTAATTCAGACTTTGGTGGTGATGCAAACGTGGCATTGTTCCTTTTTCCACCAAATGATTGTGGCAAAGACATAAGAGAAGACATCTGAGGATAAAAGACCCAAGAAGTGGAACGATTTTAGCTCAAAGGCCTGTCGGTGAAGCCTGAGAGCAGAGACCATCCTAACCCCAGGGAAGTAATTCATTTGAAGGACTGACACAAGAACACCTTGGTAAATTGAGAGGAAAATACGTACATATTTTTTAAAAGACAGATAAAGCAGGGCGTCTGGATGGCTCAGTCGGTTGGGCATCCGACTTCAGCTCGGGTCATGATCTCGCGGTTCGTGGGTTCGAGCCCCGCGTCGGGCTCTGTGCTGACAGCTCAGAGCCTGGAGCTTGCTTCGGATTCTCTGTCCCTCTTTCTCTGCGCCTCCCCTGCTTGTGCTCTGTCTCTCAAAAATGAGTAAATGTAAAAAAAATTTTTTAAAAAGATAGATAAAGCATTATTACTATTATTTTCTATTTTCCAAGACATCAGCCCCACCATTTGATCTATTTGTTACCCGGCCAAACTTCTGCATTTTATGTTGTTTTCAGTAATCTCTGCATCCAAAGTGGGTCTCGAACTCATGACCCCAAGATCAAGAGTCGCGTGGTCTTCCTACTGAGCCAGCCGGGCGCCCCAACTTCCATATTTTAGAATGAGCCCCTTTCCCCTTGCCTTTGATGACAGGAAGACAGGGGCTCCGCTCCAGTTCAGGCCAGCACATGCTTCAAGGACTCCAGGTGGGCCATTTTTCCACAGGTTTTGAGTGTCTTGGCCTATTGGCTCTCAATCCTGGCTGCACAGTAGTGTTTTACCACAGTCCTAATCCCAGCAATTCCGATTGCATTGGTTGGGTGGGGGGATTCACCTTTAATACTCCCCCCCCCCGCCCCCATCAATACCATCTAAAACTCTCCTAATGATTTCCATGTGCAGCCAGAATTTGGAATCCCCAGATTAGGCACTTCTCCTGTGCCCTGACCTCATGGAAAGAAGTGTGAACTCTGTAGGAACACACCCAGTTCCCCACCAGGAGTTTCAAATCCCCAGAACCACCTGAGCCTGAAGAAAATTCTAGAATGACAGGTCTCTTAGCAGAGCTCACTAAAGGATCACTCCTCCCTCCCAACCCTTTCCCTTGAAGCAGAATATACCAATTTATAGCAGAACCATCGTAACCATGCCCAAAACCCTCAGGTGCAATGTACTTTCTCAAAAGAAGTAATACGTGTTTTCTCCAGATTCTTTACTGTGTGTCTCACCATTGAAGAAAGATCTAAATTGTTAGGGAAAAAAGTAGTCTTTGGTATCACTTCAAATTTCCCTTCCTGGTCCCTTTCCTCCTTCAAGATAATTGTTGGAATGCTTATTGAGACCCAATAATTTCAGATGTTTGCTTATTCTTTGGTGTAAGTGTGTTTTCCCTCATGGGGTTTTCTAATATTCATGCCAGGATCACCCTTCCTTTAGAATTTCCACAGCCACTGGTTTAGGAATGTCTCATTCATTCGTTTCATCCATCCATTCATTTCATCCATTCAAAAGCTTTCTGAGGCTCTATTATGTGCCAGCTTTGGAAGAACAAAAAAGCACAATGGAAGGGCTCACAGTTGCCAAGAGATCTCCTTGCACCCCACCCCCAATCTCACAAAAATACCTCCCACGTAGATAAGGTAAGGTCAGAGCTCAAGCTCTTTACTAGAACTCCAAATTCAAGATCAATTTGTCGACATTTTTTTTTGTGTATTTATTTTGAGACAGAGAGAGCCGGGGTGAGTAAGAGGGAGAGAACCCCAAGCAGGCTCCACACTGTCAATATGGAGCCGATGTCGGGCTCGAACCCACAAACCTGAGATCGTGACCTGAGCCAAGTTCGCGAGTCTGAAGCTTAACCGACTGAGCCACCCAGGCACCCCTGTCAACATTTTGTTATAAAAGCTTTTAAACATACCCCAAAATGAAGGAATTTTACAATGAATACTCATGTTCTCCAATGAGATTCGACAATTACATTCTACTAATACTTCCTTTATTACATATTTATCCATCTACCCATCCCTTTATCTACTCACCAATTCATTTATTTTTTCTGATGCCTTTCAAAATAAGACTCAGGAGGCAATACACTTCTCCCCATATACCCCAACACACGTATCATTTATGAGACAGTTTTCGTTTACTGTCTTTTTCCGTTGAGATAACATTTGCATACAATGAAATGCACAATTTCCAAGTGTGCTGTGCAGTGAGTTACAAGCAATGCCATGCATCTGTGCAAACCTCTGTCAGGGTACAATAGAGTAAGGTCACTTAAAGGTTCTGCAGACCCCCTTACAGTCAACGCTTACCCCCACCTCCAACCTCCCAGAGGCAGCCATTGTATGGATTCCCTTGATCCCACTATAGATTAGTTTTGCTTGTCCCACAAGAAGACAGCACGTATTGTTTCATATGAAGTTTCTTGCATTCAGCATAGTATTTTGGAAAGTCATCCATGGTGCCGTATTTACCAGCAGTTCGTCCCTTTTTTTTAGCTAAGCAATATTCCACTTATGAGTTTACCACTGTTGGTTTATCTATTCTTCTATTGATAGACAGCTGGGGTGTTTTCAGTTTGGGGCTATTTTGCATAAAGCCATGAAACATTTTCAGGAATTCTTTTTGAAGACACACACTTTCATCTCTCTTGGGTAAATACCTAAGAGTAGAATCACTGGGTCATAACATAGATACACGTTCAGCTTTGTAAGATACAGCCAATCTTTTTCAAGATCCATTTCGAAACTGACAAAACAGTAAATTATGACATATTTAAATTAAGAGAAATATTCATGTATAGATCTATCAACGCTCAATATCTCAACACTCTCTACTCGTTGGGGAATACTTATCTACGTGACACAGTGGAGAGAAAAAAAGTTCAATTGATTAATGGGAGCTCTCAGCCACTGTCCACTTCTAAGAAACGCTTTCATTACTAAACCTATATCATTGTTTTTGAGATATAATTGACATAACATTAGGTTCAAGTGCACAGCATAATTACTCAGTATATTAGAAAATGATAAATCCATTTAATTAGTTAAATCCGCGATAAATCCAATTAATTAGTATCTATGCCATACAGAGTTACAATTTTTGTGTGTGTGATGAGAACTTCGAAGATCTACTCTTTCGGCAGCTTTCAAATTTACCATACTATAACTATAGTTAACTATAGTTTAACTACAACTACCACGCTGTACGTTACATCCCCGGGATTATTTATCTTATAACTGGAAGTCTGTACCTTTTGACTACATAAATTGTTAAACCTATTCCCCAGGGGCAATGGATATTCCTTCAGGAATGGAATGCAGTTCTGTTTTCCCTTAGCCCTGCTCCCTCTCTTCCCATATGCCTCTTGGCTCTGGTCATAGAGGTTTCCCTTAAGAGAGTGTGCTTCTTTCTATCACGGAGCCTTAGGCTGGCTGTCTTCCTCATGAGCCCAGAGATAACCCTGTTGTGTGATAACACTCTGTTGCACTCTCTATATACCACACTCCCCCTCTGTCTCAGTGGGGACAGCAACCTGCTGGCTGTCCCTTGTCAGCCTCTCTGGTATTCTATGGCTTGCCATGTCAGCCCCATTTTCACGTGCCTTACCTTACCCTCAGATTTGAAGATTTATCTCCAAATTGCAGAATGAGAGGCTTTATCTCGTGTCAAAGAATTCCAAGCATCAGCAAGCAAGTCGGGTAAGGGGCCAGTCCAGGCAGCGAGCTGACGCATTGGGCACAGTCCTCGAGCTCCTGAAATCTTCCTCTGGGAGGAAAAAAATATATATCAGCATGCTAATGCATTCAATTGATCTGAGCATTCTGGGCAGGTTGATTACCTGATTCCAAAGTTCGAATGTGTATTTTTCACGTGTAAATGTATCGGTATCTGTGTCAGGGTGGAGGTATATCATAAAGGGAAAAGTTCGTGGTGCTAAAAAACAATGATTTCACTTCCCCCCACGGAGTTTTCGTTTCTGTCCCTTCTTGCAAACTCTAATCAAACTTCATCTGAGCCGAGAAACACGTGCGCCAGCCAGAGAGTCATGTGAAGTATGGTGTGAGTCAACTTGAAACCAGACTGTCCGATGCAAAATCTCAAAGTCAAATGTGTTCTTTGTTTACTGAGATACAACTGACATATATCTCACGTATAATTGACCTGACACTGTGTAAGTCTGAGGTGTGCAATGTGTTGGTTTGATACATTTGTGTATGGCCACACGATTACTATGACTACGAAGCGTTAGCTGACATCTTGTTACATTCAGATTTTTCTTATAGGAAAAATGGACACAGCAGAAAATTCAAAAGACACAAAACGGTAAGTTGCAAAAATTATCTCTGTTCCTGGCTTTTCTCTCAGTCGATTTAGGTCTTTGCAAAGACAATATTGCTTCTAGGGACTTGTGTATTTCTAGATATTCTGACTCTTGCCAAGCAAATACGTGTACGTATTATTTACGTCCCCTCCCCACCGCATAAATGTTAGCATAGCACGACAGACTGCATGTGCCTGTCCCAGCAGTCATACAATAGCACCCTAAATTTATTTACGGCTGCTCATTACTGTCCATCTAAAACACTACACCTAACAGCCTTTCTTTCTTTTTTTTTTTTAACTGTATTTATTTATTTTGAGAGAGACAGAACGTGCATGTGCGTAAGTGGGGAAGGAGCAGAGAGAGAGAGAATCCCAAGCAGGCTCTGCCTTGTCAGCTTGGAGCCCAGTGCAAGGCTCGAACCCACAAACGGTGACATCACCACCTGAGCTGAAATCAAGAGTCGGATGCTTCACCGACTGAGCCACTCAGGCGCCCTTAACATCCTTTCTTTTAGCTAATTATGTTGGCTGTGTAACTGAGTTCTAGATGCTGGAATGTAAATCCAAGGGCGTGTTAGACTTCTCTAGAGTTTTCTTTCTGCCAGTTGGATTGCCTGTTGGATGACTAGAGTTTGAGCAGCCTTCTTGGACCATGAAACCACCCACTCGGGATGACAGATCAACTCAATAAAGAAAGCTGGGTCCTGAGGCTCATGCAGTCTTACAAGCCACAACCTGCCTATGTCTGGATTTTGTTTTATCAGCAAGAGAAGAGGCTTAAGCCACTGTCAGGAGGTTATGATTATTCGCAGCAAAACAGAACTCTTAAGATGTGGATAACCTACACCGAGCTCCATACTTTATTTTTTTTCTTTAACAATATTATCTTGGGGTTTCATCCATTTCAGCGCAGAGAACTGCCTCGTCCTGATACCATGACGGGATTCCTTTATACGACTATACCATAATTTACTTACGGTGTCGTACTGATAGCATTGAGATTGTTTCCGATCTTTGCTGTAAGAAGAAAAAATGATACACTATTATCTACCCATCATTTCACATGCTTGGAACTACATCTGTAGGATAAATTCCTACCAGTGGAATCACTGAGTTAAAGGGTAGGCACATATCTGTTTGGATAAATTGCACATGGGAGCCACACCGTCTTACTATCTTCCTAGCAAAGGCAGAGAATGCCAGTTTACTCTCACCCTCAACGGTGATAGTACCAAGGTACTGTGCTCCTTGTCAGTTACACCCTCCCCCTGCCACATGTCCTTTCTTTAATTTTTAAAAAAAAAAATTTTTAACGTTTATTTATTTTTGAGACAGAGAGAGCCAGAGCATGAACGGGGGAGGGTCAGAGAGAGAGGGAGACACAGAATCTGAAACAGGCTTCAGGCTCTGAGCTGTCAGCACAGAGCCCGACGCGGGGCTCGAACTCACGGACGGCGAGATCCTGACCTGAGCCGAAGTCGGACGCTTAACCGACTGAGCCACCCAGGCGCTCCTCTTTAATTTTTTTTAAGTTTATTTATTTTAGAGAGAGAGAGAGAGAGACAGAGCATGAGCAGGGGAGGGGCAGAGAGAGGGAGACACAGAATCCGAAGCAGGCTCCAGGCTCCGAGCTGTCAGCACAGAGCCCGACGCAGGGCTCGAAATCATGAACTGTGAGATCATGACCTGAGCCAAAGTTGGACGCTCAACCGATTGAGCCGTCCAGGTGCCCCAGCCACGCGTCCTTTCTAAATCAACTCTGCAGTGTTGGAACTTGGTCCTCAGAATCAGCAGACGAACAATTGTCATCCCCGAATCTGAAACCTCATGGTCCACCACCAGGCTCCTGAGATTAGCCTTCTTTGTTCGTGGATTAAGGGAGCCAGGACACCAAACACGTTATAATCTAGAAATAAAACTAAAACTAATGCTAATGAGATATCTAGGTGTCTCCAAAAGCAAAGACATTTCTATCTATACCTTCTTGTCCATACCTTACCTTTGTCATGTTCAGAATGGACCCTGGAAGTAGGAAAAGACCAAATGTATCATGTTAGAAACTTGTATGTATGTCTTGGAATATTTTAGTGGGATTAACCTGAGAACAAAATCATCCAATTGTATACTCATTAGAAAGGGGAAGATGAGCCAGGCATCCTAAGATATCATAAATTAAGTCCCACAGATGAGCTTTGGACAAAATTCCAGTAGATGGCAGTATTGGCCAACTTTTTTCTTACAGTTTTTTGTTGTGTTTTTCGTTTGGATGTTTGTTTTTAACCACTAATTAAGCCTTGTTTGGGCAAGATAGATTATGTTTTTAATTTCTGAGTAAGAACTGAATGTGTGCTTTATTATATAATTTGCTCTAAACTGTAACTATAAGAAAAAGTTTTAACTGTTAATAATATAAACAACAATAAATGAGTAAAGTATGAAGTAACATTTTTTGAGTACTGACAAGTCTTAAGGGCTTTTTTAATGGACTGAGATGTGCCTCCCCCTTCCCCTGGTTCATATGTTAAAGTTCTGACCCCCGTATGATTGCATTTGAAAACTCCCTACTATAGGGAGTTCATTAAGGTTAAATGAGGTCATAATCCACTAGGACTGATGTCCCTATAAGAAGAGGAAGATGGGGCACCTGGGTGGCTCAAGCGGTTGGGTGTCCAACTCTTGATTTCAGCCCAGGTCATGATCTCCCAGTTTGTGAGTTCAAGCCTCACGTCCAGTTCTGCGCTGACAGGGCGGAGCCTGCTTGGGATTCTGTCTCTCCCCCTGTCTGCCCGTCCCCTGCTTGCTCTCTCTCTCTCTCTCTCTCTCTCTCTCTCTCAAAATAAAAATAAACTTAAAGAAGAAAAAGAAGAAGAAGAAGAAAAGAAAGGGAAAAGACACCAGAGATCTCTCTTTGCAGGAACGCAGGGGAAGGCCCATTTGAGGATACAGCATGAAGGCGGCCGGGAAAAGAGTTCTCACCAGAGATCAACCATGGCCGCACCTTGATCTTGAACTTGCAGCCTCCAGAATTAGGAGGCCATTTAAGCCACACAGTCTTTGGTATGTTTTCTTCTCCACGCTCTGTCCCGCCCCCTCATCTGTGGCATTTTGTATGGCAGCTAGAGCACTGGATAGGAGCTTTCTTTACATTATCTTCTTAGGTTCTCGCCACTCTGAGGCAGGAAGTATTACACCTCCTTCCCAGTGAGGACACTGAGGGATAAGTAAACAGCTTAAAGGTATCCAGGCTTCGTGTGGCGAAATCTGGCTGGAACTGTGGGGCTCTCTGCTTGCGATGTCCCTTCTGGTTCCGCCACAGAGAGTGATGTCTCTGTGACGACAGCCAAGGGTCTACGTTGTCTTCATCTTGCACCAACTATCGGCCGCATTCGATACAGGTGTTCACTCCCTTTTCTGGAAATTTGGCTTCCAGAGTCCATGCTCAAGGGTCGTCCTCCCACTTCCTTGGTGGTTCCTCTCCCAGCTGGGCCTTGTCGGGGGTCTCTGCACTTCCCTGAGGCTACACCCGGGAGAACCCCAGGGCTCCGTCCCTGTTTATCTGAAAGCACTCCCCGGGTGGTCTCCACCAGGCTGGTGGGAATTGCCACAGCTTCCAAACTGGTTTTCCTGCTTCCACACTTGCCCCGCTAGGGTGACACAGCAGCCAAGGCATCCCTGTTAAAATACGAGTCAGATCGCGTCATTCTTTGGCACAAACCCCTTCCAGGAAAAGCGAAGGTCTTTATAGTGGTTCAGGAGGCCCTTCGCCACGAGTACCTCTAGCCCGTAGGCCTCCACCATTTCTCAATTTCTTTCTGGCCTCATGGGTTACTGCTCTTTCTTTTGCCCACTTAACTCAGATCGCCTAAGCCAGTCACGTTGCTGCCTCAGGGCCTTTGCATTTGCTGATTTCCTTGGTGATGCAGATGTTACCTTATCCTTGGGGGCATCCTTATCTAAACTGCAAATCATGCACTCTCCCAGCACTTCCTAACTCTCTTTGTTCATTTAGATTTCCTTCAGCCCACACCATTGCCTAACATACTGTATATTTTACCTGTATATCTTGTTTATCGTCTGTTTCCTCCTTTAGAATGTAAACTCCACAAGGGCAGGGGTTTCTGTCCTTTATTTTCACTGGTCTACCCTCCAAAATCTAGAATAGACACCCCATGAGTATATGCTGAATCATTGAAAGAACCACACCATGCTGCCTCACCCAGAGATAATTACTAAGCATGAGAAGCGTTATCGTACAAAGAACCCCCAACAGCTGTCCGCATCTTACACAGAGAAAACAAGCAAAAATTGATGTAAACCACTAACATAAAGAATTATGTGGAGTAAAAAAAAAAAAAAAAAAAGACCAGGGGCACCTGGGTGGCTCAGTCGGTTGAGCGTCCGACTTCGGCTCAGGTCATGATCTCGTGGTTTGTGGGTTTGAGCCCTGCGTCAGGCTCTGTGCTGACAGCTCAGAGCCTGGAGCCTGCTTCACATTCTGTGTCTCCCCGTCTCTCGGCCCCTCCCCTGTTCATGGTCTGTCTCTCCCTGTCTCTCAATAATAAACAAATTTAAAAAAAAAAAAAAAAAAGACCAGATATTGAAAGTTCTTAACTCTTGTAATAAGCTCTAAAGAAAAACTATATGCTCACTAATTTGGGTGTAAATTTAAAAAAAGAGAATTAAAAAAAGAAAAAGAGGGGCGCCTGGGTGGCTTAGTCGGTGAAGCTTCTGACTTCAGCTTAGGTCATGATCTCACGGTCTGTGGGTTCGAGCCCCACATCGGGCTCTGGGCTGACGGCTCAGAGCCTGGAGCCTGCTTCCGATTCTGTGTCTCCCTATCTCTCTGCCCCTCCCCTGCTCATGCTCTGTCTCTCTCTGTCTCAAAAATAAATAAAAACTAAAAAAAAAAAAAAGAAAGAAAGAGAAAACCAATCAAATCTCCGAAGACATTAGAAAATACAATAGTTTCTAAATTTGCTGATGACATTCACCATTGCTGTGTGTAGAGGCAAGAGGAAGAATTGGCTTTCTCCTCGACTTCCAGGCCCTCGTACCTACAACTGAAATAAATGTATCCTTTATTTGACCTCTGTGCATTTAAATATTCAAATGCAGCATTCTTACATGCACCAAGGATTCTGTAGACAACAAAGAGCTTTGTAACACTAATTCTCTTTTTATGTTTTTATTAAAGTTTTTTTTTTTTTTTTAAGTTTAACTAAGGGACGCCTGGGTGGTTCCCTCGGCTAAGCGTCCGAGTCGCGGTTTCAGCCTCAGGTCATGATCTCACGATTTGTGAGTTCAAGCCCTGCATCGGGCTCAGGGCTGACAGTATGGAACCTGCTTGGGAATCTCCCATTCTCTCTCTCTCTCTCTCTCTGTCCCTCCCCCACTCATGCATTCTTTCTCTCTCAAAATAAATAAATAAACTTTAGAATAAGCAATCTCTACACCCAGTGTGGGGCTCGGACTCATGACCCCAAGATCAAGAGTCATATCTCTATCGGCTGAGCCAGCCGTGTGCCCCGACTATTTCTGCTTTTTATAAAAAATACAGCAGCAGAGTTACCTATGATGATTATTATACATAATACATTCATAGGCTTGCATGAATCAGTCCCCTTGAGGAAATGTCATATTTTTATTACGTCCTGAATATTATTGGCACGTGTTTATATAGCTCTCTTCAGTGGTGCTAATAATGAAAAGGAGTTGTATATTATCTCCGTGCCAGGAGAACTTAACTGGATTTTATAAGTTAGAGTACAGAGTGAGATACCAGGGGATGAAAATGGCTTGCCTAATAACTGGTGAATCTAAAATGAGATTGACCGTCACGTGTCCCAAACTATTGACGTAAGCTTCCCGTGAAAGTGACTTAATGCATTAAAGGATGTTAGTGGTTTCTTGGTTCTATGTCTCCCTTCCAGAACCATGGTCTCCAGGCTGCCGTTTGGGAATTCAGCTGACGGATACATGAATCTGACGCAAGGGGATTATAGACCTGGAAGGGGCCTCAGAGAGCACCGAAGAGACACTCTTGCTTTCAGGTCAGGAGAGGAGACGGAGCAGGTGGCTTGTGGCAAGGCTGACCCTAGCATCCCACTCTTTCAATGCCAGTCTGAGCCTCTTTCCTTCATCCCACGCTGCTCGGAAAAGCCATCTGCCTTCCACCCCCACTGCAAATTGAGCACGCCCCCACCTGCGACAGCGGCGGTCTTTAGAAGGCTGTATACTGTATTGAAACAGCTTTGGAAACCAACAGTCACAGCGTGGGAATGGGGCCCGGAATTCGGGAAGCATTGCAAAAATGACAAAACCTGGGGTGGCTGGGTGGCTCAGTCGGTTAAGCCTCCGACTTCATCCCAGGTCACGATCTCACCGTTCGTGAGTTCGAGCCCCGCATCCAGCTCTGAGCCTGGAGCCTGCTTCAGATTCCGTGTCTCCCTCTCTCTCCTCCCCTTCCCTGTTCATGCTCTCTCTCTCAACAATAAATAAACATTTAAAAAATTAAAAAATAAATGAAAGAAAGAAAGAAAGAGAAATGACTAAACCCTTGTGATGAAAAGTGAAGTGCAATTAGACCTCGCACGTGGCTCCTTCACCAAAATGAACTGGGGCTCTAAAGGTGGTTACTTCACGCCTGTCCCTCTGCGCTTTGCTCTGAGGACGCATGTTACACCTGTGGCTCTCACAAGACACTTCTGGTTATGATTGGTAATAACGTCGGTAAATCTCATTGGTTTCTGGGTACAGAAGAAGAAGCTGAATAACAGAATCATTATTAAGATGAGAACACACGAATATTTCCTACACCATAAGTCTGTTTTCTATTCAGTTCTATGTTAAACCATCTGGTAATGGAGAGAATGTTTGAAAATCCGCCTAAGTTAACCTGAAATGTTACACTGAATGCCTTTGGGGCTTTGGATTTTTAAATTTCACGTTGCAACAAATGGCGATCAGCCTAAAAGTAATACCTCTCTTCTATATAGGCACATGTTGAAGTCAGGAAACACACACATATAATTCACATAGCAAGACACATGCTTTACTAATATGCCTGTAATGCTTGGGAAACACAAGAATGCTAGACCAGAAATGAGTTCCTCCAAGCAACCAAGAGTGCAATCACTTATCACATTGTTTTGTCAGGCATAGTATGCTAGAACATGAATATTCTAGCATTAAAATATGATGTTCAAAGCAAGGTTCATAAATCTGAATATGGCTTAGCATCCTGTGCACTAGACTCCTAGCTATTGTGTTAAAAGTTTCATGTGTACAAATAAAACACGCAAAAAAGAGTTAAAAGGTTTCATAGTACATCAAGTGGTGATATGTGTATTAATGATGAAAATGATACCAAAAAAAATGAAAACAAAAAGTAAAAAAGAGTGCCAGATTCTTTCAGAGAAAAACAGATTCGAGTACAAGAGCTTTCAAACACTTTGGCCACTAACGCTGAACAATTCTTAAGAAACAATTGGCAAACCTTGACATGACGGTAACATTTTAATCATTTGCATATTCAAGGCAAGTGATAACAAAGTTCATAGCACTAATAATCACTCGGAAGACAAGAGTAGTAAAATATTACAATTGTACATATTACGACAGCTTAAGGATTTTGTATGAATTGTAACAAAAATGTCTTTAGTTTTAGGCTCAATCTTACCCAGGCCAAATAAATTTTCCACTTGTAGGTTAAGTCTGCCCCAGTCTTTGTTTTATATTTGCAAATGAATGCACGGCTTTAGTTTGGACAGGTGAAAGGAATAACATTCTGAAATTATATCTTCACACTTTTTACGATATAAACACATACATGCCCATTATAGAATCCTATTTATAAAACATCCCTATAGAATACTAGCAGGATTCCTTGGGATCCCAGGATGATCCATTGTGCATGGTTCAAGGAACCCCATTTAAAATATTTAAAATATGTGTGCCTAGGGGCGCATGGGTGGCTCAGTTGGTTAGGCATCCGACTTCAGCTCAGGTCACGATCTCGCGGTGAGTTCGAGCCCTGCGTCAGGCCCTGTGCTGACAGCTCGGAGCCTGCTTCAGATTCTGTGTCTCCCTCTCTCTCTGCCCCTCCCCTGCTCATGTTCTGTCTCTCTCTGTCTCAAAAAAAAAAATTAAAAAAATAAAACAAAATATGTGTGCCTACTTGTTTTTAGAACTATTGGTGTATCAGGAAGATTACAGCTCCAACTAAATGACACGACTTTTACTTACATTCATATTAATATTAAGTCCTGAGGTAGGACAGCTACACGGTCAGTTAATTCAGCAGCTTAACAAGATCATCAAAGACTGGAATTCTTTCCGTCATTCCACTCAGCTGTACCTTGCATATGGGAGCTTCCTTCATGGTCACAAGGTGGCTGCAACAGCTCCAGACATCACATTCCTTATGTCTTCAGAGGGTAAAACCCAAAAAACTACAAGAGATAATAAAGACATAACCTCATCTTCTCTTTCTTTCTAAGAGTGAGGCAAACTATCCTGGATGCTCCACCCCAATCACATTTCTCCTTATAAGGCTAAAAATAGTATCATGTGTTCATTCCTAAACTAATGCACCCGTATTAATTACAGCATTTTTTTACAATAGCCAAGATATGAAAACAGCCTGGTGTTTATCAATTGATGAATGGATAAAGAAATTGTGGTATGTGTATATGTATACACACAGAGAGGAATATTATTCAGCCATAAAAAAGAGGGAATCTTGTAATTTATGGCAACATGGATTAGGCTTGGGGACATGATGCTAAGTGAAGTAAATCAGACAGACAAAGACAAATACCATAGAATCTCACTTATATGTGCAATCTGAAAAACAAACAGACGAAACACTGAGAACAGATTGGTGGTTACCAGAGGTGGTGTTGGGGATTAGGAAATGGATCAAGGGGTCAAAAGGCATACGATTCCAGTTATAAAAGAAATAAGTCATGGTAATATAATGTACAACATGGTGACTATAGTTAGGTCATACTGTATTGCATATTTGAAAATTGCTAAGAGTGTAGATCTTACAAGTTATTGCCCTAAGAAAAAAAAACTTTCTGGGTCGCCTTCGTGGCTCAGTCCGTTGAGCATTGGACTCTTGATTTCAGTTCGGGTCATGATTCCAAGATCGCGGGATTGAGCCCCACATCAGGCCCTGCGCTGAGCTTGGAGCCTGCTTGGGATTCTCTCTCTCTCCCTCTGCCCTTCTCCCTTGCTCGCACTCTCTCTCTCTCTCTCTCTCTCTCTCTCTCAAGACTTATACTTGTGATCATCACTTCATAATACATATACATATCAAATAATTATGTTGTACACCTGAAACTAATATAATGTTGTATGTCAATTATACCTCAATAATAATGAAAATAATAATAAAACCAAACTTCTGAATGAAAAAGAAAGCAGTGAAATCAGTGACTAGTCTAATTCTTAGGTGAACCAAGATTCATCCCCTCGGGTAAGGGAGGCACCCAGCCTTTCTCGAAACCATGCCTGGTAACTAAAAACAATCAGGGTTCTGCTATCAAGGAAGTAGGGAGAGAACAGTTTTGTTAAGTTGACCATGGCATTGCGCAGATTTAAGAACTAGTTGGCGCTGAAGAAGCACCTGTCACTGGCGCATACTTATAAACACTGAAGATGATTTTCAGTTTTGAAGTCACAAGCGGTCTACTGCATAGTTGTTGGCCGTTAAAGAAAACGAATTCTTTCTTGTCTCCTTAGGCTCAGAGCTACTCAGACACAGAGAAGCAGGTTTGTCGAGATGACAGAGGACCAAGGTAATGGATTCCAGTGATGAAACAGGAAATTCATTCATGAGGATCGGGCACACCTCCAAGTTGACTACTGAGCCAGAAATGGAATGACTAGGTTTTCCTACTTCTGGGTTATTATCCTCAGTGGGAATGACCAAATAAAGGACCAGATGGAACCTCAGAGAAAACCGAGGTTCCCATCCCATCCCATCCCATCAACCGGGCACACACTCTAAAAGGCAGAGGCATGGACAGGTTATGTAATTACTAGAGATTACATCAGGACCCTGAGGCCAAAGAAAGATCTTTTCTCCACCTTTCTCCAGCCCTGTCTTTGGTGCTCTTTCTTACAATGGTTTCGGTGTTTCTCTGATTGTAGTTCCGTGTATCTAAACCGAATGCTGTACAGGAGGCGCTAAATAAATGCGATGTCACGTTAACACTCAGTTCTCTAAAGAAACACACGGGGGCAGTAAATGTTTAGGAAAAACTTCCAGATCTACCTTCTAGATTTGCAAAGTGTTTAAAAAAGAGATTTTCCTGGGAGGGGGTTGGTTTGTTTATTTGATGGCATTGAGATTGCTTCTCAATCCGTGTGCTTCAACACGGGACCGGAGATTTCAGAGACAGTGGTAGTCACCGTGACTCATTTTGGCTTCCAAATATGCCACTGCTGAGATTATCAAACACAGTCCTTATAAATGGAACGTGTCTTCTCCAGAATGTTTGGTAATATTGAGCCACACCTTCCTCACAGAAGTTAATGAAATTTCATGCCACGTGAACTTATCAATTGAACTTACTGGTGAAGATTTCTTTCAGCTGTTATCATAACCCATTTTCATTGTTACGATTACTGATGAATCAAACACCCTCTGTTGGTACTTACTTCTAGTTTTCACTTCCCCACCCATTTAACGTTTTCTTTCTTACTTCCACTCGTTTCTTATCACTCTCTAATAATTCCCAAATAGTGATTCCAGGGATTAGTCCTGCCTTCCTGCCATCCCTGGTTACATAAAGTGGGGTTCTAATACTGGAATCGTGTGCTGTAAAATATCAAGCAGGCGTCTAGACAATGTTCAAGACACATGAATGAGACAGGTAGCTGCAGGCTTAGTCAGACTAGAAATTTTGTTTCTGGCCTTCTTTTTTTTTAACTTTTTTTTTTTAACGTTTATTTATTTTTGAGACAGAGAGAGACAGAGCATGAACAGGGGAGGGGCAGAGAGAGAGGGAGACACAGAATCCGAAACGGGCTCCAGGCTCTGAGCTGTGAGCACAGAGCCCGACGCGGGGCTCGAACTCACGGACTGTGAGATCATGACCTGAGCCGAAGTCGGACGTTTAACTGACCGAGCCACCCATAGTTTCTGGCTTTCTTGTAGCCTCCAGTGGAGGCTGAGCTCATTCGTAGGAAGCAGTCGCGAATGAAGCATCCACATTAGAACCAAGAGCCATCTCTCTAGCACCATCCAGCATCAAGGTTTTCGAGACGTCACTTCTATCCACACTGGCCATTCCCTGTCTGCAATTAACAACAGGGCATCTTTAATCCCAACCTCTGCAAAGCGGGTTGGATACCTAGGTTAACAAACATTTCGTCAAAAAGGTCTGTAATTAATCAGGCCTTTCATCCGGAACACAATCTAGGATACAGTGTCAGGGAACAGGTGTGGTGAGGGGAAAGGCCATCAGCCGGGACACCTCGTCCAGACTCCCCTGGCTACCAACAAGCTGAATGGTGTTGGGCTCAGAACACGTACTGCCGGTCCTGGGCTCAGGAGACACACAGCTGTGGTGAAGGGCATCATGATCAGAGCATCGTCGTAGGCTCTAAAACTCTGTGAAGTTTTGCTTTGTTAGCTTCTCTTTCGAGCAGTAAAAGAGAAAAAAAAAAGATGTTAAAAATCCTGTCAATATCCCGGGGGGTTGTCGTGTAAATATTTGAATGCAATAAGAATATGCAAACTGGCTCTGTATTAAAAGTTTTAAGATAACTGGAGATTTAAATCAGCCAACTGCTATTGTCTGAGTCTCTGTTCAGAAAAAGTGTCTTGGGGCGCCTGGGTGGCTCCGTCCTCGGTTAAGTGTCAGACTCTTGAATTCAGTTCAGGTAATGATCTCACGGTTTGTGGGATCGAGCCACACGTAGGCTCTCTGCTGACAGCACCTAGTTTGCTTGGGATTCTCTCTTCCTCTCTCTCTCTGCCCCTCCCTGCTCTCTCTCTCTCTCTCTCACTCTCAAAAATAAACATTTTTTTTAAAAAGCATCTTAGTGATTTTGCCTTTAAACATTCCTGAAGCAAATGAAAATGAATTTTTCCAAAATGAGGAATAAACTATTTAAGCTGCAGACCCCAGTTAAGTTAGTATCCCATAACTTTGGCATTTTAAATAGTAACTGTCAAAGAGGAGAGTCAAGTCAGAAGGGGACCTGTGCGTATGAAATTGTCAGGTTCTGGTGTGTGTTTGCACTCACTTCCCAAGAAAAAACTTCCTCTTCCTTTTTCTCAGCACCACACTTCAAAGGGAAATTGTTTAATTCTCATATCCACAACACAAGGGCTGAAATTATCCAATTAGAAAGGCTGTGTAATTTACATTGTAAGATTTAAGGGGGAAAATACATTTTGAGTTTGGAAACAGATGAAGAGATGTATGCTATGCCCATTTTTTTCAAAGCCTCATGTACTTGATCTGGCCTTGTTAAATCGTCAACTTAAATCTCCAGTGCAACTTGCCACGTAGAAAGACGTACAGAAAAACACAATGCCAGTGGAGCAATGCCTCCGCCCAAGTTTCCAGAGACATGTTCAGTATCATTTTATTGTGAAAATGATGATGATGATGATGATAATGATGATGATGAAGTCTTCAAAAAATTATTTTTTTTCTAGAGTCGAGAAGCAAGATACATGCATTTTTGATTTTGGAATCTGTCATTGGAAATCCAGAGGTAGCTGGCCTGTTATTCTGAGATCCCTGACAAACAGTCTTGCGCAGCTTCAAAACACACCCAGCAAAGCACCTTCCCTGTGGAGCAAGCCTTCCAGCAGCACGTGAAAAGCAGGAAGTCTCCATCATTAGGAAATTACAAGAGACGAAAACATGGAACTCTTGACAGGTTTTAATGGCAACTTTAAAGTGTGCTCTTTTAAGGTCTGTGGCCCTGGCCCAAAAACAGACACGCAGATCAATGGAACAGAATAGAGAACCCAGAAATGGACCCACAAACGTATGGCCAACTAATCCTTGACAAAGCAGGAAAGAACATCCAATGGGATAAATACAGTCTCTTCAGCAAGTGGTGCTGGGAAAACTGGACAGCGACATGCAGAAGAATGAACCTGGACCACTTTCTTACACCATACACAAAAATAAACTCAAAATGGATGAAAGACCTAAGTGTAAGACAGGAAGCCATCAAAATCCTCGAGGAGAAAGCAGGCAGCAACCTCTTTGACCTCAGCCACAGCAACTTCTTATGCAACAGGTCTCCAGAGGCAAAAGAAACAAAAGCAAAAATGAATTATTGGGACCTCATCAAAATAAAAAGCTTCTGCACAGCGAAGGAAACAATCAGCAAAACTAAAAGGCAAACAACGGAATGGGAGAAGATATTTGCAAACGACATATGAGATAAAGGGTTAGTATCCAAAATCTATACAGAACTTATAAACTCAACACCCAAAAAACAAATAATCCAGTGAAGAAATGGGCAAAAGACATGAATAGACACTTCTCCAAAGACATCCAGATGGCCAACTGACACATGAAAAAATGCTCAACATCACTCATCATCAGGGAAATACAAATCAAAGCCACAGTGAGATACCACCTCACACCTGTCAGAATGGCTAACATTAACAACTCAAGCAACAACAGATGTTGGTGAGGGTGTGGAGAAAGAGGATCTCTTTTGCATTGTTGGTGGCAATGCAAGCTGGTGCAGCCACTCTGGAAAACAGTATGGAGGTTGCTCAAAAAACTAAAAATAGAACTACCCTAGGACCTAGCCATTGCACTACTAGACATTTATCCATGGGATACAGGTGTGCTGTTTTGAAGGGACACATGCACCCCCATGTTTATAGCAGCGCTATCGACAATAGCCAAAGTATGGAAAGAGCCCAAATGTCCACCGATGGCAGAAGGGATAAAGAAGATGTGGGGTGGGATGTGTGTGTGTGTGTGTGTGTGTGACACACACACACACACACACACACACACACACACAGGAGTATTACTCAGCGATCAAAAAGAATGAAATCTTGCCATTTGCAACAATGTGGATGGAACTCGAGGGTATTATGCTGAACGAAATTAGTCAGAGACAGACAAATATCATATGACTTCACTCATATGAGGACTTTAAGAGACAAAACAGAGGCACATAAGGGAAGGGAAGCAAAAACAATATAAAAACAGGGAGGGGGACAAAACCTAACAGGCTCTTAACTATGGAGAACAAACAGGGTTGCTGGAGGGGTTCTGGGAGGGGGGGGGGCTAAATGGCTAAGGGGCATTAAGGAATCAACCCCTGCTGGGCACATCCGCCGCAGATGCGGGGAAAGAGCAGCTAGTGATCGCCACCTTCTAAAAAGAAGGCCTTACCTCCTATTTCTAAATTAACGTGACAAATCCTTGAGAAAATCTCAGCGCGCGCAGGGCAGCCTGTCCTGACATCAGGCAACTAGGACAAACTGAAAGGAAACGGAGCCGCGTCGGAGCCCGGCCACGACCGCGGGCCCCTCCCGGCAGCAGCGGAACCGGGCGAACGTTCAAGGGCTCGCACGAAGGGCACCGGGACCGCGCCCCCCGACAGCCCCCGCTCTGCGTGGCAGGAAAGTTTTGAGGCGTCCTTCCCAGACTTTCGGGAGACTTGCAGCAATTTTGGAGACTCTCTGGCTCCAGCAGCCTCTGAGTTCTGAATGGGAGGGAGCCCCGGCGGCTCCCCGCCCCCCCGGCCCGCCGGGCTTTGGCGCCAGGGCGCCCCCCCCCCCACCCCCCTCCACTCCCTCCACCCCTCCCCACCTCCCCACCTCCGGCGGAGGCCCGAGCGCAGCGGGTTCAATCCGCCCGGCGGGGGCGCCCAACTCCGGGCGTGGCGCCCTCGCCTCCCGCTGCGGCCGCAAGGTCCGGCCTGGGCCCCCACCCCCACCCCACCCCCCCGTCCCCCGCGGCCTCGTTACCCCGGAGCTGATCCGGTCGGCGGCACAAAGTGGCGGCGGCGGGAGCCTGGGAGCGCTGCTCGCCGGGGCCTCCCCCGCGCGCCCCTCCGCGCCGCCTGCGAGCGACGCCCACCTGTCTGCCCAGAGACCGCCCTTTCCAAGGAAAGACCTTTGTAGCCCGAAAGGTGACCAGGCCCCAGCCGTGGGGCGCCGCCGGGCACCCGGGCGCGCACCCTGCTCTAGATTGCGTGGCCGGAGGGGCAGCTGCCTGGGAAGCCCCGAAGGCAGGGCGCGCTCGGGGCGGTGCCGGCTGCAACCGGGACCCGGCCGCGCAGGCCGCCTGCAGCCGGGTGAGGCGCCGAGCAGCTCCACCCAGCCAACCTAGCGCCTTTTGGTTACAGCTGGGGCAAGCTTGCCCTAGGGACCGCGTCGGGGGTGTCCGAGAGGGCGCGGCTGCTGGGTGCGCACCGTATCAGCAAACTTAACCAGACGGGTCTGGGAGCAAGATGGATCGGAGGGAGATTTCACTCCCCCGGTGCTGGAAGAAGTTGGCGAATGGAGGGAGAGCTGTGGTCGGACCTTAAATTCCCAGGACGGGTCCCAGACACATGGTCTGAGCGAGTGGGACAAAGCTGCCTAGTAGGGTTCAAGGAGTTGGGGGTTGGGGAGCGGGGAAGGAAAGTGTAGAGGAGGTTAGGCTCGGAAGGAAAAAGAATCCCAGAGCTCAGAGGTTGGGTAAAAGTTGTATCTGGCCCCAAGTAAAACCCAGAAACCCAGGTGTGGTTTTAAACTGTATCCTGGCCGACGCCACCGACAGAGGCGGGGAAACGCTGAGTTTGTAGGCTCTTGTAGCACTGACGTTGAACTTGTTCTTAAGTTGGTTAATAATTCTAAACGCAAGGCAAGTTGCTTGAGAGATTTACACCTCTCCATACCTAAGACCGAGATACGCCCTGTGTTCCCGAAGGATGGACAGACAGGTAAACGCTGGGGCTCTCAGTTTTTCATAAAGACAAAGATGAATAATTGCGGATTGGAAAGTCAGCCTCCAAACTCTGCCTCAAATACAGGCACACAATTCCCCAGTCAGTGGTTCCCAAAAGGACTTTGAACGTGCACTAGCGTCCGCTGGGAGGGCTGGTTACAATACCGATTTCAGGGCCCTCAGAATTTTTCGCAGAACAAAAGGGGTGCCTAAGAATTCACATTTCTACTAATAAGTTCCCAGATGGTGTTGATCTTGCTGTTCTCTAGACCACACTGCCCTAAGCCATTGGTTCTCAAATTTGGCTGAACAGTGCAATCGCTTGGGATATTTTAAAAAATATTTCTGCTTGGGACCTAACCCCCCCCCCAAATTCTAACTCCATTGATCAGGTGCATCAGGATTTTCAGTCTCTTTAGGTGATTCCAATATAGAGCGAAGTTTGAATACCGCTCCCCTAAGTCATTTATTGCCCCAAGACAGCTTGTTTTGGGGGGTGCGGGGCGGAGAGGACAAGGACCTTTTCTTACCCTGCTCTTGGAGATTCTGCCAGCATTGGATCTAACTTCCCAGTCCTGGGAAAGAAAAGTCCCTCCCCTTCCCATGTGGACTGTTTTCATCAACCATACAGGAATTATAAAGGATGGAACAATTCCCCCAAGGCCTTAAAAATGCATAGGATACTTTAACATTGATCATTCTGCCTGCCGGGGCTCAGGGATATCCCATTAGGAGCCAAAGTGATCTCTCAGGGTTAGTGATCACTAGCTTTTCAGACTAACATCGTGGAGACCAAGAGTCCCAAATCCAAGTGCCTGTGGACACAAATTCACCAAATGGTGCCCTGCTACATTAATGTGGGTTGCAGGGGAAATCACTCCCTTGGCTAGGAGAGTGGGAGTGGGAGGAGTGGTATTGGGCTTGAGGATCACCTTCGCACAAGCCCAAACTCTGCATTGTATTAATAAGTCGTGAATTACTGATAGAAGACTGGAAAAGTCTTCGCGTCGGAAGGGAAATGGGGAGGGTGGGGTGACCGTGGGAAAGGTTGCTCTTTTTGCCCTTCCGAGGGTGACACAAGAGGCAGGGACACCTCCACCCCAGAGGAAGCCCCCAGAGGTACTCCGCTGGACACAGATGGGTTTGGTTGCCTGAAGGGTTTCCCATCTCCCTCTAGACAAGCCAGGAACGGAGATAATCCAAAAGGACTGGATGCCCACAGGGATTGCTTATAACTTCCCAACACTTCCCCCCCCCCCGCCCCCCTCCCTCCCAACCCTGGCCACTTTCCAGACCATTTGGTCAATATTGCCAGAGCATCCTTAAGGACACCCTCTTCAGCGACGAATTGTGGGGGGACACCATGGGGATTAGAGGGAGCAAAACCCTCCCCCACTGGTGAGGAATTACTGAAGACTATCTTGTGGGCCCTTCCGTGCCCCAACAGGGAGGGAAATCAAGATGGACCTCCTAGTTTCCAAGAACTCACTGTTTTCCCTTTCTGCCCATCTGTGGGGGTTGGGGGTACGGCATCGTTGGAGACCCCAGAAAAGAAGGCATCCGGTCGGAGACTGCAAATGAGTGGATTCCAAAGAGCAAAGAGAGATTTGACGCTCTGTGGAACCCAGTCCTGGGCAGGGCTCCCCTGTCACACTCGGGGGCCAGGGCTGGGGCTACCGTCTGTCTCTCTCGGCCTGGAGAGACCCTGCCTGTCCTAGCGATTTACTCTGGAAGAGTTGGGAGAGTTCCCCCTTCCCTTTGCTCTCCCTGCTCCCCCCACCCCCAAGCGCGCATACCTACGCGAGCGCGCGCGTATACACACACACACACACACACACACACACACACACACACACACACCACACCTCGCGGTTCTTCGCTAGGGTTTCCCTCCAGGGCAGATTACTTTATGACAGGGTGTGATAAGTGGTGATTTTGTTCCTCTTTTGATGGCAGGATTGCTTTGTAAACAGAAGCGCAAACTCGTTCCGATAGTGGTTCCGCACCGCTGAGCGGCGGCCGCCCTGGCACAGCGGGCGGCGGAGGCTGCCACTGCACCTGTCGCCTGGGGCCTGGAGGAACCGGGGCCACGCGTGGAGGGGTCACGGGCCTATGGCCTCCAGGGCATGTCTAGGGTTTTGGCCTCTGGGCCACCTGTCTTACTGCCCCCTTGGGGCCTTCTGTACCCACTGCTCCAAGAACTCCCAGTTCCTAGTGCAAGCCTTGGAGGCGCTTAGGTGAGCACACCTCAGGGTCACAGTTCCTCTCTTCTGCACTCTCCTTGGGCGCCTTTGGTAAGAGGTTAGGCTTCTTTCTTCTGTAGTGACTGGTAACCCTATTCCTTTGCCCTAATCCAGTGGGAGAGTCGAGAGGGCTTTGGGGTGTTGGAGGAATCCCTGGAGGGTCCTGGCGCGCCACGTCACTGCTCAACTCCCCTCGCTTCCTCCTCTGAGTAGTCAAACCTTCTCCCGTCCCTGCTCCGATCCTGGGGGCCAGTTTACTGCAGAGAGGGGCCCAAGAATGGCCCAGAGTTGACAGGCTCTGTCAGGCCCAAGGGCCAGAAAGAAGAGCCTCTGCAGAGGAAGAGGCACCAGGCACAATGAGCGGTCACTCAATCTGTCCCCAATAATCCCCGACCCCTCTAAGGGAGAAGCAAGCTGAGAAACCACAAGGTTGAAATTCTGAGTCAACCCATTGCTCAGATTTAAGTTTCAGTTTCTAAGTGCCTTAAGAAGCCTCAGTGCGGGGAGGGGAACACTGCGGGGGGAGGGGTGGCACTTGATGGTGAGTGGAAAAAAAGGTGAGTAAGCATCCTCAAAGTTTTGGGGTGGGGAGGAATGCAGTTCAAGCAAAGCTTGACCCTAAGGGAAAGATCCTTCCCGCTGCAACTTGGGAACTCATGAAGTTGGGTGGCAACTTACAGGGTAGGAATAGATTCCACCCGGATATCCCTGGACACCAGGGGCCTCAGAGAGCCTGCGCTCAGCATTACCTGAAGCTAGGAGGTTGGCGCAATCTGACACCAAATCTTCCAGCCCCTTCCCGCAGCTCCCAACTCCTCACTGAGCCGCGCACTGAAAAGTTTGCCATTGGGCTGAGAATCCCAGGACCTGTCAGCTGTGGAACCTGCTTTTCGGTGGTGGCAGCTGAGCAGGGAGAGGGGAGGATATTTCCTGCTGATCTCCCTTCCCTCGACCCAGTAAAAAAAAAAAAAAAAAAAAAAAAAAAAAAAAAAATCCCACTTTTCTCTGGTTGGCGGGAGGCCTGAGGCCACAGTTCTGGAGGCTGCAGGCTGCTAAGGTGCTGAGGTGGGTCGCCAAGAGCAGTCAGTGGCCTTGGGACAGCCCTGGCACTGGGTGCAGCTGGATCACTAGGGTGGCTGACTGGAGCCTAAGTTTGGGGTGAAGTTGGGAGGTGTCGCCCCTGCCCGCGCCCCACCCCCCACCCCATGGCTCCCTCCTGCAGGTGGCAAAGTCAGGATGATGCGGGGCTAGGGAGGAGGTCGAGGTGGGGAAAGGCCCTGAGGGGAGAATCGGAAGCCACGGGGAGGGCCCACTCCTGGGGAAGAGGAAGATTCCGCGGAGGGAGTCCCAGGAGGTGCAGTTGACCACGAGGTCTGACTGCGGGGCGCCTAAGGAAGGAACAAAGGAGTTGACCCCACCTAGAAGGAACCAGGCTCGGGTACTATCAGGGTGGGGGTGGGGCGGAGTAGACCGTCCTTGACGAGGCTCAGCAGCCTTCCCTGAGAGCGCATCTTGGGCTAGCGCTGTGCTGAGCGCTTGGCGCACACGCTCCTCTAGTGAATTCTCACAACAAATTACCCATTCTACAAATGAGTAAAACTGAGGTTCAGACAAACTCAGCAACTTGCCTTAGAGCACTCAGCCTGTTGACTGTAAATGACCGAGCTGAGTTCGGACCCCAAGTGGTCGCACTCCAAAGCTAACTTCTAGCTCGCGGCCGCTTCCGGATTGCCCCTTCTCTCCCCTCTCCCCCCACCCCGATCCCAGCCACAGCCCCGGTCATCTGAACAGACACCTTCATGCCCAAGGCCTGGGCCGCTTCGCTTCCAAATCTTTCTGTCCGCTCCCGTCCAACCCAGAGCGGCGGCTTGCCTTCGCGCTCAAGTGCACAGACACTGTCGCCTTCTCTTTCCCGCACAAGCCCTGCCACGTCCCCTCCCCCCCGCCAAAGGTACCAAAGTTAGAGACTAGAGGCGCCCCACCCCAGCCCTAGCACACGTCCTCCCGTCCCAGCTCGGCCTGGCCCAGCCAGCCGGGTCCCACGTCCCTCCAGCTCTAGTTCCACGGAGGCGCGCGAGTAGCGAGGCTGCAGGGGCCAGAAACCGTGCTCATTTCTAAGAGACTACAGCGCCCCCCGCCGGAATCTCGAAGAGCTACAGGCGCGTCTTCCCCTTCTCTCTTGGACTTGAAAGAATTCGGTTTTCACCAACCCATTTCGACAGTGTGGAAAAAGCCGGGAAAGTGAAGTGGAAACACTAGGAGTTAAAAAAAAAAACCACGCCGTAATTTAAATTCTTTGAAATTCTCGCAAGGAAAAACAAAAAAGCACCCACAAACGTGTTGAGCAAGGTTCTAAGGCAGGTCCGAGAAAGTTTTAAATCCACAGTCGGCACCGGGATGGGAGTCCCGCAGTCCAGGGACGCCCCAAATGCCTAGGCGACACGGGGACTCCTTGAGAGACACCAACCACACCACTACCGCCCAGTCTGGGAGGGTGCAGGGCCACTGAGGCCGTCCGCCAGGGATGGAGGGAGGCTTGGTACCGGGACAAGTCTTCACTCCCCAGCGCGGAGCTGACCCTTTACACACTTTGGCCTGACGTGTCCTAGACGATGTGAAGCCGGTTCTTTCTTTGTTCATCTTAGTCCCCGCGACGACAGCAGGAGGGGATAACCGAGCCTGTCCCGGGAGTTCCAGGCCCCAGCCCTGGATCCTCAGACCTCAGACCTCGCGGCTGCCGGAGTGGGGCCGGCACGGTCGCGGAGGAGTGCGCGGCCCGAGGCTAAGCTCCTCACCCGGGCCTCCCTCCCGACCAGGTGTGGTTCCTGACGGAGTGGTGAGCTCCTCGGGAGCCCCAAATCCTGTGGCTTCTTTTAAATCTCCCTTCTAATTAGAAGCAGCGGTGAAATCACTTGAGTGATTTTATCTGTCATGGGAAAGCAAACCCCAAGCCCAAACCTCAGCTGCCCATCCCAGAACCACCAACGCCCCCATTCTCCCTTTAAAAAGTTATTAGTGGAAAAGATAAAGAGCTGGGAAGCCATAGAGGAGTGGGGGAGGGGCTCACCTTAAATAGAAGTGTAAGTGTATGAGTGTGCAAGTGTGTGTGTGCGTGTGTCTGCGGTGGGAGGAGACTAAACCTAGAAGCCAGAAATGAAACAATCGCGAACGTTTTCACCTACTGAGAAACACTTTGATCTGGGATCGGACGCTTGAAGCAGCCCTGGGGCTCGCAGATTCGGATCCGCGAGGGCCGGGGGTGTCCTGAACCTCATGGGCCGGTGAGGAGGCCCGGACCGGGGTCTGGCCCTACAGCTTGCAGCCAGGTGCGCGGGACCTATCCGGTCGGGCCCAATCTCCGGGCCTTGCTCTCTTCTTCCACCCCACCCCCACCCCCCCCCCTTCCCGGATCCTTCCCCCCTCGGGGTGGAGACTCTCCTAGCCCCAAAGTTCCGAGGGGGAGGAGAGTCGACGGAAGAGCGCGTAGATGCTCCCATTGCTTGAGTGTGAAAACACACCCACTCACGCTCGCATCGCGCCCTGCACACCCCAGCAGGCAGTCTGCCTCGGTTCCCCGGTCAGGGACTGACCGGGAAAGCGGGTTGGGGCTGTTGGGAAAAGCAGGAGCTGATGGCGAGATTGCCGCGGCTATAAATCCATCACTTCCCAGGTCAGCTCTGCGAGGCGCTGGGACTAGAGCTGGCGGAGTGAATTCCTGGGCTAGCGCGCATGCGTCGGCAGGTAGCAACCCAGCTCTTTATGACCAGGTGAGATGTTGGTGAGCAGGTAAAAAAGGAGGATTTGCCTAAGCGATTCCAGGGAGCGGGCCCGGCCGAGCCCTCCAGCCCATGCCCGGCGGGGACCCGTCGCCAGGAGCGCCGAGCCGCGATGTCCATACTTGCCAAAATGGGGGACTGGCAGGTACGGGGGTTTGCCTTGGCTGGGGTTGAAGTGGGCGGGGGTGGAGCGGGGGAGGGGGCCGGCAGGGGGGGAGGCGGAGAGGAAGAGCCTTGGCCCAGGGCAGGGAGAGTCGTAAGTGAGGCGCGCCTGGCAGCGCCCAGGAGTGTTCCCAGGAGAGAAAGAGGGCAGAAAAAAACACGCGCTGCCGGCGGCCCGGAGCTGGGGAAAGTCCGGCGCACGCTCCACAGGTGGCCCCGGGGGGTCACTTGTGGTTTGCGCTAGAGCTTTTCATGCCCCCCCCCCCCACACACACACAGCAGAAACAAGGGTGGATGACTAATTCGGGAGGGGAAGGGCGCCGGGCGGGGGTTGCAGTGCGTGGTAAGGAAGGTTCCCGGCTCGGTCCGCCCTCCGTTCTTGCCCTAGACCCCAGGGCTACGCATGTGGTGGGGTTCTGGTGCACCTGTCTTCCTGTCTCCCAAGTTTGGGGGACCTAGTGAGGGGTGGAGAATGCAGAGGGGTCCGGATGGACGGGTCGCGCCGGCGAGAATGTTCTTTGGGGAAATACTTAAGAGTTTGCACAAAGTTTAGCCTCTCAGTCGGAGTCGTGAAGCCCGTTTGCGCCGCTTGGGCTACGGATTGGGGTGACTGGAGGAGGAGTGGATGGTGGGGGATAAGGCAGGTCCAAAATTCTTCCAAACGAACGCCTGCCAAACTCGGCCCTACTAGGCCGCCCCTATTACAAGGCCAACTGGGCCCTGGACCTTGGGATCCCTGAGCTCCGGACCCGACCTAGGCCACAGGAGCATTCTTGTAGCTCTCTCGGCTTCTAACTTCCAGACATTTCCCCTACGGAAACCCGGGCAGCTCTGGCCAGGTTGGTGAGGGTAGCAGCCTCTCTCCTCTGTGGCCAATTTCATAATGGGAGCTGCGGGGCCCTCTCCCCGCCAACCCCCAACCCGGGGCCAGAGAAGCCTGGTTAGGGCAAGATTCTGGGTGCCTAGAAGCCTGTAGGGCAGTTTGAACAGAACGCCCTGAACTTCCAAAGAAAAGTCGAGGTCCTGCTCTTTCTGGGGCGAGTTCCTTTTCTTGTTTCAGATTTGTGCCATGAGAAGTAAAGGTCAGAGAAGTCCCATCTTTACTACATTCCCTGGAGTTGGGGAAAGGAATTCGTCTTGCAATTTTTATTTCTTTCCTTGTATTTATAATTTTTATTAACACTGAGCTTTTTTCTGCTTCTCCCCCCAAGTTAAACCTCACTGAAATGCAATTTCAGCCCCAACGTTAGACTGCCTTTGGGGTTTGAGGGTGCAAATACCCACACCAAACACAAACGTTAGAAATCCACACCTTTTTCTCCCTTGCCCCCGTGGGCCTCAGGACCCTACTTCGTTCTCTTTTCTGGAGGGTGTAGACTCCGGGAAGTCTTTGGCTGAGGGCTTTGCAGGTTTCTCCGCAAGCAAGCCGAGTGGACTTCACAGCAGAACGCCTCGGGTCTGAGTAGCACAGCCTCGGTGGAGGTCCGAGCTTCCAAAGGGCCTCAGGTTCCGAAGCGGTGAGATCCTGGCCTCAAGGAGAAGAGAGTGAACCCTGGGCCTAGCTCCTGCGGGCTCACGGTTTGGCAAGAGGTGGGAAGCCTGCCTCTAGGGTGGGGCCCATGGATTTGGGGCCTGGAGGGGTTGGATGCTTCAGGCTTGGCCTGTTGGGCTCTTGGGTCCCACTGGGTGGTGACAACCAGAGAAAATAGCCATTCAGGCCCCTTGCTGTCTCTTTGTTCCTCGGGTGTCTCCGTCTCACACTGGTACTCATTTTTCCCTCCAACGCCCTCTCCACGCCCCCACTCCAGGCCTGGACCCCCGACCTCTATCCCCAGGCCTGGCGCTACTATCCCGGGGCGCTGCTGGGGACGAAGCATTGACATGCAATGAAGCGACTTGTCGTGGTAATGACGTTCACACAAACGCGGCTCGGCTGGCTCCAGGGGCTCCTGGGGCGCGGGCCTGGGCCTTTCTTCAACCCCCGTAACTCGGGCGGTGGCGCTGAGCCCTCAGGCCCCAATCTGCACCTCAAAGGCACCCTCGGCGGGAATACAACAACAGTGTAGCAGCCCCTGCGGGTGCGGAGCCAGAGATCTGCGGGGCACGGGTCAGCCGGGGTGGGGTGGGGTGGGGGTGGGAGGCAGTGGAGAAGATAAAGGGCCTTGAATGCCTTCCCCAGCCAACAAACTGAAAAAGCGAAACTTGAAGTTCCCTTAAGCACACTGTGGCGACGGCTGAGGGTGTAAAAATCCCATGCTCCCAGGCCTAGGATTTGGCCTACAGATCACGCTCAGTGGCTGCGGCTGCCGTTGGGAAGGTGGAAATGCTCGCGGCGGCCCATCGCCCGACTTCTAGGGACTTCTAGGCCCCGCGTTGCGCGGAGGGCCCAGGGGCAACCCCTTAGGGTGCGTGGTGCCAGCCCCGGACCGTCACCCTTTCCCCCGGTGGAGCGGACTGTGTACAGCCACAGACCCGTGCTAGTGTTCAGGTGGCAGAAAGGAGCGTGGGGAGCGCCCCGGGAAATGTCCCGAGCTCTAAATCCCCCTTCAAGCTCAAGTCTTCTTCCCAAGTTTTGGGAGGAGCCTCTGGCCTACTCTGCCTAGCTTGAGGAATTTGCGGGGGTCACCCAGAAGGAGAATTGCCCTTTTACAGATTTGGGGGGAAGGGGGTTTTCCCTCTTCTCGTCTTCCTTCCACCTGTTAAAAAACGCTCGAATTGTTAACAGCCTCTGCCCTTCTGTAAGGACACCCCGTGGAAACCCGGGAGGCCTGGAAGTTTGCAAGAAACAGGCCTAGATGGAACCAGAAGTCATTACTAGAGCAATTCTGAGGCAGACCTACTACTGTTTAGTGAGTTTGTAGTATTCAAGAGCGAGAAAGACACACAAAAACTTTTTCATGGAGGACAGATGAGGAGCTCAGCCAGAGAAATTAATTACTCTGTATTTCGAAGGATTACATCACGTCTTTCTTGTTAGTTTCTCCCTTAAAATAATTTACTAAAACAGCAGAGAGAAATAATAATAATAATAATAATAATAATAATAATAATAATAATAAGCCCCGGTGGGGCGAGCAGGTCCCTGTGTGGAGCGGGAGAGCCCAGACTGGCCAACCTGGACTCGGGGGTGGCCCCGGGGCCTCCGGGTTCCGCGTCAGCCGGGCACTGCGCCGCGAGCGCGCCCGCTTTAGTAACATCACCAAATCATGAAGGAACTCTCCCTGCTTTAATTAAAAAGGGGGATCTTGGGAAAACTGGAGCAGATTAGCACAGCGAAGAGTTGGTTCCCAGCGATTTATTTTGATGCATGAATGACACGGCGCACACATGTCGGTATATCGGCTCAACTCCAGAAGCGACTGTGAGACTCCATAGGAGTTCTGTATTTTGTCCACATCGCACCTAGGAAACCCTTAGCCCAAACACCACGTTGAATTATCAGTCAGCTCTAGCTTCATACAAACGAGAGGAAAATCATTTAACCCCTGGAGCTGTCAACTAACCTCTTCAGGGTACAATTTTTATTTTACACGCGGCAATTAAAGGATCGCAAACCCCAGCCGAGCCACTGGAGCCGTTTGGCAAAATCTTCAACTTGGGGGTGGGGGGGGGGAGCGCAAAGCCAATAAAACTCCCAAGGCGCTGGGGCCCGAGGTGGAGGCTGCCGCGAGCGGAGGCGATCTCTTGTTGGGCAAAAATCCTGGAGTGACTTTGCCGGTCTTGGTTTGGTGATTATATTTAATTGCGAAAGGGATAATAATTTCTAATAAAATTGGACGGGGCCGAAAGGACCTCGCGGTTAGCGGTGGTAGGGGTGAGGGAGAGGTGCTGAAAGCTGGGCCCCAGGCGCAGCCGCTCGGACCCTGCACAGTGCAGGTTTGTTGTTGTTGTTGTTGTTGTTGCGGAGGGCATCTCCCTGGAGGAGGAGACGGAGAGGAAGGGGAGTGGGGTGGAATGGGGCAGCGGCGGGGGCTGGGGGGTGACTGGGGCAGGGGCGCGCGGCTGGTCTCCGGGGAGATTCCGTCCGCTCACAGGCAGGCGTGCGCTCTAGGAGCAAGTTCGCGGCTTGGAGAGGCCTTTATACCTGGGTCGGAGCGGCCGGCCGCAGATTGCGGTGCTGGCGAGCAATTGGACTATTGTTGATATGCTAATGAGGCGATTAGGCTGTTGGTAAAGAGCTGGAAAAGGGAAAAGTTTCTACCATTAGAGGGAGATCTCCGAGCGCACACGGGAGCTCTTTCCCTTCTCGCCTCCTCCTCCTCACCCTCCTCCTCCTCGCCCTCCTCCTCCTCCTTTTTGCCCTCCTCCTCCTCCTCGCCCTCCTCCTCCTCCTCGCCCTCCTCCTCCTCCTCCTCGCCCTCCTCCTCCTCCTCCTGCGCTCACCGCCGGCAGCCGGCACTTTGCGCTTACCCAGAGAGTAGCTCCACTTGGGTGCGAGGCGGAGAAGGGGGCAAATCCGTTCACGCCGATCCATGAAAATGCTTTGGAAACTGACGGATAATATCAAGTACGAGGACTGCGAGGTAAGCGCGGCGCCGGGTATCCTTGCGGCCGCAGGCTCGGAGCGCTACCTTCCCGCTCCTCCTCCTCTCCTCGCAGCCAGCTGCGAAATGCGGGTGGGACAAACTTTCCCCAGCGCGGCGCCCGCCTCTCCGATTCGCCCGAAGAACGCGAGGGAGAAGCTGGAGAGGAAGGATGTGGACGCTGCCTTCTTTCATTTCCCTCCTTCGAAGCTCGTGTCCCACTTTACACCCCCCCCCCTTTTTTTTTTTTCTGACCAGTTTTGGGTCTGCCTAAGAGTGGAGCGAAGACACGAGCTTGGGTTTTTGAAGCAGTTGCTGGCAATTAGGCACGCGTCTGTGCACCCGGCGTGTGTCTCCAGCGAGATCCTGGGGGCTCGAGTCACCAGGAAGAGAAAGGAAAGAGAAAACCCTTTTTCCTCTTTAACTTCCTCTCCGATCTTTAACATTTCTTCTTTTATTGATTCATTTTTTTACTTCCTCCCTATCTTCCCCCTCCCTCCCCCCTTTCTAAAAAGGCTCCTTTCTGTTTGGAGAAGGGGCCCGCACACTTCTCCCTGAGCTGGGTTGCACCTCCCGGTTACGGGGTTCAGTTTGGAAGCACTCCTCTCCCACATCGCTTCGGGGCTCGCTCCAGGTATCTCTTACTGAAGAAGTTGTAAGCAGCTTCTCCCTCTGTGGGACACTCGGAAAGCATCCCTGGGGTGGCGGTGGGGAGGCTGCGCGGTGCGGAGCCGGCCGGCCGCGGGGTCCTCCAGCTGCGGCCCCTGCAGCCGCCCGGCGCTCGGCTGCGTGACCGTGGGAATCCTGGCGGGGCTGCACGGGGCCTCTGGTGCGGGGAGCCCGCGGGGCCGATAGAGCGCGCCTCATTGGAGCCCGTTTTACAAGCCAGGGTCTCCGGAGCTCGGCTTCTTGCGGCAGCCGGGGAAGCCCCAGCACCGCCGCTCCGCCCGCGGGAGGCGCTGGGAACCCGCCTGGCTGCGGCGGCCGTGAACTCCTTCGCAACCCCCGCTGAAATACGCGGAGGGGTCACGGGAGGGGGAGGAGGGCCGCGGCCGATGATTACCTAAATAGGTGGTAGTCCCTGCCTTTGCTGTGTTGTTTTGTATTCTCTTTTCTGCTCTTTTCTTTCTCTTTGACATTTGGAGCTGGAAATGTCTGGCGCAGAGGTCTGTGCGGGCGCAGCAGCGTGGGTCTTGTCTTCACTTGAAATCAGAACCCGGGTTGATGTGAACGATGTGTCACCCGTTCCCTTCCCCCTCTCCTTTCCGTCGGCTATTTTAAATCTTTCTCCTTTCCCGGGCCCTCCCTTCACCCCACGGGGCACGAGGTGACATCCCACGGGGACCGGCGCTTCTCTGGGGGCTCCTGCCGTGCGCGGTGCCGGGCTCAGCGACCCCAGGGCAGACCAGCCGCTTTGTTTTCAGGCCTGGGGTGGGGGGTGGGGGTGGCTCTGCGAACTGGTCCGAGTGCAACTGAGCCCCTCAGTCGAGAGCGAATTGTCCCCGCCAGGGTTGCGAGCCCGAGGCTCGGGCATTTCACCCTCGCGGAGGCCGAGCCCTAGGCGGGCGGGGTCCGAACCTCTGCGCGGCGCTGGCCGCCTGCGACACTCAGGTGGGAGGCGAAGAACTTGCTCCCTCTGAGAGGGATCCTGTGGGGGCGCGTGTGAATGTGTGTAAGCGAGGCCAAAAAGAGAGAGAGGAGAACAGAGTGAGGGCTGTTTCAACAACTTTGCGGTGGGCGAGCGCCGGAGCAGGGATTTCGGGTTTCCGAGCCGGCTCGGGGCTGTCTAATTATGTCGGGGCTCTGCAGGGACACGCAGGAGGCGAGGTGCCGCTTGTTCTGACAACCCAGCGGGCGGACTGGCAGCGGCGGCAGCCGGGCCGCGCTGGGAGAGAGCGAGCCGTGTCATCCGGGCGGGGATGGGGGGTGGGGGGGGCGTCGGGCGGGAGTGGCCCAGCCAGTCGGACGGGTTTGCGCCGGGAGCCGGGAGCCGGTGCCAGCGGCGCCCGGGCTGGGCCGCCTAGCGTCTCTGCGCGCCCCGGGCCGCGTCCCGGCTCCCCCGCCCCGAGCCCCTGCCCCGGAGAGCCGAGGGCGGGGCGGCAGCTGCCGCAGAGCGGAGCGGCCCGGGCCGTACGAGGGGAGCTCGAGCGGCGGCCGAGGCGAGGGCCGGTGGTGGAGCGGGCGGGCCGGTCCCGGGCGGGGCGCCGGGCCATGGAGCAGCGGCGCGGCGGCGGGCGGCCGAACCCCGAGTCCCAGGCCCGGCTGCGGAGCGGAGGAGCCCGCGGCCGGAGAGGGCCGGGCAGCACCTCCCGTGCCGAGAGCCCGATGAATGCCCGGACGCGGTCCCCGGCAGCTCCGGCCCGCGACGCGCGGCCCCCACGGTATCCCGAGGTCTGCCCCAGCCTTTTAGGTCTGATTGTCCTCGCTCGCTTCCTCTCCCCCACCCCTCGCTCCCTCCCCCTCCCCCGCGGCCTCCCCCTCCGTGCGCTCCGGCTCGGCCCCCTCCCCCTCCTTCCCTCCCTCCCTCTTTCCCTCCCTTCCTCCTCCCGGGCTCTCCCTCCTTTCCTCCCTCCCCTCTCCCCACTCCGGGCTCCCCTCTCTCACCCACACTTTCTTTCTCACACACGCACGCAGACACATTCTCCCTCTCTGCGCTCTCTCCCTCGGTTTCCCTCTCTCCCTCTTTCTCTTTCACTTTTGCATGCCCTGCAACCTTTTAAAATGTTGCCCCTTCCCTGTGATTCGCCAGACGCCGCGCCGCGGCCCCCCGCGCGCTCGCCCGCTCCCTCTCTCGCCCGCTTTTTGTCTCTCGCGCTCCCTCTCCCCACCTCCGATTTGCTACACTGAGGCTCCCGTCAATGGACTGCATTGAGAGCCGGCTCCGGCGCGAGTTGCCTCTCCGCTTCACGCTCGATTTCCAGGCATTCTTCCCTTATTAAGTATTCGTGTAATATTAATAGTCATGAATATCTGCTATTAGGAGGCTCCAGGAACGCTGCCCAGCGCGGTTATTAGAAGCTCAAGCGAAGCCGCCGCTAAGAAAAGAGGGGAGACACGGATTAAGGAACACGCACATACACACAGACACACACACACTTTTTTTTTTTCTTTTTCCTCTTTTGGGTTTTTTTTTTTTTTTTTTTTTCATTTTTTAAGGAACTTTGAATCCTAACCGCTCACGGCAGGATAGAGACCGTGGGCTCGACCAGCTGAAGGCGCCGCTCCAATCGGTGGTTCAAGTTCGGATGGACCAGAGCGGGGCTCCAGCGCTCGCGGGAGCGTCTGCGCCGTGACCGGAGTCCTGGGTGGCGCGGGGCTCTCGGCGCCTTTTGTGTGGGGCGCGCTCGGGCGGCGGGGCAGCCGGGCTCTCCAGGCTTGCTTGTTTTTTTCCACCCTGACTCGTTACCCCAGACTCTTCGCAGATGTTAGTTCACAGTTTTTCAGCTATGGTGAGTCCCATCCCCACCCCCATCCCTGTTTTCCTTAGGAATTCTGTTCTGGAAACCGGGTGCGGCGGGGCTGCCCGCAACCTCGGGTTTCGCGCCCAGGTTTCCTTCAGGGCACCCCCCCCCCCCCAACACCTTTCCATTTGCATTTCTCTCTTTCCTCCTTTCTCTCGCTTTTTTTCATTCTTAAATCGAATGCATTACCCCCTCCCCCCTGCTCGACCTCTCCCGGCGCGCAGTCCTACCTCGCCGCTACTTCCCCAGGCGTGTTCCTCACCACGTTCATCGTTATTTCCTCGCGTATTCACTTGTTCCCGAGGTGTTCTCAACCTTTGGTGCTTAATCCATCTGCAGGAAGAACGCGGCCCGGTGTGCCCCCTACCCTCGGAGCCCGGGCTCAACCTCCGAGGGTTCGCACTCCCTGGAATAAACTCTGTTCGCCTGTTTTGCAAGCGAATTGCAATACAGGGACATAAAGTCAGGCGTGTCTTGTGCCCTTTGGGGCTGGGGTGCAAGGGGCGGGAGCCTCCGCCCCGGGGTACACCTCTCTCTTTTAAACCCGACAAGGCTGAATCTTTCTATTTTAAACCTTGACTTGACGTCCCCGTTTCCCCCCATCCGTATCCTAAAATCGACCCTGTCGAGAAAAAGGCTCCCAACTGAGGAAGCGGAAAAGACAGACCCCCATCCTGCAGTTAAAACCTTCTTTAAGCTGGTAATTTAAACGTGTGCTTTCGTTGCAGCCCCTCTATGAGATGTTTCTATTTAAATAGTCATGAAATGGTAATGGTCTTTGAACGTGTGTGATTTTTTTTTCCCTCCAAATAAATGAACAGGGTGTAAACAATAACGCAGTGGCAGGCAGGTTCAAATCCGGGGGAAAAAGGAAAGGCCGCTTCTGCTGTTTAATATTTAGCAGGAATTTTAATTTTGCTTAAGGGAGGTTTCACGCTGCAGCTAAACGGAGTGTATTCTGGGAGGCCTTTTTCTGTCTCCCCCCCCCCCCCACTTTCAAAGAAACGCTTAAGCAGAGCCTCTTATGCCCCCACATTTGCACCATCTAATTCCCTGCGTTTTTGGAAAGAGCCCGCCTCACTTCTGGGGTATTTTCCGAAATGAACAAGTTGGAGCCCATTTCTCTCGGCGGCCTGCCGATGGGAGTGAGCGGTTCCCCACGCAGTCTTGCGGAGTGGATTTAGAGTGGACAGCTGTAACTCGACGCCTGATTTCTCGTTCTTTCCCCTTCCCCTCTCTCCCTCTTGTAGGACCGTCACGACGGCACCAGCAACGGGACGGCACGGTTGCCCCAGCTGGGCACTGTAGGTCAATCTCCCTACACGAGCGCCCCGCCGCTGTCCCACACCCCCAATGCCGACTTCCAGCCCCCCTACTTCCCCCCGCCCTACCAGCCTATCTACCCCCAGTCGCAAGATCCTTACTCCCACGTCAACGACCCCTACAGCCTGAACCCCCTGCACGCCCAGCCGCAGCCGCAGCACCCGGGCTGGCCCGGCCAGAGGCAGAGCCAGGAGTCTGGGCTCCTGCACACGCACCGGGGGCTGCCCCACCAGCTTTCGGGCCTGGATCCTCGCAGGGACTACCGGCGGCACGAAGACCTCCTGCACGGCCCACACGGGCTTAGCTCAGGACTCGGAGACCTCCCGATCCACTCCTTACCTCACGCCATCGAGGACGTCCCGGTAAGAGGCCGCGCGGGGGGCGCGAGAGGGGACGCAGCCCCTGCTCACCCACCCCCAGAGAAGATAATCGGGACGTGCGGCGGGTGGGCCTGAGGTTCCCGCGATGGCGTTTACTTTTCCAAAATTTCATATTATTTTTGGGGGGCGGACGCTTTGAGAACCCACGGCAACGACCGAATTAAAAAAAAAAAAAAAAAGTAGTTGAGAGTTCTATAGCCTAGAACAAAGGTTCCTGGAGCTCCTGCAAACAATGCCTGCGTTACCATTTCCACCAACACAGAAATAAATCAGACGAATGTCACCATTAACAATATCTGCCCCTCTCCACGACAGTAAACTGTTTCGATTGGGAGAGGATCTAATTCCACCGCTGCGTCTGGCGTGGGGATTTCTGTCTGTCCTGAAAAAGACGTTAAATCCGACCAGAAGAGCTCATTAAATGCCCCGGCAGTTTAACATAAAGTGTAAACGACACCCTAAGAAAATCATTTTTGCCGGGTTTTATAAGCACTGGTGATAACTAAAAGTTATGTGTGTACCCTACCCTGATTAAAGAATAGTAAGTAGCAAATCGGAGCAGGGGACATTAAAATGCAGCCTCCTTCTCCTCCTAGGGGTGCTAAGTGCTGACCTCATAAATCATTAGCTGGGTTCCCAACGCCTATCAGAACCTGCTACACCCCATATTAAATTAAATGTTTTGAGACTATTGGGCAATACATTATTTGAGTTCTGATTCAGTTATCAATAAATGCAGTTTAAAATGATTTCTGAATAAGCATGGTATTAGCACATTTACTATTTACAATGTAAACCTATTGATAATTTGAAAGTACTTTCTGAAATTAAATTTAAACCAGCATCTCTGTTTCAATTCTACGTATTTATGGTTTCCTCACAACCTTCCTGAAATGGAATTAGAATGAGCCAATAATTTTATTAAAGCTGTAAAGGCTCTGTTAATGCTACTTTTCTTTGGAGAGGAAATGTATCTGGATGTGATTTTTACTAAAATGCTATTTCAAATTAGTGCATCAAATATTGCAGCAATATGTCCGTTGACAGTTTAATGATTACTGCATTACATTGCAAAGAAAATGGTCAGATGAACTTACCTGCTTGCTTGGTGAATTTAAAACATTATTTAAGTTACATAGGAAAATAGAAAATTTATTACAGCTCTCACTTGGCCCAGTTAATCACTGAAATTTGTTGGTTATGTTGAGCAGCCTTGCATGGAAAGCAAGAAAGTAGGCACTTGATCCATTGTGGGATTTAGTAAGCATGGTGTGTGTTTGTCTGTGCTCATAAATGTTTTTGGAGACTGATAGTAAACGGTACATTTCTTGGGAAGTAAAATGAGAGAAGCAATAGTTGAGAAAAGTGCAATTAAAAAACCAACCTGGAAGTTGTGATCATTTTAGTTCCCCTTCCCAAAGAGCCTCTGAATCCTTTTCCTAGCCTGCTCTGTGGAAATATTTGAATTGCAAAATGCATTGCAACCTTTTGGAATTACTGTGAATTAGGATTGCTCTCCTTTGCAGAAATTCCAAAGTGGCTGGTGTGAATTCTTAGCACCTGTATAGTCACTCTTTGTGGTGAAATTAGTCAGTAGGAGAAATTAACCAAAAGATCATATAAAAGCAAGGAAACTCAGTTGCAGCTCTTCCCCCCACCCTCCCCCACCTATTAAGAAAAAAATTCTTTCAAAGGAATTTGGGTCAGGAAAAGGGTTGTTTTCAATTTTCCCATTGCTGCAACAGTTAACCTTTAATAAGAATGACTGCTAAATATTTAAGAAAATCAAATTGATGGTGAAAATTATTTAATCATTAATATCTCAGTGGGGTTTTAAACTTAACAGTCTTCCCTGTATGGACAAGGTCTAGAAATAACACAAATAAAAGTATTATGCCACACTACATTTACTTTATGGGTTGAGGGTGCATGCATAAAGGGATCATATTTCCCCATATAGTTAAAACACAAGAACTGCAGCAGTAGTCATTTCTGAACATTTCTCAATTTAATTATACTTAAATCCAGAAGCACTTTAGGCAAGTTACAAATGAGAGCATTGAGTATAATAAAACCTGTAATAAAGCAACTTAGTACCATCCACCCGGAATCATTGCGATCAGGCACAATTAACAGGAGCATAAATCCAAGACAGAATGGAAAATGTTCGAATCAGTATTATTGTTGGACAAAGACTAGAGAAGGAAGTAATAGTTTTTTAAATGGTAATGCCTGTGTTTGGTAACGATTGCGAAATCTTGTATCTCAGCAGCCCTGGTGCTAATTTGTAAACACAGCCAGACATTATATTGCCTGTCAGTTTCTGCATTAGAAAACATGATTTCATTTTACTTTCTAATCACGTTTTGACTCTAGCACACACGTATACCCATCCATCTGTAAAAAAAAAAAAAAAAAAAAAAAAAAAAAAGAGAGAGAGAGGGAGAAGAAAAAATAAGAAAAAAACCCAACAAATCTGCTGCTGGACAACAGGGGGAAAAAAAAACGCAAAGGTTTTGTTTTTTGTATTTTTTTTTTTAAACCATTTTCATATTCCTTTCTGATACCCGGTTTAGGCAGTAGTCTTTAAAAAATTATTTTTAGTGTTCCATAAGTGAAGGTGTGTATATGCATTTGCTTTTTATCACACTACCTAAAACGTTTAAAATGCTCCCTTGTTACTCCCGCCTCTGTCATTTCTATTGTGTTTCTCTGGCTTTTGCTGCCCGAACACTCGAATCGCTAAGGTCCGAAGCCGCTGAGGCGCCAAAATAAAGCCAGGTGTATTTTTAAAGGTTGAACTGACTTTGTGAGAAAGATTAGGTGCTCCAAAACTTGGTTTCATTTCCAAAGAAAGTTTTATTCCCCACCCCCACCTCCTTCAAACATGGATTATTTGCTGGGGGAGGAGAAATGGGCCGTGGGTGTGCAGTGAAACCTCTTGAGTTGCAAAGCCTCAAATTCCAATAAGCCAAGATGAGATGTTTATATATAAATGTCACTATTTGGGAGGGGGAAATTTTGATTCTAACCCTTCCCCTCCCCCCATGTTGCATGGAATATTCATTTCCTTTTGTTTTGATTATACACTTACATCCATGTGTATCCTTTTGTTGCAGCATGTAGAAGACCCGGGTATTAACATCCCAGATCAAACTGTAATTAAGAAAGGTAAGCCATTTCCTTCTACATTCCAGGCATGTCCTTACAGGCATAGTGCTATTTAAAAGAACTTGCAGAGCTGTATTTATTTTTTTTCAAATAGGATTTCCTAAAGGCTCAGAATTAGCAAATAGATGGGCTTGGAACAGCAATGCTTAAGTGATCGGCTCTCAGTGTGTTAGTAATGGCAACAGGCTAGCCTTGTTCATGATTTGACCATTTAATTTAGTTTAATGATACATGGACAAACACATGAAATGTGTAAGAGTTGAACTGATTTGGAAGTGGCATTTCAGTTTTCAAGTGGTTTAATAGTTTAGTTCATCTGTTGTGTGCGTGGCTATGAGTGTTAAGAAGGGGTATAATGCTAAAACGGTGCAAATAATTAAACGTTAACAGAAGGGCAGTTGTGTCTTTGGTAACACTCCTTAGCAGAGGAAGAAGAAACTTTCATGTTCTTCAATTTAATTTCTCATTAGCTGTTTAAGGGGTTTTAAACTTTGTGAATTAGGTTAACAAAAATTTGGCTTTTGGTTAAAATTAGCATCTTGAAAATGTCGGGATTATTAGCATAATTGTTCAGAGCAGAAATTGTTCTTAAAAAGTGTCAAGTGACTTGGATGGATTTGTAATTTGTATTGTGTTTAGTGAGTAGAAATAAAGTTTACTGGATTAAATGCTATTCACAGCAGCTTTTTTTGTTGTTGTTATGGTGGCAATGTTACATTTCAGGATTCTAGGCACCACCAGAGGACGATGCTATATAAAACTGTTCTCATTTCTAACCCCAATCAGTATATTGTTAGCCAGTTTAAAGTTTCATTTTTTGCATCTGTGAAGTCTTTGTCACGTCAAATTAGATGTGCAAGGGATAAATCTTAAGAGATGCTCTTTCCAAGTCGACATGATAATTGGCTCTTTTATTAGTAATCTCTCAAGAGTTCGTTTAACTCCTATTGTCTCTATTAGCCTCCCCAGAGCTATTAATGTCACAAGTGATCTATCCAAAACCTAGAGCCCCCTACCTCCCCATACGTCTAGAATATCCCCATTAAAGAGGGAGGAGTACTGTGAATAGAATATGTGCATATTATTATATATGTCTCCTTGTGGAATTTTAAAATACAAATGCATACTGTACTTAAATGGTTGTGAATGCATCTGAACTCTATTGGTGTTGAGAAATGTAACATGGTAGTACACTTTCTGCTGGCCTTGGCTTTTTTCTCTAACTATGGTGGGGCCGACCATGAAGAGCTTATGATTTGAAACAGCAAGAATATATCCTCTCCCCTTCCCAATGAGTACTCTTAAGCAGACAAGGGTATTAACGATTTGCTGGACAACAGGGCATACATCCTATGGTAGGCCTATTTATCCTTTTTTTTCTCCCAGTTCAAAATGGGGCTTTGGGATGGATTTCCACAACTCGGGTCTTTTTCACAACTAAACCTAGGAAAGGGCTTATTCCTCAAAAGGATGGGTGGGGCACGTGTGGTGTGTGACAAGCGAATCGACCGCCTCCCAGCTTGGTGCCTTAACTGCAATGCTCACTTACAGGCCGCTTCAGCCACCTAAACTCTCTGCTGATTTTAATTATAGGTCTCTGAAGCAATCTCTTCCCAACACTAAGGCCCCCCCCTCCCACCCCACAAAAACTCCAAAGTACACACAGCTTGCTCTCGGGTGTGCAAACGTAATCCCCTCCCCTGCACCCTGACCCTATGCTCCAGCACCTCAGCTGGGGCCACTGTCCTCGGATGAGAGCCCAGGGGTCACAATGTCACTACCATTTGTAGACAGCACCCTTGCGGCTAACAGGAAAGGGTTCAGCCGGAAGCTCGGGCCTGGCTGGTGGCGCGAGGTGGGGGTGCCTGCCGGCCGCCGGGTGAGGTGCGCCGAGGGCCAGAGGCTCGATCCCCAGGACTGGCGAACACCAGGGAATAGGAGAGAAGAGGGGATTTTCTGGGCTGGCAGGAAACGGGGGGGGGGGGGGGGGTTTGCAGCGCAAGGCCGGGCGAGCGCCGGGGTCGGGAAGGACTTGGGAGTGACCCTCGACGCCCACACGCAGCTTCCCCGTCTATCTCCGCAGGCCCCGTGTCCCTGTCCAAATCCAACAGCAACGCCGTCTCCGCCATCCCCATAAACAAGGACAACCTCTTCGGCGGCGTCGTGAACCCCAACGAAGTCTTCTGTTCAGTTCCGGGTCGCCTCTCGCTCCTCAGCTCCACCTCGAAGTACAAGGTCACGGTGGCGGAAGTACAGCGGCGCCTCTCACCGCCCGAGTGTCTCAACGCTTCGCTGCTGGGCGGAGTGCTGCGGAGGTGAGGCCCGGCTCCGCCCAGCCCGCCCCGCCTCGCGGCCGCGGGAAACACTGCGCCTGCGCGGGGGCGACGACGCAAACGGGCCTCGCGCCACGGCCCTCCCTTCGCGGGAAAAGAAAGGGGCGGGGAGAAGAGCGCCAAACCCGGTGGGTGGGAGCTGGGGGCGGGACGAGGCGGCGCGCGCTTGCGCCCTTCACAGGCTTCCCGCGCGCTCGGCGTTCTGGCGCGCGCCCGGGTCCGCCGCCGCAGCGCGCTCCCCGCGCCCTCCTCCCCCAACCCAACTCCCCGCGCGCACGCGCAGCTCTTTGCACCGCGCGTTCAGTCCCGGCTGCTGCAGCGGCGGGGCGCCGTGCAGCCACCTTTTTACTCTCGCGAACACCTTGCAAACCCTGGAAAACTTCCTCTCAGGCGCCTTACTTTGCCTTACCTCCGTGTAGGGTCTCCGACGGAAATCCACCGCCCCTTGAATAGATAGGGTTTTTAAGTGGAAGACGGTGGCTTTCTCTTGAGTCCGCCGCCCTTCCTGCCCCCTCCGTCCCCCCCTCTGTCACTGTCACCTCTGGCCAGACGGCGACTCCCCGTGCCTAAGGCACACGCATTAGTGGTTCCCGTGTACTGCGGCGGCGATGTGCTCCCGGCAGTGTGCAAAATACAGTTACGTGCATCATTCTGAGTAGTCGTTGCCCACGAGTGCGTGTTACATACGTGGCTAGGGATACACATCTCACCCCTGTGAGGCCGGAATGATTCGTTTCGTAGATAAGATTTTATAAGGGTCTGCAAGGTGAAGCACCTTCCCTTAGGGCAGATTTCTCCCTCCCTTGAGCTGCGTCCTCCTAGGGTTCCCACCCAACTTTGTGAGTGGTGGGTGTTGGGTGGAAGTTTCCCACATGATCTTTTCCTTTTTTTTTTTTTTTTTTTTTTTTTTTTAATAAGAAAGTAGACCAAGAACTTCACTGTTTATGCCATTTATTCATTTGTGTATCTATGGACCCACAGGCCCACTCTGATGGGTATATCCCATGCAAAACCTTACAAAGCCGTTTTTGGAAGGTTTTAACATCAGTTTTTCTAATCTTTTCTTTCTCCTTCAGTCATTTTGCTTCCCTTTGTAATCTTTCACTGACAGAGATCTGAATCCGCCCTCTGCTTTTTCCTCCCCTTCCCCCATCCCCAATATTGGAGACTGTTTACCTAGGGGAGTATAATCTAATCCACACAATTAAAGAGCACTTGAGTAGGGAATAAAATCTGAAATTAATTAATTTGCTGTTTTATTTAAACAATTTATCTTAACCACTTTCTGATTATGGGAGTCTATTTAGACATCTATTTAGAACCACCCCCATTGTCGCTGAAATCAGTGAAATTTTTAAAGGCTGATCTCAGCTTTTGACATTTCCAGTTAGGCTGGTGACATGGCATGTAAACAGTTGGTGAAATGAATTTCCCACCGGGGCTAAAGCCAGAGCAAGAAACGTGAGAGTGATGATAACTTTGGTTACTCTGAACAACCTAACAGCAGTCCTTGCAAAGACAATTTAAAGACCCCACTGGGATTTGTGTGATTGTAACAACAGGGAAAATATACAGCAATCAGTTGAACTCAAGAATACCTCAAACCCTAGAGATGAGAGTTGTGTTTGTTTGTTTGTGGTTCTTCTTTAGAGATTTGGGAAATCAAACCCTTCTAACCTGCCACGGTTGCTGCAATCAACTGCACGCGGGGGTGCTTCACAGTCAAGCATTTGTCTTCTATGATCTTTCTGTACCATTCCTTCCTAGATTTCCCTCCCTTAAGGATCTCGGGGCCACGATTCTTGACTGTGAAAAGCACATTTTAGGAAGTTTTCAAAATGAAAATAATGTGATGTAGAGCAACCCAGTGTTTTCTCAATCGCTTTCTTGCATATATTTGTGAAACAGGGCGAAGTCTAAAAATGGAGGAAGATCTTTAAGAGAAAAACTGGACAAAATAGGATTAAATCTGCCAGCAGGGAGACGTAAAGCTGCCAATGTCACTCTGCTCACATCACTAGTGGAGGGTAAGTGAGTCCACTTGCTAACAAGAAGGGAACTGTCTTGTGGGAAAATGGATAATACTTAGTGGCCATTTGGTTGTGTTTTGTGTCAACTGGGCAGTTTCGTTTTTTCCAGAGGCTGTAATGGAAGTGAGCGGAATCCTTGCATGTCGAAAAACTATTTGCATATACTCCTGTCCTCCTTTTTTCTTTCCCTCTGCCACAAAATTCCACCACCTCCGTAGCTCAATATGGACCTAAACAATGTGAAAATTTAAGAACTGCATATATCCCAAGTTCCTGTCTCCTTCAGAGAGCTCAGCAGTAAATCACTTAAGCTATTCTGACATCTGCGTTTGAGAAATGCGTGACCATTACTTCCTGAATTAATTTGGGAATCTTTGACCTGCATCCTGATTTAAGACCGTCCTGAAAGCTCAGGGTTATATGCCCTTTCAGGTTTTTGTTTTCCAAACATATGCTCCCTTATCTCTTATTTAATTGTGCTTCTCTAGTGGAGGGGAAGAAAAGTGAGCAATTTTAGATTTTGAATTGTTTGGCTAGGAAAGAAAAAAGAAATGGAAGCATTGCAGAAAGTTTCTCATGGCAGTTTTTAACACACCACACCACACACACACACACACACACACACACACACACACACACACACTTCCAAACCCTTCAAAACAAAAGCTACTCCTGTTCTCACTCCATGCTATAGATACCCTGTCACCAGAACCCACTTACATTCCTGCTTCCTCTAGATTCCTGTTAACTTTTTCTGATACTGAATTAGCTTAAGTTTAGATGTGCTGGGAATGAATGTATAAGCTTTCTTGTGTTTTCCTATGCGTTAGGTTGAAGATGTTATGCCCATAGGAAAAAAAAAAGACACATTACCAGGTAGATTTCAAAACTGCCATTTCTATTTCAAGAAGGCATTTTGTCTTATTTACATGTTGCACTTGAGGAGATACATTACAATTGGATTTGAGCTCCAGCTTATAAATAACTAAAAAAAAAAGTTTAAAACTGTAAATTTGAGAAAGAATCCTATGAAGCATTTGTTAATGGCGTTGAGGACGATACCATAATTGTTAAATAATAAGCGAGTGTTCAGTGCCAGAAACTCAACTACAGTAGCATTACGTTAAAAATAACATCAGTACATAAGAGAACCCACTATCCATACCCCCCCCCCGCCCCCCCCCCCCCCCCCCCCCCCCGAGAATTACATGCAAAGGAAATGATAGCAGTGGCAGTAGTGGATTCGGGTATAGTGTGAGCAGTGTGAACGAGTGTATGGGCTTGGGGGTTGAGTCCTGTAGCAGGGAGGCAGTTTCTGGAGAACTGTTATTGTTTGCGATCCGCTCCATTTTATGGAAACGAGCTCTGCAGAGAGGGCTTTGATGCTCTAATTGGCGCATGCGTTCTTCCGGAGCTGGAGCTAATGGCAGGAAGCCCTGCAGTAAAAACCAACTGGTTCAGGAAATTAAAACCAAAGATTCGAAAATCAACAACACAGACAGACTCAGTGGAGTGACCCTCAAATCCTCTTGGTTAATCGGTTTGGATGAACAGATAATTATATGCGATCAAGTTAAAATGTAAACCTTTAGTTGTTCCCTCGAAGAAAAGCTCAGCGAGTAATTATGAATATCATTTATGAATGTGTTGATAGGTGTGAGGTTGGAGTACAAGAAACATTTAAAAAGAGAAGTTGGGAAAATGTCATCAGGGTGGGGGAGGGGACTGGCGGGTGGGGGAGGGGACTTACATTTTCAATCCCTCTTGGCCTTCTAGGCCAAGTGGCCATTTTTTTTTTTTTTTTTTCTGATAAATTCATCTGCCAGATACTACAGAGAAGGAAATAAAATTCCTGAAATGAGAAAACAAGTAGTTTGTGTTTTCTTCAACATCTGGATTAAGAAAATAAGAGAGCTGGGAGGAAATTTTGATCTCGGCTCTTTTCAACCTTTTGTCACACTGCCTCTCCTCTCTCCCCTCTTGCCAGGAGAAGCCGTCCACCTAGCCAGGGACTTTGGGTACGTGTGCGAAACCGAATTTCCTGCCAAAGCAGTAGCTGAATTTCTCAACCGACAACATTCCGATCCCAATGAGCAAGTGACAAGAAAAAACATGCTCCTGGCTACAAAGTAAGGCATTTACCTTACCTCTTCCGGGGTCTCTCTGTGTCTGTTGTCCAGAGAAACAAAAATCGAAATTGTTTCTGGTCTCTCCGGCTTTTCTCCGGCTTCTTTTGTGTTAATCAGCTTTGGTGTTGTAAATAACTGAAATTAACAACACGCTCTTATTAAACCATACCGTTTTAAAGGGGAAGTGTAGGCGGGATTGTCGTGTGTTTCCATCTTAATCCTCTCTTCTGCTCCACCTCATTTTTTAAAAAATGAGTGTGTGTGTATGGGGGTGGGGGGTGGGTAATGTAGGGATTTGATAGAAGCTCAGTGTGAATTGGTGACTCTGTCTTTTCAGAAAGCCCAGCATCAAGTCCTTAAATGGGGACCAGGCTTGCCTGTATCAGTTTTTGTCTCCTATCAGTATGGTCTCTGAGGGCAAGGATTAAGCAATGGTCTGTAAAATGTGCAAGCCAGGAGTCCTAGTTTCAACCTTAATCCCTTATCCCATTTCTTGCCTTTCTTTCTCCTCCCTCCTCAAAAGTGACGCGCGCACACGCGCGCGCGCGCGCGCACACACACACACACACACACACCCACCCACAAGTCTTAGCCTACAGGCGAGATGTCAAATAGGTTTCAAAATGGCCCAAGTTATATTCCCATCAGTGCTTGGGCTGAATAGGCCCCTCCAGGTGGTGTGTGAAAAGAAAATTACTGTTTTGATATGTTTTCTGGAAATTAAAAGGCCTGTTCGGAAGCCCTTAATTATCAAAGTCTGTGTCACAGGAGGGCATGGAACCAGAGGGCAGAGGCTGGGGCCTCAGGCGGGATAGTTTCTGACCTGAGGGCATCAGCTGGACTTGGAGAAGGCAGCCTAGCAGTGCTCCCCATTCTCCCTCCTCCCCCCCCACCCCCTCCAGGCTGCTACTGCCTCAGGGAGGCCCCAGCAAGTCCTTCCTTCCCAGATTCAGAGACAGCTTCCAGCATACAGGCCTCATCTGCCTGTATTTCTGACTTTTCCAGACCCTTTTTGAAATGCCAACTTTTTCTCTTCCCTTAGCTTCCTAAGCCCACCCGTATTCAGTTTCCCTAGAGATTTTTCGGGGGCTGAGGGTTGGGGGTGGGAAAAGAGGTGGAAGGAGAAATTGAAATTGAAGGGTCGATTTCTTCTCAAAAATCAGTCTGAGTTGTCCCCAGGTAACAGGTTTTCTGTGACCTTTTTTTTTTAAGGCAAAATAATCCCAAGAAAAGTTTTGCCTTCCTGTCTGCATCCAACCTGATTTGCAGGTGAATGAGTGGAGACCATCCCACCAACTGAGGTCTCTCTAGACCTCTAGAGCAGGAAGAGGGTCTGTCTAGTATTTTGAACAGGACAGCTGATGGCTGTGTGCTATTGGCCATTGGCGAGATGCCTGTGTTTCTGACTCCTGCCCGTCTTACTCTCTTTTGTTTCTCTTCTAACGTGTGAAATGTGTTTCTGTGTCTGGGGCATTTGGTATGAGTGAGAAAAGAGGCGGTTAGCAGTTAAGGGTAGCTGAGGGGTGAGAGCGAGAGGAGAGAGAGAGAGCGAGAGAGACATTTGTGAAGGCAGGAAAGGCATGCATTGACGGAAGGAGCCATGTTTCAGTGGACACTGAGAGGTGACTGGGTCTTTCCCCAAGTCTGTCTCTGGGGCCGTGGGTCAGGTCGGGGTTCCCCGGAATCCCCTGGGGGTGACTGCAGGGAGAAGGGTTTTCTCTTTGCTGCTGGTACTGCCCACAGGGGAGCCTCATCTCTCTCTCTCTCTCTCTCTTCCTCCCTCCCCCATCACTCTCTCTGTCTGTCTCTCTGTCTCTCTCTCTTTCTCTGCTTCACTTGTGCTGCAGACAGATATGCAAAGAGTTCACTGACCTGCTGGCTCAGGACCGATCTCCCCTGGGGAACTCACGGCCCAACCCCATCCTGGAGCCCGGCATCCAGAGCTGTTTGACCCACTTCAACCTCATCTCCCACGGCTTCGGCAGCCCAGCGGTGTGCGCCGCGGTCACGGCCCTGCAGAACTATCTCACCGAGGCCCTCAAGGCCATGGACAAAATGTACCTCAGCAACAACCCCAACAGCCACACGGACAACAGCGCCAAAAGCAGTGACAAAGAGGAGAAACACAGAAAGTGAGGCTGTCCTCCCGCCCTGCGCCTCCCCGCCCAGCGAGCCCACCCACTCGGTCGTCTCCCCCCACCTACCACCGCAGGCAGGTGACAGCTTCGGAATCAGCGAACCCCACTGCTGCTACTGCTGTTGCTGCTGCCGCCGCCCGCCACCCACAGCCCTCCAGAGTCCGAGAGAGGGGCCCTGTCTCTTCCGGCAGCGGGACCGCCCCTGCTGACTCCGCCCCCTCTGCCTCGACTTCCCTCCCCCCCCCCCCCAGCACCAACTCCCCCGCCCTTTGCCCTCCTGTGGAGCCTAAGAGAACAGAACAGGCCTCGAAGCCAGCAAAGAAAAGTTCTGTCCAAGTGTGTGAACCTTTTTTAAAAAACAAAAACACAAAACAGAAAAACCAACAGGAACCCAACAGTGACAACCACCACAAAAAAAAAAAAAAAAAAAATTTTTTTTTTTTTTTTTCTAAAAAAAAGAACATAAAAATGAAAAAAAAAAAAAAAAAAGATACGAGCTTCATGGGACTGAGTCACCACCTTCCCTTACATACTTCGGTTCAGATTGTAGCCATACTAAAAAAAAAAAAAAAAAAAAAAAAAAAAGCCAAAAGGATAATGACATTTTTATCAGTATTGTGAATAAACTTGAACACAAACACAGGAATTTCCATGTCATGTCTTCAGTTGTAGAAGTTTTTCCTCTTCAAGGTAAAGCGACCAACTTGAACTTTCTCTGGCAACACGATTCACAGTTATATAAGGGAATCAGTGTTCACGTCTCTGTATATATTTATTTATGTGTAATTTAATGGGAATTGTAAATATGGTGAGTCTGTTTTAAGCCTCTTTTTTTTTTTTTTTTTTTTTTAATTTATCTGGTGATCTCGTTTACCTCTTGTTTAGTGGGTTTTGAATCTTCCCTATTAGTTCTTCATGTGGTTCATGGTACTTATTTAGAAATTCAAGGTTTGGGGGATTTTTTTTTTTTTCCTCCTCTGGGATTCATGAATTTAGCCCTGTTGTAGCATGTTAAAGACGACAAGGAGACAGCTGAACGAAGGAAAAAAAAAAAAAGCCAACTAAAATTTTATATATAATTAGTATTACATTTAGCTTTCCATTGAACTGAAAGAAAAAAATGTGATATCGGACCCTGGAAAGAGTTTTAAACTTGAGCGGTTTGATGACCCTTCTATGTATTGTGGGGAGAAAAAAAAAAAAGTTTATCTTATTCCACTATCCTCCCTTGAAAGGATCATTCCAGCAATAAATGAGTATTGTCTTTAAACCAAGGGTAAGGGATTCCCCCCCCCCCACCTCCCTCTCTCTTTCTCTCTCTCTTTTTGTTGAAAGAACTTCAAACATTTGGGACCACCTGGTATTCTGTATTTTCACTGGCCATTTTGGAAGCAGTTGTAGTTGTATTGTATTGACTTGTGCTGGCAGTAGTTTTCATGCCTGTCAATGTATCATAGTCCTTTGTTGCCCAGATAAATAAATATTTGATACGCTTTATGTCGATTTTTTTTTATTCAGGGGCTGTCTTTACCCAGGCGTATTTTTGTTCTTGGCAGTATTTTTTATTCAGTATGGTTACAGTAATTGAGTTTAACTCTCCCTTGGCAATTGTTCCGTGCAATAAGCAGCTGAACCCATTGTTTCCCTCAAGTATAATAAAAACTTACTTTCAACTTGGAGTTCAGAGCAGGGTATCATTTAGATATTCCACCGAGTCTGTATTCAGACAAATGACACAATAAAACCCAATGTATTCTTTTGGATAAAAGATTGTTTGTACTGCTAAAGGAATGACATACTCTCTTTTCCTGACTAGAAACATTAATTTTATTATTAAAAATAAAGTTTTATTTTATTTATGGTGACCCTTTAGGTTTTCGTTTGTGTTTTGGAAACCGCAGTATAAAACCTTCAGAACCAAACTGTTAAGGATGACCGGGAAGATGGAGAAGAGAACAGAACAGAAGACACACACACACACACACCCCCCCCCCCCATAACTGCTCTGGAACCTGTCTCAGAGGATAACTGAAATTTGAATTGTTAGTTCATTAGCACAAAGGAAATACCACGTAAACCTTCACTTGCTGGCTCAAGCTTCTCAGTGGCTAAGACATGTCTATGAGCAAGACCCAGCTCTGGTTTTCTGGGAAGGGAAAAGGAATGGTTAAACTCACGTGGAGGAGGGAGAGAGAGGGTACACTGCCTCCCATTTATTTTAGTATTTTATTTAGGGCTGAGTTCACTACTCTGCTGTTCTTAGGATCTCCTGAGGTAGCAGAGGTGAGTGGCAATGAGGTTCATTCCCAGGGTCTTTTCTGCCTGCCCCCTAAATGCCGACCCACCCTTTTCTATCACCTCGGGGCTCCTCCTAGGACCTTTCAGAAATAGAAACTGTGCCCTGAGGTGGGGTGGAGAGGGTGGGGGAGGGCTGTGAATCCTGCCCCTACAGACTATCCTATCTGTCTTCTACAGTAACAGGACTATATGCTTAGCTCTTAAAGCAGGAAGGACTTCCTGTACCTAAAAATGGTGAATTCAGAGCTTTTGGAAAGTCTGATTTGGAAAGTCTTTGCTTTGGAAGTGAAGGGGATTTTTTAATGGTTTTTAAGAAGAAAATGGAGGTAGTTAACTGGAAGGTTTATAGGAAAGGTCATAGGAAATGTGTCTAGCTATACATACTGGAGGAGATTTAACAATTGTTCATCCGGTTTGACATTCCGAAGGACTAAGGAAGCAAAGCATTAGACAGTGTCCATTTTGCAGCCTTTTGCTTTCTAATCTCCTTATGGAAGGCTGTGTAAAATCAATCTCGACAGACGAACGAGAGTTGGTGGAGTCTAAATTCTATTTTCCAAAGCCAGAGAATTCATAACAATGGTGGGTTTTTTTTTTTTAATTTCAAATGGAAAGTGTATTCTCCGAACGCAACGCAGCAATTGTTTTTTAAAGCGGTTATTTATTATTTCCTAGAGAGACTGGTTAACTGTAACGTAGATGTAACAAAATAATGAGGCGAATGAACCCTAACTGTACATACTCTTGACAGAAATGAAACGCACACAGCATCGTAGCAGGTGAAGTGAAGCATTGTCTATCAGGGCTGTTTTTCTTGGCTGCATCTCAGATTGTGTGGGGGATCCTAACCTCAGGCACAATAGCATTCATAAACAGCCATACATTGCTGCTTTCTCCAACGACACATAAATACTCATTTTAAAACGAAAACAATCTTATTAAATACCATTCATTCATATCTGGATTTACAGATGCTTGTTATGTTGGAAAACCTGAACCCAATATAATCCTTGCATCCTGAGAAAGATAGAAAGGAAATAGTGGGTTAGAACATTACAAGGTCATAATAAACAATGGTTTCCAAGTGCACAGAATTAGGTATTTTTATTCCGTAGTTAGGCATTTTGAGGATCAGGATATTGTGACTTTCTTTTCCTTTTTCTTTTTTTTTAATATTTAAAAGAAGTTATATCTATTTCTAAGGGGTGGGAGGATTAGAGCAGTTATTATTAAAAATAATTTCTATGGGTCTAACTGAAGATTATATGGATTTTGACTTTATCTGTTGTGACCAATGTGTATTTTTTAAAGCACATGGTGATTGCTTGACAGGTCACATGTTTATATACTAACAACCATGATTCTCTGTAGATTAACTCAAATTAGGATACATACTTGAGTTATAAGGATGCTTGCTAGGCTATGCTAATTACCACGCCCAATTTTTATGAAAACACAATGCTCCTTTATTACCCCTTCTGTTCTCCAACACCCTTTAAAAATCACAATCCAATCCATTCCTCCCCAAAATCGAATATTAATATAATTTGAGTTCTTGATGGAACTACCATCAGGACTGCAATGCCCCGCAGCTGAAATAATATTTAAAATAGAAGGGATTTGACATTTGAGAAGTCAGTGGCTTGAAATACCCAGTTGTACTTAGCTAATTCAGTCCTTAACCTCTGGTTTCAAATAAATCAATTACAGTCGATTCCACTTCAGTTCAGAAGTGCACAGGGTTTTAGTTAATTGAATACATTTTATTCACTTGCTAGGAATATTCATTTATCAAAATTCCAAATTTAATGTACATTTCTTTACAACTCAGGTTACGTGAGACTGCACAATCAGATCAAATTTGCCCTGGTTTCCTCAAATCCTCTAAAAATCTGAATTTCACCAGCCTTTATGAAACAGTCTCCCCATTTCTTGCTCAGTCAAAAGTAAATTCATAATAATTCCATGTCAGGTAAGAGAGCTGCTTCCCCCCCACAAAGAAAAAAATCACATGTGGTCATCAACCTTGTGTTAAGTTTAAATAGGTTAAGAACAGAGCTGGATTAATTAAGTTTTAAAAAAGTATTGACCTGAAATTAAAAAAAAAAAATTACGCATGGTTTTCATTAGAGCTTAACTTTGCTGCAGCTGACAGGTATGACAAGCGTTTTGTTTTTGTTGGGTTTTTTGTTTTGTTTTGTTTTGTTTTTGTTTTTGTGGTCTTAAAGCTGCAGGCTCCTTTTCTTAACCCTCTCTCTTCCTCTGCCTCCTCCCTCCTCCGGCTTTTGGAGAAGTGCTTGAGTAAATAGTGAAATTGTTAACTGAAAGCAGTATGGTTAAATGTGCCCAAATGAAGTTGTGCTTTAAACAGATATTGATGTATGCAGTGTTTTATATTTATTGTTTGTAGCATCCTGCTGGCAGCCGTTTACTGTTTGGAAAGGAAAGGGGTTAATTAGCGTCATTATCAATCACTAATGCTTGCCTAACGTGTCCAAAGAATAATCAAGTTAGAGGGCGGCATGAAGCCAACAGCTGCTTCATCCCAGTTACAGATCTCCTCCTAAGCCACTCAGTTATGGGGTTGGTTGGGCGTGGGGGGAGGTGAAGTGCGGGGAAGAATCCTCATTGCTTGGGTAAAAGGGCTATAAAAATCGGGTCAAGTCGCTAGAGATCCAAGAGGCAGAAAGTACAACATAAATAACCAGGGTTTTCATTCTTTGAGTTACAGGTGCAGCGATGGCAATGATCCTGAGGCAAGAGTAGTGAAATTTGTTCTTTAATTTGCTTGATTATCCAAGTTGGGCATTTGAAGAAACACAGCCACGTTTCCCCATCGCTTAGTGCTATGTGGTAAAGAGAAATACCTAAAATGCAAGGAGATAAGAAGAAAATACCCCACATACCACAAACCCAAGCCAACTCCTCACATCACCCCAGCATCCACCCCAGAAGAATGAAACCACACAACACGCCAGGTAATAACAGTTCTCACACCTCTGCATCACCTCTTGGGGTGCTCAGGGATATTTTTCCTTGCGAATTTCAATGAACAATTCCTTTCTTATATTAAACTTGATTGCTGCACAGGTATGGCATGTCAGTTTCCAAGTGTTACACTACTCTTAAGGATACTGTCCTCCTTGGAACACACCATGGGAGAGAAACTGACAAAGTTTGACCTTGTTATGGGTTCCTCTTAGAAGTTTTATTTGCCAAGTTAACCCCGAGTTAGAACCGAAAACCCCATTAATGATCAGAGTTTACTCAACTGTGTTTCTGAAGGCAGGGATGAATTAGTCCGAGGTGGAGTATTTATAAACAGGGAGCAGTTGTATGATTGAACGTGACATTGATTTCTTTCTAGGAAACCAGTAGCCCAAACTCATCTTTGCCCACATGGACATAGATGAGAAACATTCTCAATCAAATTGCCAACACAAGTTAAGTCTTCCTCCAAGAAGTAACTGTTTCCCATTGAGGGCAGCAGGGTGGCCATGAGAGTAGAAAGAGAATATTGGGATGGAAACCTATGCAATTCATGTACACAGGAGGTTCCTGTGTTTGAAAAATAGCATTCTGCTCTTTAGGGTCATGATTGAAACAGGAAAGGAGAGAGTGAAGGAGATTTTAGGCTGAACCTGAGGGCCCTATGACTAAACTTTAACTGTTACTCCCATGTAAAACTGTGTATCTTTGTCATCTTTGGCGTCTGAAAAGGACAGCACAAAGCCAACTTTGCTTTCACAGGGAGATTTATTTCTCAAGAAAAAAAGCAACACTTAGGATATTGCTAGAGAAATCTATGTTGGAGGAGAAGGAAATGCAGAGGAGATGAACTTTCCATAGTAGATACTTAAGGTATTTATAACAGAGATTCCCTTCCTTTCTTCCTTCTTCCTTCCTAACTTCCTTCCTTCCTAACTTCCTTCCTTCCTTCCTCCTTCTTTCCTTACTAACTTCCTTCTTTCCTTCCCACCTTCCTTCCTTCCTCCTTAACTTCCTTCTTCTTTCCTTCTCTCTCTCTCTCCCTCCCTCCTTCTCCCCCCTTTTCCTCCCTCCTTCCTTCCTTTTTCTCTCTGTCTCTCTGTTTTTAATGAGGAGTCTGACCATCTTTGGGGAAACTTTGTGGAATTAGCTTGACTTTCCATATTAACTTCCATTTGGAGATGGGAATATTTTCAACAGCAGGATGGGCATTTTCCTTCTTTCTTTTCTTCTTCTTCTTCTTTTAAGTGGCCCAATTCCAGGCTATGCCTTCTCTGCACATGATTTTTCTATGGAAATCACGAAATTCCAGCAACAATCCTAAACCCGAAACTTCAAACTGAAGTGGAGTCTGGTGGTCCAGCCTCTGTATGACCATGCCCTGCTGTTCGGCTGTCCACCCCCAACTCTAAACTTTTGCAAGTAAAGAAGCCAGGACCCCTATTTCTGTCAGGGCACACATATCCCTGAGCTCTCTTTTGAATTGTTCTCGCTCATCACCCTTTTAGAATCCAACCTACCCTGGGGAAATATACACATCTATGTATACAGATTTACTTATATTTTTATTTGAACGGTTTGGTCAAACTAAATTTAGCTAATATAGCTTAAAAGATTTTTTTTTTTCCCTAAGGCGCTGAGTTAATGCTAGGATCAAATTTCCGTCTGCTTTGTCAGCTACCAAATCCTATTTCAGGATCCCCCCTGACTTTTTTGGAGCCCCCAAGTCTGGGCTGCGCCTTTGTCCACAGCAAGGAGGCGGTCCCCAATGCCTGATCTCAGCTCCGGGCGCCAGGACCCCCGCGCTGGAGGAGGCGGCACGGTCCGCACCCCCTCCGTGCGCCCCGCCGCCGGATCCACCCCCGCCCCCGCCCGCCGGCCCCCGCGCAGTCCTAGATACATTCGCCCCCCAAATCCCGTCGCGCGCCTCTTTGGATCAGAAGCAACGCGCAACTTGATTTTGAAGGTCTGGCCTTGGAGGTGGGAGGCGGGGGCGGTGACGGTGGAAAAGAGGACTGACGGTTCGAGCCCAGCTCGGGGTTGGATGGAGGCGGGGGTGGGGACTGTTAGGGGGGTGGGGACCTTAGGGGGCCGAGACGGCAGCCCCGGCAAGGGGCGCGGGCGGCCTGGGCGGCGGCCACCGGCGCTCGCGACCGGGTGAGACCCAATTAAGCTGCAGTCGAACCCTGAGAGAGAGGTTTGGGACTTGCGTGCGCCCCCCGCCTCCCTTCGCGCGCTCGCCGGTGCAGTGAGCGAGAGCCGGGAGGCTCAGGTCAGAGTTTTAAGGGCCTTTTCCGCAGGAGCGGTGCTTTAATTAATGGTTGGAGGCAGGATCTGGGAAACTTTCTGGCTCCACGACTCCCGAGGCGGCGCGCAGTTTTAGCAACCCTGGCCCGGGTCTCTAAGCAACTCGAGCGGCGTGGGACTCGACCCCGGCACCCCCACCCTTTCTTTCCGTCCAGGCCTCCCCGAGCTGTTTTCACTCGCCACGCATCTCGCCCAAAACCTCACTCTGACCGCCCTCCCGGGGCCTTTCCTTCACCTAGACCCACCCAGAGGCCAGGAACCCGCGTCGCCCGCTCAGCGCCTCCCGCGACACTGTCCATTACCACTTGAATCTTTAAAAAGGCATGAAGATCTTGTTTTATTGCAACAATTTTGGTTGACCTTCCAATACCCGTTTGGGCGAACATCCCGAGCCGAACTACTTAGGCAGTGGGAAGGAAAGGCTACTGGGGGAGCGTTTAGCCGACCCCCTCTGAATCTCAACGCCCAAGCATGGATCTCCCATTAGGATGACCCGAGATGAAAGCCTTGGGTGGCGCTTCTCGCCAATCCCAGGCCCATTTGCACTTCTGGGCATCCCTTCCCCCCTCCCTCCTCCTCCTCCTCCTCCTCCTCCTCCTCCTCCTCCTCCTCCTCCCCCCCTCTTTGTAAAAATGCGCTCTGACTTTTCTGGGCGGGGGCGGGGAGACTGGCTGGGCTGGGCTGGGGAGGGGGGCTTCGCAGATAGTTGATATTCCGGGTCCAGCAGCTCTCCGCGCTCCCATTCTCTAAGCTCAGCCGGGGGGAAGTGTCGCCCCGGGCCAAACATATGCTTCTTTCCAGCGCGCTAATCCACCTTCAGCGTGGAGGCATAATTGCTCGAGTGTCCATGGATTCGCGGCGCTTTGTCCCTCGCTGGCTCCCATCAGCCCTGGCACACGCCATTTCAATCAAATCTTTTCAGAAAACTGTCTCCTTTTATCAAGTCCCAGCCCCTGCGAACGACGGGAGCATTTAACAAAACACCCTGCGTGTTCCGCCCTTCTCCCTGGGCCCTGGCGGAGCAGGGAGCTGCGATTATTGCAACAACTTTTTATTGAGTTCGGCCTCAGAGAAGACAGAGAGGAGAGGGAGAGGAGAAGAGAGAGAGAGACGGACAGACGGAGAGAAAGCAACGTCAGCATCCCAGACCTAAACGGGTTTTATTCTAAAACCCTGGTGTCAGGTGTATTGGAAAGGAAAGGGTCAGAGGTCACCCTCAAAGAGAAAACATGTTTCATCTCAGTTTTGTTTTGTTTTTTTTTTCTTCCTTTGGAATTACAGAAATTGGCTCTGTGGAGTGCTGGGGCAGTGTAGTGGGAGAAAAAGACAGCAAAAATGGGCAGATGACAGGGAAGGACCCTGTCTGAAGGGCATTACGGGTAGTCCCTTTATCAAAAAACTCCTACAAAAAAGATCCCTGATGCTGATTCTCTTGTACATATCCCATATCTCTTTTGTTGCGGGTGACAGGCACAGCTAAAGTTGAATCTGAAGATCTCTGCCTTATGATAATACCCTCTTGGTAAATACGGAAGTCCTACACGCTCCGGATTTAATAGTTTGACTGGATTTCTAGCTTCAGGAGAAAAAGCTTTCATTGATTAGGAGAAAAAGAGAGAATGACAGAGTGGAAAGATGAACTCTAGAGAAGACCTTAGAAGCAGAGATACAAAATATTTTTGATGCTGTTGGGGGGGGGGGAATGAAACCAAATGCAAAAGACGAAGCTTGAGGTTTGATTTTGTGTAGCAATTATTATGCAAATATACACCAACAGTAGACACTGTAGTTCTATTATAGGAACACAGCTTTGTGGCTTGTTTCTAAAATGAGAACGTCAGAGTAATTGAACAGTTTTCTTCAAATCTCTCATCACCCTACATTGAGACGGATTTCCGGGACTTAGGTATTTTCCTTTTGCAACAATTTATTTCATGATGATCAAGGAGGAGAAAGGCAACACAAATGGACTTGCTGCATATTTTATGGTCTTCAAATGCAGTGGGCTTCAGGGCATGATACACCATGGGGCTTTCTGGTCTTTCCCTTTACTCTGCACAAGCCCAGGCTATGAAGTGCTCGAAAAGAGATGTGTTCTTCCCACTCATAGGGACGCGTCAACGCTGGTCCCACTAGCCTTGATCCACATCTGGAGTCAAATGAAATCCTTGAGGTCTCCTGGATGAGCCGGATTTGCTGTTGATGTCAAGGTCCAGGTGTTTACGTTGTCAGACCTACGTGACCACAGTTTTAATAGGTGACTGGAAATGTTCCTGCCTTAACTCCCCTAAAAAGTTCAGGCTGTTGGGAAGGGAAGTGATAGGATTTGGGGGAGAAGGCTGCTCTACTCATCTTGGAAAGTGGAAAGCGAAATACATCTTTTAGCTAAGTAGCTTTGTATCTTGAGTGCAAGAAATTACTCTGTATGGTTATATCAAACACTAAAGTATGGTTAGAATCCTTCAGAACCTAAACCATGAGGATTGGGGGGCGGGGTGGGGGGGTAGAGAGAGAGAGACAATAAGGCATTTTTAAGTTCTTATTCATTTGCTTCTATTATGATCTTTTTGTAATTATACAACAAAGGAAGACAGTAACATCAAGACCTTCTCGGACCCTCTTGTCACCCCTGCAGTAAGATTGGAGGATGGGAAGGGAATTCAGAAGGAATCTTGGGGAGGAGAAAGAAGTTAAATACTACAGACCAGGATGTCAAGGACTGGGAGAACCCTCTCATGGTGCTCAGCAAGCATTATTGTTGCATATTCGATTTGTCACACGCACACTCTCAATAGCCAGTTGAATAGAAGGACCCAAGTTCAAGGAAGGGAACTGTTTTCTGGAATATCCGGGAACATGGGAGTGATGAGTTCTACCTTGGAGGATATTTCTGCAAGCCAAAAGGGTCTTGGGAATCCCCCATGCAGATTGGAGGCTGGGAATTGAGTGGGTTTCCTCTCTTGCATCATGAGACATGAAGTGGTGGCTCCAGCTTCCAGGGTTGGCTAAAACGAGGTGGCAGTGGGGAAGGCCATTCTGACAGTGAACTCCAGGGGCCTTCTAACCATCCCTGGGACTGTGCCTATAAAAGCTTCAGGAACAACAGAATAGAGGAAAGTTTGGAGGAGGAAAGTCTAAAATTCAATCAGCCTGTTGATAGACCAGTCTTAGAGAGGTTTTTCTTCTTCTTTTTCTTTACATGAAATTTACTGTCACATTGGTTTCCATACAACACCCCGTGCTCATCCCAACAGGTGCCCTCCTCAACGCCCATCACCCACTTTCCCCTTCCTCCCACCCCCATCAACCCTCCGTTTGTTCTCAGTATTTACGAGTCTTTATGGTTTTTCTTTGTCAAACACTCAAAGAGATATTCTCCCCAACCCCCGCCTGCACCCCCGTCTAACTCTGCTACAAGGTTGAGCAGCAGCTTGCTGGGAAGCCAGGGGGAGGGCTGGCACGATGTCTGCACTGGCCCGGCCCCTACAGCAACATGGCTTACCTGCATGTTGCCGAAGGAACCTTTGGCTCCCCAGAGCAAGCCTGGAGCTGAGAGAGCAGGGGGGTGCTTCAGAGAATCTTGGGGCTGGAAAGTCCCTTGCTGTCCTCTCTAGTATAACTCCCAGCCACATCAAGAGAATCAAGTCACTGGTCGGGGACCATGCAATGCTAGAGCTCCTTGGGAAAACTGTCTCAATGGGTATTAGTTTGGAGAAAGCTCTTCCAAGGAGAGGAATCTAGAAAGAAACAAAAGTTCAGGGAATCCTCTTGAATTTCCCTCCCACCCCATCTTCTTCATCCTCTCTCCCCACTGGGCATTTTGGCTGAACTTAGTGTTTCTTTGTATTTCCCTCTTTTGCTGAGAAAACCTTAAGAACCTTCTACTAGGCTTAGATTTAACCACAACCCTTACAGAATCTGGCTTATGAAAACCAGACTTCTCTAAGAGACGGGTCTTCTGGCAGCAATTAGTCTGACTTTTCTTTAACAAAATTCTTTGTAATGCCATTCAGAAAACGGGTGGGTAGGACTTTTGTGGCAGGGAGTGTGTATGTGTGTGGGTGGGTATGGGAGGGGATCCTTGGGGTGGGGGATGGTGTTACAGAAGGCCAATTTGTATGCCTTGGTGGGGGAAAAAATCCCAATGTTAACACATTAAATTTGGAAGCTGTGAAATATTTAATTAGTGCACGGGTTGGGATCCTATTAAAACTGGCTCTATTTCTGAAGACTGTCCTGAGAATCTGTTTGCTCCTTTCCTCTGTGCAGAGTATATAAAACTCTCTTCTTGCCATCTCTCTTTGCTACTGAATTATTTCAGTTTGCCAAAGTGATACGTCTTTGAAAGCAGGACTGCCTGGAACGGGCCACGAAAGCTCCAATTCGCAAATACCCGAAAGTAGAGGATTCCAATGGGTGGACGCACCGGAGGAGTGAGGACGTATGGAGAGGCAAGGAACAATAGTCTGTTACCATCCCAGCCGTGACTTCTCTGCTTCTGACTCATGGGCAGCAACACAGTCCTGGATGTGGCCTCCCACTGCCCTCCTCCCCTACCTGTATTTAAAAGTCCAATCTGACAACACATACAACAAACAAGAGACCTATTCATTGAGTCTGCAAAGGCACCTTCTTCTCCTCCTTATGCAAATACTAAATTGAATCAACTGACTATAGCATTCATGCCATTGCTGAAATATGATAGAAAAAAAAAAAGTGGAGTATTCCAAGGAAATTGATTCCAACAGTTCGTTTGCAGTGGGTGGATGTCTGTGTGTCTGAGGTGGAGACACAAATACATCTTGTTAAAATTGTGGCTGCCCTTCTGAGAAGCAGCCTAAGGTTTTAGATACCCCGCCCCTTCCACTTCTTCTAGGGAGCTAAGAATTTGAGCCCTTTAACAGGCAAGACCGAAAATTTGGGGCAGCTGTCCCTTGGGGGGGCAGGGGTGAGAGGGCCCCTCTCTGAACTCCTTCTGGTCCTGGTTTCCCTGCCTTTGGCTGGGCAAGAGGTCCGGAGGGCCAGTTGAATTGAAGGTCTATCTCAAAAGGGGAAAGAGGTCAGCTCCTGCCTCCAGTCCTGGCCTAGAGGGAGGAAGGATGTGGAGACCGCCCGAGAACGCTCTGGTCCGAGAACACATGCTCTCTTTACCCTTCGGACTTGGGGCGCAGGGACCTTCTTGCGGCTCTCAGGAGATCCTGGGCTTGTTCCCCCAAACCTAGGAACACCCTAGAGGAGAAAGTCTAGCCCCACCCCCCCCACACCCCCGCCGGAGTCGCTAACTTCTCGAACTTCAGACAACCATCCATGCTTGTCCTACCTCAGTTTCCCCTAAATGTGGCGACAAACACAGGAAGTTTGAGGGGACTGGGGGCACTTGTTCTGCGGGAAATCAAAGTAGGGGCAGGCACAAGGAAAGGGATCAAGTCCAAGGCAGTGTTCTCCGGGCCGCGGGACCTGGGGCAGAGCCCCGGTAACCCTACCCCAGCCTAGAACAATAAGGGCAAAAGACACAACGCTTGCCCTCCGCCACCAACTCCATCTTTAGCAATGAAAAAAAAAAAAAAAAATCCAATCTTTTTGAACACCCAATACATCATTTCAATAAGAATGACTTCACTTTAATAAAGATTTAATACGTTAAATCTGTCTTTGTCGCTGATCGATGCTTCTTTGTCTCGAAAACGATTTGGGTTTCACTGATCAAGAATTCTGGGGGAAATGCTGTACCTCCGAGTCGGGGGGTTATTATTATTGTTTGAGAACACTTCCCGAGGAGGAAAAAAAAACCCGCGTGCGCACTGACGCACACGCGCGCTCTCACACTCAGGCCCGCTTGCTTTTTCTCCCCGGGCTCTCCAGCTTGGAAAGCCAGCAAGCTGTCCAGAGCTGCCCGGGACGAGGGGGGAAGGGGCGCGCCGGGAGGGGCGGGGAGGGGAGGGGAGGGGAGGCGCGGGCCGGGAGGGGTAGGGTGCGGAGCGCAGCGTCTGCCAGAGAATCATTTGCCCTGAATCACAAATTTTCACGGCTTAAAAAGAAAAGGTAAAGCTAATGTCTGGCTCAATTAATAAACATGGTAATTTCACACCCGGAGAAGGACATAATTTCATCCGAGCGCTATCTGCGCCATCACAAAGGGTCAGGGCGCAGCTGCGGCGAACCCGGGTCATTACGGAGTCGCCGAGCGGCTCCCGCGCCCCGGCCCAGCGCGCGCCTCGAGGCGAAGGATGGCTGCGGGCGAGGCCGGGGCTTCCCCCGATAAAGGACTTACCCACCGTGCGGGAAATGGAGCCGCTTTCAGACGGGGAGTAATCAGCTCGCAGACGTAGAGCCCGCCACGGTCCCCCTCCCTCCCCTCCCCCTCCCCCCCCTCCCCCCCCCCACGGCCATTTACTTTTTAAAAATGAGCGATAAAACAGGCGAACACCCTCTCGCTCTCATCGCTTGTCTTTTCCTCTTCCCTTCTAATGTCCTTTCACAATAAAACCACGACCTGTATGATACAGATACGCGCATACATATTTTTACTTATTTATTTATCTTTAGAGGTTGTTTTTGATCCGCTGTCAATAGAAACCTATTGTATCTGTAAATTTCAGGACAGTTGTAGTTGATAAATTTCTGGTGTCAAGAGTGGGGGCCAGGAGCTGGGAGACAAGATATTAGCTTCAATCTCATAATCTCTTAATCACATTACACTTTAAGTGAGCATGTGTAATTTCACCCATCAATGATTTATTTAAGCATTTGGAGCACAATTACTTGTCTCATACACAAATACTGACTGGAGCATTGTTTGCTAGAAAGAAACACGGACATATAGGGGAAAAGAACGTATCTTTTCCGTTTCATTACGTGTCCCACCTCGGAATCAAAATTCATCTGTAATCGAGACCCGCAGGACCCGTCTCCAGAAAGGAAGGGGCCCCAGAGGCAAATTCACCCGAACCACAAGCGGGGGGTGGGGGTGGGGGTGGGGAAGGGGGCGCCCCACCCCCACCTCTTTTCTGGGTTTAGATTTTTAAGCAGATCTTCAAAGCTAAAATAAATGCCCATTAAATAGCCGCATGCAAATAGGATGAAGCCGGGCAGCTAAACACACAAAGCCCATCTCACATAAAACAAAAGCATGATTGATGGCAACCCGGATGCTCGTGTGTTTGGGAAAAAAATTATACTTGTCCAGTCTCCCAGGTGTCTAAATTATTGAAGAGCGATGTGCATATTTCAACGGGAAAAGGTGGCCGAGGTTAGGGACCGGCGGTTGGGGCCGCAAGTGCCCTGGTGTGGTATATTTGGGTCTGGGGAAGGCCTCCCGTGCAATTTTTAACACATTCTTCTCTGGGTGGCCGAGGAGGCAGCGCTAACCTGACAGCTCTCGGGCAAATGGTTAGAGAAAATGGATCGCTTTCCTGGGCCGGGGACCTCACTTCCCGGGCCTGCGGGCGGCTCTGCAAAGCTGCCCGCTCCGCTCTGCGAGCCCTGCAGGCCGCAGAGGGCGGCGGGCAGGGCCCGGGCGGCGCCGCGGTGGGGCGGTCCCGCGGTGCCCAGCCCAGCCGTGAACTTCCGCCCGCCAAGTGCTTGGGGGCCTTTTCAACCCGGCTCAGCCTAGAGGTCCGACTCTGAGGCCGGGGCCCACGGGGCTCCTTCGGTACTGGAGGCGTTTGCGGCGTCGGTTCTTTGTTCTGGCACTTTCGGGCCTCCTGACAGTCGCCCCGTCGGGTGGGGAGACCCGACCAGGCAGGCCTGGCTCAGAGCCGGAGGCACGGTTGCGGGAGTAGTGTTGGAACCCAGCAGCCACTTTGTGTGTGTGTGTGTGTGTGTGTGTGTGGGCGGGGGTGTGTGGGGGGGTGTTTAATAATGCAGGGCGTGGTAAAACAAATGGGAAATGGTAGGAACTTTCCAATATCTCATTTTAAATGCAGGACGGGAACACCTGAAAATAAGCAAGCTCCCCTCCTTCTCTCTTCGTTCTTTGTCTCTGAACTCTCTCCAAATCAATGTCTCTCTTTTACCCTGTCCTCAACTCTCTAGCCCGTCTCTCTGTTTCTGAATCTTCCTTTTCTCCCTCCCTCCCTCCATCGTCGTCCCTCTTTATAAATATGCATACGAGAAAAAAGAGCCTCAGCGATTCCTGCTCTCAGAGAGTGGATCCACAGCGGTGTGGGGCTCGGGTTTAACGGCCTCTTGTCAGCCAGGGAACCCCAGGCGCGCTCTTTTCTTGCTGGGCTGGTGGGGGCGGCGAGAGAGAGATGCGTGGGCCCAGGGCCCTCAGCGTGGGGAGCAGTCAGTATTTCCCACGCATCGAGTCCTAACCCCAAACTTGAATCCATTTTGCTGTTCAAGTCAGGCTCGGCGGATTCATAATAGCGACGACAAAGAGTAATTACATATTAGAAAACAAAACAATAATTACACTACCAAGTCGACACATCAGTCAGCGAAGCACAGTCGCCTGGGTTTGAAACAGCAAAGCCCGCGGCGCCGGCGGCTGACTCAGCAAATCGGAAAAGCCCCGGGACCCGCGTCCACACCGGCTGATGCGGAGAATCTGTCCGGAGGCTGAACAGCAGAAGCGCTCCAGCCTCTGCCCCAGTCACCTGCTGAAAGGTCTTAGAGGTCATAAGATCTGGTTTGGGAGCCGTCTGGCAGAAAACCATGTCACAAGCACCAAATCAGCGGTTGCTTGGAGAGCTGAGTCTTGTTTTTTGTTTTTTAACCTAGGTGGGCACACAGATTGCGGAGTTTGAACCACTGTTTTACATTTTTACGCTAAGAGAGAAAGGTCGTTCTTACATGTTAGTTCCCCCCAGCACCTGTCACCTGGCTCCTTGGTTACTTTACAGAGCCCTCAGGCCTCGGCGTCTTCGGGTTTCCGCTTTATTCCCCCAAGTGTTAGGGCCACCGTGCCCTTTTCACCTCTTCCCCGGCACCCAGAGGCAGGTTGCTGGGACAGAGTGTGTCCCTCACCAAAGCCCATCAGCAATCGCTGCCATACCCCCCAGTTCCCTTGGATCAGCCGTCGGGGAGGTTCTTCTTTCAGGCATCGCTCTCCCATGCCTTCTTCGGTGGCTCCGGCACGTCCTCTGGTGGGTCCCGGGGCCCAGGCCCGGAGGGTGGATGCGGGATTGGGGGGCTGGGGGCAGGGGGCTGGCGAGTGCAGGCGTCGCCCGCAGCCGGACCGACTCCCGGCCGCCCGCTGCCCACCGAGGCCGGCTCCGCTCGCATTCCGGGTGTGAAAAGAAACACAGTCTTTTCGGGCTAGGAGGCCGTGGCTGGACGATGCAGCTAAGCTTGAAATGTGGGGAAGGGCTTTTAAAAGACTCTATTCGGATCTCTCCTCCCACTTCCCCCCCGGGCCTTTCTTCCGGGGCTGGAGCCTGCCTCCCAGGCAAGGGGGCTTGGGTGGGGGGCGCCAGTGCGCCTTTGCCGAGGGTGGTGTCCTAGGGCGAGAGCCGAGCTGGGGACAGTCCTCGCTAGGCGTGGGAATGCCTTGCACAGTCGGCCGGGGACAAAGCCCGGGGGCACCCTTTCAGGCCCCAGGTATGAGTTGCATTCAGGCCGGCAGACCACCCCCTGCCACCCTCCACCCCACCCCGCCCTCAGCCAGGCGACCTCATCCGCAGGCGGGAAAGGAGTCAGACGTGGCCCAGGAGGCAGAAGGGCGTAGGGACCCAGAGCGGGTACGTGGGACCGGTGGAGTCTGAAAAGCCGGTGGGTAACGCCAGGCGGAAGCGAGCGGGAAGCCCGCGCTCGGTCTAGCGCCCTCTATAGGGCTCATGAGCCCCGCCGACTGTGGACGGCTTTCCTTTCATCCCCCAGGGCTCAGGGAAGGACAAAGGACCTATAAAAAAAAAAAATCCAACAACAAAAAAAATATCAGCTTGACCCCCAAAAGAACACTGTTTAATGAGGTGGAAAATTCTTCCACACAAATTGCTTTTTCTACTACTTTATGAGAGTTCATAAATGTTAATGAAATCCAGTTACCAAAAAGTAACATACATCATTGCCGCTGAAGGAAGGCAGAGGAAGGAAGGTGGTAGTTAACGTACAATCATAATTAAAATAACAGCAGCGGCAGCAACAATGCGGCCTATGGCTAATGTGGTTGGAGCCCTAGTCCGGCGATGCACCATTGCATCCGACCTGGGTCGGACGCTGGCGTCTCACGGGACAGGATCAGCTACCATGTAACCGCTGCAGCGCCACAACCAAAAATGTAGGGGTGTGGGAGCTGCTGGATGGGAGTGAGCAGAAACACGAAATGCCCTTCTGTTTCTTTTCTTTGGCAACAGAATGCCTGTTATTGACACGAACGTACTCAGCATTCAGGCACAAGAGGAGCTCAAAGGAAACGCCTGGGAGAGGAGGACAGGTGGCAAGTTCATTGTCTTCTACAACCTGCAGGACGCCATTGCTCCTTCCTTCCTCTCTGCGATGGGACTGTAAGCTCCCAGAGGGGGAGATCTTATTCTGGTATTTCTATCCTCAGCATCCAGCGCCGCATTCGGCACACAGAAGGTGGTGAATAGGTGTGTGCCGAATAAGGAAATGATTAAATGGACCCGTAACAGAAAGTTAAGTCAATGGATGATCCACTTGATAATATCTGAAGATGGACCAAGGTGCTCGAGCAGTCAATGTTTGCAATATTCAACAAATGTTTCTTTTTAATGACTTACTATATACAGGGATAGTTCTTGCCACTGGGGATACTGCAGCCAATAAAACAGGCAAAAATCCCTTCCCTCATGAAGTTTACACTTTGATTTGGCTGTTTTGGTAGATGTATTGCTTTACAAGGCTAGGCAAATGGCTCCTTATCTAACTTTGGGAAAATGCTTTAATTCCCACCTTCCAGATCCCTCTTTACTACCTGGAGTTCAGGAGAAGACATTTGAGGTCTGCGGGTGAAAGTCATTATAGAAAGCATATGTATTTGTTTTCTTCCAGCTTTATCGATAAAGAATTGACAAATACGGGGATGCCTGGGGGCTTAGTTGGTTGAGCGGCTGACTCTTGATTTTGGCTCAGGTCATGGTCCCAGGGTTGTGGGATCGAGCCTCTTGCCAGCTCTGAGCTGATGGTGGAGCCTGCTTAAGATTGTCTCTACCCTCCCTGACTTTCTCCCTCTGCCCCTCCCCCACTCCCTCTCTATCTCTCTCTCGAATTAAAAAAAAAAAAAAAGAATTGACAAATAAGAATACAACTTGGTATTTTGATATACATACAAATTGTGAAATGACCACCACACTCAAACTAACATACCCATGACCTCACTTTGTGTGTGTGTGACAATATTCAAGATCTCTTAGCAAATTTCAAGTATATAAAAAGTATTATTAACTGTGATCACCATGCTGTACATTAGGCTTGTTCATCTTTTGTCACTGAAACTTTGTACCCTGTAACTAACATCTCATCGTTTCCCTCTACCCCCAGCCCCTGGCAACAACCATTGTATTCTCTGCTTCTGTGAGTTCAACTATTTTAGATTCCACATATAAGTGAACTCATGCAATATTTGTCTTTCTGTGTCTGGCTTATGTCACTTAGCATAATGTCCTCCAGGTTCACGCATACTGTCACAAATGGCAAGATTTCCTTGTTTTTTAAGGCTGACTAATACTCGTGTGTGTGTGCGTGTGTGTGTGTGTGTGTGTGTATCACATTTTAAAGAACATGTTTTGAAGGAAGATGTTTTATATTTCTTTAATGGGGTCATTTTGTCTTAAGGCTTTATTTCTTCTGAAGGAGAAAAACAGGTTTATTTTTTGTAAATATCTAGGACAATTTGAATATTTTCCTGTTTCCTTTGAGAGCTGCTGAAATCAAGTCGTTTTAGCTTTGCATACATTGCTTAATATTTCATGTCTTCCAAATATGAATACTAATACTAATAACTATCATTTTTTTTTTAACTTGTATCTTTTGCCAGTCGCTCAGTGCCTTATAGGTTTTACCTCATTCAAACTCTCAACAACTTTTTTAGATAGATGCTATTGTTGGTATTATTTTATTTTATTATTATTTTTTTAATGTTTATTTATTTTTGAGAGAGAGAGAAGCAGAGCGTGAGCAGGGGAGGGGCAGAGAGAGAGGGAGACACAGAATCCGAAGCAGGTGCCAGGCTCTGAGTTGTCAGCACAGAGCCCGATGCAAGGATTGAACTCAGGAACCCCGAGATCATGACCTGAGCCAGAGTCAGATGCTGATCTGACTGAGCCACCCAGGCACCCCTATTTTTTTTATTTGAGAGAGCGAGCGAGCGAGCGGTGGGGAGGGGCAGAGGGAGAGAGAGAGAATCTTAAGTAGGCTCTATACTCAGCACAGAGCCTGACTCAAAGCTCTATCCCACGACCCTGGGATCATCACCTGAGCGGAAATCAAGAGTCAGATGCTCAACCGATGGGGCCACCCAGGCACTCCGGTATCTTTACTTTTTAAATGAGGGAACCAGGGAGCCTGGGTGGCTCAGTTGGCTAAGCATCTGACTTCAGCTCAGGTTGCAATCTCCCGGTTTGTGAGTCTGAGCCCCCCTTCAGGCTCCCTGCTCTCGGCGAAGAGCCTGCTTCGGATTCTCTGTCCCCCTCTCTCACTGCCCCTCCCTGCGGGCCTGTGCATGCACTCTTGTCTCTCTCAAGTATAAATAAACAGTACATAAAATAAAATAAAATAAAATAAAGTGAGGGAACGAAGCTGAAAGAGCCTAAGTGACCTGTCTTAGGCCACCAGTGAGTAACCGCTGATTCGCAGTCTGGAATCCATCCAGGACACTAGAATGGAAAGTGCACCCCCACAGGACTTTCAGTCATTTGCCATCAGCTTTCTTGTCCATAAAAGGCAGTGAATGTCGGTCTAGTCTATGTTGTGTACACAGTGTGGTGAAGATAAAATTCCATCCGGGGCACCTGGGGGGCTCTGTCGGTTGAGCGTCCGACTTCAGCTCAGGTCGTGACCTCATGGTTCATGAGTTCCAGCCTCGCATCAGACTCTGTGCTGACAGCTCGGAGCCTGGAGCCTGCTTTGGATTCTGTCTCTCTCTCTCTCTCTCTCTCTCTCTCTCTCACAAATAAATAAACATTAAAAAAAGATAAAATTTGATCCTTATGAAATTGCTCTGTAAACGTAAAATGCTACATGAATATGTGGTACTTTATTATTTTAATTAATCAAATCAAATCAAATTTAATTTAATTTTAAAGATTTTATTTATTTTAATTTTAAGTTTTTAAAGATCACGCTTTCTTTTTTTTTTTTTAATTTTTTTTTAACGTTTATTTATTTTTGAGACAGAGAGAGACAGAGCATAAATGCGGGAGCGTCAGAGAGACAGAGGGAGATACAGAATCCGAAACAGGCTCCATGCTCTGAGCTGTCAGCACAGAGCCTGACGTGGGGCTCGAACTCCCTGACCTGAGCCGAAGTCGGATGCTTAACCGACCGAGCCACCCAGGCGCCCCTAAAGATTCAAATTTTTTTTTTCAACGTTTTTTATTTGTTTTTTTGGGACAGAGAGAGACAGAGCATGAACGGGGGAGGGTCAGAGAGAGAGGGAGACACAGAATCGGAAACAGGCTCCAGGCTCCGAGCCATCAGCCCAGAGGCTGACGCGGGGCTCGAACTCACGGACTGCGAGATCGTGACCTGGCTGAAGTCGGACGCTTAACCGACTGCGCCACCCAGGCGCCCCCTAAAGATTCAATTTTAAAGTAACCTCTGCACCCAACATGAGGATCCAACATACAACCCAGAGATCAAGAGTCTCATGCTCTACTGACTTAGCCAGGCAGGTGCCTTGGTACTTTTGTTGCTGCTATAGTTGTTGTTGTTGTTATTATTATTATTATTATTATGTGCTGTTTCTTACCCATAATAGCTAGTACCTCCGGTAACCTATTCTGCAACAGCCATTAGTAAAATTGATTGAACTTTGGTTGAGCAAATTGGAGATGTGGGTGGCGATGGGTCGGGTGGGAAAGGAGGTAGACAGACGGTGCTGGTTGAATGGGAGAAGCACCACTGGCAGGGATTTGGCTCTTCTTGACAAATCTCCCTACATCCTGTGGCACCTCGGGGTCTGGAGGGTGTGGGTGTCTGAGGCCCCCTGGCCACCCAGCATAGTATCCTTAGGAATCTCCTCCCTCCTAATTGCAGGGTGCTCTGTTCCGCTTTGCCCAGGCCATTAGCCCTACTGTTGGCCATCACTCTTAGCAGCTAGGCCAAGCACGACAGTGAGAAAGGTGAGGTGTTCATTTTGGTGAGTAAATTTGCCATGCTGCTTCGAGACAACATAATTACTACTTCCCACGCCTTATTGCGTCTGGTAGAGAAATGGTCACAAAGACATCAAACAAGCATCAGGTCTCTGTCACCGCCTGCTACACCACCTGTGATCCTCCAAAACGTGGGCAAGACCTCGCGGCTGTTTGGAAAACCTTTAGCGCTTTTTCAGGCTAGTCCCTGGGCTGGGGCAATACCCGGAGATGGTCTTTAATGTTTGAAGCTTGGGTCGGCTGGTCAAGGAAGAAAGAGGCAGAGCGATTAAGGGCATACCGGCCCCTTACTTTTTGTAGTATTCAGCCTTTATATCTCATGTTTTCATCTGTTCGTTGACTTATTCAACATTTTTGAGCTGTTTGCTAGGAACAAATTCCACTGAGAAGCTTCCGGGCTGGTGGGGAGGCAGAAGAATAAAAATATAATTACAGACACTGAAGTGAGTTGTAACAGGGATTTATGCATAGAGTGGGGGTGGACTGATAAATCATTATGATATATGGAATTACGTAAAAACATGCATTCTCAGTTGGGGTGATATTGCCCTTAAAGGGGCAAAAATTGGATCTTTGGGGGCAAAAAATCTTAGAGATTATAGTGGCTTGTGGCCCTCCAAGCTCAACCCGATGTGACAAAATCTTATTCCTTTCTATTTAATTTTTCTTGTCAGATAGACTTTAAGTTAAATTTATTTTTTCTCCTTAGAGGATGAGATAGTAATAATAATAATAAAGGCTATAACCATGGGACTAGGTTAGATGAATTTGCCTCAGTAACTCAGGCTGTCTAAGACTACCAAGTTGGTTTTTGTGGCTGTCTTCTGGTTAGTTTAATGTTTATTTATTTTTGAGAGAGAGAGACAGGGTGCAAGTGGGGGAGGGGCAGAGAGAAGGAGACACAGAATCTGAAGAAGGCTCCAGGCTCTAAGCTGTTAGCACAGAGCCCAACGTGGGGTTTGAACCCACAAACCATGAGATAGTGACCCAGACTGAAGTTGGATACTTAACCGACTGAGCCACCCAGGTGCCCAATGTCCTCTAGTTAGTTTAAAAGCCACAGTGGAGGGGCGCCTGGGTGGCTCAGTCGGTTGAGCGCCGACTTCGGCTCAGGTCACGATCTCGCGGTTCGTGAGTTCGAGCCCCGCATCGGGCCCCTGTGCTGACAGCTCAGAGCCCGGAGCCTGTTTCAATTCTGTGTCTCCCTCTCTCTGACCCTCCCCCGTTCATGCTCTGTCTCTCCCTGTCTCAAAAATAAATAAACATTAAAAAAAAAATTTTTTTAAAAGCCACAGTGGATTTGGCTGACGTGTCCAAAAATTTATCCTTATTGTACTGTATTAAAATTCTCCTGATTCGTGGCCTGATATAGAGCGACCCCCTCCTCCAGTCTCATAAAATAGGAAAGTGAATTCTCAACCATTCCTCTAGTTCCCTCAGACATTAGTTACCTCTGGAGAAGCATGGAAAACCAACTTTTGACCTCACTCTCTCTGCTGCAAAACAAAACTCCTAGATCAAATGTTGACACACGTCGAAAGGAGAGGTTTGGGATAGATGATATTCCATATTATTAATTGCGAACAGATAATGGTTGAATTTGCAAATATGTTTCCTTCCACTCATGCAGAGGTTAAGATATCAAATTTTAATACACAGAGAAAGCAATAAAATCCCATCGCAAGGTTGTAAGTATTTTCTTCTTTTCGTTTGCAGTTTTTATCCTTTGGGCTAACTGTAATTACCACTTCTATATCTTGCCCAAAGCGTAACTTAAGAAATTGCTGAGCCCAATATCTGAGATTTTTGGAACCAGCTTTGAAGGACTTTTTTTTTTTTAACTATATAAAGACATTGAAGCAGGAGAACATAAGGCAAGTTGGAAAATGTACCAGGTGTTGGATTCTACCAACCAAGAAAGCAACGATGATACTTACTGAGCAACTTGAGCAAAGGAGAAGAAAAAAGGTGGCCTCGGGGGGATTGAAGAATGAAAACGGTCACCAAAATTGCTTTACCTGAAATGACTTTGTTGAAAAAGAATAGCAGAACTCCCTCTTCCCCCTTCCACCAAAGTTTAAACAGTAAAAAGCCCTACCACCCACAAAGATGTCTTGGGTAGGCGTGAGGAGTCGAATGCGTTAGGGAGTGCGAGCAGAAAACCTGGCTTAGGACTCATTGCCAACAAAAGACAGAGCCAGCCAGCTGGAGCCGTGGCTTCCCGAAACAGGGCCCAGTGGGGAGGGGGGTGGGACCACCACAGTGCTTCTTGAATAGCATTTCAATCCCTCTGGGTCAGAAGGGGCTACTGTAGATATAAACCTTTACATATAAGCCCTTCTTGTGTGAAGTAGCCGCTTGTGCAGTCACATACCACAGTCACACAGACAGGGACACAAAAGCCGTTTGTGAACGCTTCAGACAAGGCTGAAGGGGAGTCATGAGAAGGTTGACCCGCATTCCTAGGGAACGTAACACACAATTCTTCTCATTCACACCATATTAGTATTGACTGTTTTATTGGAGCCTTGTTATTGTGGCTGTTACTCCTTTCATGACACCATTTTCCAAAGTTTAAAAGTTGACTGCTAACATTTGCTTCACTTTAAATCTTGGTGTGAAAGTTTTTTGGGGGTGTGTGTGTGTGTGTGTGCGCGCGCGTGTGCGTTTCACACGCAAGGATGACCAAAGAGGCATTTTTGTTTAAAGCAAACTGTTTCCCAGAAGCCCAGATGTTTCCATCTTTTTATCCACAACGCGAGGTATGTTTGAGTCAGTGACTCTCATTGTCAACTAAAGAGGGACATATTTGGAGTTGGCTGTGGTTTGGTGGAGAGAGGAGTGGATTCAGAAGCAGAGGAGGTGCTGGTTTTTAGCTGTGGGCAAACCAGTTAACATGGGTGAGCTTTCATATCCTCATCTGTAAAATGGGCATGCTGCTATCTGTTTTATAGGAATTCGATAGAATAATGGATACCGTAAACCTGCAGAGTGTTTGGAAGCTGTAAGTGGCTTTATAATTAGGCTGCAATGAGCCAGCACTTCCGCTTCCCCTGTGAGATCTTCAGACACAGCTCTTCTCCACTCCAGTTCATCTGCCACATTGGATCCATGCTGAGCATTGTATGTAGCCTGGAGTTATATTCCTGAACGTAGGTCTCATTATATCAATCTCCTCTCCAACAAAACGGTGACAGTTTCCCTTTCGTAAAGATTAACTTCTAAAACTCTTCGCCTGGCAGGTCCTCCTTGACCCAACCCCAAACTGCTTTTGCAGACTGCTGCTGGCGATGTGCTTCCAAATAGTTGGTTGCTCCCAACTTTTGCCTTGCCTGGAATATACCAGGAACTTACAAGACTCCTTCTGACCTTTGCTCAGCTTGGAAGGCCATTCCTCCCACTCAGGAAAAAAAAAAAAAAAAAAAAAAAAAAAAAAAAATATATATATATATATATATATATATATCATTTAAATCCCAAATTACAAATTCATCTTACCCTAATCAGAAGCAATTGTCTCTTCTCCCGACTCCTTAGAGCATAGTTTTTGTAACTTTATTTAACCCTGTTTTAATTCTATTTAAACCCACTTGCTGTGAACCTACGGTTACCATCACTATTTACTGAACATCCTATATCTTTGTAATAAAGTTAATAAGTGTAACACTGGGTGTGTGCTTCAGGTACAATAAGGCCTGTTAAATAAAACATGAGGGATACTCACGTTCTACTTTGTGTTTGGTTACCTGTTTATTTCTTCACCAGATGGCAAGTATATCAGGGGCAAGGCCTATGATTTATTTAGGTCCCTGTTCTCTACAGTGATTGGCAAAGAGCCTTGGATGCATTGGTAACAAAAGCAACAACAAAATGTTAGGTTAATAAGATACATATTATAAAGGTTTAGATCTTTCAGTGGGAAAAATGTTAAACAGAGGGCAATAATCAAATGTGATTTGGAAATGGGTGTAGTTGGAGAGAGGATGTGTTCCTGAAAAGAAATGACTAAGTTGGATATTTTTTTTTGCATGTGAAAATGGGCTCTGAGGTTTCAATTTATTTATTTTTCAATATATGAAGTTTATTGTCAAATTGATTTCTATACAACACCCAGTGCTCATCCCAAAAGGTGCCCTCCTCAATACCCATCACCCACCCTCCCCTCACGCCCACCGCCCATCAACCCGCTGAGGTTTCAGTTTATTTTATTTTATTTTATTTTATTTTATTTTATTTTATTTTAAAAAATTTTTTAATCTTTATTTATTTTGAGAGAGAGAGAGAGAGACAGAGCATGAGCAGGGGAGGGACAGAGAGAGAGGAGACACAGAATCCGAAGCAGGCTCCAGGCTCTGAGCTGTCAGCACAGAGCCTGACGCGGGGCTTGAACCCACAAACTGTGAGATCATGACCTGAGCCGAAGTCGGATACCTAACCGACTGAGCCACCCAGGCGCCCCTGACGTTTCAATTTAAAAGAGGATCTTTTTAAAAGAACCCCACCTCCCCCATGTTGACTTCTTTTGTAAGTGAAGACGGTGCTAGGTTTCCGTGTTGGGTCCTCGGTGAGCAGAGAATTCTTATCTCGTCTCCCTGAAAGCCCCACAACTCTGAATTGTGGCCAGCAAACAATTTAACTCCTTTTTCGTTTTGACAAACGAACTCCTCCAGGATATCATGGTTGAAATACCAGCTGCTGCGTGGCCCATGGCCTTCTGGTGTGATTTCCTATGGCTTTCTAGGTGGATGGGTGCCATCTGAATTAATCATAAAGCCATTCGATTTTATTGGGTAATTAATAAATGCTGGGGAAGGAGGATCTTGGATGATCCATATTTGCTTCTTCCTGTATTTACAGGAGAGAAACATAAACCAAAAATGAAGGCTACTTTGGGCCACTTCTACTAAAGTGACTCTGGACCAGTTGGGTCCCATTATGACTGTGCCAAGGTCATGAAAAGACCGGGGGGCTCCTGACAGCTTGTGTAAATATGCATACACTTCCTTAGCCTGTAGTCTTTACTTTTCCTTTAGCATCCTCGGTGGGGGGAACCCTAACACCCCCTCCCCCCCCCCCCACTCCCTGCAAACACAAGCACAGGCAGAATTCACATACAGTGTGGTTTCAGAATGCATTTTGTATGGAGAGTCCTCTTTTCCAACAGGGCACTGGTTGGTTTGTGATGGTGGTCTTTTGTATTTCCAAATGTTATGCATTTCTCTTTTGCACTTGACAGGAAAAAATAAGACGGTGTGAAAAGAGACACTATGAAAACTTCTCCCCAACCCATCTGTTATGGGTTCTGTAGTGTCCCTCCCACCCAAGATATGTGTGAGTCCTAACCCCAGCATGTAACCTTGGTTGGAAATCACATCCTTGCAGATGTGATTAGTTAAGTTGAGGTCATACTGGAGTTGGGTGTGTCCTTAATGCAATAGGATTGGTGTCCTTACAAGAGGGGGGAAATTTGGACAGAGTCACAGAGGGAGAAGGTCATGTGGTGACAGAGGCAGAGATTAGAGCAGTGCACCTGTAAACCAAGGAGCGTTCAGGATTGCCAGCCACCTCTAGAAGTTAGGAAGAGGCAAGAAAGGGTCTATCCGGAGTTTTAGAGGAAGCGAGGCGCTGCTGACACCTTGGTTTTGGACTTGAAGCTTCCAGAACTGTAAGAGAATAAATTTCTATTGTTGTAAGTCGTCCAGTTTGTGATTCTTTGTTATGGAGCTAGGAAACTCACATCCTATCTTCCCCCCATCCCTTTGGTTTTTCTGTCTAGAGGCAAATCATGTTAACACTTTTGATGGTAATACTTTATTTTAATTTAAAAATCAATGTGTTTGATTTTTGAATAGATGGTACATTCACATGGGTCCAAAAAAAAAAAAAATACACAAAAACTTACACGGTGAAAAAAATCTCCCTGTTAATCCACCCCTCATCTGCCCATCTTTTTTTTTTTTTTTTTAACGTTTATTTATTTATTTTTGAGAGAGAGAGAGAGAGAGACAGAGTGCGAATGGGGGAGGGGCAGAAGGAGAGGGAGACACAGAATCCAAAGCAGGCTCCAGGCTCTGAGCTGTCAGCACAGAGCCCAATGCAGGGTTTGAACTCGGAACAGCGAGATCATGACCGGAGCCGAAGTCGGACGCCCAACCAACTGAACCACCCAGGCGCCCCTCATCTGCCCATCTTGCCTCTGTCTCTCTACCATACTCACTCATCTTGTTAGTTAATTTATACACATACATATTGTAGATTTTTATCTCCCCTTTACTAGGAATCTATTACATCACTGTCCTTCACCTTGCCTTTTTTTTTCTTATAAAAAGTATTCTCCAGTCCTTTTCCGATCGAAAGTTCCATGGCCTAGACACTGATGAATATAGTTACTGTGACAGGGTAAAGGAGAAGAAAGCGTGGACTTAGTTAAGGTCCCCTTCCATCTCAGCATCAGAATTGGGCTGACTCGGGGCGCCTGGGTGGCTCAGTCGGTTAAGCGGCCGACTTCGGCTCAGGTCATGATCTCGCGTTCCGTGGGTTCGAGCCCCGCGTCGGGCTCTGTGCTGACAGCTCAGAGCCTGGAGCCTGTTTCAGATTCTGTGTCTCCCTCTCTCTCTGCCCCTCCCCTGTTCATGCTCTGTCTCTCTCTGTCTCAAAAATAAATAAGCGTTTAAAAAAAAAAAAAACAAATTAAAAAAAAAAAAACAGTCATAGCTAAAAAAAAAAAAAAAAAAAAAGGGCTGACTCTCTAGTGTCTGCGCTTATGGGCTCCTAAGTTGTAGGAAAGGTTATATCTGTCAAGGCTGAAATGTCTAGAACACGACTCCTCACACCAGAAGCTGTAGATGCAGGGAAATCAGGGGAGGCTGAGACTCCATCTTCCACGCTCCAAGTAGACATCTGGCATTGGTGGCCGTGAATTCGGGACAGCATGGATGAGCTGGCCATTGTGTCTCTTGTCTCTTGGGGGTCTTCATGGCAGGAGGAATGCTTCAAGACTTCTAGACCTCTGCCATTCCATTTTGGTGGGCATCCAGTTTTCTGATTTGAGGAGGAAGGGGACAATGGAGAATGGGGGTCAGTGAAAAGCATTGACTTTGGAATCAGATGCTTGGGTTTGAATTCCTATTACCAGCTGGTGACTTGGCCTAGTTACTCTCTAGATTGCAAAATGACAATTGTTATGAGAAGTAAAGGAGATCTTTGGTTCGAGGGTTAATACTCTGCTCTACGCTTTAGTGTCAAGATGGAGACCAGGAGATGACAGCAACGCTGGGGGGTAAAAACTGAAAACCACTGGCTTAGGCTGGGCCAAGGCAAGGGTTTTTTATTTTTTATTTTTCTTTAATTTAAGTTAAAAATTTTTTTCTGAATAGGTTAGGCTCGGGAGAGGCTAGAGGGGACTGGGGATGCATATAATGAAAATCCACAGGCTCAGGGGAGTTTGTGTTTATTTTGACTTCAATTAACTTATATAAGAAACTTTATGCAAATTAGTGCCAATTAGTTTCCGATGATGACGGTTGGTGGGTCGGTTTGCAGTCTTGACATCTGCATTATGCTGGGTCTGTGATGCTCGATCTGTGATGTCCCACACTGGGCCACCTCCTGGAACCCAGCTATACCCACCTTCCGCTGACGTCTTAGCCAACTGCGGGGACTATTTTCATATTTATTCTTTGTTCAGATTCGGACTGCCCTTTATACTTCCTTATTGCCTTGAATTGGTAATATAGCAAGCACTTCATAAGGTCATAAAAATGTTGCCTTTGAACATCACCAACGGAGTGACTGGGGGTACCAAATTCACATTGTGTCCCCGTAGAGGTTTTCAAAGCATCATCTGGGGTTTCAATGCACAATTTCTGTTAAAGATCAATGTAAGTGGAGTTCAAACCCTCAGAAATCCTTGTATAGCAAGGGTCCCTTAGATCTCTTTTAGGGTAGGAGTTCTCTCTCTCTCTCTCTTTTTAATTAATTAATTTATTTTGAGAGAGAGAGAGAGAGAGTGTGTGTGTGAGTGCAAGCAGGGGAGGGGAGAGAGAGAGAGAGAGAGAGAGAGAGAGAGAGAAAGAATCCCAAGCAGGCTCCACATTGTCCACACAGAGCCCCACGTGGGCCTCAAACTCACAAACTGCGAGATCATGACCTGAGCCAAAATCAGACACTTAATCAACAGAGCCACCCAGGCGCCCCAAGAGTTCTCTTAATTCACCTATTTGGAAAAATCCATTCAAGGAAAAAACTATGATAGTCCAGGCAACACCATTCGTCTGTGCATTCAACACCCGTTCATTGAGTAGTTCATAGATGCCAGGCTCCTTAAGAATGAGAGCTATCTAGTGGCACCTGGGTGGCTCAGTCGGTTAAGTGTCTGACTTCAGCTCAGGTCATGATCTCATGGCTCATGGGTTCGAGTCCCGCATTGGGCTCTCTGTTCTCAGCACGGCACGGAGACTGCTTGGGATTCTCTGTCTCCCCCTCTCTCTGTCCTTCCCCCACTCATGCTCTCTCTCTCTCTCTCTCAAAAATAAACAAACATTACAAAAGAATGATGGTTATTTAGAGGAGGGAAAAGCTACTGGCATCTTTGAGAAATATAATACAGTAAAACCCCGGATTATGAGTAACTTGTTCTGCGAGGGTCCCGCAAGACGAGCGAACGTTTCTAATAAATTTTAACTTGACAAACGAGCGATGTGGTACATGACACTGAACGTCACATGATCACAACTGAGCAAATGGTTCTCTCTCTTGCTGTGGGATTGTGGGTGATCGTCGCCCATGCTTGGACGCTTGGTCTCAGGCCACAGTATTTGGCAGAAATGGGGGATTTTTCAGAACGTTGGAAGGTGCCCACTAGTGTATTTTTGTCACTTCAAAGCACCTCTGGACAGTCCTTTGCTGTTCCCGACAAGAGGAAGCTTAGGAACGCTTTGCTTCATTCTAGGTCAGGCTGCCTGCAGATTGAGACCCTTTCCTCTGCTGCCTTATTGTCAGTGACATTAAATACAGTAGATGAGAAGAATTTGTTAATACTGTACTGTAGTCAACATCCGTGCGAGCGTATACAATGGCCCCCCTGCAGAAAGATTCCATAGAGACAATAGGTAACAGTGATTCTGTTAGTGATAGTGAAAGTCGTCCTACGCAATAACCCTTCTCTCTCTCATCTCCCTCACACCAGCCATGATGGTTTTCAAAGGTAAATACGGTTAGTTTGTTTATGTTTCTTTATATTTTGTATTTCCTTTATTATTTTGATCATATTACAATATTGTAATCATTTTTATATGAATATTTTTGGGTTGTGGGATGAATCATCTGAGTTTCCATCGTTTCTTGTGGGGAAATCTGCTTTGATCTACAAGTGCTTTGGATTACAAGCATGTTTTTGGAATGTGTTATGCTCGCAAAACAAGGTTTTACTGTATATTGTTAAAACAAATATCCTTTTCTATTAATTGGCATTTCATGTTACCAGTGTAATATGCTTCTGTCCCATTACAGGGTCATAGTTATCAATGTCTTAGGTCCTAAGGTTTACTGGAGACTTTTTTAAAAATTCTTTTTTATTTGTTTCATTTATGTTTTTATTTCTTATTTTTATTTTAATTAATTTTTTTAAGTAGGCCGCATGCCCTGTGCAGAGCCCCGTGTGGGGCTTGAACTCATGACCCTGAGATCAAGACCTGAGCTGAGATCGAGTCAGATGCTTAACAGACTGAGCCACCCAGGCGTCCCTTCATTTATTTTTTTAAAGTAAACTCTAGGGGCACCTGGTTGGCTCAGTTGGTTCCGTGTCTGACTTTGGCTCAGGTCATGATCTCATGGTTCATGAGTTCAAGCCCTGCGCTGGGCTCTGTGCTGACAGTTCAGAGCCTGGAGCCTGCTTCAGGTTCTGTGTCTCCCTCTCTCTCTGCCCCTCCCCCGCTCATGCTCTGTCTCTCTCTCTCTCTCTCTCTCTCTCTCTTTCTTAAAAATGAATAAATGTAAAAAAAAAAAAAAAAGACCACCATTCCTTTAAAAAAAATAAAGTAAACTATGCCCAACGTGGGACTCAACCTCAAGTATCCTGAGATCAAGAGTCACATGCTCTACAGACTGAGCCAGCCCGCGTGCCCCTGTAATGGAGACATTTTTCTGTCAAGTTTATCTCATGAGGGGAAAGCCTCTATGAACGGTGTAGCAGAGAGAACCTGGATAGGAGCTGAACCAAGAATCCTCCGCTTGGAAAATAACACTAAGCCTGGAAGAAATTAAGGCGAGGTAACAGCCTCTCACCTCGTGCACATCCAAGGACGATCCGACCCCCGCCCCCCCCACAGGAAGCAAGGATTCCCACATAAAGCTGTTTGACTAAATTTGATTCACTTAGAACCATATGATCATCCAACTTACGTTTCTCTATCAACACCACGAGGGTAAAAGAGATTTTATCAAGACTTTAAAAAGCTTGAGGTATTCCTGTTGAAAATATTCTTTAGGCTGGTAATCTTGCATGAAAAGGAAATGAACTCTCTGGGGTGTTCTTAGTGAACCCTTACTGATTTGCTGTGATCTTATCTTCTTTTTCTTGTGTTCACAAGGTTTCCCCTCACCCCTGTGTTTACTTTTCTAGAATTTTGGCAATGAAAAAATGTCAGATTCACTGATCTAAATTTGCAGAGCATCGCCTTTCGTAAGACCCCATACCTTATTTTGATCTGATTTTCCAGAATCTCATCTGATTTCCAGTACTCCTCAAAGACTACCATCCGACTTTCCGGTGAAAATTTGTTGCCTTACTGTTTCAATTCTTGAAGTTGAATTTCTTTGCTTTATACCACAAAACTGGTCTGCTCAATGTTTTCCTTATAAAGAATACTTTTGATCACAAATTTCACTTTCTAGCGCATGACAACAGAAAACCATCAGATAAGAAGGTTTTGAGATGTTCCAATAAATCCTTATGTTTAGGGTCAACAGCCTTGACCTAAAAATCTCTAGAAAGATTGGATCAAGGAACCAGTAGAATGGACTAAGAATTCTCTTAGTGTGGCTATGAGCTACTGAAATATTGGACATTTCTGGCCCTGTGTCTTTATGTTGTAGAAGATACAAAGTCTTTAACATGCAGAAGGGTAAAATAAAACACAGAACCCCTGAACAGTAAGCCTTGAACTGCCTCCTGCCTGAAATGACAGGCCACACCAATCAACAGAGACATTTATTTTGCACTTGAACCTTCACAGGTGGAATGTATCACTCTCCTCTGGGCTCTGGAGAAGAAAGCTTTTAAAGTGTGTTCTTATGGGGCTAAATACCACAGGAGAAAATTAAATGAGACACCTCATCCCTGGGTGAATCAGAAATGACGTGAATCACATGCCCCAAGACCTGTTGGAGGAGTTCAGGACCTTGATGGATGAACTACTCAGAGCCTTGGGAAACAGAGAGAGACAATGAGCCCAACTTCCCCGCCCTGGGCAGAGGGCGATTGGGCTGTTTAGTTTGTGCTGAAAATGGGGAAATATCTCCCCTCCTGATTTCTCTGGCTCTGGCGTGCACCTATAGCCCCCTTAACTGCTGTATAACATGGATGCTGTTATAAACGAAGCATGCCAAGGTGGGGGCTCCAGAGTGCTCTCTACTTGGTGTGCCTTTCCCTTTTTGCTTTGCTTGTGCCAACTGTGCTCCTTTTAATATCTTTTATTTTAAGTTTACTTATTTTGAGAGACAGAGAGTGAGAGAGAGAGCATAAGTGGGGAAGGAGAGAGCGAGTGGAAGAGAGAGAATCCCAAGCAGGCTCTGCACCACCCGCACAGAGCCCAATATGGGGCTCGAACCCACGAGCCATGAGATCATGACCTGAGCCAAAGTCAGATGTATAATCTACTGAGCCACCCAGGCGCCCCCAAACTGTGCTCATTTAAAAATTTTTTTTTTGACATTTTATTTATTTTTGAGACAGGGAGAGACAGAGCATGAACGGGGGAGGGTCAGAGAGAGAGGGAGACACAGAATCTGAAACAGGCTCCAGGCTCTGAGCTGTCAGCACAGAGCCCGACGCGGGGCTCGAACTCACGGACCGCGAGATCATGACCTGAGCCGAAGTCGGCCGCTTAACCGACTGAGCCACCCAGGTGCCCCCAAACTGTGCTCATTTTAAAGATACCCTCAATTCTACAATCTCTTCCCTGAATATTTCAATATCCATCCATCTTCCCCTAGTTTGATCTTTAGAACTAATTGTCGTGGTACCCCTCGCTTTGGGTATTTATTGATTTTATTATCTCTCTCTGCTTCACCTTCCTCAGCCCATTCACCAGCAGCATCCAGCGGTAGGGACTCTATTTTAATTTGAGTTTTGCTTGTTGTACTTTCATTTTATTTAATTATTATTATCATTATTGTTAATGTTTATTCATCTTTTGAGAGACAGACACAGAGAGAGAGAGAGCATGAGCAGGGGAGGAGCAGAGAGAGAGGGAGACACAGAATCCCAAGCAGGCTCCAGGCTCCATCCGAGCACAGAGCCCACATGGGGCTCGAACTCACAAACTGCAAGATCATGACCTGAGCTGTGGTCGGATGCTCAAATGACTGAGCCACCCAGGCGCCCCCATTTTCCTTTTAGTGCCTTCCACCTGGTGTGAGTGAACAAATGACAGAATTAATACATGCTTGACTGGTCTACACATCATCCTTGAGAATTCTAGGTTCTTGATGACCTGAGACAGTCCCAACTTTCTTCCATGAATACTTCTTAGCACATGAATCCCCATGTTTTTTTTTTTTTATATGACTCCCGGTTTTTGACCCAGAAAATAGGCTCATGGCACCTCATTATAGTAGTTTCTCCAATATATCAATCTTCATCAAGGGTTGATCACTGAACAATTTCCAAGTTGGTTGGGACAGCCAGTGCCCTCCTCCCACGGGAGAAGCAGGGACCATGGTCCACACTGGTCCCTTCTCTCCTTGCTGGAAAATAGTCTTCCCATCCTCATCTATCAAGGTAAATTTCCATCAACAAAAGCCTGAGGTCACCTTCCTTAAAAGAATGTGCTACTGCATTGGCTTTTACTGGTGCCCTGTCAGCAGGGCATGTGTTTTCAGTTGTTCCCAGAAATGTTGTTGGTTCTTTGGCTGATATGGTTTCACGTCTCATCCATGGCCCATGGGTGTCAAGGGTGCAGCCAGAGTCTGGGGTTTGAAGCTTTAGATGAGAAGCTAAGCATCCCTGCTACGCAGCTGTAACTTTGCCCTAATTTGTACCAGCCTCTTTGCAAAGCAGAGGTGCTGGCTGTATAAAACCAGTCAGGGAATGGGGCGCTTGGGTGGCTCAGTCGGTTAGGCGTCCGACTTCGGCTCAGGTCACGATCTCACGGTCTGTGAGTCCGTGAGTTCGAGCCCCGCATCGGGCTCTGGGCTGATGGCTCAGAGCCTGGAGCCTGCTTCTGATTCTGTGTCTCCCTCTCTCTCCGCCTCTCCCCCGTTCATGCTCTGTCTCTCTCTGTCTCAAAAATAAATAAACGTTAAAAAAATAAAAAAAATAAAAAAATAAAACCAGGCAGGGAAGCTTTTCTCCTTGCTTCAGAAGTCTTGAGTTCACCTGGCCGTGAAGGTAGACAGATAAAGCTTTATGCAATGGTTTTCAGTCTTGGCAAACCAGAATCCTTTCTGAGATTGACAGGAGATACCAAAAACAATTAAAAAAAAAAAAGTAACTGAACTACAATCGGAGCAAACTGGGAATGTCCCGGCACGTATGAAATTCGCAAGTTCTGAACCTGCTCTAAGTCATAACTCACACAGGCCTATGCTTACAAAGTTGTGCATATAAGTTTGGGGGTTTCATGGAGACCCTCTGAAGCCAATCCAAGAACCCAGTTCGACTGCAGGGAGGGAGCTAAAGCTAAAAATCCGATTCGGAGATTCTGTCATTTTGTTTATGCCGGAAATCCTGCTGCTTTTAAAGCTTTTACTCATCCTTTCAGAGACTTGGCATACATGTATTGGTCACCTGCAACTTCAAGCTGGAGCCTGGAGAGATAAGAACTGTTGGAGTCCTTTCCCTTGAGGAACTATCCTTGTGGGTTGGGAGATGGTTAATTGCAACGCTTCAAGTAGGAGCATCAGTAAAGTATTGCCATGGCTCAAGGAAGAACTTGAAATTAATCCTTCCTTAATTCAACCTCTGGGTTCTCTTTTTGAACCTATTTCATTGCGGGGGCTGGCAAAGAAGGAGATGACATGCAGACCGGGGTTGGGAAGCACTTTCCCCTGATAGAAGACGGATTAAAGTATCGGACTTGTGTGAAGAGACCGATGCTTTGCATTTTTATCTAATGCAGAGATGATAATAAATCTCAGCACTGCTAGGCAGCATAGCACAGGGGTTAAAAATACTGCTTAGTAATCAAATGAGCAGGTGTAATGGTTAATTTTTTTTTTAACGTTTATTTACTTTTGAGAGAGAGAGAGAGAGAGAGAGGCGCAGAGAGAAAGGGAGACACAGAATCCGAAGCAGGCTCCAGGCTCTGTGCTGTCAGCACAGAGCCCGACACGGGCTTGAACTCATGAACCGCGAGATCGTGACCTGAGCTGAAGTCAGAGGCTTAACCGACTGAGCCACCCAGGTGCCCCTGTGATGGTTTGTTTCGTACATCGGCTTGCCTAGGCCCTCGGACCCACTTAGGGAATCAAACGTTAGTCTGGATGTTTCGGTGAAGGTGTTTCACAGGTGTGGTTGACATCCACAGTCCGTTGACTCCAGTACTTTAAGCAAAGGAGGTGACCCTTGGTAATGTGGGTGGGCTCACCCAAATCACGTGACCACCTTAAGAGCAAACGCTGAGGTTTCCCGGGGAAAAAAGAAATTGTGCCTCAAGATTATAGCATCAGCCTCTGGCTGAGTTTCTAGGCTGCTCTCTTGCTCTGCAGATTTCAGACTTGTCAGCCCCCGCGATTTTTAAAAAGAAATCTCTTTATCTCTATCATCTATTGATTGATCTATCTTTATTGATATCTACCTATGTATATCTTATCGGCTGACGTACCGAGGGTGAGGCCTATATTTGAATCTGAGCTCTGAATACTGATTCCCATACTTTATAAGTGTATGACTTTATACAAGTTTTTTTTTTTTTAAATGTTTGTTTATTTTTGAGACAGAGACAGAGACAGAGTGCAAGCAGGGGAGGAGCAGAGAAAGAGGGAGACACAGAATCCAAAGCAGGCTCCAGGCTCCGAGCTGTGAGCACGGGCCCTATGCGGGGCTCGAACTCATGAACCGCGAGATCATGACCTGAGCCGAAGTTGGACGCTTAACCCACTGAGCCACCCGGGCGTCCCCAGATAAATTTCTTGTTTGTTTTTTTTTAACCTCAGTCCAACTTAAGGCAGCAAGGTAAGAAATTGTGCACCGTGATAGCTTGAGTTTCCCTGGGTGTAAATCATCCTGTTTGTGTTTACAAGCGCCTTTGATCTAGCTCTTTCCATCAGCCGTGCAAACAGCCACAGCACCGTTCTGCAGCTGCTACAGAACCAGCAAAGTGGGTCACCCCCAAACGGGCCGAGAAAGTGGTTCTGGGAAGCAGTCTGGGTGTGGGAACTGGTCACTGGCAAGCAGCAACCACCGACAGATCATCGTAGTGACTCAGTTGAGATCTCTGAGTATCTCAGCTCGAGATACACCTTGGAGCTCTGTTGGAGCCCAAATGCTATAGACCCCGGGAATCAAGATCAGGCACGCCAAAAGGCATCAGGCTCAGAATACGTTAAGGTTACTCACCGTTGGCCGTCGCTTTTCTAAAAGAGGCTGCGTAACAGAGGTACCCATCTAATATTATGTGCTGTGTTGAGCCATTCAGCAGCTTCAGTTGGTAACCTTACTGCATTTGTTTGTGTATACGCCTAGAGTGTACAGAAGGGTCTGTATGGGGGTAAATCAGCTGAATGAAAAAGCCCAGTGTCCAGCCTATAATAGCCAGTGCTGTGCCGCTCCCGGTGGAAGCCATCGGAAAGATCTGTGCCCCTCGAGGCGGGCTCCGGGTGTGCCTTTGTGCAAAGTACAGTGATTTAGTGGGAACGGAGCCTTCCTCAGAGGGGACATCTAAGGACGCAGCTCAGTGCTGCCCCTGAAAACGTTCTGGATGATTAGCATAACCCTGGAAGGGCTTGCTGGTTGTTTTTGATGGTGGTGAGAGTTGTTTAAAGTTGCTCAGGAGCTGTTGATCCCTAGGAAAGGAACCAGTGAAAAACCAAGTTTTTAGTTTGGGAGGGATGGTTTCATATAGTAAGAAGTCACTTGGCAAAAAAATGGGAAGCATGGGCACAAATCCCTTGCCCTCTTTCCCAAATGCTTCAAAAGCTTAATGCCCGGTAAACAAAAGACTGAGTGATGATTCGCGGGGAATTCTTTTTCAACGTGAAGTCATGGTATTACCAGGTCCTGGCTTTATATTCCAACTCCCCATCTCCCTCTCCTTAGAGCTTGGCTTCGTACTGCTCAAGGATCTGACCGGGGTTCCCTCCAGTCTGTATGGACTTAGTGGCCGCATATCATCCTGGGTCATACTTAGAGAGACCGGGTAAGTTCAAGATCAATCCTGGGGCAAGTGGTGATCACAGGTCTGGGCATCGAACAGTTCTGGCTCTTCACCTTCTGGGCACATGGTGGAATGCACTTCCTGGCCCTCTTGCACTTGGGTGGGGCCACGTGACCAATTCTGGCTAGGGACTGGCATGAAATTGACATGAGTCATTTTTGAGCTAGACCATGTGATTATCTACCTGAGACCCTCTCGTGTTTCCTTTTCCTTTAAAATAACCACTGGAAGTATTTGAGATGGTGCCTTTTCCATTCGCCTGAGCTTCTGAGTAATTACAATAAAAAGGGCCCTCCTGATGACCGGACATATAGCACGATCAGGGAATAAATCTGGTTTTGAGCCATCTGTAGAGATTTGGGGGTTGTTTGTTATGCAGCATAACCAAATCTGTTCTGACTGCTCTGGAAGCTTGATCATTGAATCATAGAATGTCCCGTGACTAAACTTTCTTGTTAATCTAACATCCCTTCCCCAAATGTCCAGCAGTTCTCTCATCTGGAGCCTACTCAGAGGAGAACAGATGCAAATCCCTAAACAAGGGCAGACCTCTTTTATCTTGTTCTAGAATTGGTTGGCTGAGGACTCATCTGGAATTTGGCCTGTCTCTAGAAATGAAAAGGTAGAGGAATTTTAAAGTTAGTAGTTATCAGAGCTGGAAGGGATCCTTGGAGCCAATCATCCCAAACTTGAATTTTACCAAGAAGGAAATCAAAGCTCATAGAAAGGAGGGCAGTGATTTAATCAAGGTCATATAGCTTGCTAGTTTGTTAGTGATAAAGCCAGGATTAAAATTTAAGTCTCTTGGTTATATTTTTTCCTGTTTAATCCAGGACTATTTGTGAAGGTCAAAAAGTAGTCCACTGGGTTCTTTTTTTTTTTTTAATTAAAAATAGGTTTTTTTTTTTAATGTTTATTTATTTTTGAGAGAGAAAGAGAGAGAGAGAGAGCGTGAGCTGGGGAAGGGCAGAGAGAGTGGGAGACAGAGAATCTGAAGCAGGCTCCTAGGCTCTGAGCTGTCACCACAGAGCCCAACTCGGGGCTCAAACTCACGAACCGCAAGATCAGGAAGTGAGCCGAAGTCAGACGCATAACCGGCCGAGGCCACCCAGGCGTCCCGCAGTTCACTGAGTTCTAAGTCAGCCCTCCAACGGAAATATAATGCAAGTTACAGACGTGCCAGTTTTTAGTAACCACATGAAAATGTAAAAAGAAAGGGGTGGCATTAATTTTAATCATCTATTTTATTTAAACCAGTGGGTAAATGACAACATTAGATTTCAGCATGTAATCACTATAAAAATTATTAATGAGATGGTTCATGCTTTTGTACTGTGCTCACAACCCGATGTGTATTTTACCCTTACAGCACATCTCATTTGGATTAGCCACATTTCAAGGGCTTATTAGCCACACGTGGCCAAAGACTACCATATGGAAAACACAGCTTTCAACTTGGTTTCAATCCAAGTTTTCAACCAATCTTCTGGTTTCAACCGATCTTTTTCAGCCCGTCTTTCAACCAAGATTTCAACTTGGTTCCCTTTGTAAAATGTCTATTTTTACGTCACACATGATGACATATTTTTCAAGTTCTTTATTTGGGTACTAGACATCTTAAATCCTTTGCCCCTAGTCACTTTGTAGGGATGAAAAGGCAATTAATGAGATAATGTCTGAGTTCAGTAGAAGGTTCTATCTGTTTAAATTCAAGGTGTTATTCTCTTTTATGTCTGTGGGGTAGTCCCATTAGCACCCATGGGAACTATGCGTGTTACTGTAATGGAAAAATAAACATTTCTCATCAGGCGAGGAATAATAAATACTAGGTTACTAGCAGGGGTTGGCTTTCCCAGTGTGGGTGGGGACTTTCTGCCGAGGACTGACAGTGCTACAATGACTTGTTGTGCTGTGAGCTTAGATCATGGCAGGCTGTTGGGCAGGAGAGGTGGGGAAAGGGAAACCCAGGAGTTAAATACTATTCTTTTTAGAGCTCATCTCTGACTGATGGTCCCCCTAATGGAAAGGCATTAAAGGAAGGACAGACAGAATGCTGCCCTTTTAGTCCAGAATGGCTGGTTCAGATGTTCTCGTTTGATTGAGTTTGGACAACTTTCTGTTACCCAGCTGTGGGGCAAGATTTCCAGGCATAGCAAATGTTGGTTACGCCACAATACGCTGGGACTCAGGCCTCTTGCCTTTTAGCTCAACTTGTCTAGCAATAACTATCCGTCTGCAAATACTTTGGAACCCTTTAAAACAGTGTTCTAAGCCCTGGGTGGGTATGGCCTTCCTTTTCAAGCCAGACTATATCTTTATATAAATGAATTTGCCTCGGGGCGCCTGGGTGGCTCAGTCGGTTAAGCATCTCACTTCAGCTCAGGTCATGATCTTGCGGTTCGTGGGTTTGAGCCCCACGTTGGGCTTTGTGCCAACAACTCAAGCCTGAGGCCTGCTTCGGATTGTGTGTCTCCCTCTCTCTCTGCCCCAGGCCCGCTCATGCTCTGTCTCTCTGTGTGTGTGTCTCTCTCTCTCTGTCTCAAAAATAAAATAAAACAGTAAAAAAAAAAAAATAAATAAATAAATTAATGAATTTACCGCTTCTCACCACCCCATGACTCCCAACCAACTTTTCAAAGTTTTGACAAACACAAATTCTTTTTCGCTTCAGAGCACAAATAAGAAATTGTGGCAGGCCGGGGGAAGAAAGAGTTAGCAAAATCCAACTGTTCCTACTAGCTACTTTTAATTTAGCACCTACTCCGTAGCATCCACTTTGTATGTGCTGGTTCTCCTCCCTACAACGGCCTGTAAAGATGTGTGTTATGATCCCTATTTTACAGAGGAAGACCTTGAACTCCAGAGAATGTAGGCAACTTGCTCCAGGTGGTAAGAAAAAATAATCTGAAACTCAGAAATGGGCAAAAAATGATGTTCTGTACCATCAGAAGCACAGCTCTCCCTCTTCAGATTATTTCATTCTCTAGGGGCAGGTACATTTAACTGACTTGGATTGACTGTTTCTTAGGATTAAGGCCCAGACTGTGAAATTATAATCCAATTTGTTATTTTTTTTTAATTTTTGAGAGAGAGAGAGAGAGAGAGAGAGAGAGAGAGAGAGAGAATGGGGGAGGGGCAGAGAAGGAGCGAGAGATCATGACTCAAGCCGAAATCAAGTCGGGCACTCAACTGACTGAGCCACCCAGGCACCCCCAATTTGTTAATTTGTAGGTTGCTAAATTACGGTGTACTTTTGTCCAGTATAGATGCAAATGAATTCTTTCTATTCATATTCCCAACGGTTGTAATTTCATGGGCCAGTAGGACACTACCCAGTTTTGTGTCCAATTTAACTAATTTTCATATCATTTATTTCCTGAAAGGGTAAATACATGTCTGTTTGCAAGTACTCCTAAAACTACCTTTGCCATCTTATTGGTGTTTCATTAGCTCATTAATGAGTTAAATAATTCTCTGATATAAGCTCACTCTATGTTTATAGGACAGTCCATGTAAAACTGCCAAAGGCTTAAGATGTCCCCCTACATGCGAGCCAGCAAGTTGGCCTGCCATAATTTCATGGATGCTGGCAGAAGACACGAGATTCCTGGGTCAGAAACAAAGGACTTAATGATTATAATTTAGCAAGCAGCAAGCAGTAGTATATTTGTGACAGTTACCCCTGCCTTCAAGTCACACAAGGGTGACAAGCATTATACTAAGCATGAGGAACCCAATCCTTTTAATATTTATTTATTTTTGAGAGAGAGAGAGAGAGAGAGAGAGAGAGAGAGAGAGAAGAGAGTGAGTCAGGGAGGGGCAGAGAGAGAGGGAGACACAGAATCTGAAGCAGACTCCAGGCTCTGAGCTGTCAGCACAGATGTGGGGCTCAAATTCCCGGACTGTGAGATCATGACCTGAGCTGAAGTAGGACGCTTAACCGACTGAGCCACCCAGGTGCCCCCAAACATTTTATAATGTCTAGTAAGCCTGCCTTTTCTTTTCTCCAGAGGGAGACACTATTACTATCTTCCAAGGCCATTTGCTATGGAAACAGCCTTGTGAAGATGTTCTGGGACAAAGGACAGTTAGTGCTTTGTAAATTGTACAGAAACTCCAGAGATCCATGGAGGATTGTCTCCCAATCGCCACATTTTGAGATTTTGAAAACTATGCCTTGACTAGGTTTTCATGGCCAATAAGTGGCCGAGTCTGGATTCCTCCTGACTGCAAAGCCTGGGCTATTTCCACTTCAGGGTGAAAATCCAAGTCCTATTACGTGTGCTAACTAAAGAGCTACCACTACTATGAGCTTCTTGGGTGTCTTTATTCTAAAGCGGAAGCGGTCTTGGTTTGCAAAGGATGCATCAAAGCATGAAAGACAATGAAATTCGTTTTAGTACCAAAGTCCTACATGTGTTCAGGTGCCTAAAACACTTATTCTGATAAAATTAAAAAAAAAAATTTTTTTTAATGTTTACTTTGGTGGGGGCGGGGAGGGGCAGAGAGAGAGGGAGACACAGAATCCGAAGCAGGCTCCAGGCTCCGAGCTGCCGGCACAGAGCCCGACGCGGGGCTCCAACTCACAGACTGCGAGATCATGCCCTGAGCTGAAGTCAGACGCTTAACTGACTGAGCTCCCCAGGCGCCCCTCTGATAAAATTTTAATAGGACCCTAAAACCGTGAAACCTTGAGGTAATGAAAACACTAGTCTGTGAAAAATTTAAGAGCAGGGACCACACTTTATTCATCTTTTTATCCTTGGGACCTGGCACGGTGTCTGGTATTGAGTAGGTGCTCAACAAAATTTTTTGCGTTTGTAAATTACAGAAAGAGGAAACCCTCCTATTTACTCTGTTCTCTTTCCGCTTTCTCCTTGGTTCTTCCCTCTTCAGGCAGACAAAGCAGATACCTGTTGAACTCATTTACACCCTTTGCTTTAGCTGTTTGTTCCAATAACTTATTCCATATGTTTATTTCCCTTAGTGTGAAAAGATTTGGCTCGCACTTCCGTTTTTATTTATAGTTTCCTGAGTTTTCAGGCCTGTCTCTGCTTGCTTGTTCTCTTTGCCAGACACACACGCCCAGGAGTGTGAAGCGGCAACGTGCGGATGGGTGCAGCCTCCATGCATAGGTTCCCGAAAGAATAGCTGTCGTTTCTGGAAAGTCCTCCGAGGCTGCTGTCCCCAGGCTGGCGGAGGCTGACTGCTTCACTCCTGAGACACTCCGTCGCTGTTGGTCTGACCAAATGCCCTCTCTCTGCTCAGGTGAGTGCAGGCCATATGGTAGGAGAAGGAATTGGGGACAGACCCACTGAGCTTCCAAAGGGGCCCAGCGGAAGTTGACAAAAGGCCAAGCTTGGAAGGGCACAGTGAGTCAATCTCCTTGTCCAAAGGAAAACCAGGGATTAGAGACCTACTCTTAATTAATAGGGGACACGGAAGCCATTACCAAGATGCTCCTCACTTGCGGAAGCAGATGATGAATTATCAGCTAAAGAGCTGGGCTGGAGAGGGTAAAGCCTATTTTTTGCCCATTGGCCCACAGACATTTTCTGATGGGACATTAAAATGCTCCAAGGGTCAGGGATAAGTGTCCTCCTTCCGGTGGGTGGCTTAGGACAAGCAAATGCTCTTTGACCTCAGGGACTCAGCACTCCCCTGGCCTGATTCACCACTGAGGCTACATAGAAAGCACCATAAATGTGTCTGTCTGTTGGTCTCTTTTCTTTTCCTATTCAGCTTAGGAAATGGCCCTTCTCTTGCTGGTCTTAGGGGTCAGGTGCATTACAGCCTGGGCGGTATTTTCTCTGAGCTTCCCAAGGGAAGGAGAGCCAGTGACAGGGTTTGGGCAGGTTTTGTTCCAGGCAGAGCTGTGCAGGAGTAAGGCAGACTGCCTGTCAAGTCTGGAACTATCCAAGCTGCAGATGGGGATAGCTGCTTGATGTGGGAGACCGGGACCGATTATTTCCGGGGTCGTTTCAAAAATGACCATTTAGCTCTTTTACAGGAAGGCAGTATCCCTCGTTGAAGCCAGGGTGGCCGGATTCGAAATCTGTTACTTACAACCTGTGCTGTGTAACCTTAGGTGGAACTTTGGGCCTCAGTTTTCTCATCTGTGAAATAGGTGCGATAACAGCACTATCTACTTCCTCGGAGCTATGTTGGCTCCTCTCGTGGGGCTATTATAAGAAACGAATGAGTCAAAACCTGCAGGGTCTGTACAACAATACCTGGCCCATAATTTATTAGCTATTGTTAGTAACTGTTCAAAACTGGGTGGGGCCGGGGTGGGGGGAGCTCTGAGCCCTTCTCTTCCTCCTGATAAGGGCACTTCCAGCCTTTTGTCTTGATAATCACGTAGTCCTGCTTGGATGGGAACTGGGTGGGGCAACAGGGAAGAGGAAGGAGGAGCAAAGATTGACTGTGGTAGCAGGAAGGTGTGAAAGAATTAGCCTCCTACACGGGGCAAGACCCAGCATCAGCTTTCTGGGTGGCAGTGGCCAATGCGGGAGAAGCAAGGAGACGGCGAATGGGCAGGCCCACCGTCAATCATCACTGTCCTTGTGTCAACGTCTCATGGTCCCTTGCCAAAGAGCTCAAAGATTATTAGTGATGAAACCATACGATACCGAGAAGTTCAAGCTCATGAAGACCTCTGACCTTTCCCGGGCGCACCAACTCTTGCATACCAGTTAGGATTCTGCCTGCATGGAGTAGGTGCTTAATAAATGCTGGTCCCTCCCCGTGTGCCAATGCCGCCCCGTCTTGACTTCCCAGCTGCCTTCCTTACACCTGTTCCAGGGCTGCTGTTCCAAAATCTCTCCAATTCCTTAAAACGTGTTACCCTCACTCACCCTGCCTTTACTCTTCACAGATTCTGTCACTACCCCTACCTCATGTGGGGGAACATGGAGACCATCTGGAGAAGCAGCCAATGGCTTTCCCATGACACGACTTGTTAATCTATCTCCCTTTTGTGGGAGAGAAATGGGGTGTCCCCTCCTCTCCGAGGCTAAACACCTCTGCTCTGGGTTACTGCATCTCCGTCCCTTTCGTCTCTGCTCCCTTCACTCCCTCCTTCTGCTTACAGTTCTAGCCCTCATTTTTGGGTATTGTCTTGCCCCCTCTGTGTTAGCTCCTTCCACTTAGCCAACAAAGCATCTATGTCTCTTCAGGTCTAAAATCACCTTCCACCCCCTCTATGGTCCTCTCTCCAGACACTCCGCTGTCTCCCTTCTTTCTCCATTGCTAAATTTTGTGAAAGAGGACATTTTTTCCTCTCCTTGTTCTGTGTGCTTTGCTTGGGTGACCTCATCAGTTTCCATGGCTTTGCCCAAGATACGTCTCCAGTTGTGACTTCTCCCTGTTCTCTACTCCTGAGATTCTACGTCGCCTCCAATTTAATGTATCTCAGACGAAGCACATTGTTCCTCCCCCAACCGACCTGTCTTCTTCCTGCCCTCTCTTCCAGCATGGACAACGTCGTCACCACCTAGGCAGTCTCTGTCACCAGAAAACCCTCATCATCATCCTTATTCACTGCCCTCCCTCAGCCTCCGCATCTCATGAGTCACAAAAAGATTTTACTGGAAGATAATTCACAGCACACACTTGCTGCTTCTTCTCAGACATGTTTCTCAAATCTGACTTCCCCTCCCGTCAATGTTCGCTCTCAAAGCACTTCACCGTTGGTCTGAACTACGGCTCCCACCCAGCCGGTCTCTCCCTCCCACCAGCCTCGAGTCTCGCAGTTCATTCTCCAATCTGTTGTCAATGTAACTTATTTAAAATTGAAATCCTTGGAACCTCCGTGGATTCTTTCGCGTCCTACAGAGGAAAGTCCAAACTCTTTAAATCCTTAATATGGTCCATGGAATTATTACAATCTACCATCCACCTCCCCGCAACCCCCAAGTCTCACCTTGGCAGAATCGTGTAGCTCTGCATGTGAGATTTCTGGAACAGGTGCCCACGCATCAAGCAAGTTATGTTTCTAACCTTTTCTACATGATCACCCTCACAATTCCAGTCTTTTTTTTTTTTTATTCAAGTATAATAAACATACAGTGTTATATTAGTTTCAGGTGTACAATAAAGTGATTCAACGTTTCTATACATGACTCGGTGCTCATCATGATAAGGGTGCTCCTTAATCTCCTTCTCCTGTTTCACCCATCTCCCCGACACCCCTCCCTTCTGGGAGCCACAGGTTTGTTCTCTATAGTTAAGAGTCTGTTTCTTGGTTAGTCTCTCTTTTTTTGCTTCTGTTCATTTGTTTCGTTTCTTAAATTCCACACATGAGTGAAATCATACGGAATTGGTTTCTCTGTCTGACTTACTTCACTTAGCGTTATACCCTCTAGATCTGCCCGTGTTTTTGCAAGTGGCAAGATCTCATTCTTTGTTTACTGCTGTGTAATATTCTGCCATGTACAGGGGAGCCTGGGTGGCTCAGTCGGTTAAGCGTCTGACTTCGGTTCAGGTCATGACCTCACGGTTCATGCTATCGAGCCCTGCATCGGGTTCTGTGGTGACCGCTCGGAGCCTGGAGCCTGACTAAGATTCTGTGTCTCCCTCTCTCTCTGCCCCTCGCCTGCTCACACTCTGTCTCTCAAAAATAAATAAACGTTAAAAAAAATACGCTACTGTGTATATCCACCCTGTGTACTTTATCCAGTCTTTTAATCTCTGCCAAAGTCTCTTTTCACTCAACTCTCTTCCTGACAGATTCTTATCACTCGTCAAGACTAAACCCAAGAATTCTGCCTACTGGGGCACCTGGGTGGCTCAGTCACTTGAGCATCCATCTTTGGCTCAGGTCACGATCTCGCGGTTCGTGGGTTCAAGCCCCACGCGGGGCTTTGCCGGACAGCACACAGCCTATTTCGGGTTCTCTGTCTTCCTCTCACTCTGCCCCTCTCCCGCTCTCTTTCCCTCAAAAAAGAAACACTAAAAAGTTAAAAGAAAAAGAAAAAGAAAAAGAATTCTCCCTACTGTGCAGCTTCTTTCAATTCCCCTAGGCTATTTATTTACCTCTCTGTCCTCACCAGCTGGTGCTTCACCGTCTATTCCAGCACTTTGGAGACACTCCGCACAGTTTGTTGACAGTGGGGGTAGGTACAGGTGGAAGATATAATAAACTTATAGGCGATATGGATGAGCCTAGAGTGAATGTTCGATGTATGTGTTTGCAGAAATATGTTGCTGTATGGAAGCTGATTTCTTTCACTCAGGTCAATTTCTTTTTCTTGTAAGATTTTTTTTAATGTTTATTTATTTTTGAGAGGCACAAGTCGGGGAGGGGCAGAGAGAGAGGGAGAGAGAGAATCCCAGGCAGGCTCCGTGCTGTCAGCGCGGAGCCCGATGTGGGGCTTGAACTCACGAACCGTGAGATCATGACCTGAGCCGAAACCAAGAGCGGACGCTTAACTGACTGAGCTACCCAGGCGCCCCTTTTTCACTTTATCTTTATTTTGAGAGAGAGCGAGTGAGCAGGGGAGGGGCAGAGAGAGAGGGAGAGAGAATCCAAAGCGGTCTCTGTACTGTCAGTGCAGAGCCCGCTGCCGGGCTCGAACTCACGAACTGTGAGATCAGGTCAAATCTAGAGTTTGAGGTTCAACCGACTGAGCCACCCAGGCGCCCCTAGGTGAAATTTTTATCAATAACAAAGACTCTGACGCTCCTTGCAATGGTGCTCCAAATTTCTGCTTTATAAAGTAAATGAATTGATTAAAAGATTCATGGAAAATCTATTCTAAGTGTGGTTCTTGTGGGGACACCTCATCTGAAGACTTGAGAGATGCAGTGATCGTCCCCCAGATGCACTAGAAGATCATCAGACACTGGGAACAGTGTCGGCAATAATCCACAGCTGGCTGTGGTGACACATAATGACCAGTGCAGACAACAGGCATGTGGGAGGCAAGAGCTGGGTGAGTCAACTTGAGCGAAAGGAAGGGAGGGCAGACCCACGGGAGGGCCAGCTTTGTGAAGACAAACTATTAATAATAACTAGAGAAATTTATGAAAAAAAAAAACCCTTCACAACGGGTAGGTTTTTGAACTGGGGCAAAAAAGGAGAAGAGGAATCAGGGGAAAGTTAAGGATGGTCAACGGTTTATCTATTTACTGAAAATGTTTATTTATTTATTTTCGAGACAGGGAGAGAGAGTGTGAGCAGGGGGAGGGGCAGAGAGAGAGACAGAGGGAGACCGAGCATCCCAAGTAGGCTCCTCACTGTCAACGCGCAACCCATGAGTTGTGAGATCGTGACCTGAGCCGAAACCAAGAGTTGGACACTTAACGGACTGAGCCACCCAGGTGCGCCCCACCCCCTTTAAAAAAATGCTTAGTACGGTCAGTAGTTTCAGGCAAGACCAAGCATATTTTCTGCAGAGATCCATGAAAAGGGCAAATGGTCTGAGGGGTGGGTGGGGATGGGCATAGGAAGGATCTTTGTAGTGAAGGGACAGAAAAGGTTGAGCGTCAGGCTGAGAAAGGGGGACACTACTGAGCTTTGAACCAGGAACCGAAGCGTTTCAGTGAATGCAATCTCTTCCTCCCCCACGTTCTCGATGCTTTTCACGTCTCCACGAGCGTGGTTCTGGGGGGCAACACGGTTACCTACCTGCTGTGCAGGGCATCTCACGAAAAGAGGGACCTTACTTCACCTACATTTGAAGTTTATTTTGCAGGTCGTAGTGGCTCACGCATCCTGACCTCCAGAAGCGCATACTCTCATCTGCTCAGGGGTAGTCCAAGCAGTCCCATTCGCGTATCTGTTCTCGGAGACCGGTACTTTCGCAGCAGATAGCCGGTCTCCATGCCAAGAATGCACCTGTTCGATGTGAATCTAGATCTGGCAACCACGTAATCCAATTCCAAGACAGCTGAGTCAGGTTGTAGGCCGAACTATGGGACACAACACGAAATCTCTCGATGTGAGGCTCTTGACAGCTGCTTTGCGAAGTTAGTGACTCGAAGGTGTTTCGATTCATCTGGATGTTTTTAGTTTGACGCGTTCGCGGAAGGGACCGGGTGCTAGAGAGCATACTCCCACCCCTGTCCCCTCTTCTTTCCTTCCCTACCTTAGCGGGGTTGTTTTAAATGCCTCATCTTGGGTCTGGTATCACAGAGGTCAAGAAATCAAGGACGGTTTCCTTCCTCTATTAAAAGTATATTCCGGGGGCGCTGGGGCAGGTAAGCGTCTGACTTTGACTTCGGTCACGATCTCACTGTTTGTGAGTTTGAGCCCCACATCGGGCTTGCTGCTGTTCAGCTTCGGATCCTCTGTCCCCCTCTCTGTGCTCCTCCCTCCCTCCCTCTCTCTTTCAAAAGTAAATAAACATTAAATAAATTTAAAAAGTATATATTCTAGAAAGGAAGATCGATAAATTATAAGTAAAGAAATTCATATCTATTACATGTAATAATATATAAAATAATATATATATATATGTGTGTGTGTGTGTGTGTGTGTGTGTATGTATAGTTTCATACTGTGATGAATGCTGGGAAGCAAAGAAGGCAGGTAAGGATTGGAAGGGTGATGGGGTGGACCAGAAGATCACTCTGAGGAGTAACATAGAAGCAGAGACCTACACTGGGGTGTAGGACATTCAAGTAATGATCGGGGCGGAGAGCATTGCGGGAAGAAATGGAAGAGAATGAGGCTTGGCCCAGGAACAGCACGAAGGCCAGTGTGGCCGGAGAGGAGTGATCGAGGGGAAGATGAATGGAATGAGGGGAAGAAGCCAGTACATTGCTATGGACCTGGAGGCTAGAATGAGGACCTTGAATTCTGAGTGTAACTGGAAGCCATGGGAAGGAGCCCAGCAGGGGAGCACGGTGACTTGAACTATAGTTTAAAAAAATTACCCTGTCTTTTCTACAGAACCTTCTCTGTTGAGGAGAAAGAGGGATATAGGAACACCAACTACTTGGCTATTGTAGAGTAGAAGTGACAGCCGATGGTGGCCTTAAGTATGGCCGTGGCAGTAATGAAAGGTGGTAGGGCTTGGTACTTGGTCTAAGGGATTGGCGAAGGACTTGATAATGGATCAGGTGTGCAGTGGGAAGGAAAGAGAGGTGTCCCGAATGACTCCTAGATTTGTGATCTGTGCCACTGGGTGATTGGTGGGGCCATTTTCTGAGATAGGGAAGTTAAGAGATGAGGTGCTTTAGATTGGGAAATTAATAGCTCTGTTTTGATAATTTTAAGTGAAGCCATTGAGTATCAGATAGACAGATACAGCAGTCTGGAATTTAAGAGAATGATCAGAGCTGGAGATACACTTTGGGAATCACCAATTAGTAGATGGTATTTAAAGTCATGGATTAAGAGGTCACCTGGAGACGGAGGTGCTCACCTTGAGGGTGGGACACACCAGTATTTGTTTACTTATTTATTAAAAATTTTTTTTAATGTTTATTTATTTTTGAAAGAGAGAGAGAGAGACAGAGTGTGAGTGTGGGAGGGGTAGAGAGAGAGAGGGAGACACAGAATCTGACGCAAGCTCCAGGCTCCTAGCTGTCAGCACAGAGACCGACGAGGGGCTCGAACTCACGAGCTGTGGAGCTCATGACCTGAGCCGAAGTCAGCCGCCCAACTGACTGAGCCACCCAGATGCCCCAGGGACACACCAGTATTTAGAGGGCAGTATGAGGATGAGGACCCGGCCAGGAAGACTGAGAAGGGACAGTCAACGAAACAAGAGGAAACCCAGAAGGATATGGTGTCTCCCAAACTATAGTGTTTCAAGGAAGAACAGGTGGTCAATGGTACCAAATCCTGTCGAGTGGTCTGGTAAAATGAAGACAGAAAACCCACTGCTAGATCGGACATCATGATCTTAAGAGCAGTTACAGTTAAATTATAGGGATGACATTCTGAATGAAATGGCTAAAGAAAAGATGCAAAGAAATGGGGACACCAAGTACAGATGATTCAAATTCTGCCGTGAAAGGGAAGAAACTATGAGAATGTGGGGTCAAGGGTGGATTTCCAAAGAGGGAGCTATTAAAGTGTGATCTCAGCTCAGGTCTTGATCTCAGGATTGTGAGTTCAAGCCCCATGCTGGGCTCTGTGCTGGATGTAAAGGCCCACTTAAATATATATATAAAAAAAAAATAGAGTATTTTTGTAGATAGATGGAAGTGGTGCGGAAGAGGGAAAAATCAACGAATCAGAAGAAAAAGGAGATAATAGGGGTGGCTAATCTCTTAAGTAGGCAAGAGGAGTGGGTTGAAGAGAGTCAGAGAACAGTTGACCTTAAAAAGTAGGAAGTAAGAAAAAGAGACAGTTACTGGCAGGTTGGCAGAACTGGGCTGTGGGAAAGCAAGTTCATCTATTCTTACTCTTGCTACTTTCTCCAATAAATAAAGCAGTGTCATCAAAGAGTGGGTGGAGGTCACTGAGAATCTTAGGTGTGAAATAGTCATTTGGGAGGATCAGAAATTGATTCCATGGGACATCTAGTGTTGTTAGGAAGTTTTTTTTTTTTTAATTTTTAAAAAATGTTTTTAATTTAGTTTTGAAGGAGAGAGAGAGGCAGAGCACGAGCGGGGGAGGAGCAGAGAGAGAGGGAGACACAGAATCTGAAGCAGGCTCCGGGCTCTGAGCCATCAGCACAGAGCCCGACGCGGGCCTCATGAACCTCGAGATCATGATCTGAGCCGAAGTCGGACGCTCAGCCGACTGAGCCACCCAGGCGCCCCAGTGTTGTTAGGAAGATTTGAAAAGCAGCCTGAGATGTTTGTTCATACATTTAAAACAAAACCTACCTTTGACATGAAACCTGTTTGTGTAGTTGTGTGCTTTCTTTCAGTCACATTCAGCTGGAGGACAGATACAGAGCAGATGCAGGCTTGGTTGTAACCAGATTTGGGAGTTTTGCCAAGTGCGTTCTACATAAGAGGCAGAGAGAGAGAAGGGGGTTGACGGTGTGTGCAAGGGGAAGCAAATCTGGATGGATCATGGACTCTAATCCTCCTCATGAGGAGGAGAATGAACACGTTACGGGGTTGATGGACAGTGAAAAAATTTGGTGGCGTAAATAGACTTGGGGTCATGTGGGTCTAAGACTCGCGGACTTTTGCTCTTGTGTTTCGTTCGTCTTTTCCTTGCACATTGGGCTCATGTGGGTCTAAGACTCGCGGACTTTTGCTCTTGTGTTTCGTTCATCTTTTCCTTTGCACATGAAAAGACTTCTGAATTTCTAGCACTCAGGTCATTTCCTCCATGAAATGATCCCTGTAATTCTGCTCTTAACTGATGTCCCCTTTCCCTCAACTCCTGTTATGTCTTATTCTATATTTTATTCAAATGTATTTATGAATAACTGTCAAGGACTCACCACTGTTGGAAGCACTGGGAACATGAGCCTGAGCAAATGCAGATGTGTACCTGGACCGTCACAGAGGTATGGTCTGTCGTGGAGACACATGCTTACATATCACAGAGAAATTGCATCACACGAGACTTAAAAATTCCCCCAAATTTCAAACGTGATGGATATTTCTTTACACTTAGATTGCAAGCCCCTAAAAAGCAGAACATTTTGCCATAGCAGCAGCAGGGCTTCAGTAAATACTTGTTGAGTCCTTGAAGATGTTCCTTTCAAAGGTCTCCAGGAAAAATAGTTGGGGGGTGGGGAAGGCCCTAGAAAAAGTTTTCTTGGAGGACGTGAGTTTGAGTGTGTTGTATTCACCACATCTGGGGAAACCTGGAATAATTATGGAAGGATAATGTCAAGGAAGCATCCAGTCTGGATGTGATAATAATCCCTTGTGTTCGTCCCATGGTTTGTTAGGACCATACATCCCAGGTAACCCATGATCTGTGTCTTGCGTGTTTCTTTATATATTTAAGTTAATTATCTTGAAAGGCTAACCTGTAAGTGTGACGGTTGGATCTAAGTAGAAGGAAATACGCAGATGTCACAATTGTGGTTACCCAGGATTGTTTAAGATTTGGTGCTTAACGGACAGTTACCAGGTAGTGACCATGTGTTTGAATCCAACACAGCTTGGTCCTCACCAGATGCGCACATTTGTTGGGGACTTTGTGCTAATTATGCAAAGAGGTCCTAGAATAGCACGTGTGCCCTCTTCAAGGAAGGCCCGTTATTTACAGTACACATTTATAATTATTTACAGATAAGCCAGCCAGATGGGTTCATTGTTTTACATAATGTCATAATTGTCTTGCATAACGTGACATAATTCTATCAATGATTAAATGCAGTTCGGGACAGAATTCAATGTAGCAAGTTTGAATGTGAGCCCAGCTTTTCAGCTATGAGCGGTTATGAAGTAGAGATATGACGGATGCCACGTAGAAGGGCTCAAAGTTCTTTTATTCCTTGGCACTAGGTCTACCTGGTCAGCGATATCTAGTATCCTTGCCTGTCCAAACGAAGCATCTCTGTCTGCAGTTGGGTTTTGGAAGTGAACGATCAGTTCAGACGTTGGTGATGTGCTCGAACGCTAGGATACGAACTACAGAAATGATCCCTAAAAGGATAGCCTTCTGAATGCTAGGATACTGAAGGGCCGTCTTAAATGATGTGACTGGAGAGATCCTAAAGCTGATTCTGCCGCCACGTATCCCAGTGTGGTGTGTGATCGCTATATTTGAAAAATGATAGAATCGAGATGTTCCACGTGTCTGTCACTCTGTCCATCATGTGGAGCTGTGCTGACAGACAGACTCGCTTTAGAGCTTGCACTTTCTTGCAAGAAGTCGTCCTGGTGTCTCAACGAGACCAGCTTGGCCCTTCAGCTGAAGGCGAAGCACACGTTCAGGGACATGGGGTGAAGTTAGAAGTCATGGGTGTGCCCACACCCCGTTGCACAGACTGCTGTGGGGAGCATGGAAGACAGACAAGTGTCACTGACTTTCTATCTTTCTGCGACCTCCATATCCATAATCAAAAAATTCACAGGACTTGAGAGCACTGGCTGGTGATGCTGTAACTGATAGAACCTGCCAGGGAGAATCTTCACAACACAGAACTTGGAATCAAGGTGCTTCTTGGCTTGTCGATGGCCACCTTCGCCCCATGTCTTCATGTGGTCTTCCGTCTGTGTTTGTCTGTGTCCTAGTCTCCTCCTCCCATATGGATACCAGTCAGATTGGTTTAGGGTCCATATTCCAATGACCTAACTTAACCTCAGTTACCTCTTCAAAGACATTACCTCCAAATAAAGCCACATTCTGAGGTATCGGTTAGGATTTCAGCATGAGAATTTGGCTGGGCAAGGGGCGCCTTTGCGGTGCAGTCGGTTGAGCGTCTGACTTCATCTCAGGTCATGATCTCACAGCTCGTGAGTTCGAGCCCCGCATCGGACTCTACTCCAGAGCCTGGAGCCTGCTTCAGATTGTGTCTCCCCGCCCCCCCTCTCTCTGCCCCTCTCCCCTTCGCTCTGTTTCTGTCTCAAAAAAGAAATAAAAACATTTGTATACAAAAAAAGAATTTGGCTGGGTGGGCACAATTTAGTCCATAACACCTGGAGAATTTTGAAATGGGGTGCACTTCTTCATGGGATCTACTAATTTAGGTTTTATTCTTTTTTATTTTTTTTAACGTTTATTTATTTTTTTGAGACAGAGAGAGACAGAGCATGAACAAGGGCGGAGCAGAGAGAGAGGGAGACACAGAATCTGAAACAGGCTCCAGGCTCTGAGCTGTCAGCACAGAGCCCGACGTGGGGCTCGAACTCACGGACCGTGAGATCGTGACCTGAGCCGAAGTCGGACGCCCAACCAACCAAGCCACCCAGGCACCCCAACTAATTTAGGTTTTAAAATAAAACCACATTGAGATCCAGCAATTCTACTGCTAGGAATATATCTGAAGGAAATGAAAACACTATGTCAAAGAGATATCCGCACCCCATGTCCACAGAAGCATAATTAACAATAGCCAAGACATGGAAACAACCTAAGTGTCCATTGATGGATGAATGTATACACACACACACACACACACGCACACACACAATGGTATTCAGCCATGAAAAAAAGAAATCTTGCCATTTTTTGACAACATGGATGGGCCTTGAGGGTGTTATGCCAAGTGAAATAAGTCAGAGAAAGACAAATACTGTATCATCTTACTTATATATTGAATCTAAAACGAAAACAAAAACAAGACCCAAACTCACAGAAGAAGAGATCAGAGTCTTGGTTACCAGAGGTAGGGGGTAGAGGGACAGGGGAATTGGAGGAGGGTGATCAAAAAGTACAAACTTCCAGTTATAAGATACATAAGCACTAGGGAAATAACGTCCAACATGATGCCTACAGCTAACACTGTTGCATAATATACAGGAAAGTTGTTTTTTTTTTTAAAGTTTATTTATTTATTTTGAGAGAGAGAGCACGGGAGAGGCAGGGAGAGAGGGAGACAGAGAGAGAATTCCAAACAGGCTCCGCACGGACAGTGAGACACAGGGCTTAAATCCCGTGAGATCATGACCTGAGCTGAAATCAAGAGCCAGAAGCTTAACCAACTGAGCCACCCAGGTGCCCCAACAGGAAAGTTCTTAAGACAGTAAACCCTGAGTAGTCATCACAAGGAAAAATTATATAGTTTTTCTGTTTTCTGTCGACATGAGAGGATGGGTGTTAACTAAATTTAGTGTGGTGATCATTACATGATACATACAAGTCAAGTCGCCTTAAACTTAGGCAGTGTGTCAGTTACATCTCAATAAAAGTGCAAGAAACACAATTCCAAGGAGAGTAACAATGAATTTTCTACTCTCTTATTTTAGGTGTGTTACCCAATTTTGCTAGGCCTCCGGGGTCTAATCTGAAATATGGTGTTAATAATACTTGCTTTAATTTCTTTTTCTGATGATCCATCTGATGAGGTGTTGGCGATGAAAGGGATTGGAAAATATAAATTACTGTACATATAAAAATATTAATGTTGGTAATAACAGTAATAAAATTATAAAATACATATCTCGGGGGTACATTCTGTGGGTTAAAGCTCCTTCTGCCAAGATTACCCTACTACTTGGACAGGTATCTGATGGCTGTCTCTTTCTTTTTTTCTTTTCTTTTTCTTTGTTTAATTGAAGTATCACTGTCTTTTTTCTACATAAAGAATCAGTCTTCACTTTTTTTAATAATTAAAAAAATTTTAATGTTTATTTATTTTTTGAGACACACACACACACACACACACACACACACACACACAGAGTGCTGGCAGGGGAGGGGCAGGGGGAGGTGGAAACACAGAATCCGGAGCTGGCTTCAGGCTCTGAGCTGTCAGCTGTCAGCACAGAAGCCAACACGGGGCTCGAACCCTCACTTTTGAATAATGGCAGCCTAGCCTACCATTTATCTGTCTGATAAGATTTTTTGAGTGAAAATATGTCCAAATATAAAAAAGAGGGAAGCCCAGGCAATGAAGTTCCCTATCTTTGTTTTCATTTTGCTTTTGATATTGGACATTATTTCTTTTTCCACGTTGACTTGCTTTCTAGATATTATCTTGGGGATATTTTGGATAGAGAAATTTTCTAAGCTGGTACTAGCCATTTTATTACTGATTTTTTTTTTTTTTTTTTTTTTTTTTTTTTTTTTTTTTTTTGCTTGTAGAATAGACTTCTGTTAGAGGTACGGTCTATGAAAATGAGTAATAATCTCACTTACTGTGCATCTGTTATTAACTACGGAGCATATGAAAGAAAAGAAGGAATTTTAAGCTTGTTTTACATGACTCCAGAGTGGAACTAAGATCAGTAGATGTACGATATGGGTGAACAGATCTCAATTCATGAGAAGAAAGAACTTTCTAGAAGTCAGAATACAGAAAATTGGGATGCTTTCCTAGCAGACTCTTTTGATGAAGTCTTCTTCTAAGCTGGAAATCTCTCGACCTCTGCTTCTAATACTGGCTAGTGTTTCAAAGAAGATAATTGGGAACACAGCCTGAAACGGTCTTACCAGACATCCATGCTAAAACTGTAAGCAGTGCTTGGCGTGGCTGGCCTCGAACCAGTGTTTGGTTAACCTTTGAAGCTGCTCTGGGATATTCTGGGGTGAGTGAGTAGTGGGTACACAGAATGGTGAGACATTGGCAGTGGGTGATCACTGGGTCGTAGTCACTGATACGAAATGCGTATTTTCTAGAATCAGAAAATGGGAGTATCAGGAAATCATAAATATTACCTCTAGACACAGCTAATCCCCTGGCTCCTCTCTGAAAGGCAAGACCTTAAGTAAAATCAACAGGTCCATTCAGAGCAGTGAAACAAGTCGTGTACAAGTACACGGGGTTAGATAGTCTTTGCCGGGAGGGAAGAAATCAGTCAAGGTCAAAGTATATCTGGATGAAGCCAGGATAACCGTAAAACCCAGGGGGGAGATAGCATATACTGGATGGCCTGATTCTCTGTCTTTGCTAGATTCAACTTTCTTTCCCCACCACTGCCAGCCGGTGGCACAGAGAGGTGGGTAAGGAAAAGCAAATATTTACTGAAAGCCTGTTACGTGCTAGGCACTCTATACATCCTAACTCTCTTAGGTCTTACGATCATCTTCCGTGGTAGGCGGATGAGGAAACAGTCTCAGGAGGACTAGTTGGGATCTACATCTGGACCTGGTTCCGTTAGCCTGTATTTTTCGTGACACGTGCTGAGTAAGGAAAGGAGAGAGAAGATGAGAGCAGGTGTTCATACTCTACCTGTTGGTTAAGTATTATTAATTGTTAATAATGGTTAAGTATTATTAACCATTGTTATTAACAACCAATTGTTAATAATGGTTAAGTATTATTAATCGTTTTATTAATTGTATTGCCCCAGAGATATAAAATTGCTGTGGTGGTCCTTCCACACTGTGACATTCAGAATCCTGGTCAGAAAAATGCCTTTTTCTCTTTCTTTCTTTCTTTCTTTCCTTCTTTTCTTTTTTTCCTTCTTTCTTTCCTTCTTTCTTTTCTTTCTTTCCTTTTTTCTTTTCTCTTTTCTTTCTTTCTTTCTTTCTTTCTTTCTTTCTTTCTTTCTTTCTTCTTTCTTTCCTTCTTTCTTTTCTTTTCTTTTCTTTCCTTCTTTCTTTTCTTTCCTTCTTTCTCTTTTTTCTTCATTCTTTCTTTTCTTTCTTTCTTTCTTTCTTTCTTTCTTTCTTTCCTTCTTTTCTTTTCTTTACTTTCTTTCTTTTCTTTCTTTGAGAAAAAAAGAAATTTAATTTTGAGAGAGAGAGAGAGAGAGAGAACATAAACATGTGAGGAGCAGAGAGGGAGGTAGACACAGAATCCAAAGCAGGCTCCAGGCTCTGAGCCACCAGCATAGAGCCCGACGAGGGACTTGAACCCACGAACCGTGAGATCATGACCTGAGCTGAAGTGGGTTGCTTAACTGGCTGAGCCCCCCAGGCGCCCCAAAGGATGCCTTTTTCTAATCAACCACATTTTTTAATTACTGTGTCTTGGTACCCTGTTAACTTTCGCCCCCCCCCCCCCCCCCCCTTTGTAAATCTGAAAGTACTTGAACATCCTGGAACTTTTAACCGCCATTTTGAGCTCCGCATCCCACCCGTCCCTGCTCCTGCTTAGGTGACTCATCATGAGGATGGCCCGGTCAGAGTTTATCAGACATCTGTTGTTCATCTTTAGAGCTGCACCCGATTCTACTCTTATCTCTATCTGGCTTCTCCTTTTCAGTTATACCCTCCCCCCACTCCCTCTTTCCACCAGGCCTCATTCCTGACCTCTGCTTTTTCCCCTTTTCCATTCATTGTTACAACATGTCCTTCCAGGTGGGGACTCGGCTTAAGCATCCAAAAAAACCCAGAGCGTGCCAAGTGAGAGCTTCTCAAAGTCCCTAAAAACATAGACCATGCAGACTGAAACGAAAGATATTTACGACACCATCCACTTTATCTTCCTTGACCTGTCTCGTTTTCCCCCGGGCAATTCTTCACCCCCTTTCAGATTCTTTGTGGAATTCGGGTCTTAGGCACATGTGGTATCGTTACCTCCCCTTTTCACCTAATAACACAATCTATTACAGTGTAGCTTTTAGTACCTGCACAGGTTTTCTTGTACGTGTACCATTTAAAAAAAATTTTTAATGTTTTTATGTATTACTGACAGACAGAGAGACACAGAGCATGAGCAGGGGAGGGGGTAGAGAGAGGGGGAGACACAGAATCCGAAGCAGGCTCCAGGCTCCGAGCTGTCAGCACAGAGCCCTACGCTGGGCTTGAACTCACCAACCGTGAGATCATGACCTGAGCTGAAGTCGGTCGCTTAACCAACTGAGCCACCCAGGCGCCCCGTACGTGTACCATTTTAATTTAACCAATGCTTTGTTATTGTACATTGATCTTGCTTCCCAATTTTTCTTGCTATCAACTGCCCTAATGCAAACATCTTTGTGGCTAAGTCATAGCGCGGTTTTCCATGTACTCTCTTAGGGCAAATTCCTAGAAATGGAAATTCTGGCTCCACTTATATGCATGTATTTAACCCTACTGAAAGAGGTTGCCTAAATTACTTTTCAGAAAGGTTATCTCAGTGTGCTGTCCCAGCGGAAGTGTGGGAAAGGTTCCTGTAAATAATTTAAGAAGAATGGTATCGTTCCTCCTGGCTCATCACTAATTAGTCATGTGCCCTTTGGTAAACCAACAACGTTTATCGCTCTCAAGTTGATTCATATGTAAAATCAAGGCTTTGGATTAGAACTCCATCTTTCTCCAGCTGTCATTCTGTGGTGCCCTTTCACGGAGTGGGGATGACTGCACTCCCGAATGTTCTTTGGGGTTCTCAAAAGGGACTGTTCTCAAAAGGGAATTTAGAGAATGTAGCCTTAAAAGACTTCTCCTGAAGTCTTCTCTGGGGAGAAGGAAAGCATTTTTCTTTGTGGCACAAAATACTTAACACAATTGCCTTAAATCTTGTCCAATTTTCAGGGAACAATGTTGGTGGAGGCTATTACCATTGTTCCCTTTGGGGGGTTTTCATTTACAGATGAAGAAATAGAGGACGTGGCTGGCCGGAGAGCAGCTCAGCCTTTGGGGTGAGTCAGAGGTTAGGGAGGAAAGTGCTAGACTTGTCTCTATGGGGCTAGCGACACGTAGGCTAGTCTTCAATGCAGAGAATGTTCTGCCTCAAGATACAGTTCTGGGTTTATCTAAAGAGGTGATGAGGGCTAATAGATTAAGTTCTTCCAAAACACCCTCCTCCAACAGGGCCCTGGGCATATCAGCAGCAGGACGCTCTTTCCCCGATCTTAGGTGGGATCTCCACCCTTTTTTTTTTTTTCCTTACCTCTGGCGGTGAGCAATCAGGTCACCATGTATCCCATGTGTCGTGAGACACGAGCCGATAAAAATACAGTTGAGAAGAATCATAAAATAGCATAGAGAGCAGCAGTGGGGGCGTCTGGGTAGCTCAGTTGGTTAAGGGTTCAACTTTGGCTCAGGTCATGGTCTCACAGTTCGTAAGTTTGAGCCCCACGTCGGGCTCTGTGCCGATGGCTCGGAGCCTGGAGCCTGCTTCAGATTCCGTGTCTCCCTCTCTCTCTGCCCCTCCTTGCCCGCTCACAGTCTGTCTTTCTCTCTAAAATAAACATTAAAAAAAAAAGAAAAAAAATGCATAAATCTGAGGGAAAAGTAAAAACATGAGTGCTGCTGTCTGTCTTAGCTTAGAGACCTTAAATCCTTACAGAACAAAGGCTTCTGGGAGACTAGCACACACTGTGGTCAATGAAAATATGTGCACGTTCTTCTGTTCTGAACGCCACGAAGCTGGTGAGAAGTATTCCCCTTAATTCATTCTAGGTTGAAATGCGGCACAAGAGAGGAAGTGACTCCTGTAGGATCAGAAACTGGGTGATTGATTATTGAAGCAGGAAGGGCTGGGTGGTCTAGAACTTTCCCCATATTGCCTTTAGAAGGAAGATCCCTCACGTCACACCCTTTATGCCACTCAGACCATCTGATTTTCCTGTGCTTTGTTTAGGAAAGTATATAGATAATGGAAGTTGACTTTTCATGTTTCTAGGCAATTCTGTGGGAAAGAATAACCAGTTGTTCAGTTTTCACATACTTCTTTTTCTTTGCGGTGATGAGAGCTACACTCAAGAAGACCGGGCCCATGGAAGCTGTCCAGTTTCTTTGCTGATCTTTTTGAGTGCTTCCAGAATATCTAAAATGAAGATCCCCTCCCGTATATGTTTTTAATCAGATATTGCAGAATGGATATGATGAGTCTGTCATGAGCAGATTGTGAAGGGGGTCCTGTTCTGAACATGTTTCATTACTGGGGTTTGGTTAAAGTCCCACAATAAAAATAGGATCTGAACATTGCTGCTAAGGAGGCTTCCCTCGTTAATTTCCCAAACACTGAGTATCTGAATGGGTGTTTCCAGAGTGTTGGGCATTTTCCGAAACCCACAGAACCAAGGATTTGCAAGCAGCAACTTTATCTGTTCCCCCTGTGTCTGGCACTGTGCTTGGCATATAAGGGCTGGTTAAATGGGGGCACCTGGGTGGCTCAGTCGGTTAAGCGACTAAACCCACCCCATCATTCATTCACTCATTCATTCACACATTCATTCATTTAACCAGCACTTTTCTTGAAAAAAAATTTTTTTTAATGTTTTATTTATTTTTGAGGCAGAGAGAGACAGAACATGAGCAGGGGAGGGGCAGAGAGAGAGGGAGACACAGAATCCGAAGCAGGGTCCAGGCTCTGAGCTGTCAGCACAGAGCCTGATGCGGAGCTCAAACTCACGAACCGTGAGATCACGACCTGAGCCGAAGTCAGACGCTTAACCGACTGAGCCGCCCAGGCGCCCCTCCATTTGATTATCTGTAACCCTTAAGAATTGCCTGTTAGGATTGTTACCTTTGCTCAATTATTTGCTCGAATAATACTTTTTAAAATGATTCCTTATTTATTATTTTTCAGGTAATACTTGTCATGCTCAGAGGGTCCGCTGACGGCAACGTTGTATGTCCCAGGTTTCTGCTTGGCGCACTTAACGGAGGTGGTTTCAGCAGGTGGATCCAGAGAGAAACGTGCATGGTTACAATCAGGCTAGAAGAGAAGTTAGTGCGTTGGGACTTTAAGGTAACCGGCCAACAAGAAAGAGCCCAAGTGTTGCCTCCTTGATCACTCAGAGTTCTCCTTCACACAGCCTATCCCTGCTCCGATGGAAAAAAAGGGCTGAGAAGCAGAGAGAGAGCTGCAGACAGGAAGCAGAGCTCCTAAATGCAGCCCAACGGCTAATGCTAAGGGAGGGGGAGAAGCGGAAGAGTATTTCCTCCTGCTGATCTCATTTGACGTTCATGGCAACCTATGAGGCAGGCATTGCCACTATACCCATTTCACAGGAAACCGGGGCCCAGAGATGTCAAGTAAATTGCCAAGATCGAACAGCTGGCAGGGGACAGAACAAAGATTCTAGCTTGGGAAGTCTGACTCCATTCTTAACCCGTATTAACCGCCGCATTGTGTTAATTTGTGTTCCCTTCACTTGGCAAATCTTCATTCGCAGAATTTGGATTAAGGCAAATATTTACTGGAAGACGATGCATCATGTGAACTTTTTTTTTTTTAATTAAATAAGGTGTCCTCGTCTGTAAGAAAAACCCCATAGAAGAGTATCTTAGAGACTGCCCAACAGATGTCTAGTTTAAAAATATCCCCAAGGCCCGGGTGCCTGGGTGGCTCAGTCGGTTGAGCTACCGACTTGGGCTCAGATCATGACCTCACAGCTTGTGAGTTCAAGCCCCGCGTCGGGCTCTGTGCTGACAGCTCGGAGCCTGGAGCCTGCTTCGGATTCTGTGTCTCCCTCTCTCTCTCTGCCCCTCCCCGACTCATGCACTGTCTCCCTCTCACTCAAAAATAATTGAACATTAAAAAATATCCCTGATGCCTATTTATTAATGATTACTAACAGTATCCTAAAGACGATGACACTGGTCTGAGAGTCTAAAATCAGCTGCCACAGTGGTCTTACACGCCAGGACTTCTCCCTGGCCGTGAGCCCTTGAGGGATGGGATCCGTTGAGGAGAAGAGTCAAGTGAATTACTCTGGAGCCTGCCAGGTTGACGGTAATGTGGGAGGTTTTGGTTGCCTTCTCCTGGGCACGGCTTTCTTTTTTCATTGGGACACTCCAGTAACGAAAGCAAACTTAGGGACAGATCAGACACACACCTCCGAGATGAGCGTTGGCGTCGAGGAAACGTTTCCCCGTATATGGCTGTATCACACGCGTTTTCGCTTCGTTTTTTTATGTTACGCTTGACATGTGGGAGAAGAGTGCTCCTGCGGTAGCTTTTACAGTTACTTCTTTGACCATGTTTGGTTTGGCAGTTAAGAAAAAAATCAACAGAAGGATTGCATTTCAATGGCCTCACACCTAATCCTCAGGCAAATGATTTGTCCACGCTTAATATAAAATACTTATGATGTATTGTTTGATGTGAACACTCGTTCTAATAAAATGGTGCCTGAGGTACAGTTCTTTAGCTGGTAATACCCCATTTGTGTGGGCCTGTACGCATCGGATATAAAGCCATTATGATAAAATATGTCCTCTTTAGCCTGATAAAAACGCAAACTGGGGTATAGGACGCATGCCGAGAGAGAAAAGATGCTATAAAACACAAAGCCCCTTATGGTATTTGGCGTTGGCACAGGGGACAAGCCAGTCAGCGCTTCTCTGGGTGGAATCTTCCCGGCCGCCTTGGAGAAATGTCCGTTTAATCATTTAAGGCCCTTTATTTGAATCTAATATTGTGCCGAACCCAACTACATTTAGCGGCTGCGTTTGTGAAGTTTTTATAAATGGGAAGGAACAGCTGCATTAAAAGAGTGGATTTCAAGCACAAAGGAAGGTTAGCGGAAGCACATCCAATTCAGCCTACCCTGGATAGCAATCTCTGCTCTCAAATATCCACTTGTTATAACCTTTTTCTCCAGGACCCCGTGCTGCTTAGAAGCATGCAAGGTTAATAATAGGAGGCGAAAAAATGCTCGGCGTTTCAAGATGCAACATTCATCTTACCATTGCACTAATGCGGGGATGACAGAAAGTCACTTTCAACCTCCTTTCCTGCTGCTTATATTACCTGCGTGTTGTGAGATACTCCTTCAGGTATTGGAGAATGAGCGCTTGTTCATATGGTGTTATAAGAAAGAGAGGCGTATTTGCCATTATCCTCATCTGATTTAATGTTTTTTTTTTAAAAATGTTTATTTATTTTGAGAGAGAGAGAGCGAGCGAGTGAGCACATGAGCAGGGGAGGGGCAGAGAGAGAGAGGGAGAGAGAGAATCCCAAGCAGGTCCCCGGCTGTCGGCAAAGAGCTGACATGATCTCATGAGATCATGACCTGAGCCAAAAATCGAGAGTCAGACGCTTAACCGACTGAGCCACCCAAGGCGCCCCATGAAAGTATCTTACCTTTGACTACGAATCTGGAAGTAAAAAAAAAAAAGAAAAAAAAAATGAAAAAAAAAAAAAAATGAAACTGAACCGGGGTGGCTCAGTAGTTTAAGCCTCTGACTCTTAATCTCAGCTCCGGTCATGATCTCTTGGTCTGTGGGTTTGAGCCCCACATCAGGCGGAGCCTTCTTGGGATTCTCTCTCTCCCTCTCTTTCTGTCCCTCCCCTGCTTGTGCTCTCTCTCTCTCTCTCTCTCAAAATACATAAATAAACTTAAAAAAATGAAAACAGAAATGGCCACAAAGGGGAGAGAGGAGGGAAGATAGAAAGATGTCACTTCTTTCCTTCAACTTAATGGTGTTGCTTCATTAGCACAACCCTCGTAGAAACTGTGCTAATCCTCAGTGAAAGCCACAGAGACAAATGTACCCACAGCGCCCACGATGACTTTGGATCCAGAATGGATCTCGTGTCCCTGGACACCCCGAAGGGGGCAGTGAAGTCAGTGAGAAGACTCTCCTGGCTCCCACCCTGCAGTCCTGGTCCATCAGCCTGCAGGAAAGAGGCCTAGGTTCTAGTTAATTGAGGGAAGCTCGAGAAAGAATGGCCGGCTAATTCTGGAGCCCTCCTTTTAGCCCTGGCTCTAGAACTAGAACCCAGAGCCCAGTACTTGTGGAGCCCCTTCGGCATGTGTTCAGCTCTTCAGGTCAGACCAGCAACTATGTTGGAGGCTTTCCGGGGCTTTCCGCATCCAGGGCAAGTGACATTTCCTGAGGAGATGGTCACTTCCCAGATCAGATTCCCACTGGTGGGAGTGGAGCTGGAAGCTGATGCTACAGAAGAGGTGGAACTCAGATCGGAGACAGCAGGAAAATAAGGCAACCTTTCAGTGACTGGAAAGGAGGCACCCCTTTGCTCCTACCAAAACTTCTCTCCGGTTCAATCTGAATGTTTTCCTATCCTTCCTTCTTACTCAGTTCTTGGTCCAATGCCCAACGGTGAAGCCAAGGAGATCCTCCTTCATTATCGTCCTGTCCCAGGCACGAGTGGGCACTTATATCCTCCTTAGAGTTTAAATCTTTTCTTCAATAGGCTTTAAGACCCCCTTGCAAACGCTTCTGTGGATTTGTAATTTTGTTATTCCACATCACACCGCTTCAGTTACATAAAGGAAGAAATGGGTTGTGTTTAGGAATCTTTTATTTACAGACTTCTTCCCCTCCCCCCCCCCATTGCAAATGGTATTTCATTGTTTTAAATGAGGCTCTTCTTTTATTTCCGAAAACTCCTTCAGATGGGTACGCAGGGGCTTTGCTCTTTTATCCAGCTACCTGAGAGAGTGCCTGTTATTAGCATCAAGCCCCCTATTATATGAGCATTAGAGAAAAACAGCCACTTGCGTAGCTATTCTTTCTTAGGAAAAAAAAAAAAGAAGACTCATGTTGAGAATTCAGAATCTTATCCAGGGGAAGGAGAAATTGGCTGTCTAGCATATCATAAACAAGCGAAATAAGGCAATCAGAAACCGGCTACCACACCTAGCCGTACTTAGAATTCTTTTGGTCCTTAAAAAAAAAAAAAAAAAAAAAAAGCATTATTTTGGTTATTGACATGAAATGGTCTTGCTGTTGACATTTTTGATTTCTAGCTTTCAGCCAGAGATAATACAATTTTTGGTTTTAGAATCTTCTTTTCTTTTTTACTTACGGATTTTATTTTTAAGCGATCTCTACACCCAATGTGGGGCTCTAACTCACCACCCTGAGATCAAGAATCACGTGCCCTACTGACTGAGCCAGCCAGGCGTCCCTAGAATTGTCAAATAGATTCAAAATTCCCTTTCTGGGTGACTATACTCCGAGGACCATCCGTAATCAGTAATTCTCTGCTATCACTAGTTTCCTGGCTTCAAATGTCTGTTGTTGGAGGTCTCTCAGGGTGGGGGTGGAAAATCTAGAACTACAGACACCACGCTCTCTGGTAAGAATTCTCTGCGGTTAGAGGGCATGGGTCTTCTGAGAAGTTCAGTTTGGATTATCCTCTTTTTTTTAATGTGTATTTATTTTTGAGAGACAGAAACATGGCACGAGTGGGGGAGGGAGAGAGAGTGGGGGAGACACAGAAAGCGAAGCAGGCTCCAGACTCTGAGCTGTCAGCACAGAGCTGGACGCAGGGCTCGAACTCACGAGCTGTGAGATCATGATCTGAGCGGAAGTCGGACGCTCAGCTGACTGTGCCACCCAGGTGCCCCCCTCTTTTTTTTTTTTTTAATATTTATTTTGAGAGAGTGAGTGCATGCTTGGGGGAGGGGCAGAAAGAGAGGGAGAGAGAGATACTCCCCAGCAGGCTCCACGCCGCCCACAGGGAGCCTGACTCTGGCTCTATTCTCGAACCCCTGAGCGCAAACCCGCTGAGCCACCCAGGCGCCTCTGGCTTATCCTCTTGGACCTGCAGTTTTTCTGTGCACATTGTGGGGGACCGAACAGGTAGCATTTCCACTTTTCCCCATTGTGACAAGGGAGCAACTTTAAGTCTGGAGAAGAGAATGGCCTTTTGCCAGGCCACCCTGATACCTGCTGCACCCCAGTAAAAAGGGCACAGTGGTGGAGATGTCCTGCATTTGGATTGCAGTGGGCACAAGTAGGACTCAGGAGGGAATCGGATTGCTGCATGAAGTCCCTTTTGGTTCCAAATACGTGTGGAGAGAGAGTGCAAGGAGGGATGTTGGGGAGATGAGAAAACGTTCTTGGCTGGGTCTTGGGTTTCAGGGAGCAGCAGGGGGTTTAGTTAGCCTCACTAACTTATTTTTCCTGAACTCAATGATACAAGGGTCAGATTTGTTGGTTTTGGGGACTAGGTAAAGCAGAGATGAGAGCTGCAAATGCCGAAGACACTAATCCTGATTGTTCCCTGGGAAATTCCACTCTTCATTCACCCTTCATCTTAACCACTCAGAATCTCCATAACCTATCCTTCCCTCCATGTCCACGGGCATGGCTCCAGTCCTGGCTGCCATCACTTCTCACCTGCCCCTCTTCGGGGGCTGCCCGTGGACTCCCCCATTTCCACCTTGCCCCTCTTTCCTGCTCCACAGCCCCAACCAGAGCGCCCTGGGACAACACACCTGAGTCTTTGACGCACCTGTTTGAAACCCTTCTTTGCTATTTCCTCATTGTCTTTAGGACAAAAATGGAAAGTCTTGACTGTGGTGTATAAGGCACCCCATTTGGTGGCCCGGTGACTCTCCAGCCTCTGGGGACAGATTTTCCATTCGCTCCCAGGGCCCAGCTCTGAATATCCTTCTGCCACCTTGAGAAAGGAGTCTGGCTCACTCTTGTCCACCTGCCGGGAGCGCTGCTGGCCTAGTAGTGGTCCTTTATGACTCTGCTTGAAGGGACTTCTGCGCGCGAGTCTTGCGGGATACCCCCACCTCAGGCCCCACCTTCAAGTGCAAGTTTCCATGTCCCTCCGCTGGCCCCCCCACCCCGCCCCGTCCTTCTATGATCCCCATCAGACGTGCCATAGTCTGTGTAAGTTTGTGGGCCCAGAAGACCAGCAACCTAGGTGTTGGTTGCTTGCAAATGAGGGCAGGGGCCCTTCCTCTTCTGTCTTTTGCAAGTAGCCGGGTGTGCCCTTGCTGAATTCAGCACGTGCTGAATACAAATGTGTGAAAGAATATGACATTTAAAGGCCCAGTGACCTCAGGTTCTTTAGAAATCTGGCATCTGTTATGTTAAAGGACGTCCAGTCCTTCGAGTGTGAAGGAAGGTTTTACCTCACAGAGGTCCAGGGATGATCTGGAATCCCCCTTCCCCTGTGTTTTCATAGCAAAGACTGAGAATCAGACTAATTAGATCAAACAAGCAGCTGTCCCTTTGACGCCCAACCCCCACCTCATGTATGCAAACTAGGTTTCGGAAAGGGAAGAAGCCAAAAGGCAAAAACACAGACCCAGGTTTGTTTGGCTTTCCCTATCAGGAGATAATAACAGAGTTCTTTTCTTTTTTTATGTTTTATATTTGAGAGAGAGACAGAGAGCACGTAGGGTAGGGGCAGAGAGAGAGGGAGACCCAGAATCCGAAGCAGGCTCCAGGCTCCGAGCTGTCGGCACAGAGCCTGACGCGGGGCTCGAACTCACGAACCGTGAGATCATGACCTGAGCCGAAGTCGGACGTTTAACCCACTGAGCCACCCAGGCACCCCAATAACAGAGTTCTTTATTTGTATTGTTATTGTGATTTAAGATGAACTAACCCTCAGCCTGATTCCAGCGTGTAAAGAATTCAGGGCGGACCTGAACCCGGCAAAGTAGGGCACCAGTGAGGGAGTATGTAGCTCGTGGAACCCTGGAAAGTTAAAGAACTCGGAAAATAAGTGTAGGAAGTTATATTTAGTCCTCATCACCCTTCACAGTTACGATGATCTTTCCACCTGGTGGTAGGTCACTTCTGTTCCAAGGGATTTCTCTCCTGGAGCTATATGGACATGTGAGCTGGAGCTGAGAATGAACACGGTGGTCCCCTCTCTCGTGGTGCCCCTAACAATGTGGGCAATCGGGCACGTCGCCGGGCAATCGTGATGTATGCTAGGATAGAGGCAATTCAAGCTTTCACAGGGTGCAGAAAAGATGCATCTAAGCCCGGTGGGCATAGGCGGCAGGATGTGGAGGCAAATGGCCAGGGAGACTTCTCGGAGGAGGTGCCATCTAATTAGACCCCCAGGGGAAGAAGCGTTCGCCAGGTTCACCGAGGCGGGCAGGTGGGAGCATTGTGGCCTCGTGGCCGGCGTCTTCCATGAGGACATGTGCGTATCCGGTGCTGCCTGGGATCTGGCTATCATAACACTACGTCAATTTGTGCGTAGAGAATACCAGCCAAATGAATCACTAAATAAAACCAGTGGCCAAGAGTTGTCTAACATCCTCGAAGCCTCTGATGGAGTCCTGAAAGTTCCTTAGGGCTGCCGGGCAGCATGTTTTTCTCCTCCCGTTGGGCTGCCCCCATGCCAGTGCAGTCAAAGGAGATCTTCTAAAGTGATCGATCTCACCCTGAAATTCCTTGCGTGCAATGCGGGTCACACAGGACAGTCTCTGCCTGCCTCCTGCCCAGTGGGCCGCCTGGTCATCTGTACGGAGTGTGCTCGCCGTCCTGACTCACACAAGCTGTGGCAATGGCCCCCTTCCTGGCAATCCTAGAGGTTATTTGCACCAGACACCTTTTCCAACCGGTCACCTGCTGAAACACCCCCAGGTGCCTTTCAGTAAGATAAACCGCGTATTAAACCTCCTGCCGGCCGCCCTGTGATTACATGGATTGGGTAGGATAAAATACAGAGACTGGGTTTCTTTCTTTTCCTGGTGACATTCTTTTGTCGTGGCGGCCTCCGTGCAAGGGCGCCCTTGGAAGGACCGAAGGATATGAACACTGGCGTCTGGATCGCTCTTTTGGAAAGGCTGCAGTCTCGAACAATTTGATAAACGGAGAAGAGGAGGAAGGCACAAGAGCGGAGAGAAAGAACCCGGAGCGGCAGCGCTCTGAATTTAGAAACCTTGCTTTGCTATCTGGATCTGATTTGGCCCGAGAATGCAAGCATCAGATAAAAATAACAAGTCACACAGTAGAGGACAGATCTCCGGCTTCTCCCCTGCCTGGGGCCGCGCATGCCCGGTGCGCGCCTCTTTGGTCGAGAAGCCTTGAGCCGCATTCCCCAGCAGAAGGCCAGAGTGAGAAAGGGCCTGTGTTTGATGTATGAGCTTTGGCTTGCCATCGTGAGTCACCCCAGAACTAGCTGCAGGCAAAACAAAAATCTTTTGTGATTAATTAGAAAAACTGGACAATTATGAATTGACTGCACACGGCCAGGGTAGGGTAATATAAATAGTAATGACTCTGGTGGAGTCTGATGAACGCTCCGTGTTTATGTGAGATCACTGGAGAAAGGCAAATTTTTTTTTAGCATGGAATCTGCTTAAATAGGGCGATTTCGGGTCTCGAACAATTAAAATTCTGGTTGATATCTCCGAAAGGGATTCTTGTTGACTTTTATTTGACGCCCTCCCAAATTGTTCTTTTCTTTTTCTTTTCTTTTCCTTTCTTTTCTTTTCCTTTCTTTTCTTTTCTTTTCCTTTCCTTTCTTTTCTTTTCTTTTTTTTTTAATTTGACCCCATGTGTATCCTTGTCAGCAGCTCTGTGCAACTGCTCGCATCTTTTGCTAGCCTCCCTGCCAGCGCATAGAGTTATTGGCTGGTTATTTTGCCCTTTCTGGGGCATTCGCTTCCACTGCTTCGCCCTCAGAAGATTTGAACACAGATAGCGTTTTTATTCGGAGGCACTTGTTGGTTTTATCTTGAGGGAAAAAGGAACCGTCATGAATGAACTGTTTTCTCAGGAAAGGAGAGATGAGACTACTACCACAGTGAGTTATTGGATTAGTGATTTATTCTGTTTGGACAATGTAAAGGATTTTCACACCAGAAAGTTGAGGAAGGCTTAAGAACAAAAAAAAAAAAAAAACCCCTGGGTGTGAGCATTATATTTTTTGGCATGATGTAATCTTGCTTCCCCCGCCAAAACTCCCTCCTCCCCCTTCCCCCTCCCCTGCCCCCAATCAGCACATCCTGTAGAGTAGAAGTGGGGAAGATTATTCCTTTTAGAGGAAGTTCACAATGAAAAATAATTAAGCCCTGACAGTTGCCTGCAAATGTCAAAATACAAATGTCCTCCAGTGATCATTGTTTAACCACCAGGGTAAGCGAGTTCTCCTTTGTCCTGGGGCAACAATGTGTAGCCAGTAATGGTCACCGGCTGAAGAGTCCCACAAGAAAATGCCATCTCACTGATCTCTCCCCGGCACCTACCACACTGGGAGAAAACATCTTCCAGACCTTTGAATTTTGGTTGCTGCCAGGCAATTAACCCGTCTTAACGTGCATTCTGCAGATCCAAGTGCCTTTTCTGGCCCTCTGTTTGCGCTCGCCAGCATTCACAGGGTTTTCTATTATTATTCAAGTGGTGCTGCCTCAGTGGTAAACCCATTGACCATTCAATCAGTGTGGGAGCTGCTGCGGATAATTAAAAGTTCCCAACCTCTTGCCCCAAGGCCAGGCTAGAGCCAGTCAGAGAGGAGCCAGGTCCTGGCTGCTCAGGGACCAATCGATCAGCTGATTAACCCTTCTTACTGATTGGTTAGAGCTGATTGCATCTCTAGTAAAATATCTCCTGTGGCCCTGGGGCACGAAAGGCAGCTATACATTCAGGGTGGCTGAGAGAGCTCCCAGCAGCCGCCATCCACACACAACAAAGTAGAGAGAGGAAAAGAGAACTCCTCATTCCAGCGTTCTCAAGATTTTATCTCCTCACCACTGTTTCCCCCCACCCCCGCTGGACTCTCTCTGATTTTATTTCTAGAGAGAGAGAAAAGCTCTGCTTTCAGCTTCCGGAATGATGGAAAAGATTCCCCGCGTGGTAGCTGCTGCTTTTCGGCAACCGGGCAATCGTGTGCAACCGTGGTCCCTTTTCAGCCACGGTGTCCCCAAGTGTCCCCTTGCAGAGCGAATGAGGTCAGAAAACACTGAAGGCGCACCCTTCAGAAACGGGTCTCTCTCTTAGAGGACTGCATTTTGGACCAGTCGACTCTCACCGGGTTTGCATTTGCTGGCTAGTAAATATTTATCTTTGGGCACGGGTAAGCAATCTGTTTTCAATTTGTGCTTACATTTTGGCACTGTGAGTAAAACACACTGTATGGGAACAGAGGCATTAAAAAAAAAAAAATGACTGTCCTGTGTTGTCTTTGAAGGGAGTAGCTGAGATGCTATCAGACAGGTGTGGTGAACGGGACCATAATGAGCAGCTCCCCTGGTTTTCTTAAAGACTGATTTAGGTGGATTTGGTAGAAAAGCCCAGCAAGAAGGATGTCCTGGGAGAGCATTGGCTCCGTGGGCCTCTGGCTTATCAGAGAGAAAAGCTGACTTTTGCAAAGCAGCCTCTGCGAATGTTATCTTTGCCTTCATCTCCAAGAAGGCCCAGCTCCCAGTGACGTCAAAGGCAGGTGGCCTGTGGGGAGTGTGTGGGCTCAGGACTCACGTCAAATGCTTTATACTGAAACACTCAGCGTCAGCTGGAGAAACAAGTGTTTTCCAGAATGCTCATGATTTGCTCTTATTTGAGGATGCTTATCTGTGGAACCGTAAGAGCAGAAACTTAGACCTTTCTAGGGAGCAAAACGGAATTCGCCTTGTGATGAAGTGGATGGTAACAGAGACTGACCTTGGATTCTGTCTACCAGGTGGGCTAGTTACACGAGAGGTGGCTTTGTTCCCCACGCCCTTTGTGGAAATCTTGCCCCCTTTGTGAGCTGTCACAGGCACCAGGGAGGTGACAGTGCTCGCCCCTTTGAGGGATCTACCTCTCCAGGGAGGCTGAGGTTAAGCAGGTGAGAAGCAAAATGACCCCAGAGCTTTGAGGTTCTGAAGGAAGGGAAAAAAGTATTGTAGGAACACCAAGGATGACAGTTATATTTTCACTCTCAAGAGAACCAAAATAATCAATAATTATATGACCCTGGATATATTTATTAACATCTCAGTGGCCTCCGTCTCCTTGCCTTAAAGTGAGATTATTAGATTTCACACGTACACACACGCGCGCATGCGCCCAGACACAGGGAGATTTTTTAATGGACCCACAGCTATTTAATTTTTCTTACAAAAAAAAAAAAAACATTTCTGAAATCAAAGCAGAATTTGTAGAACTTATGTGTAAACCAGAGCTGTATGCCATTAGAGGAAAGGGAAACTGTACCAAACCTGGGGGCATGAGATAATAGCGTGGGTCCTGTTAACGCAATCATTAGTTAGTAAGAACTTAATTACACGACACTGCTAAATATAATATGGAAAATAATACAAATACCTATTTTTGGCCTGCTGGAAGCTTACAGTCTGATTTGTATTATAAATGTGACTTATTAAAATGCCCACGAGGCTACTTGGAATTTAAAATGTTTTGAATAAAGTGTTTCTGCTGGAAACTACTTTTCTATAGAAGATTTCTGTGCACAGAGAGGAAAGGTATAAAATAGGTCTTAGACGAGAGGTGTGTAAGGCAAGACTTGTTCATTCGTTGCGGTTGAATAAAATTGAGTATCCTTGGGAAACAGGGTCATTTATTTATTTATTTAAAATGTTTTTAAATGTTTATTTTTTGAGAGAGAGAGAGAGAGAGAGAGACCACCAGCAGGGAAGGGGCAGAGAGAGGGGGAGACACAGAATCCGAAGCAGGCTGCTGGCTCCGAGCTGTCAGCACCGAGCCCGACTCGGAGCTTGAACCCACAAACAGTGAGATCATGACCTGAGCTGACATCAGAGGCTTAACTGACTGAGCCACGCAGGTGCCCTGAAACACGGTCATTTCTGACGCGCAGGGTCAACTAAAGATCCACTGCCACATGTCTACGGTGGTGAGGCCACTCTGCAGAAATGTCCCCCGTGGAAGTGTTCCTTGTGCATTCTTTTGCATTATCCCATAATTTCTCTCGGATCAGAAAGGGCATAACGTGTTACATGCTATAAAAGCAAAACGTGAAACTTGATTTAAATCGGGGCAGGCTCGTAGGTGCTCTCCTCCTTGAGGAAGCTAAGGATAGCATTGCCCTGTTTCTGAACAGGAAAGCCGCGTTGCCCCGACGGTGTCCACAGCCCTGTGAACTGTACATCAAACCCAAACCAGGTAGGGCTCCTGGGACGGAAACACTGTAATTTGAGGCTCAGATTAGCCGTTTTCTCGGTGGCAGAACAGAAACCACAAAGTCCACCTACTCACTCAGCAAACCACCTTGGGGTGGCATCTCTTTCTCGGGATAGGTCTATTTTCTAAGGAAAGCTGAGAAAAACCACCGACTTTGTTTGGGGTATTAAACGAGTGCAACCGAGGCTCTTTTCGTGATTTCAAAAAACACGAAACATTTTCGAGTATCATTTGGGAATGCCCCAGAGTTTAACAGACTGGATGCGGAGGTGCAGGGAGTTTTGTGAGCAACGTGAAGGAGACACAGGTTCAGGACGCTTTCCCTCACTTTCGTTTTTTCCCTCTTGGAAAGCACCTGACACGCCGAACATCCAAGTTCACTTTATATAGAAATCCGCGAAACCGGACGCGCGGACTTGGGGGTGTCAGCGCCAATGTCAGGCTCAAATTCGGTGTGAAAGAAACACCAGTGGTCACGGGACCGGTGTTGGTCAGGAAACGGTCCACACCGACATCCAACAACATTGTTCCATTTTTTTTTTTTTTTTTTTTTGCAAAGCTTCAGATAGGGGACATTAAAGAGAAAAAGCTCACCCTGTGTGCACACTTGCTTTTAACAGAGCAGGATGCCAGGTTTGGCTTTTGCTGTCTCAGTCTGCTTAGGAATTCCTAATGAGTGAGCCGTAGTGTTTAACAGTAAAATATGGTTATGGTTCTTGAATGCAGGCTACATTTAACAACCGTATATTGATTTTTTCCTGTAATTTTATTTCCATGAGCATTTCTGGTTTCTTAATTAGTAGCCTTTTAGAGAGAGATTTAACATTCTCTCTCCATCAGAGGACCTGGCTTCCACGATACAGCTTCTCAGGGGAAAGTTCTAGGAGGGACAGCGTTAACACCGTGTGCGCGTACGGATGCACGCGGACGCGCAACCCTCCCTCCCTCCCCCCTGCTAACACAATTAAGACAAAATGACATTGGTGAACTCGGTGACAAAACTCAACAATCTCCAATTGCACACTCACCCGGTAACGGGAAGAACTGTTTACCCCATGTTCCTTATTAAACTGAAGTATTTTATTTAATGAGCATGACTCATGCAAGGTGTTCCCATAAATCATCGGCTGGTTTACAAACTCAATAACTAGGCTTCCTGCTATAACTAGGCTGTGCACACCTTAAATTATTAACACGCCAGGGCCTTAAGGCAGATCTTTGATGATGATGATATAAACACTGTGAGGACAAGGTGCTCTCTCAGCAAAAGATTATTGACTCTAATTACCATTTACCACAGGAAAAAGAAAAGAAAAGACAATAAAATATGAGGGAGAATTGAAATCTAAGATTTAATTTTATGAGGAGCTTTAAACGCCTCCCTTGCCCCCCCCCCCCCAACTTTCCCCCCTTTTTTTCTGTCTTTTTTTCTTCTCGTTTGTGGCCGTTGTCCCGACCTCACTGCACTGCTGGGGTATAATGATAGCCCATGGTTGGCTAATCTTAAAAGGATGACAGTTGTTAAGAGGAAAGGAGGGAAGAGAATGGAAACAGGAGAGACTCTGTAGTTGATATTATGTATACTCTTTGAAATGTGATGGAAAAGGCCAGGGGGAAGACAAAATGATAATACACTGGGAAAAAAAAAACAACAACCAACCCGGCTTTAATTGTTTCCACGTATATACGAAATAGAAAGGGTAAAGGGCTAATATGCCCGACTTCAGTCATTTTGGTTTTAGTGCACTAGAACTTTAGGTCAGCTTTTTAAAAGGAGTCATTTGCTCTTATTATGTGCATCCTCATTATACAGTTGTTGGAAGGATGCAGAGAAGTTGAAATGAAAGAGGTTTAATGATAAGGGAGCTTATTAAAAAAAACACACACACAAACAAAAAAACGAAAACCCGGCCAAATGACACATGGCGTGTAGTCCCATGAATAACATGTGTTTGGTTTCTGGGTACGGGGAAAGAGGACCTACCAGCTGGGAGAGGAAAAGGGAAGGTCTCAGGGAATCTAGAAGGCTGGGGACAGGGTGAAGGGTGGAAGGAAAGAAAGGCTTGGGTCAGCTCCATGCTGTCGAGGGGCTTTTGTTCTGTCTTGCCCTGTGGTTTTGCATATTTCTCATTTCAAAGACTGACTCTGGCTCAGGTCGTGGGCTCTGTAGGCTGAACTGTTGGTTCAGATTTCTCCTTCTCAGAAATTCCAAGTTGCATCTAATATTTATTTATGGAATCGTAGAAGGGAGAAGGGAGTGTGGGAAGGACTTGGAAGTTACCAGCATCCTTCATTTTACAGATGCGAAATTTTCAGCCTGGAAAGGCCGGGTGATTTGCCTAACTACTTCTATCAGGTGTGTGGAGGTCTGAACGAACATGGGACCCAAACCAGCTCATTACGGTGCCAGAAGGCAGCAGCCCTTGGAATGCTCTCAGAATCATAGAAATGTGGTCAGTGATTGGGAAATTTACTCTCAGCCTCATACACGGAATAGGGGACAATGATGATGGTCATTGCCCTGGGGGGTATTTAAGGCAGGTATTTAACTCAATAATATTGTTCAAATATGACCAGAATATGGGGGAGGGGCGGGATCTGTGATAGTTGTTACTGCCTCTTCCTTTCTATTTGAAAAGCTTTCCTAAGATGTTTAGGATCATTTAACCTCTTTGGTAATAGGCCAGATTCAGGGACACAAGAATTTGCTCCCCAGCACTATTTTCTCTAGAGTTTCTTGGAGGTCAACGGTCCGTCTCATCCACCCATCAAGTCAATCTTGGAAATATCTAATCTTGGACACTTCCAAGGACAGCAGATGCAGAAGCTATCACAGGCACTAGGAACCTTCTTCCAGAGCCTTTAGGTGTACCTAAGCTCGTTTCCTCAGCTGATAAAGATGTGGGAGGTTTGGCATTCTTGTCCCGGATCAGGACCCACTGCAAAAGGGCACTCAGGGGACAAGCCCATCATGCCCTTCTTCCTTGAAGAGCAAAAAGTGAGTCTGCATGGAAAATGAATGACATGTATTTTGGGAAAATATCCCCCCACGTAGCGACCTTTCTCTCTGGTCGTTTTGTCCCTGTCCACGCAGGCAGGATCACCTACTGGAATCGGGACACCAAAGACTCGGATCACTCACGACCCTCAGGATGACTCCGCATGTCTCCTGGGGGGGGGGGGGGCGGGGTGCTCTGGTCAATTTCCAGTTGGGGTTTATTGTCCTGGAGATGATCTTATTTGGAGCTTCCCAATCAGTTTACCGTATGGTCTTATTTTTCTCCTTGTCAGGGGAAATGTCCCGCGATTTTGCCCTTCTTCATTAAATAATGGCTGTGCGTCACCCCTACCTTTCTATTCCACTTCACAGCCACATACTGTGAGCGGCGCTTCCTAGGTGTGGTGGATGTATGGTTTTATAAACATAGGATTCTTCTTGGATGACCAGCACATTGTTATTTCGTGGAGACCATGAAATCAATAAGTGGCAGGGCAGAAGACTTAACATTACGCGTGTGTGTGTGTGTGTGTGTGTGTACATGTAAAATGTTCGGTGCAATATTCATTGTTCAACGTGAAATTTGCACATCAAGACCATTTCATTGCCTTGGGCTGATTATAATGTAAAGAGCCACAACTGAAGCCTCTTCTGGAGCTCCTTTTAAAGGGGCCTGGCCCGGGGGTGGGTGGAGGAGACTCTCTCCAGCCTAAGTGTCTGGGCTCTTTGCTGAGAGATGGCCTGGGGCAGAGCCCCGCTGATTGCCGTCACTGGCCTTGCTCCCAGGGGTCGACCCAGGGCTTAGTAGTTTCTACTCATCAATCTAACCTGGGGAAGGGGAGCTAACAGAAGAAATGTGCGTGTGTGTGTGTGTGTGTGTGTGTGTGTGTGTTTCTGGAAGTGCAGGAGGGCAGGAACCAGGGACAACAGCATGGTGAGTTCCAGGGTTTAGAAACCTGCCCCCCCCCCCTCCAGAACCCCACAACCACATCTCCACACTTCAGCTCAGGGCTAGAGACAGACTCCATGCTGCTCCTTCTGAAGGTACTAGAATTCTGTGCAGTCAGGTGTTATTCCATTACTTGTACAACTCTTTTTCTTTCAAATATATTACATTTTTTCCCCCAAACCAATGCATGCTTATGCAGTACAGCTCTGTGCATTTCTATGCAGGTAATCCTTCAAAGAAAACAAAATTGTGATCATGCTCTACATTCTGGCTTTTCTCTTTTCTTTTTTTTTTTTAAGCTTTTTTTTTTTCCCTATTGGAACATTTCAAGCATAAACAAAAGAACACAAACAGTATACACCCTCCACGTACTCATCACTCAGCTCTAACAATTAGAATTGACAGCAATTTTAGTTTGCCCTTACTTAACTTACGCCCCTTCTCACTTTCTTATTGGGAGGCAAATACCAGACTTCCTATCATCTCATTCTGTACATTTCCATTGCATTCTCTTTTATAAAATTGTGGTACAATATACATACTCTAAAATGTATCATTTCTTTTAAAGATTAAAAAAAAAAATTAAGTGGTTTCTCACCCAGCACGAGGCTCAAACTCACGACCCTGAGATCAGGAAATGTATGGCCACGGACTGAGCCAGGCAGGCACCCCTAAAATAGATTGTTTTAAGCATCAAAAACATTTTTTTAACGTTTAATTATTTTTTTGAGAGAGAGAGACAGAGTGCGAGCAGGGGAGGGGCAGAGAGAGAGGGGGAGACACAGAATCTGAAGCAGGCTCGCTCACAGCTGTCAGCACAGAGCCCAACGCGGGGCTCGAACTCACGAACCGAATGGTGAGATCATGACCTGAGCCGAAGCCAGACGCTCAACTGACTGAGCCGACCCGCTTTTTAACCATTTTCAAGTGTATGGTTCATTGGCATTAATACATTCACGTTGCGGGCAACCATCAGCCCTGTCCATCCCCCAAACCTTTTCACCTTCCCAAATGGAAACTCTGTGCCTGTAACGCACTAACTCCCCATTTCTCCTTCCCCAGCCGCTGGCAACTGCCATTCTACTTTCTGTCTCTATGAATCTATTTGACGATTCTGCGTATCCCACATGAGGGGAGCGCACAACGTTTGTCCTTTGTGAATGGCTTACTTTCCTTAGCATAATGTCATCAACGTTCATCCCTGTTGTAGCACGGGCGAGAATTTTCTTGCTTCTCAAGGCTGTGCGTCCTGTTACAGCCTCTTTGTTCATTTGGTAAGAAAGTACTAAGAAAATGTTTAACTTCCTGGTTTAGCTGTCTGCTCGCTAATGGGTGTCATTGCTTGCTTTTGACTTGCTTATTTGGAAGGGTATTAACGAACCGATTCCAGTGGAGAGCCTTCTTCTCTCCTGCCAAAGCCATGGTCACAGCGGGAAGGATGTCAGTGAGCCCTGTGGCTGTAGCAGCTTAAAATCACGAGCACAGGATAGTAAATGTGGTTTTTTTGTGGAGTCTTGCATACGCTTTGGCTCCCCTGTATGATTAACTAGATGCATCTAAGATGAGACGTTTTTGTAATACTTAATGGTGTGCTTTCTGGGGATGCAGAAGAGAGGTGACCCGAGGCTCCACGTGCCCATCATGTTATAGGATCATACTCATAATCTAAAGCATGTTTCTCTCAAGAATCCCCAGTCCTGTCGGAATTAGCTATTTCGTCTTCTTTTTTTTTTTTTTTTTTTTTAATTTTTTCAACTTTTTTTTTATTTATTTTTGGGACAGAGAGAGACAGAGCATGAACGGGGGAGGGGCAGAGAGAGGGAGACACAGAATCTGAAACAGGCTCCAGGCTCTGAGCCATCAGCACAGAGCCCCACGCGGGGCTCGAACTCACGGACCGCGAGATCACAACCTGAGGGGAAGTCGGCCGCTTAACCGACTGGGCCACCCAGGCGCCCCTCTGGGTGCCATCTTAAATGGTGTTCTACTCCGAGCCAGGGTCTCTTTTGTCGGAGCGAAGAGAATGAAGAAGTCCCCACGCCTGTCACATGGTAGGCTCTTCCTCTTTGTTGAAGGAAAATCAACAACGATGAGCCTGAAACCCGTGACAGAGGCAGAGACGGTTGGGGAGTGTTCGGGTCTCCCTCCAAGCGCGTTCTGTTCCTTCGGCCCGCCAGCCGGACCCTGCCTCCCCTTTCCCCCCAGAGAGGTGTGGTCTCCCAGACTGCTGGTCTACCCCCTGCCAGTGCTCCAGGGGAGGCCGGGGTGAGGAAAGGGCGGGCTCAGAACCTGCACTCACCCTTGCTCTAGTTCCCTTGCTGCCGCCTTTGGGAACGGGCCTCGGGCTTGATCCTTTTACACAGTTTCCGTTCTGGGCTGTAGCCCTGTTTGTCTCCTTTCTGTTCCAGGCTCTGACCAGACCATTTGTATCTTCACTCTGCCTTTTGGGAGCGCAAAAAAGGGGAACGAGGATAGAAGATAAGGGAGAGCAGCAAGTGTGTTTGATATGGCTCCTTCTTTATGCACATGCGTGGTATGTGGGCACATCAATACGGAAGTGTAATAATATAATAATAGCTTTTTCTCCTTTCTGCCTGTCTCAGTCCTGCCCACCTCCAAGTCACTTCCTACATAAAGGCTTCTTGTCTGATCCACTCATCTGTCATTTAGCTATCTGCTTGCTCGGTAGTCATTTGCGGTTGCCTTTTGTGGTATGTCAATGTGTATTATTTTTTCGCCTCCTGTGATTCACTATTGCCCCCCTCAGCTCGATGGCCACTTCCTCTGGAATTGGGACGGGACCGCGAATTACATACTTGTGGAACTTAGCACAGGGTGGCCATTCAGGACATCTGAATGAAACGGACAATGGCTGTTTTTCAGAGGACAGACGGAGGGACAATGACTTTGACTTAGTCCCATGAGGTCACACAGACAGAGGTAGTAGTAAGACAGGAAAGTCGGGCTGTACTTTTCCCAGTTAGCACTCGGTTGGGACTGCCCCAGAAAAAACTCGTGTCTGAGCTGCACGCAGCTTGCAAGATACCCTATGGTCCATGCTCCTTCCGAGGTTACCATTCCGTGGACAAGCCATCAGAATTGCCCATATCCTCCGAAGTCACTTACCCGGCACACTCAGCTAGCTGTTGACCTGATGAAAATTTGGTTTTACGGTTTGGTTGTCTGTATTTAATTTCAGTAGAGGAACAGTATCTCGCCTACAGTGCCTTTCCAGACTGCTTTACATGTAACTTCGGTCGGCTAATGCTTTTACTGAAAAGGGCTTGAAACCATGGACAGTCTTTGTTTGAAAAGAAGCTGCGTGGTATAAGGAGCTAAGACATTATTTAAGATAGTTGACAAACTACCAATCTTATTTGCTAAGCGTCTTTCGCTGAAGCATGCCAAGTAGGCCATAAACTAGACCTGATAACTGATTTTTTAAAAAATATATATCACTGGAGAAGCTTAATCCGAATGCTGCAGAACATAAAACACTTCTGTAATGAGGAATCTGCAACTTACAACATAATGCTTTTGTAACTCTGGACCTCTTGGGGAAAAAAAAATAAAATGAGTCATTAGGTCCGTGAAAGGCAATATACGCATTCAGCTTTAAATGTGCTCCCCAGACAAGCTCTTTTCTCTGGGACGCAAGGCTTTGCCTTTATCAGAAGAACATCGTCGTCCTCCTACAGGAGAGGTTATTAGACTGGGTCGTAGGAGTCATCAGTGCCTACCTGTTTCCGTCTATTTCCACACTGAAAATGACGTGTGCCTTTGCAATACATTATACACTTACACAACCTTTTATGGATGCCTGTGTCGACCGTAGCACTGCGGAGGCAAAATGTGCTTCTCGAACTACAGGCTGATTATTGGCTTATAAAATCAAAGGAGGGCAAGAACACCAACTCCCACCTTCCCTCCACTAGGTTACATTTATGGGGATTAACTACATTATTCAATGTATTTCTTAAGAATTAAATTAATCATAATGCATTTGGATTCCCTGAGTATTCTCACAATTAATTTGTGCTATTGAGTTATCAAATATCCCTTTCTTAAGGGATTAGCTCGTTTCTGATGTTTTGCACTGGTGTCCCGAGAAGTAATTTTGGACTAAAAAAAAAAATTGGATCCTTTTTTCAAGGATTTGTTTTTAATCTCCAAAGGAATTCTTGGAACACCGGAATAAAACAGTACAACAGTGGCTAATCCCTTAAGTAAAGATTTCTGATCACCCAATAACACAAATTAGTAAAAATAGCATGGAAAGGAAATGCTCTCCTCGTCTCATCTGCTTTCTTCCTTTCTTTCTTTCTTTCTTTCTTTCTTTCTTTCTTTCTTTCTTTCTTTCTTCTGTTTATTTATTTATTTTGAGAGAGAGAGAGAGCCACAGCGAGCAGGGGAGGGTCAGAGAGAGAGGGAGAGAGAGAATCCCAAGCAGGTTCCGTGACTCAGGGCTGGATCCCACAAAGCACAAGACCTGATCTGAGCTGAAATCAAGAGTTGGACGCCTAAACCAACCGAGCCACCCAGGCTCCCCTTGTCTGCTTTTTTCATACTAAACGCCAAAACCGTCCCTATTTCAAATCCACAGCTCCTGGATTATCGCAGCACTTTTAAATTCAATTTCAGAACATTGTGTATTTTAATAACCTGTTTCAGGTGATCAGATATCTCCGAAAATACCCAGAATTTTTAAAATGCCTCCGTTCAAATTTTAAAAATTCTTTCCATAATGTCACTTAACTTCCTTTCCAAAATCAAATCTGATCATCTTTGACCCATTATGCAAGGTGGCATGTGGGAAAGGGCTTTTATTTCAGGCAACTGATGAGATTGTTGATCCTTTCAAAACAATGGGTCCATGAAATCAGGACTAAAATAAAGCACAATGCTAGATAATCTGTTTATACATACTTATTTACTTAAGGTAATCTGGTCAAGTCCTCATCGGCAGTTATATTATGGCTGTGATGTCACCAGCAGGAAATAGTTCACAGCTAAGAAAGTGTGGTTATGAAACTACTTTAAAGAGCACAACAAATCTAGAGAGATGCTTCTAACATTGAAGCCAGTAGCCTTGGAGGATGTAAAGGAAATGTTTTGGATCAGTTTTGAGAACACTGGGTTTATATTTTGAAAATCACAGTACTAATTGAACCTGAAGCCTAAACTACTATGAAATCAAAATAAATTGAAACGGATTGAGAAACTATTTTGAGTTTGGCAGTTTTGGATTTATAAAAGAGATTTTTAAATGGTAATATATATTTTTATGCTAAAAGCATACCTCGATCTTTAAAAGAACAATCTGCTCTTGATATCTTAAAAGACATCCAGGGGTGCCTGGCTGGCTCAGTTGGTAGAGCGTGTGACTCTTGATCTCAGGGTTGTGAGTTTGAGCCCCATGTCGGGTGTAGAAAGTATTTAAAAATAAAATCTTAAAAAAAAATGTTTTTTTTTTTTTTTTAACATTTATTCATTCTTTGAGAGACAGAGAGAGACAGTGTGAGTGGGGGGAGGGGCAGAGAGACAGGGAGGCACAGAATCCAAAACAGACTTCAGGCTCTGAGCTGTCAGCACAGAGCCCGACACGGGGCTCGAACTCATGAGCAGTGAGATCATGACCTCAGCTGGAGTTGGACGCTTAAACAACTGAGCCACCCAGGCGCCCCTTAAAAATAAAATCTTTAAAAAAAGAAAGAAAGAAAGATACTCAGTGCATAGAATAGAAAAAAAAAAAAGAAACAAAACCATCTTTCTTTTTTTCATACATTTTTCCCAGGTAGTATTCAAAAAGCGTATCATTTAATATTTAATTCAATGAGCATTGATTACCATCATCTATAACCTCTTGTGAGAACAAAAAGCACAACCAAATCATGGTCGCCTCTTTCATGAACTGACTTTCCTACGGAAGTTATATATAGTGAATGACATTCAAAGTCATTCTAATTTTACCTGAAAACACATCTGAGCCATGAGTTAAAAATTGTGCGCACTTACTCCCAAAGTGCTTAAAATGTTTCTTGATTGTTTTTCTTTATGGACATTCTTCACTGGGGGTAAACTGTATTCCATATTGTCTGCCCTTCTTCCCAATCCATACGTTTATCAGCTCCCTTTCCTCTTCACCTTGTTTTTCCCTCATAATTCCTTCAGTCTTTGACTAGAGCGAAAGAGTCCAGAAGGCTGGATTCCACGGAGGAACTTGCAGATAGACTAGTAACTGAAAGATTGCCTGTATTAATTTTGCCTCCCCTGAACTATAAAACTGTTGAGGTCCAGGCAGTGTCTCATAGGTAAGTTACGGACTCTGGAATAAGAGCATCTGACTTTGACCCTGGGATCTGCCACTTTATGGGCTGTGTGGTCACAGCCTTGTTCTGAATTTCTCTGTGTCTCAGTTTTTTTCATCTGAAAACTGGGCATAGTGATGGCTTGTTAGGATTGTTAAGTGTAGTAATTCTGCTAACATATGTGAAGCTTTAGGTAGGGATCAAATTTCAGCATATTGATTTCTCCATTCAACAAATATTTATTAAGGGCCCACTAGGTGCCAGGTGATGTTTCAAGGCGCTTGGGACCCATCAGTGAGTGACAGAGACCGAGAGTCCTGCTCTTGTGCTGCTGACATTCCAGTGGGGGGTGGGGGGAAGGGGAACAGACCATGAGCCATGAACATAAGATGGAGAATGTCAGCAGTTGAAGGGACTGGTGGGGACAAAATGCAGAGCAGAATAAGGGGGATGGAGGGGGTCAGAGTGTGCGGATATGGGCTGCACACTTTTTAAATAGGACGGTGGTGGAAGGTTTTTTAGGGGAGGTGATGTTTGGACAAAGGCATGGCAGAGAAGAGAATGTTCTAGACTGGTGTGGCAGCTAGTGCAAAGTACCTAATGCCAGACATTTGGGGAGCAGCAAGTCACTTTATCACCTTTTGGGTCAATCCACATTCTGATCCCAACCCCACCGTTAGAGTTCAGTACGCAAGGGGGAGGGCTCTAGGGGACCAAGTCACAGAGGTCAGATCACACAGGGCTTCCTAAAGCATCGAAAAGACTTTGACGTTTGCTCTGCAGGCTCTGGCCCGAAGAATTCCAGGATCTAACTTAGATTTTTAAAAGATTCCTCTGGCTTCAGCCTGGAGACCAGACTGAGGCTAATTATTGCTTATAGTTGCAGCCCCCAGACCCTGCACAATGGCTCTCCGGGCATAGGGAGTGCAGACATACTTAAAGAATTGGGTGGTTTATTTGGTATTGGCAGTTATGTTGTCTTTGTATTTTCTTCCCTTATTCGTATCTTCTCCCTTGGGCTTCCTAGGGTCTTCTAGGTGGCAAGGGAAAGAGTGGCACGTGGTTACCTTGAGGATGAAGACTCAACTGCCTTCAGTCAAAGCAGTCACGCTAATGAGCAAATCACTTGGGTGTGACGGGGGAGCGTGGGCTGTGCCACAGGGGGACGCACGCTTTGCCTGAAAGCCTGTGCGCTGGAAGTTCAGAAAAATAGGTGATATAGTTTAAACTGAGACACATCTGCGGCTGGGCAGGGTAAAGCTATGTGTTCCTGAAGACTGTTTAATGGCAGTTTACCATAAGGATGCCTGAGGAAAAAAGCAAGGCACGGGAATGTTTCGGCTCTACCCACCACGTCTCACAGAAGGCTAGACTGTCTACTGTTGGGTCTTTGTAACATGTAGAAAAGACAACCCCTTTGGGGTAGTTGCTGTGCCAAGCCAATGTGCTTGGCCTGGTGGGTGGGGGGCAAGCTGTGTTGCTGTTCCTGCTTATCCCCTCAGCCAGAGGGTCTTGTGCAGTGCTCAACCTGCACATCCCATCGTTTAGGACGCAATAAAGCTCTAGCAAAACCGCCAAGTTTGTTTCCTAGTACACAGCAGGTATGTGTTCCTCCTTGCTTGGGTGACCTTCCGCTTTGGTGACTTCACTGCTTTCTCTGTCTCTACTTTTTTCACTCCTGTCTTCATAGACTTAGTAAATCTGGATGTTTTTACTTGAGACTCCCTGAAGGAGAACTTGGTGGTTTTGGCAAGTCGCCTGTTGGTAGGGATAGTGTCCAAGGCGGCTCGTTAGCTCGTAGGAGCCAGGAGGCCATTCCTAAACCAATCAGTACTGTCCAGGGCACGGATGTCACCAACACTGGTAGAGGATTTGCCCAGTGAATACGGTCATGAATAATGTAATCTTCAAGACTAATGTTTTGCTCTGGATGACATCTTGGGTAGAGTGACTTAATTTATAAGAAAACACCTAATAATGTTATATGAAAGTTTTCTTTTTGAATACCCTGGGAAAGAAACTGAAATGTATAATAATCTAATATTAATGGTGCTTGTATTTCTGAGAGAGAGGACATTGAAGGGTAAAGTTAACTAGTGAATAAAGGCAACCAATGAATGGGTGCCTTGTATCATACCTAGCACTAATTCATTTAGTACTTATTCTAGGTCAGTCCCCTATGCTAGTTAATAGTCTTATCATCTTACTTTCTAAATACATGTTTTGGCTTTTCTTTTCTTGCTGTCACTCACATGCCTTTATCATCTGTTGTTAATAGTTACCACCATGACTTTCTTACTGATATCTCCATGGGTACCTCCCCCTTTCTTTAAAGCATCTCTGCATTACCATCAGAATGACCTTTCCAGAATACAAATCTGATCACTGGTTATATCACTCTGACTTAAATTCTTTAGTGACACCATGACCTTCAAAATGGAACCTAAGCCCTATAGTGTGCTATGCAATAAACTCTTCAGGATCTAATCTCTTATTGACATTCAAGAGTTATCCCTCCGGTGGCTCAGTCTGTTGAGTGTCCGACTTTGGCTCAGGTCATGAGCTCACGGTTGGTGGGTTTGAGCCCCACATAGGGCTCTGTGCTGACAGCTGGGAGCCTGGAGCCCGCTTCAGATTCTGTGTCTCCCTCTCTCTTTGCCCCTCCCCGCTCTCACTCTGTCTCTGTCTCTCTCAAAAATAAATAAATGTTAAAAAAATTATGGGGCGCCTGGGTGGCGCAGTCGGTTAAGCGTCCGACTTCAGCCAGGTCACGATCTCGCGGTCCGGTCCGTGAGTTCGAGCCCCGCGTCAGGCTCTGGGCTGATGGCTCGGAGCCTGGAGCCTGTTTCCGATTCTGTGTCTCCCTCTCTCTCTGCCCCTCCCCCGTTCATGCTCTGTCTCTCTCTGTCCCAAAAATAAATAAAAAACGTTGAAAAAAAAAAATTAAAAAAAAAAAAATTAAAAAAAAAGAGTTATCCTTCCTACACTCTTGAAGCTTGGTTAATACCACACATTTTCTTAAACCTCTAGGACTTTTTTTTTTTTTTTAATTTTAACGTTTATTTATTTTTGAGACAGAGAGAGACAGAACATGAACAGGGGAGGGGCAGAGAGAGAGGGAGACACAGAATCCGAAACAGGCTCCAGGCTCTGAGCGGTCAGCACAGAGCCCGACGCGGGGCTCGAACTCACGGACCGCGAGATGATGACCTGAGCCGAAGTCGGACGCTTAATCGACCGAGCCACCCAGGCGCCCCAAATCTCTAGGACTTTTGATACGATAGCAAGCCTTTTCTGCTTTCCTTCGTTTGGCCAACTCCTACTTGACAGAAAGGGGGAAGCCATTCTTACTTCATGTTCAGAGTTAGGGCCTCTCTTTGGGTGCTTGTAGAGTCCTGCATGGTAACTCTTGATTCCATGCTTGTCTCAGTACTCTTGCGGGCTTCCTCAAGACAGAACCTCGGAGTACTCATCTCTTTTAACACAGGAATTCTCATCATGCCTCACTCATAATGGCTGCCCCCAAATAATTTTAAATGGAATTGATCAGAGTAGACCTTGTTCCTAAATGTTCCTTTCCAAAAGACCCGGAGGTTTTATCGTAAAGTTTACCCCCCTTCTCACTCCACTCTCAAACCTCTACTTGAGGAAGAAGAGGGTCCTAGTACTGCTTCTCTTCTTCCTGTATTTTACTCTATCGATTCTATTCTTCAGACGTCTCCTTACTATTGATTCCAAAACCTGATCTGATGATTGAGCATCACTGAGATTAAAGGAAGTCTAAAAACTTGGATGGCTTTTTCCTTTGAGTGTTGCAGTCTCTTGAGTTTGATTGATCTCGTATCTTAGACATTGAACGGGCTTTAGCTTTTGGAGAGGCTGACTTAATAAGAAACTCATGCTTGTGAAGTGCGGTCTAGTTTTTCTGCGAGCTAGGGAAGCCTTGATGACTTTCAGTCCAGGGAGGTGAGTCCTTGGTTGTGGCCTGGAAGCAGGGGTCTCACCCGGGGGGCTGTTATGCTTTGATCATGCTCCCAGGTATGGCCAATCACGAGATTGAAAGAGAATTCTTTCCGTCTCCTTTCATTTGTGTTTTTTCATTGTATGTCACATGCTAACAAAAACACAATTCTTCACATGGTTGGTTATCCAAATCTTCCCTGAGGTCCTAGTTCCTTTTTCTCCCTCCAACAGGCAATCCTCTCTCATGCTCGCATTTTAAAGTGTCTATAGGGTTTTCTCTATAATTCAGTTCAATGGCCCTGCCACCTACTAAGGAAGCGATGAGCTGCTTGGGCTGACTAGGAATGTTTCTGTCTTTTCCCTACCTCTTAAGAGAGTGTTCTACCAAGGCATCACCAATTTAAGACGCTCGTTTGTTATTTTACTTTAAGCAGGCTCTACATTATAATTTAATGGCGTAATGGAATCCCTATTCTAGTTCATAAACACTGTGGTGCAAATGATTTAATTTACTAGCTCAAGCATTAGTCTACATATTATTATACTGATCAGTCATTGCATACTAAAATCACTCATCCTTAATGTAATGATTTGGTATCCCTACAGAGAATTCCAGTCATCAGAATGTCATTAGATACAGTAAAAAATGAAAATTACTATTACACAGCAGTAAACACTATTAACTGTTAGTTAAAATAGCATTTAATTTAGCCATGCAAGAGTTTACAAATTTCCACAGTTTACTTGGCCCTCTAATAATTGTCACTGCAAAGTTAATGACGCTTCTGCCAATGAAATGACAGAGTGAGGGAGGGGCCATGATGAACTGGTGTTTTAAATGGCAGATGCCATATTGTGACAGTACGGAGCTCGTGGCTGTCTAGGATATTTCACTGATACGGAAAAGAAGCACGCTGGTGGCCCGACAATGCAAACCAGGGCAGGAGAGTTTCTGTGCCTCCAAAATGAAGAGGAACATTACGCAGAGCTGGGCGGAGGCGAGAAATAATTCCTCCCAGGCGGCCTTCCCCTGTCTCCATCAGCTCAGTTTCACGCTCTGGCATTCCAGAGATCTGCTGCAATGCTGATGAACTGGACTGCCATAAAATTCCTGCAAGTGTGCCCGGCTGGTGGATCTAATCTTGTCAGGAATTATGGGGCCTGGTTGGAAAGTACGGGTTTTTGCACAAGGCTCGCCAACCCCAGGCTTACAATCAGCACGAGCGCAAGTTGCAGAACCTGCATTTGCCTTGAAATGGCCTTTCCCTGTTGCAGCCCGAGTCCCGCATTCCCCAGCTTTAAATAAAATCAGCAGCAACATCGACCATGCCTATAAATGTGGGCACTCTGTGGGTTACTTGGCTTCAGAGCCTTGTCCTCATCCAAGCTGTTGTGATTCATTTCCTTGTTTATTCCATAACTGCATGCTACTGAATTTGAGTTCTGCGCCCAAAATATTGAACTTAGCTATGGAAAGGGACACCCGGGACCCCTCTGTATATGCAGAAGACAATAAAAGCAAAACGACAGACAGCCCCGCTTCCCGCTTGGATTATGCTTCCCGTGCCAACCCAATGGGGAGAACGATCGTTGGAAATGACCAGCCCTGGTTAAGACAACGGTTGAGGCAAACAGTGTGCCCAGTTCGCAGTATCTTGAAGAAGGGGTCTAGCGAATGCCGATCCTAAATCAACGAGGTGGCAGTAACGTGGCAGGATGTGTGTCTGCGGAAAGTGTTTTCGGTCTGCAGTATGGTGCTGCCTGCCACCTCCCATCAAGAATATGCAATGGAGGATTGCCTGGAAATGGATGCTTTGTCACACGTGGCATGGTGGAAATACTAGGCAGCAAAGAGCAAGCAGTGAGTAAGGAGACACGTATGCTTCTACCTAAGTGACAGTCCAGGGCTTGGGTGGTATAGGCTTGGTCTTGCTACACTCACATCCACAAATTACACATAGAGTCCCGTTGTGGCGGATCCCGATATGGTGCTGTTCAGAATAATCGCGTTTTCTACTTGAAAAAGAGACTTGAAGAAATCCAAAGCGAAGTCATTGCCGCGGCGTGCCATGAAAGAATGTGTGTTCGCTACCTCTCTCTGACTTGGGGATCATCCATATTAATTTTTCAAGGGGCATGCGGCTAGACCCTGGGGTGACAAGATCCTTATTCACTGCTGGGGGGAGAGCCCAAGTGCAGATTATTTATCTGTGAAATGGCTCTGAGTGATCTTTGGGGGTCAAAAGTCTCCGAAGCCATCCTTCTTAAAGTGTCACAGAATGAAGGGCTCCTAAATTCTTTCCTCTTACTACCGCCTTCATCGTACCTGTTGAGAAAGTCAACAAAGTAGGAACGAGGGGAAATCACATTAGTTACAACATTTCACCGTGGCAATAATGCTGATAGGTCCTGACGAGAATCCTCACTCACCCTGTATTCTTTATCTCCTCCCCGGACAGCTTGCCTAGGACTGAAAAACTCAGCACTGTGGTTGGGCCAGAACCGATTCCACTGCATTTTCAGGGAGCGACCAGTCTAGCCTGGCAGAAACTTGGGGTGTATTTGGGTGCGTGTCTGCATGGGCGTGCACCCACTGCAGAGTTATGGCACTCAAATTTCCATTTGTGTTCCCAAGCTGAGTGGTTAGCTTTTGACACAAAACACATGGAAATCCCTTTGTTGGCATATCCCTAACTGAGAATTTCTGTTATGAGTGGAGTATTCATCAGAACAGCCAAATCCAGTGATTCAGCCCAGGACCAGTTTCCATTTATCTAAGAAATGGGTTGAAAATGGAGAGGACCTGTGTGGTCACCCTTTGTCAGGGTGAGCTCAAGGAAGAGAACCGATAGGAGGTACATATATTTATTGGAAGAATTGTCTCGCATAATTATGAAGGCCAAGAAGTCCTATGGTCTGCTGTCTACAAGCTGGAGAAGCGAGAAAGCAGGTGGCATTGCTCAGTTGGAGCCCAAAGGCCCCAGAATCTGGGGAATCAATGGTAGAAATCCCAGTCTGAATCCAAAGGCCCAGGAACCAGGAGCACTGATATCTGAGGGCAGAAGATAGAATGATTGTCCCAGTTCCATCAGATAGTGAAATCTTCCTTCCTCCACCATTTTGTTCTATCGAGGCCCTCAACAGATGGGATGATCCCTGCCCGCCTGGGTGAGGATAGTCTTCCCTCAATCTACTGGTTGAAGTACTGTTCTTTTGCAGAGACACTCTTACGGACGTGTCCAGAAATAACGTTACACCAGCTATCTGGGCATGCCTTAGCCCAGAATCTCTATGCAGGAATAACAATAATAATAGTAAACCCTTAGGGCACTTACCGTAAGTCAGGTACAGTTGCAAACCCTACCAAGATGTTGACTCATAAAATCTTTAAAATACATTTCTGAGACAGGCTCAGTTGTTAGGAGTTTCACTTTATAAGTTGGGAAACTCAGGAGTGTAGAAGTTAAGTGCCCTGCCTTTGGTCACACAGCTGTTAAGGAGAACAGCTGGGACCTGAAGCCTAGCAATGTGCCAAAGGAACTGGACAAATGTTGACAAATTCATGTCTAAGTTTCAGAACGAAGGTGCCAAAATGCTGAGAGATTCCTAGAAGGTCTGTGTGTGTGTGTGTGTGTGTGTGTTTCCTGTCGCTAGGAAATGGCCAGTGTACTGGGCTTGCTGGCCTGGGGGATTTACAAGGTAAGACAGTACAGTCGGTTATCTCCCAGTTGGCAGGGGGCCCAAAGTTGGATTCCAGATCTATACCGATCAGCTTTGTAAACTTGGGCTAACGAATGCATCTTTCTGTGCCTCGGTTTCCTTTCTGTTTAATGTGGATAATGATGACCTCATGTGTTGTAGAGTCAAAATGAGGGGATGTTTACAATAAACATGTAGACTAGAAAGTGCTATATAAGTGTTATTAATATTAAGATAGAGGTGGGGTGCCGGGGTGGCTCAGTCCCTTGAATGCTCGACTCTTGGTTTCAGCTCAGGTCATGATCTTGCTGTCTGTGAGATCGAGCCCCAAGTCGGGGTCAGCGAGGAGCGTGGCGCCTGCCTGGGATTCTCTCTCTCCCTCTCTCTCTGCCCCTCCCCTGCTTATGCTCTATGTCTCTCTCACTCTCTCAAAATAAATAAACTTTAAAAATACGAGGATAGAGGTAGAATTATGTAAAATATCCGTTTTTCTATGTGACTTTTTTTTTTTAAGTTGAATTAAGAAATTTAAACATCCTACAGTGGAATGCTCTTTCGGTCATCGTTGTTACATATGCCATGACAATAAGGCTTTTAGCTTGTCACGTAGTTTGATGTTGGCTTTTTTTTTTAATGCATGATTTTTTTCTTAAGTTTATTTATGTATTTTGAGAGAGAGAGAGAGAGAGAGAGAGACAGTAGGGGAGGGGCAGAAACAGATGGAGAGACAGATAATCCCAAGCAAGCCCCACACTGTCGGTGCACAGCCCAATCTGGGACTCGAACTCACAAACGGTGAGATCGTGACCTGAGCTGAAACCAAGAGTCAGATACTTAACAGCCTGAGCCACCCAGGTGCCCCAGTTTGATGCTGTTTTTAACCACCGTGTAAAAAGAGAGATAGAAAAAGATCAGAAGGGGCCCCTGGGTGGCTCAGTCGGTTGAGCGTCCGACTTCAGCTCAGGTCACCATCTCGCGGTCCGTGAGTTCGAGCCCCGCGTCGGGCTCTGTGCTGACCGCTCAGAGCCTGGAGCCTGTTTCGGATTCTGTGTCTCCCTCTCTCTCTGCCCCTCCCCCGTTCATGCTCTGTCTCACTCTGTCTCAAAAATAAATAAACGTTAAAAAAAAAAATTAAAAAAAAAAAACAGAAAAAGATCAGAATGCCAAAATTAAGTTTGGAGATCGAACCCTAGTAATAACAACAAAACCAAATCCTCATATTTATTGGTATCTAAAATTTACTTGTATGACTTAGAAATATTGAAATTACAGTCCTTAGCACAGTACAGAACCCAAGTAGATACTAAGTAAATGTTAGCTATTATTATGCCAATCTGGATTTCATTAATTAATTAATTAATTAATTAATATTTTAGAGAGAGAGAGTGGGGGAGTGGGGGAGAGGGAGACAAAGAGAGAGAGAGAATCTTAAGCAGACTCCACGTTCAGCAGGAAGCCTGACACGGAGCTTGATCCCATGACCCTGGGATCACGACCTGAGCCAAAATCAAGAGTCAGATGCTCAACGGACTGAGCCACCCAGGTGCCCGTATTTCCATCTGAATTTAAAACCAAATCCTTATCATTTTTTTGTATCAATTATCGACACAAATGAAATACCCGATATGGTGCTTAAGCATTTTAAATTTTTTACCTTAATCCTAACAAGAATAATAGGAGGTCTCATTTTTAATACTATCCGATATATTTTTATTTCAGACTTTATTTTTTTTTAACCTCCAGAAGTTTTATTTGGGCCTTTAAAAAAAATTTTTTTTTTAATGTTTATTTATTTTTGAGACAGAGAGAGACAAAGCATGAACGGGGGAGGGGCGGAGAGAGAGGGAGACACAGAATCGGAAACAGGCTCCAGGCTCTGAGCCATCAGCCCAGAGCCCGACGCGGGGCTCGAACCCATGGACCGCGACATCGTGACCTGAGCTGAAGTTGGACGCCTAACCGACTGAGCCACCCAGGCGCCCCTATTTGGGCCTTTTAAATAGTGTACATACTTCTGTTTGGCATGCTTTTGCTTTCCCTACCTTCTCGAATGCGTAGAAGCTAGTTTTAACAACTGTTTTAATATTCTTGTCTACTAATTTTGTACTCTCTATTATTTCTGTGTCAGTTTTGATTGATTTTTTTCTTTCCTGCTTCTTCGCATGGCTGGTGGTTTTTGATTGGACCCCTGACACTGTGAATTCTATCTTGTTGGGAGCTGAATATTTTTTTATTCTTTTAAATATTTTTGAGCTGTGTGTGGAGGTGCAGTTCAGATTCTCAGAAGCAGTTTGATCCTTTTGAGGCTTACTTTGATTGATTTTTGAAGTTTTATTTATTTTTATTTTTCATTTTTTAAATGTTTATTTCTGAGAGAGAGAGAGAGAGAGAGAACACAAGCAGCGGGGGAGGGGCAGAGAGAGAGGGAGACACAGAATGGGAAGCAGGCTCCAGGCTCCAAGCTGTCGGCACAGAGCCCGACGTGGGGCTCGAACTCATGAACCGTGAGATCATGAGTGAGCCGAAGTTGGGCGCTTAACCGACTGAGCCACCCAGGCGCCCCAAGGCTGACTTTTAAACTTTGCAGGTGAGACCAGAACAGCCTTTAGTCTGGGACTACTTCTTCCCCACCACTGAAACAGTGCCCTTCTGAGTACCGCTGCTCAACGCCCTGTGTATTGTGAGGCTTTTCCACTCTGGCAGGAGGGAACTTGAATATTCCAGAAACTGTCTGAGCTCTAAGGATGGTTCTGCCTGCTCCGTTGGAGTAGCTCTCTCCTGATCTCTAGTAGTTTCCTCAGGGGCATGGTCTGATGAGTACTTGGCTGAAGACTCCAGGCAGACTCGCTGCGGATTTCCAGAACTCTCTCTGTGACATCTAGACTTGTTGGCCTTCCTGAACTCCCAGCTCTCAACTCAGGGAGACTGCTGGGCTTCACCTGGACTCCCTGCCTCCACCGTGGCCTGGGACTTCCCCCACCCCCACCCCCTCCCCCCACCAGGGGAGTGTGGGAACAACTCTAGGGCTCTCCCTTCACCTAGGGATCCACTGTTTGCGATCTGCAGTTTCGTATGTTTTTCATGTGTTTTGTCCTGTTTCTTAGTTGTTTAAGGCAAGTGGGTAAATCCAGCTCCTGTCATTCCATCGTGACCGGAAGCGAATATCTTGAAGTGTTACCCTTTTTCAAAAAATGTTTATCTATTGAGAGAGAGAGAGAGAGAGGAGAGAGAGAGAGAGAGAGAGAATGAGAAGGGGAGGAGCAGAGAGAGAGGGAGAGAATCCCAAGCAGGCTCTGTGCTGTCAGCACAGAGCCCAGCGTAAGGCTCAATCCCACGAACCATGAGATCGTGACCTGAGCCAAAATCAAGAGTCAGATGCTCAACCAACTGAGCCACCCAGGTGCCCCTTGAAGTGTCACTTCTCAGTTTAAGGATGAACGAACAGAATGGGGGAGCTGCACATCCAGAGTGCGGCCTGGGGGACAGGGGAGGCCTATTGTTGCCTCTGTAGCTTATGCTTCTAACGGTCGTGAACATCAAGTCTTAAGATTTTAGGTCCTTAATGTAAAGCTAGAATTATACATTCACTTATCCACTCTTCAGCCTCCTCCTACATTCCAAACAGTGATTTACTTGGAGGCTTAACATGATGTAGTTCAAAACCCGTAAATAGTTTTTATAAGTGAACGGTGCACACGTGTGTCTCTCTTAGGCAAACACAGATTCTGACGACTCTCAATTTTTCACGTCTAGAGCAGTTTCTTCGTGTCGCCTAGACATTTTCTAAAAAAAATTTTGTTTAATGTTGATTTATTTTTGAGAGAGACAGAGCGTGAGTGGGGGAGGGGCAGAGAGAGAGGGAGACACAGAGTTGGAAGGAGGCTCCAGGCTCTGAGCTGTCAGCACAGAGCCCGATGCGGGGCTTGAACCCACGAACAGTGACATCGGACCTGAGTCGACGCTGGACGCCCAACCGACTGAGCCACCCAGGCGCCCCTTTCCTAGACATTTTCTTATGAAACATTTACCTATGGAAGACATCTAAAAGATATGTAAAATTTTAAATAAATTTAAAAGAAAACAGGGGTGCCTGGCTGCCTCAGTTGGTGGAGTCTGTGACTCTTTCTTTTTATGTACATTTTTTTAAATGTTTATTTATCTTTGAGAGCTACAGAGAGAGAAAGAGACAGAGCATGAGTGGGGGAGGGGCAGAGAGAGGAGGAGACACAGAATCCGAAGCAGGCTTCAGGCTCCGAGCCATCAGTACAGAGCCCTACGCAAGGCTCGAACCCACGAGCCGTGAGATCATGACCTGAGCTGAAGGCAGATGCTTAACCCACTGAGCCACCCAGGCTTCTAGTTGCTGGAGTCCGCAACTCTTGATCTCAGGATTGTGAGTTAGAGCCCACACTGGGTGTAGGGATTACTTAAAAAACATAAAATCTTAAAAACAAACAAACAAAGAAAACACAATCACTAATGCCTGGAGAAATTAAGCCATCTATTCAAACTTTCCATTTTCAGCCCGCCCCATAACAACACCGTTGCTTTATGCAGAGTTAACTGGCTTGTGCGGGGCATCCGGACTTCTTAAGAACTGGGTTGGGGGGTTCAGGCCAGGGCAGGTACCCCGTGACTGTTTTGGCTGTTTCTAGTGAGATGAATCCGTTCATCCTGGGCACCACAACCCGCTTTACCAACAGATTCTTTTCATGTGCTGAGCACTACCCAGGTGCTTAGAAAAGGTTCGTTCTTTGCAAGGGCGGGAGTGATTTATTCCCAGTTTACTTCTGTAAGATCAGCGTGAATAGCTTGCTCAGTTCTGGGCAGGCACGGGTTTCACAGCGAACTCCAACATCTCCTATGTGCCCTCCACTCCTCCTCAGGCATCCCGTTCAGTAGGGCAGCAGCAAGATCTAGAAGGGGTCCCCAGAGCTCGGGTCTCGGATAACGCTCTGTCACGAGACCACAAAACCAGCTCTGAGCAGGACAGGGTGGAAAACTTTCTCAGCGACGCCTCCCACATTACGTATTCATGACCCTAGGATTATTATTTTATAATTTTTAATTTTGGCGGGGGCTGGAGGTGGACCAGGAGAAAAGGAGGCCTATTTACCATGTGACTGAATTTGACCGTGGCTTCTGTCTCTGGTGGGGTCGTTTTCTTTGTGAATCTGAGTCTCTTATCTCTTCCTGGAACATATTTGAATCTTTACTTTATCACTTCAAAAATGTACTGTAAGCCTGATTCCTGGTTGTGTTTTTATTTAAACCCATCTACAAACGTAGCTCATAAACATTAGTGGAAATGAATTTACATTCTAAAATCTATTAATCTAACCCTACTCATTATATAAGTGAACCGATAAATAGCAAATAAATCAAACTATGTGAAACAATAAAACAAATTAACCAGTATCATTTAAATAATTGCCATCACGAACAGTCATAACAAAGCCCAACAAATTAACACTTTAAGGGTGTTCTCATTTTAATTCCATCCTGACATAGACAGCACCAGACTTCAAATGGATGTTTGGAGGTCACGTGATGAAAAACACTGGGAATCAAGGTTGTCAGAATTGGGGCCTGAGTTTTTCCACACTCGGTGGATGTTTAAATTTGGAAGGCTGAGCCCCTGGGCTCCAGCCCTGGTGTCCCTGGGTTACTGTCTCTTCCGGTTTTCCAGGTAAGGGGTACCTCAAGGTCAACGCCACACGGTCTGTCATAAGGTCATTTTCTGTTCTTGGGAACAGGTGGACAGCGCCTCAGGGATGACCGCCAGCTTTCAAGTCAGGCTGTACTACTCTGCTTGGCTGTTTCCCAGCTGTGTGGCTTCACTTCTGCAGTCCTTGATTTCTTCATCTGTAAAATTGCGCATTGGTGGAATTTACTTGAAAATGACCAGATGAGGTAACGCAGGGGAAGGTCTTCATAGGTGGCTGTTATTGTGTGCTCAGCAAATGGTCAGTGCTGCTACGATTCCTAGTACTCCTACTAATACCACATCTCACCGAAGTGTGTATTTCTTTTCCTTTCTCACATTTTTCTTTTTTGTTTCATTTTTTATTTAAAAAATTTTTTTTAAACGTTTATTTATTTTTGAGAGACAGAGACAGAGCGCGAGCAGGGAGGGGCAGAGAGAGTGAGGGTGACACAGAATCCGAAGCAGGCTCCAGGCTCCGAGGCATCAGCACAGAGCCTGACGCGGGGCTCGAACTCACGGACCGTGAGATCATGACCTGAGCTGAAGTCAGACGCTCAACCGACTGAACCACCCAAGCGCCCCATGGTTTTGATTTTTCAGCATTCTGTTTTTCTTTTGGGACATAAGGATATTTGTGTATATGTGTGTAGGTGCATTTTGATATCTTAATGCATTTCTATGGCTGATGTGGAAAAAGAGGGGGTAAGAATCCATTCTAATTAAGCTCTGATTTCCTGTCCAAAAGAAAGACAGCATCCATTCAAAGTCTTTCTACTCCCATCTCCTGCCAGTGCCTTCTCTTTTTTTTATGGTTTTTAAATTTATTTTATTAAAAATTTTTTTAATGTTTATTTATTTTCAGAGAAAGAGAGAGACAGAGTGTGAGCAGGGGAGGGGCAGGGAGAGAGGGAGACACAGAATCTGAAGCGGGCTCCAGGCTTCAAGCTGCCAGCACAGAGCCCGATGTGGGGCTCGAACTCACAAGCTGTGGGATCATGACCTGAGCCGAAGTTGGATGCTCAACCAACTGGGCCACCCAGGCACCCCTCTAGATCCTAGACTTTTGTCAGATATGTGGTTTACAAATATTTTCTTTCAGTCTGCACCTTTTTTTTCTTTTCTTTCTTTTTTTCTTTTTTTTTAAAATCATCTTGACAGGGTCTTCTATGGAGCAAAAGTTGTAAATTTTGATGAAGTCCAATTTATTATTTTTTTCTTGCTATGGGTTGTGTTCTTTGTGTAAAATCTAATAACTCTTTTCCTAACTCTAGCTGGTGAATATTTTCTTCTAAGAGATTTATAGTGTGACATTTTACATTTAAGCCTAGGATTCATTTTGAGTTAATTTTGATAGAAGATGCGAGGTTTCAATTGAGGTTTATTTTTTTTCCCCTTATGGATGAATATTCACCTGCTTTAGCACTATTTGTTGAAAGGCTATCTTTCCTCCATAGACCTACTTTTACACCCATGTCAAAAATCACTTGGGCATATGTATATGAGCTATTTCTGGATTCTCTATTCCATTCCATTGTCCACCAATACTAAATAGTGTTGATTACTATAGCTATTAAAAAATCTTGAAGTTGGGTAGAATGATTCTCTAACTTCATTGTTCTTTTTCAAATTTATTTTAATTTTTCTAGTTCTCTCGCCTTTCCATAAAAATTTCAGCCTAATCTTGTCTATATCTACTAAAAAAAAATCTTGCCAGGGTTTTGATAGGAATTGAGTTAAACTTTGTAGGGGACTGAAGAGTGTCCCCTTTCCCTCCCCCTGAAACATGTTTGCTTGGAACATCAGCATGTGATGTTATTTGGAAATTCGGATCTTTGTAGATGTAGTTAATTAAGATGATGTCATACTGGCTTCGGATGCAGTCATACTAAATTCAGTGATTGGTGTTTCTATAGGAAGAGGACAGAACACACAGAGACATAGAGACACAGAGGGAGGACACCCATGTGAAGGTGGAGGAAGAGACTGAAACTATGTTGTCATAAGCCAAGGAATGCCAAGGTTTGCTGGGAACTACTAGAGGGTAAGAGAGCCACATAACCAATCTCTCTCAAGGACCCTAGAAGAAATCAATTCTGCCAACCCCTTTATTTCAGACTCTGGCCTTCAAAACTGTGAGAGAGAAAAAAAAAATCTCGTTTTAAACCACTTAGTTTATGGTAACTTGTTATGGCAGCCTTAGGAAAATTGTACATTTAATTTGGTGGGAATTGACATCTTTATTATGTTGATATTTCCAATCAATGAACAGCATATATCTTTCCATTTGTTTATGTCTTCTTTGATTTCTTTCATGAGAATTTTGTAGTTTCCAGCATACAAGTACTCTACATGTTGTGTTTGATTTGCCCCTAAGTGTTTTGTTTTATTTTTAAGCAATTATAAATGTTTTATGATTTTTAATTTTGATGTGCATGTGTTTGCTGCCAGAATATAGAAATGCAATGGACACTTGTATAATTATCTTATATTGTTTGACCTTGCTGAACTTTTATTAACTCTCTAAGACCTTTGTAGATTTCTTAGGATATTCTTTTTTCTTAAGTTTATTTTTTATTTTGACAGACAGAGAGCATATGCACATGCACATGAGTGAGGAGGGGCATAGAGAGGGAGAGAGAGAATCCCAAGAGGCTCAGTGGTATCAGTGTGGAGCCTGATGGAGGGTTTGATCTCATGAACTGTGAGATCGTGACCCGAGCCAAAATCAAGAGCTGGACGCTTAACCAACTGAGCTACCCAAGCACCCCAAGATTTCTTAGGATTTTCTTTTTCTTTATTAAAAATTTTCTTAATGTTTATTTATTTTTGAGAGAGAGAGGGAGACAGGGAATGAGCGAGCATGAGTAGGGGAGGGGCAGAGAGAGAGGAAGACAAATAATCCAAAGCAGGCTCCAGGCTCCGAGCTGTCAGCACAGAGCCCGATGCGAGGCTTGAACTCACAAACTGTCAGATCATGACCTGAGCCAAAGTCAGATGTTCAACCAATTGAGCCACCCAGGTGCCCCTCTGAGGATTTTTTATATAGACAGTCATGTCTTCCACAAGTTTTACTCTAGTTTCATTTCTTCCTTTTGATATATATATATTTTATTTCCTTTTCTTGCCTTGTTGCATTAGTTGGGATTTCTAGCATTATGCTGAATAAGAATGATGAGAGTGAACATCCTTGCTTTGTTGCAGCTCTTAGGAGGAAAGCATGATCTTTCACCATGAAGCATAACGTTAGTTGTAGATTTCTTGTATACATTTTTTGTCAGTTTGGGGAAGTTCCACTCTATTCCTACTTTTCTGAGAGTATTTTTTCGAAATCATGAGTAAGTGTTTAATTTTGTGAAGGCCTTTTCTATATCAATTTTTAAAAAAAGTTTTATTTATGTAAGTAATCTTTACACCTAATAGAGGGCTTGAACCCACAATCCCAAGATCGAGTCTCACGCTCCCCTGACTGAGCCAGCCAGGCACCCCTTTTTCTATATCATTTTATGTGTTAATGCAGTTTTTCTTCTTTACCCTGTTAACATGTTGGATTGCATTGATTGATTTTCAGTATTGAACCAGGCTTGTATCTCTGCAATGAAATCTAGTTGGTCATGGCATATAAACCTTTTAAATATTCCTGAATTCTATTTGCTAATGTATTGTCAATAAGATTTGTGTTTATATTAATGAGGACTACTGTTCTGTGGGTTTTTTTTGAAGGTTATCTATTCATTTTTGGCGGGGTGGGGGTGGGTGGGCAGGAGAGCACGTGCATGTGTAGGAGTGGAGGAGGGGCAGAGAGAGAGGAGAGAGAGAGAATGTTAAGCAGGCTTTGTGCTGTCAGTGTGGAGCCCCACCCAGGACTCAAACTCACTAACCATGAGATCATGACCTGAGCTGAAATCAAGAGTCGGATGCTCAACTGACTGAACCACCCAGGCACCCCTGGGAAACTTTAAATTACAAATTCAATTTCCCTAATAGTTATAAGAAAATTTGAGTGATCTGTTTCATATTAGGTGAGTGGTAGCAGTTTGTACTTTTAAAAAATTGGTCCATTTCACCTAAGTTATCAAATTTATATGTTTAAAGTTGGTGGTGGTATTCTCTTCTTATACTTTTGATGTCTGTGGGGTTCATAGTGGTATCCCTTGTTTCATTCCTAACACTGGTAGTTTGTATCTTCTTTCCTTTTTCTTTGTCAGTCTAGCTAGAATTTGTCAAATTTATTATTGTTTTCAAAGAATCAGCTGCCTTTTCTCTATTTTTGTCTTCAGTTTCACCGATTTCTGTTCTTATCTTTAGAATTTCCTTCTTGTTTGGGGTTTATTTTGTTCCTTTTGTAGATTCTGGATGTAGGAGCTTGGAAAATTGACTTAGACTTTCTTCTTTTCTAACGTATGTATTTAGCGCTATAAATTTCCTTCTTCGCACTACTTTAACTGTGTTCCACAAATTTTGATATATTTTATTTTCATTTTCTTTCAGTTCAATGTTCTTTTAATTTTACTTGAGACATCCTCTTTGACTCATGGGTTATTTAGACGTGTATTGTTTATGAATGCATGCTGTATGATTTCAATTCTGTTCAAATCTGTTTACCTTTAGTTTTCTGAAGTTAGACTTTGATGTGCCTTGGTGTGAGTTTCTTTGAGTTTATCCTAGTTTGGGATTTACTGTACTTCTTAGACCTGTATGTTTTCCAAAGTTGGAAAATGTTTCAGGCATTGTTCCTTCTCCTTCTTCTCCTCCTTCTTCTCATCTTTCTCCTTCTCCTTCTTCTCATCTTTCTCCTTCTTCTTCTCCTTCTTCTTCTCCTTCTCCTCCTTCTCCTTCTTCTCCGTCTCCTGCTTCTCCTTCTTCCTCTTTTCTTTCTCTCTCTTTCTCTTTCTCTTTCTCTTTCTCTTTCTCTTTCTCCTTCTCCTTCTTCTCCTTCTCCTTTTTCTCCTTCTCCTTCTTCCTCTTTTTCTTCTTGCAGCTCTGTCCTCTTTGTCCTCTCTTTCTGGGACTGTAGTGACAAAATGTTAAACTTTGGTTATAGTTCCACAGGTCTCTGAGACTCTGTTTATTTATTTAATTTTTCCAGTTAATTTTCTCTCTGTTGTTTAGATTGGCTAATTTCCCTTGTTCTATCTCAGTTGACTGGTCCTTGCCTTTGTCCCTTTCCTTCTGTTACTGAACCTGTGCAATGAGTTTTCTATTTTGGAAAAATATTTCTTATTTTCATTCAGTTTGAGATCTTCCTGGTTCTTGGTCTGATTAGTGAGTTTGAAACCTGGACCTTTGTAGTGTTATTTTATGAGATTCTGAATCTAATTTAAACCTTCTGCTTTGCTGGCTTCTTTTGATGCTCTATGGCAGTAGAAGGGGAGATGGTAAACCCTTATTCCTGTCAAGTAGGGATACAAGTCTAGAGGGCTCCTCGGTGCTAACAAGGGCTGGGAGTTTGAGCTCTCCACTGAGCTATGTGGATCGGGGTGTAAGAGTGCCTTATTTCTACTCCTCTCATGGCCTCCACTGACACCATCTCCTAGTGGGGGTGAAAGTTTCAGCTCCCTGTTTGGCCTTCTTCGAGGCCTGCCAGCTCTGTGGATGTGTTTGGGCACTGTGTTACAGCCTCAAGAAGGTAGGAGTCTAGATTCCCCACTGGGCTTTTGCTGGTGTTGGTGTGGGTGAGGCCATGGGGATTTGTAGTGTTTTTTTTGTTTTGTTTTTGTTTTTTGTTATAGTAGAACAATTATTATCTGAAACTTTTTCTGCCTTGCCAGGCTGCCCCTTTCCTGTTTCTGTTTGTTTTTGTCTGTGCTTCTTGGGGTTTCCAGGTTGACTTCTTAGCTCCAAATCTTGGATATATGAGGCAAAAAGAAAACTCGCAGAAATCACTAGATCCTTTTTTGGGTGCTGAGATTCCCTAGCTGGTCCACTTTCTTCTCTCTTCTTATGTTTGTTTTATATACAACCCCCGGGGTCTTTAGTTTTATTTGGCAGAAGGAATAGAGGAAAGTAATCTACTTTTTCATCTGTTGAGTCCATCAAAATCTCTCAGTTTTTCACTTCAGTATTTCTTTTCATTAAAATTTTCCTCATTTCTTACTGCCGCAGAGGGAGAAATTCTATTTGGCTGTCTGGGGTCTCTCCAACCATCCCATTTCCTTTTGTCTGCTTTGAAAATTTGTTCCACCAATTATCCCTTTCTGCTTGTATCTTGAGTCTTACTAGATAAATACCCTCCTTCAGTTTGAGGCACACTTGTCTTAAAGAAACTGACCTTTGACATGTTCTTTCCTAAGATAGACCTCTATTTTTTCCCTTCGCTTAAATGTCAGTCTTCTTGAAAGCCATATCTGTACTCTCTGCTTCCACTGATTTGCTGCCATTTCCACCCTTGATCCTTTGCGATCTTTCTACTGACCTCACCAGTCTATTGAAACTGTATTCTCAAAGGTCACTGATCGGTTCCTGGAAGTCAGATCCAATGGCCCTTCCTCATTCACATCACGTTCACTTCTCTGTGGCGTTCGGCCCCACAAGCATTTGGAAATTCCTTTCTCCTTGGGCTTCATGGTTCTGAATGGCCCTCTTCCCTCCTCCACTTCCCTTCTTCCTCCAACACTTGACTTGCCTTCAAAGTTTTATTCTCACTTTGCTTTTCTCTGTCATTCAGTTCCAAACCTTCAGCCCATGGATGATTCTAAAATAACATGCTGAGGATGCGAAATTTTTACCTCCACTTCTGACTTCTTTCTGTGGGCTTTCATTTGACATTTCCAAGGGCCTCTCATTTGCCACCAGATGTCCAGCCAATCGGTCAAAAAAAAAAAAAAAGTATGCATAAAATCCGAATCTTCCTCTTATCTCCACCACATCCTCATGTTTCTGTGTTTCCAGTTTCTGTGAATGGAACAAGTGCCTTTTCTGTCACCAAGTGCTGAGACTTCAGTGTGATGCTTGACGTGGTCCGGCTCTCACATGACAGCTTCCAGTAGAAAATCGCCACCTCATCCACAGCTTGCCCAGTTGGGTAAACTTCAACTTTTGCTTAGATTATTCTAGTAGTTCCCTAGTTGGTGTTCCTGCTGCCAGTCAATTTCCAGTGTAATCAGTTTTATACATTGTGGCCAGATTAATCTCCCTTTAATGGCTTCTCTTCTCGAACTTAATTTTGTTTGGCAGGCATTCAACACTTCCGTGATCTGGCCTCCACCTACCTTTCCAGCATTATTCCAACACTATTCCCGCCGAGGGACAGCATGCTCCCGCAAAACTGAAATATCTGTTGTTCTGTCATCCTAACTCTCCCCTCCCCCTCCAGCAGTTAAAATGGAGGTATTCTTTCCATCCTCTCCTAACACTTAATAGGTCTCTTTCTTAGAGTACTTACTAATTTAGAAGTTGTGTTAGAGATATATACTGATCTTACTTCTACTAGGGTGTCAACTTAGAATCAGGTTGGATGATCATCCGATGATTCATTGATTAACTCATTCAACGGACTTCTAAGGCATCTTAGGTTCTGAGCAAGGCAGTGGGGATATGACAGTAAAAAAACCTCCTTATATTGCTTATAGCCTTAGGTCTTTATTCTTAGTTGTTGCTGTTGTCTTAAAGTTTATTTATTTTGAGAGAGAGAAAGAGTGCCCACATGTGTGTGTGAGCAGGGGAGGGGCAGAGAGAGAGGAAGACAGAGAATCCCAAGCAGTCTCCACATTGTCAGCTCAGAGCCCGACTCGGGACTCGATCCCACGAACCACGAGAACATGACCTGAGCAGAGATCAAGAGTTGGGTGGTTCACCGACTGAACCACCCAGGTGCCCCTATTCTTAGTTATTGTTAGTTTGTTTTTATCTTGTAAAGAATGCTTAGTCCTAGGTCAGTGCCTGGAAGAGTTCCCAGTCAATGCCTGGCATGGTCATAGGTCAATGCTCGGTGTATTAAGTAGATACTTCCTACTAAATAAATTAATAAGATTACCAAAGAGGCGCGGTGACTTTGTTTTTAAACTTTCCCTCATTTAAGCCTCATTGGTGAAAGAGAAAATAAAAGTTGAGCAGCAGAGACAAAATATTCCTTAGAAATAAATGCAAATGCCGGAATATATCATCTGGGTCTTTGGAGTAAGGCTATGATCTGGCAGACATTTCAACCAGTTTTACAAATGATAGCAATATTTAAAGAACATCGGTCTCAAAAGACGTATTTTTGTAAGAATGAATAAAACCACGACTATGGGAGCTGTCTACTCCAACTGGCTCTCCATCCTTAATTGGAGGTTTCGTAGCATAATAAGACATTTGTCCTCTTTGTATTTGAGACAGGGGTTTCATTTTACTTCCTACTGAGCTTTCCGGGGCGAAATTTTCTGTTGCAGTTTGTCCTGCGTGTCCTGTGTGTTCTGTCTCCC